>NC_064580.1:69263931-69888931 GCF_937001465.1 Orcinus orca
TAATATGTTGCATTAGTAAAAGTATAGACCGTATAATAAGGGAAGTGATATTCCTCTTCTATCTACATTGGACATATCACAACAGGAATATTGTTTTCAGTGCTCAGAAGACATTTTAAGGAGCCACTGACAACATATTCAGAAGTGCATGACCAGGTTGGTAAGTGAAATTGAAATCTATGAGGAAGGTCTGAAATATTAGGGTATGGTGAACCCAGAGGGGGGAAAAAAATCTTCCAGAGGATACATAATTATGGTTGCTATTTACTAATAACTACAACCAAGGTACTCTGCTAGATACTTTCCGTATACTATATAATTCTCAAAACAACCCATGATACAAGTCTTATTATCCCCATTTTTCAAAAAAGGGCATAGGTACATAGAGGTTAAGTAGCTTGTCCACGTTTATGCAGCAAGGTAGTGGTAACACTGGGATTGGAACTGAGGTCTTTCGAAGACTAGAAACTAAGGCATTTCCATCATACTACAATCCCCTCCTTCCCCTTCCTACCACCACTATTTTAAAGTAACTGCAGTAAATATAAATTTATATTATCATAACTTTGTTTGTTGAGGATCCACAACATACTAAGCATTAAGCAAGCATGATAAACAGTTTACTTCACTACTTTTCATAAAAATTCTACGAGGTAGATTTTATCATTATATTATAAGAGGGTTGTTTAGACCAAGGTGATTATGCTTCACTTTACTTTTCAAAGAGCCTAAGTTTTCTTATCTAAAATATGTTCCATTCAGTATGCCTCTCACAGATTTCCTATGAGGTAATAATAATGAGATACTATCATCCTCAGTTTAAGGATAAAGAGACTGAAATTTGGAGAACTGAAGATGAGATGATCAGGAACAAGGGATCTGAATTAGTTTCAGAATGAGAGAGAACTCTCTACCGATTAAGCTGTCCAGAGATGGAAGCTCTCCTAACAAGGATATTCTAAGTTTGATATAATTTCATGATTCAATCAATGACAATATGGACATTCAATATCTCATTTTTCTTTTATAATTCTTTAAGGCCCTTAAAAAGTATAATGAAGATATAATCTCTGAAAACCATTTAGAAAGTCTGACTGCGGATGTGACAGAGTTAGCAATACTCACCAAATATTCTATCTGCTCTTCTATACTTCCCAGTCTCCTTGCAGTTAGGTAAGGCCAAGTATCTAGTTCTAGTCAATTGGCTGTGAGAAAAATGAATGTGTGATTTTCAGGCTGAAGCTATGAAATGTTCCTGTGTGATGTTCCAATGCTTTCCTCTCCTGTCACTTTTGATCATCATAACCATGTAAAGCTATAAGAATTAAACAGACTGATACAACATTGTAAAGCAACTATACTGCAATAAAAATTAATAAAATAAATAAAAAAGAATAAAGAAGACTGAATATTTACTGGATTCTTAGTTCCTGTGTGTGAACAAAAATAAACATTTATGTATTAAGTCACTGACATTTGTATATTTGCTTATTACCACAACATAGCCTGTTCTATCCTGGCTAAGGAAAATAATTAAGATTTTTCTAGGCCCTTATACTGTGCCAGGAATTGGAATAATTACTTTATATAAATTATCTCATTTCAATTTTTGAATAATCTTCTATTATACTATTATTCTATTATAATACATATTACACAATTGAGAAAAATTATTTACATAGAGGTAAAAAGCTTAACCAAGACACACAGCCAATAAGTAAGTCACTGAACTCAACTTGGAAAACAACCAATGCAGTCATGAAAGTGATATTTCAAAGCTTTTATATTCACATAGAAAATATCTATGATGTAATATTTGTGAAAGAGGTAAACGATATACAGTTTGCTTAAATTGTAAAAACAAATATAATGAAGATGAGAAGTATATATGCTAAAATGTTAATAATGATGATATATGGGTGGTGATCTTATGAGTGATGTTATTTTCTTTTTTATGGCTTATAAAACAGGATATAGAGTCCAGAAATGGACCCACTAATAAATAGTCAATTGTTTTATGACAAGAGTGCCAACAAAGAAAGAAAAGTTTTTTCAACAAACATTGCTGGATCACCTGGATACCAATATAGAATAAAACGTATATATTGATCATTAGAGCACACCATAAACAATGAGTAACTTCAAGTGAACCATAGCCCCAAATGTAAAATTGAAAATTATAAAAAATTTTGTAGGAAAACATAAAAAAAACCTTTGCCCCCTTGGGGATAGGTAAAGGTTTTCTTGCTAAAACACACCAAAAAAGCAAAAGCATAAAATTAAAAATTGATAAACTGGACCTCATCAAAGTTAGGAAAATAGAAAGTTTTGCTATTGAAAAAAAATCAAGAAAATAAGGCAACCACAGATGGGGAGATTATTTGCAAAACTTATATCTGATAAAAATTTTATCTAGGTAACAAGAACTACTAATAATAACTAATATTATATTTATGTAACTTTATATAACTATATAATTATCTATAATTTAATAGTTATTATTATTATACTCCATTAAAATGGGCAAAAAGTTTGAACAAACACTTTTTAAAGGAAGATACACCAATAGCCAACACGCACCTAAAAATATGCTCCACATCATTACTCATAAGGAAATGCAAATTAAAATCACAGGGAGATACAACATCATACCCACAAGAATCACTATAATAAGAAAGACAGCAATGTTAAGTGTTGGGTTAGGAATGGGAGAAACTTCAACTCTCATACATTGCTGATAGGAATGCAAAATGGCACATACACTCTTGCAAAGAATTTGGCAGTTTGTACACAAGTTACATACATCTATCATTACAAGCCGACCGTGTGTTATGAGTATCCGCCCAACAGTAATGAAAGCACATGACAAAGACTTGTTTATGGATTTTCATAGCTTTATCATTGTAAAAATCTGGAAACAACCCAAGTATTCATCGAGTTAATATTTATGCAGATTGAATTTATCCATACCATGGCACACTATTCAGCAAGGAAAAGGAATAAACTATTGATATGTGTGACAACATGAATGAATCTCAAAATCATTGTGCCAAGTAAAAGAAGCCAGACAAAAAATAGTACATACCATATAATTTCACTTGTATAAAATTATAGGAAATGCAAACTAATGACTATAGTGGCAGAAGACCACTATAAAATTCTGAGGCAGATAAAATTCTGAGGCAGAAGGGATCTTAGACCTTATTTCAAACTCTTTGTTTTAGAACTTTGGAAACTGTTGCCTAAAGAAAGGTAGAGACTTGCTGAAAGTGCGCATAGCAGGTCAACAACAAAGCTAAAGATAGAATACAGATTTATTTCTTTCTAATCATGTGTTTTTTCTACTATCACATATTATAAAATGGCTGGAAAAACACACAGAAAGTGCGGTTATTGCTGGTTGAGGAAATCATGTCAGTTTTATTACTAGCTTATTACTGATTTAGTCAAGTATGTTTCTCTTTGTACAAGCAAGTGGAAGATTAAGCCATTTTGTCTAGCAGCAGAAAATTTACCTCATGGAGCTACTTAGGTAGATTATTGAAGACCTGGATTGACTAATGGAATAAGAAATTTGTCCAATTTCTGATCCTTTCAGCTTCTGATGTCAATCCTTTTACCTAATAAGCAATAAAGAAAAAATATATATCCTTTGGTATCAGCTTTGAATTTAGGCACATTGTTAAGTTGGAATTCATTTCAGGCAATTATGGAAATGTAGCTGTGATTCGGATGTCATTCATAGATACATATCTCAGTGCATGGACTTTGGACAGTTGACTTGGAAGCTAGTCATCTGGAACCTTTGTGTTTTCTGCCTAAGAGTTCTCCCACTGAAGCAGCTTCCACTGACTCACTGGAGACAGTGCCTACAAATCAAAGTTCAGAGCCGGCCTTGTGTAGAATCAGAGTAAGTGACTGCCATAAAGTGTTTTGGGGGCTTCTCTGGAGAACTCCTCAGCAAACCTCTCTTCTTTTGTCCTCACATTATATATGAATTATATATATATATATATATATATATATATATATATATATATATATATTAGAGGCTGAGGAGGTTTGAGGAGGTTGCTTCACATATTAGAGGCTGCAGCTCAGGGTTCAAACAAGTCATTTGATTCTGAAGCTGGTAGAAGCTTCTCTATGTCATAGGTTTCTATGTTGTGGGCAAGATTGTCCTTAGGGGTGTTCATCTTGTTGGCTTTAGGGACTATGGACTTGGTGACATTAGAATGACAAGGCTTGGTAACTTTAAGGACAGTGGCTATAGAATTATAACAATGGTGGGGTTGAGACTGGCAGGGTTGAGGCAGAGAGCCTTTATAACCTCTGCCCAAGGGTTAATGCATTGTTTCAAGCCGTTCAAGTTGCATTTTTTGGCAAAATGTATGTTCTTCAGGGACTTTGAGTTGACTCAAATTAGAGATTTGTATGTCTTTGAACTGGCCTTTCAAATTCTATTTCTGAACAATTTCTAGGTATGATCAAGGATGTTGTAGCTCGGTTTTTATTTTATTTATGTCTTTGAATCTTTTGGAACTTCACTTCTTAGGGGAAGGAGTGGGGAAGGGCAGAGAGAGATTTAGACAGAGAGAGGGAGACATTAATTGAAATTACATTTTAATCATTCCTTAAGCAAATTTAATCTAATACTCTCATCATTATTCCATGCAAGTTTTCTCTCATGTATTTTTACTTATTTCTCCCTTTTATCCCTATTTTCCTCCTTTTTTATACTCAGGTCTTTACTGTGTTTAATGAGTATATTTTTATTTGTAGATGCTCTTGCAAAATGTGTATGATTTTGTGTGAATGTAATTTTATTTATTCAAATGCTTTTATATTACATATCTTTTTTTTCACATTCCTCATTAGCAATGGATTTTTAAGATCCATCCTGTTGCTTATGTGTGTATCTTATCTGTTGTTTATAACTGTGATAATAGTGCATCATATGTATCCATCACAATTTACTTATTGTCTTATCCTGGGTTCCTCTGAATGCAGGGCCCAAGACAAAGGCTTTGCATGCAGGTGTTTTCTATTGGATTGTGATAACAGGGAACAGGTGTAAGCAACAGGAGGTGTGATATAATGAAGAAAGGAAAGCCAATACAAGAATATGTTGCTGAGTTGGTCACAACTGTTGATAACTGGTGCTTTATCCTGTCGGACCTTCTGAGGACCCTTATGAAATTTATATTTTAAGAACCATCTACCCATGGTAGACAAAATAAGGAAGAATTTTATCCATAGGCTTCTGTTCTCCATTGTCAAGTTTGATCTTATGGACTATAACTCACCTGCACTTCACAGTTGCATATGGATGAGTGTCAAGTGGGGTTCAGTGGCTGTCTCACACTGTAGATTGTGAGAAACCCTAGGACAGGAAATGATGGTTACACTGAATGGCCATGAGGAAAGGCAAATATCAGATCGTACATGAATAAGACCAGTCAAATCCTATATGGACCTCATTGCCACAGTAGTGGCTAGAATAAGAGATGAGGATGGGTGGATTGAGTTAGTGTACAAGAGGTGTCCAATATACCTGTCATCTAACCCAGCAATGGTCATCTAGATTTTCCCCCCCCAACTACAAACAATGCTGCAGTAAACATCTTTGTGTATGCCCCTTATGAATTGTATGGATATTTCCCTGGGTAAATATGCCCAGGGGAGGAATTACCAGATGAAAAATTATACATATACTTAATTTGATGAAATAGTGTCAGAGTGCTCTTCAGAATGGCTGCATAATCCTACATGCCAACAAGCAGTACATGAGGGTTCCATTGTCCTCATATGGAATCATCCTGCTTTCTAATTTCAGTCAGTTCAGTGGGTGTAAAGTGATATTTTGCTGATTGTAACTTGTGCATTTTCATTGCTCTGATTATAACTATGTTTGGACATCCCTTCATATATAAGCTTGTTAAGACTTTAGAATTTCTTCTCTAATTAATTCCTCATCTTCCTAATTAGGATTGTTATCTATTTCTTGTTACTTGCAGGATATTTTATGTACAAATATTTTGTAATTTTTAAAAAATTTTATTGGAGTATAATTAATTTACAATGCTGTGTTAGTTTCAGTTGTACAGCAAAGTGTATCTCTTATACAAATACATATATCCAATCTTTTTTAGATTCTTTGCCCATATAGGCCATTGCGGATTATTGAATAAAGTTCCCTGTGCTATATAGTAGATCCTTATTCGTTATCTATTTTATATATAGTAGTGTGTATATGTCAATCCCAATCTTCCAATTTATCACTCCCCAACACCTTACCACCCAGTAACCATAAGTTTATTTTCTACATCTGTAACCATTTCTGTTTTGCAGATAAGTTCATTTGTGGACTTTTTTTCTAGATTCCACATATGAGCAATATCATAGGATACTTGTCTTTCTCTGTCTGACTTACTCTACTCAGTATGAGAATCTCTAGGTCCATCCATGTTGCTGCACATGGCATTATTTTTTATTTTTCATTGCTGAGTAATAGTCCATTGTATATATGTACCACATCTTCTTTATCCATTCCTCTGTTGATGGACATTTAGGTTGCTTCTCTGTCCTGGCTACTGTGAATAGAGCTTCAATGAACATTGGGGGTGCAGGTATCTTTTCAAATTATGGTTTTCTCTGGATACGTGCTCAGGAGTGGGATTGGTGGATCATATAGTAGCTCTATTTTCAGATTTTTAAGGAACCTCCATACTGTTCTCCATAGTGGCTGTACCAGTTTTCATTCTCACCACATTGTAGGAGGGTTCCCTTTTCTCCACACCCTTGCCAGCATTTATTATTGTAGATTTTTTGATGATGGCCATTCTGACCAGTGTGACTCATTATAGTTTTGATTTGCATTTCTCTAATAATTAGTGATCTTGAACGTCTTTTCATGTGCCTCTTGGCCATCTGTATGTCTTCACTGGTGAAATGTCTATTTAGATCTTCTGCTTATTTTTTGATTTCTTTTTAATTGAGCTGCATGAGCTGTTCATATATTTTGGAGTTTCATCCCTTGTCGGTTACTTCATTTGCAAATATTTTCTCCCATTCTGAGGGTTTTCTGTATGTTTTGTTTATGGTTTCCATTGCTGTGCAAAAGCCTTTAAGTTTAATTCAGTCCAATTTGTTTACTTTTTGTTTTTATTTTCTTTACTGTAGGAGGTGGATCGAAAAAGATCTTGCTGCAATTTATGTCAGAAAGTCTTCTCCTTATGTTTTCTTCTAAAGGTTTTATACTACCGGGTTATATTTAGGTCTTTAAGCCATTTTGAGTTTATTTTTATGTAGGGTGTTAGGGTGTGTTCTACGTTCATTCTTTTACATGCAGCTGTCCAGTTTTTCCAGCACCGCATATTGAAGAGACTCTCCTCTGTCATAGACTACGTGACCAGAAGTACATGAGTTTATCTCTAGACTTTCTATCCTGTTCCATTGACCTATATTTCTGGTTTTTATGCCAGTACCACACTGTTTTGATGATTGTAGCATTGTAGTATAGTCTGAAGTCAGGGGGCCTGACTGCTCCAGCTCCATTTTTCTTTCTCAAGATTGCTTTGGTTATTCATGGCCTTTAGTGTTTCCAAAACATTGTAGAATTTTTTAGTTTTAGTTCTGTGAAAAATGCCCTTGGTAATTTGATAGGAATTGCACTGACTCTGTAGATTGCTTTGGGTAGTACAGTCATTTTCAAAATATTGATTCTTCCAATCCAAGAACATGGTATATCTCTCCAGCTGTTTGTGTTTTCTTTGATTTCTTTCATCAGTATCTTGTAGTTTTCTGAGTACAGGTCTTTTGCTTTCTTTGGTAGGTTTATTTCTAGGTATTTTATTGTTTTTGATACAATGGTAATTGGGATTGTTTCCTTAATCTCACTTTCTGATCTTTTGTTGTAAGTATATAGGAATGCAAGAGAGTTCTGTGTATTAATTTTGTATCTTGCAACTTTACCAAATTCATTTATAAGCTCTAGTAGTTTTCTGGTGCTGACTTTAGGATCTTCTATATACAGTATCATGTCATCTGCAAACAGTGACAGTTTTACTTCTTTTCCAATTTGGATTCTTTTATTTCTTTTTGTTGCCTGATAGGCGTGGCTAGGACTTCCAAAATTATGTTGAATAAAAGTGGCAAGAGTGTACATACTTGTCTTGTTCCTAATCTTAGAAGAAATGCTTTCAGCTTTACACTATTGAGTATGATGTTAGTTGTATGTTTGTCATACATGGCCTTTATAAAGTTGAGGTAGGTTTCCTTTAAGCCCACTTATGGAGAGTTTTATCGAAAATGGGTGTTGAACTTTGCCAAAAGCTTTTTCTAAATCTATTGAGATGATCATACAATTTTTATTCTTCAAGTTGTTAATGTGGTGTATCACATTGATTTGATTGAAGAATTCTTGTATCCCTGGGATATATTGTACTTGATCAGGGTGTATGATCCTTTTTATGTGTTGATGGATTTGGTTTGCTATTACTATGTGGAGGATTTTTATATCTATGTTCATCAGTGATATTGGCCTGTAATTTTCTTTTTTGTGATATCATTGTCTGGTTTTTGTATCAGGATGAAGGTGGCACATAGAATGAGCTTCAGAGTGTTCCTTCCTCTGCAACTTTTTGGAAGAGTTTCAGAAGGGTAGATATTAACTCTTCATTAAATGTTTGATAGAATTCGCCTGTGAAGCCATCTGGTCCTGGACTCTTTGTTGGAAAATTTTAATCACAGTTTCAACTTCAGTACTTGTGATTGGTCTGTTCACATATTCTATTTCTGCCTGGCTCAGTCTTGAAGGTTGTTTCTTTCTAAGAATTTGTCAATTTCTTCTAGGTTTTGCATATTATTGTTTTATAGTTGCTACTAGTAGTCTCTTATGATCCTTTGTATTCTGTGGTATCCATTGTAACTTCTTTTTCATTTCTAATTTTATTGATTCAATCCCTCTACATTTTTTTTGATGAGTCTGTGTAAAGGTTTATCAATTTTCTTTATCTTTACAAAGAGCCAACTTTTAGTTTCATTAATCTTTGCTATTGTTTTCTTCATCTCCATTTCATTTATTTCTGCTCTCATATTTATGATTTCTTTCCTTCTTTTAACATTGGGTTTTGTTGTTCTTCTTTCCCTAGTTGCTTTCAGTGTACTTACAGGTTGTTTATTTGAGATTTTTCTTGTTTCTTGAGGTAAGATTGTATTGTTACAAACTTCCCTCTTAGTACTGCTTTTGCTGTGTCCCATGGGTTTGGCATTGTCATCTCTCTCTAGGTATTTTTTTAATTTCCTCTTTAATTTCTTCACTGATCCATTGATTATTAATAACATATTTGGCCTCCATGTGTCTGTATTTTTCAGAGTTTTTCCTGTAATTGATTTCTAATCTCATAGAGTTGTGGTCAGAAAAGAACTTTGCTATTATTTCAATTTTCTTAAATTTACTGAGGCTTGATTTGTGACCCAAAATGTGATCTATCCTGGAGAATGTTCTGTGTGCACTTGAGAAGAAATTGTATTCTGCTGCTTTCAATGGAATGTCCTATGAATATCAATTAAATCTATATGGTCTAATGTGCCATTTTAGGCTTGTGTTTCCGTATTAATTTTCTATCTGGATGATCTATCCATTGTTGTAAGTGGGGTGTTGAAGTCTTACCCTATTATTGTGTTACTGTCAATTTCCCTTTTTATGGCTGTTAACATTTGCATTATATATTGTGGTGTTCCTATGTTGGATGCATATACATTTACAGTTGTTATATCTTTTTCTTGGATTGATATCTTGATCATTATGTAGTGTCCTTCCTTGTCTCTCTTAACAGCCTTTATTTTAAAGTCTATATTGTCTGATATGAGTATTGATACTCCAGCTTTCTTATTATTTCCATTTGCATGGAATATCATTTTCCATCCTCTCATTTTCAGACTGTATGTGTCCCTAGGTTTGAAGTGAATCTCTTGTAGACAACATATATATGGGTCTTGTTTTTGTATCCATTCAGTCAGTCTGTGTCTTTTGGTTGGAGTACTTAATCCATTTACATGTAAGGTAATTATTGATGTATATTTTATTTCACCATTTTCTTAACTGTTTTGGGTTTGTCTGTGTAGGTCTTTTTCTTCTCTTGTGTTCCCTGTCTAGAGAAGTTCCTTTAGCATTTGTTGTCAAGCTGGTTTGGTGATGCTGAATTCTCTTAGCTTTTGCTTGTCTGTAAAGCTTTTGATTTCTCCATCAAATCTGAATGAAAGCCTTGCTAGATAGAGTATTCTTGGTTGTAGGTTTTTCCCTTTCATCACTTTAAATATACCCTTCCACTCCCTTCTGGCCTGCAGAGTTTCTGCTGACAAATCACATGATAACCTTATGGGGATTCCCTTGTATGTTATTTGTTGCCTTCCCCTTGCTCCCTTTAATATTTTTTCTTTGAATTTAATATTTGTTAGTTTGATTAATATGTGTCTCATTGTGTTATGCTTTGGGTTTTTCCTGCATGGGACTCTCTTCACTGCCCTGACGTGAGTGACTATTTCCTTTCCTTTATTAATAAGTTTTTGACTATAACCTCTTCAAATATTTTCTCGGACAATTTCTCTTACTTTTCTTCTTTGGGGACCCCTATAATTCAAATATTGGTGTGTTTAATGTTGACCCAGATGTCTCTGGGACTGCCCTCATTTCTTTTCATTCTTTTTTCTTCAGTCTGTTCCATGGCAATGATTTCCAGTATTCTATCTTCCAGCTCACTTACCTGTTCTTCTGCCTCAGTTGTTCTGCTATTGATTCCTTTAAGTGTATTTTTCATTTCATTTATTGCATTGTTCATCACTGTTTTTTAATTCTTTAGTTCCTCTAGGTCCTTGTTAACATTTCTTGTATTTTCTCTCTCTGTGTCTTCATTCTATTTCCGAGATCTTGGATTATCTTTACTATCATCACTCTGAATTCTTTTTCAGGTAGATTGCCCATCGCCTCTTCATTCAGTTGGTCTTGTCGTTTTTTACCTTGCTGCTGCATCTGCAACATATTCCTCTGTCATCGAATTTTGTCTAACTTACTGTGTTTGTCTTCTTCTTTCTGCAGGATGCAGGGTCATAATTCCTCTTCCTTCTGGTGTCTGCCCCCTGATGGAAGAGGTTGGTCCAGGGACTGGTGTAGGCTTCCTGATGGGAGGTGTCTGTGCTCTGTTAGGTGAAGCTGGGTCTTGTCCCTCTGTGGGCAGAGCCATATCAAGGGACATGTTTTAGGGTATGTTAGCTTAGTTCGACTTAGGCAACCTGTCTGCTGATAGGTGGGGTTGTTTTCCTCTCTTGCTGGTTGTTTGGCCTGAGGAGTCTTGCACTGGAGCTTGCAGGGTGTTGGGTGGAGTCAGGTCTGTTGCCAAGATGGGGACTTCTGGGAGAGCTCACACCGATTAATATTCCCTGGGGCCTGGAATTCTCTGGTGGTCCAGTGGCCAGGACTCAGTGCTCCCACTACAGGGGTTCAGGTTCAACCCTCGGCCAGGCAACCAAAATCCTGCATACCATGGGGCATGGCCAAAATAAAATATAAAAAGAAAAAACACAAAACAAACAGACAAAAACAAAGACAAAAAATAAAACCAAACAAAACTAAAAATAAAGAAAACAAAAAAGAAAACAACCAAACAAATGAAAATCAAAACAACTAAACAAACAATAAGAAGAAAACTGACAAAACTAAAAACCAGAACACAGAACAAAAACAATAAAAAAAGAAACGAAAACAAAAATTAACACACAAAAATGACAAGGACAAAAAATATGAAAGAGAAAAAGAAAACAAAAATCAAAGAAAACCAAAAAATAAATACAAAAACACAATAAAAAGAAACAAAAAATAAATAAATAAAATAAAAATAGAAAAATAAAAAAATATATATATAAATTAAAAATTTTAGAAAATTAAAACAATAACAACAAAACAAAACAAACAAACAAATTCCCTAGGACTTCTGCTATCAATGTCCTTGGCCGCATAGGGAGCCACAGCCAACCCCCACCTCCCCAGAAGGCCCTCCAAGACCTCTAGTTAGGTCTCTGGACATGGTGTGGGCACTTTGGGGGCAGCTCAGAATCTGATCTGGCCATACTCTCACATTTACTGCTCCCAAAATCCACAGCTGCTAAAGATAGGCCCATCTCAGTTGTGGGAGAACTCATTATCCATTCAGATAATTCTGTAGGCATTGGATATACCAGGCTGATCACAGGGGTTTAATCCAAGGCTTGTGCAGCTGCATGGAGAGATTTCATTTCCTCTTTCTTAGTTGCACAGCTCTTGGGGTTCAGCTTTGTCTTTGATCCCACCTCTGCATATGAGCCACCCTCAGGCATCTGCTCCCCACCCAGGCAAGAGGGGGCAAAGGCCACAACTGACTGAGGCATGCTTGCTCACTTCAGTGTGAGGGGCAAGAGTTTGGGGCTGACTTGGGCACACGTGCTTGCTGAGGCAGGAGGGGGATAAAGTGGCAATGACTTGGGTGCATGTGCTCGCTCTGTTGGGAGTCCCTCCCATTGCCTGCAGAGGCAGGGGCTGGCATGTGGGGAGAGAGAACATGATGGCAGCCCTGCCCCTTTCACGCCACTCAACAATCATTCCCCATCTCCAAGGCAGACACTGCTTCCTCCAGGAGAGTTCTGCGGAGCTTCTCACTCCCATCCCTTCAGGTCATCTCTGTGCAGCCAACAGCAGTTCCCTCCCTAGGTCTACTCTCCTAATCCCATGCTTCAACACCCAGCCCCCACCAGCACTTTTGGGCACCTGTCTCAGGCTGGGGCTAGCACAGCTGTGGCGCAGACCATCTATGCACATCTCACTCTGTCCTCCTTGCCACAGACTGGCTGCTGCACTTTCTTCTGATAGCCTCTCTAGCTCCCACTCTATTTCAGCATATTTCGCCACCAACGAGGGCACCTCCTCAGTTTCAGTAACCTCTCTTCTCCTTCAGCTCCCCCCAAGGTGTGTGGGTACTATCTCATTTCCTCTTTTTCTTTCCTTTCTCTCCTTCATCCTACCCAGTTATGCAGGGAACTTCTCTTGTCCTTTTAGGTGTCCAAGGTCCTCTGCAAGTGTTCAGCAGGTGCTCTGTGTGAATTGTTCCACTTGTAGATGTGTTCTTTTTTTTTTTTTTGTGGTACGTGGGCCTCTCACTGTTGTGGCCTCTCCCATTGCAGAGCACAGGCTCTGGACGCGCAGGCTCAGTGGCCATGGCTCACGGGCCCAGCCGCTCCACGGCATGTGAGATCTTCCTGGAACAGGGCACGAACCCGTGTCCCCTGCATTGGCAGGTGGACTCTCAATGACTGCGCCACCATGGAAGCCTTGTAGATGTATTCCTGATGTACTTGTGGGCAAAAGTGAACCCCAGGTCCTCCTATTCCACCATCTGGACCTTGACTCCCCATACTTTGTAATTTTTAAACATTGCAAATAACTTATCTCATTCTCTTATCTGCCAATTACTTTGTTCACAGTGTGTTTCATTGACAGGAAGGGTTACCTTTTCTCCACATCCTCACAGACACTTATCATTTCTTTCTTTTTTTATTGAAGTATAGCTGATTTATAATATTATATTAATTTCAGGTATACAGTATATTGATTTTGTATTTTTATAGATTATACTCAACTAAAATTTATTACAAGATAATGGCTATAATTCCCCATGCTATACAATATACCCTTGTTGTTTATCTACTTTATACATAATAGTTTGTATCTCTTAATCCCATACCCCTAATTTGCCCCCTCACCTTCTCTCTACCCATTGGTAACCATTAGTTTGCTTTCTATATCCAAGAGTCTGTTTCTGTTTTGCATATGCCTCTGCTTGTACTATTTTTAGATTCCACATATAAGTGATATCATACAGCATTTTTCTTTCTCTGTCTGACATTTCAATAATCATAATATTCTCTAGGTCCATCCATGTTGCTGCAAATGTTAGAATTTCTTTGTGGTTGAGTAATATAGCAGTGTGTGTGTGTGTGTGTGTGTGTGTGTGTACATATGTACACATATATATGTACACACACAGATATATATAATATTCTTTATCCATTTATCACCTTACATATCTTGGCTATTGTAACTAGTGCTGATATGAATATTGGGATGCATGTATCTTTTCTAATTAGTGTTTTCAGTTTTTCCAGATATATATCCAGACTTGCTAGATAATACAGTGGTTCTATTTTTAGTTTTATGATGAACCTCCATAATGTTTTCAACAGTAGCTTGTTCAATATACATTCCCACCAACAGTGTTTGAGGGTTCCCTTTTCTCCACATCCTCTGCAACATTTGTTATTTCTAGACTTTATGATGATAGCCACTTTGACAGGTGTGAGGTGAGATCTCATTGTTATGATTTGCATTTCTCTAATAATTAGCAATGTTGAGTGTATTTTCATGTGGCTGTTAACCATCTGTAGGTCTTCTTTGGAAAAAAAGTCTAAGTCTTCTGCCTATTTTTTTTTATTGAGTGGTTTATTTTTGATGTTCAGTTGTATGAACAGTTTATATGCTTTGGATGTTAACCCATTATTGGTCATTTCATTTGCAAGTACTTTCTCACATTCAGTTGATTGTCTTTTCATTTTGTCAATGGTATCTTTCACTCTGCAAAGCTTTTTTTTTTTTTTGCGGTACATGGGCCTCTCACTGCTGTGGCCTCTCCCGTTGCGGAGCACAGGCTCTGGACGCACAGGCCCAGCGACCATGGCTCACGGGCCCAACCACTCCGCGGCATGTGGAATCCTCCCGGACCAGGGCACAAACCCCTGTCCTCTGCACCGGCAGGCGTACCCTCAACCACTGCGCCACCAGGGAAGCCCCTCTGCAAAGCTTTTAAGTTTAATTTTTCCATTTGTTTGTTTTGCTTTTGTTTCTTTTTTTTTTGCATTACATGGGCCTCTCACTGCTGTGGCCTCTCCCGCTGTGGAGCACAGGCTCCGGACGCACAGGCCCAGCGGCCATGGCTCATGGGCCCAGCCACTCCGCAGCATGCGGGATCCTCCCAGACCGGGGCACAAACCCGTGTCCCCTGCACCGGCAGGCGGACCCTCAACCACCGCGCCACCAGGGAAACCCTGCTTTGTTTCTTTTCACTTAGGAGACAGATCCATAAAAATGTTGTTATGATTTCTAATTTTATTGATTTGATACTTCTACCTTTTTTTCTTGATGAGTCTGCCTAAGGTTTATTAATCTTTTGTCTTTTCAAAGATCCAGCTTTTAGTTTCATTGATCTTTTCTATTGTTTCATTCATTTCTATTTCCTTTATTTTTGCTCTTATGTTTATGATTTCTTTCCTTCTACTAACTGTGTGTTTTGTTTGTTCTTCTTTCTCTAGTTGCTTTAGTTGTAAGGTTAGGTTATTTATTGTGATTTTTCTTGTTTCCTGAGGTAAGATTGTATTGCTATAAACTTCACTCTTAGAACTGCTTTTAGTGCATCCCATAAGTTTTGGATCATCATGCTTTCATTTTCATTTGTCTCTATTTTTTTTATTTCCTCTTTGATTTCTTCAGTGATCCATTTGTGATTTAGTAGCATATTGTTTAACCTTCATATGTTTGTGTTTTTCTACAGTGTTTTTCTTGTTTCTCTTATCTCATAAAGTTGTGGTTGGAAAAGAAGCTTGATATCATTTCAATTTCCTTAAATTTACCAAGGTTTGCTTTGTGGCCCATCATGTGATCAATCCTAGAGAATGTTCCATGTGCACTTGAGAAAAATGTGTATTCTGCTCCTTTAAAATGGAATGTTCTATGAATATCAATTAAGTCCATTTGGGCTAATGTGTCATTTAAGGCCTGTGTTTCCTTATTGATCTTCTATCTGGGTTATCTGTCCACTGATGAAAGTGGGGTGTTAAAGTCTCCCACTATTATTGTGTTAATGTCGATTTCTCCTTTTAAACTTGTTAGCATTTGCCTTATATATTGTGGTGCTTCTATATTGGATGCATATATATTTGTAATTGTTATATTTTCTTGGATTGATCCCTTGATCATTATGTAGTGTCCATCTTTGTCTCTTGTAACAGACTTTATTTTAAAGTCTATTTTGTCTGATATGAGTATTGCTGCTGCAGCTTTCTTTTGATTTGCATTGGCATCAAATATCTTTTTCCATCCCCCCACTTTCAGTCTGTATGTTTCCCTAAATCTGAAGTGGATCTCTTGTAGACAGTGTATAAATGGGTCTTCTTTTAGTATACATGTAGCCCCTCTATATCTTTTGGTTGGAGCCTTTAATCCATTTACATTTAAGGTAATTGTCAATATGTATGTTCTTATTCCTATTTTTTTTTTTTGTGGTACATGGGCCTCTCACTGATGTGGCCTCTCCCACTGCAGAGCACAGGCTCCAGACGTGCAGGCTGAGCGGCCATGGCTCCCAGGCCCGGCTGCTCCACAGCATGTGGGATCTTCCTGGACCGGGGCATGAACCTATGTCCCCTGCATCAGCAGGCGGACTCTCAACCACTGTGTCACCAGGGAAGCCCCGTATTCCTATTTTGTTAATTGTTTTGGCTTTGTTTTTGAAAACCTTTTTTTCCCCTTCTGCTTTTGTTCTCTTCCCTTGTGATTTGATGTCTATCTTTATTGTTGTGTTTGGATTCCTTTTTCTTTTTGTCTGTGCATCTATTGTAGATTGTTTGCAGTTCTCATGAGGTTTTCTGTTTTTAATATATGTATTTATTTATTTATGGCTGTGTTGGGTCTTTATTGTTGCATGCTGGTTTTCTCTCATTGCAGAAAGGGGGGGACTATTCTTCATTGCAGTGCATGGGCTTCCCATTGCAGTGGCTTCTCTTGTTGCACAGCATGGGCTCTAGGCACGCAGGCTTCAGTAGTTGTGGCACGCAAGCTGAGTAGTTGTGGCTCGCGGGCTCTAGAGTACAGGCTCAGTAGTTGTGGCGCATGGGATTAGTTGCTCCATGGTGTGTGGAATCTTCCCAGACCAGGGCTCAAACCTTGTCCCCTGCATTGGCAGGTGGATTCTTAACTACTGCACCACCAGGGAAGTCCCCCATGAGGTTTTGACATAGCAGTCTATATATGTACAAGATTGTTTTAATTAGCTGGTCTCTTACTTTCCAATGCATTTTCAATATCCTGCATTTGTACTCTTTTCTCACGATTGCTGGTTTTGATATTATATTTGTTTCTGTGTGATTTCCTAACTTTGCTTTATGTTTCCCTTTACCAGTGAGCTTTTCCATTCATAATTTTCTTGATTCCAGTTGTGCCCTTTTCTTTTCTGCCTGGATAATTTCCTTTATGATATGTTGTAAAGCTGGTTTGGTGGTGCTGAATTCTCTTAGTTTTGCTTGTCTGTAAAATTTTTGGTTACTCCATCAAATATAAATGAGAGCCTTGTGGAGTAGAGTATTTTTTGTAGGTTTTTCCCTTTCATCACTTTAAATATATCATGCCAGCTCCTTTCTGTCTTCCAAAGTTTCTGCTGAAAAATCAGCTGACAACCTTATGGGCATTCCCTTGTATATTATTTGTTGCTTTTCCTCTGTTGCTTTTATTTTTTTTCTTTGTCTTTAATTTTTCTCACTTTGATTAATATGTGACTCATCATGTTCCTCCTTGGGTTTGTCTTGTATGGAACTCTCTGTGCTTCCTGGACTTGAGTGAAGTTTCCTTTCTCATGTTAGAGAAGCTTTAGGCTATAATCTCTTCAAGTATTTTGTCAAGCACTTTCTCCCTCTCTTCTCCTTCTGGGATTCCTTTAATGCAAATTTTGATGCATTTAATGTTGTACCAGAGGTCTCTGAGTCTCTCTTCATTTCTTTTCTTTCTTTTTTCTTTATTATGTTCTGTGCCAGTGATTTCTACCATTCTGTTTCCACCTCATTTATTCGTTCTTCTGCCTCAACTTTTCTGCTATTGATTCCTTCTAGTGCATTTTTCCTTTCCGTTCTTTTATTTTCATTTCTGTTTATTCTTTAAACCTTCTAGTTCTTTTTAAAACATCTTTTGTTTCTTCTCAGTCTGTGCCTCCATTATTTTTCCAAGATCTTGGATCATCTTTACTATCATTAGTCTAAATTATATTTCATGTAAGTTGCCTATCTCCACTTCATTTAGTTGTTCTTGTGGCATTTTATCTTGTTCCTTCTTCTGGAACATATTTTTCTACCATCTCATTTTGTCCAACTTTCTGTTCTCTTTCTGCTGGCTGCAGGATCATACTCCTCTTGCTTCTGGGGTCTGCCCCTTAGTGGGTGAGTTTTTTCCTAGGGTTTGTGCAGCCTTCCTGATTGGAGGGACTTGTGCCAGCCCACTGGTGTGTGGAGCTGGGTCTTGGCCCTTTGGTGGGTAGGGCCATGTTAAGGGGAGTGTTTAGAGGTGGCTGTGAGCTTGGTACAGCTTTAGGCAGCCTGTTGGCTGATGGGCAGTTCTGTGTTTTTATGCTTCGAGTTGTTTGGCCTGAAGCATTCTAGCACTAAGCCTGTATGCTGTTGGTTAGGGTCATGTCTTGATGCCAAAATGGCGACCTCTGGGAGAGCTCACGTTGATCAATATTCTCTGAGACGTCTGCCACCAGTGTCGTTACCCCTACAGTGAACCACAACAGACCTCTGCCTCCCCAAGAGACCCTCCAAATTCATAGGTAAGTCCAGCCCAGTCTCCTATGGAGTTACTGCTTTTTCCTGGGTCCCAGTGTATGTGAAACATGTGTACGCCCTCCAAGTGTGGAGTCTCTTTTTCCCCCAGTCTTGTGGAGCTCCTGTACTCAAGTCCCACTGAACTTGAATGCCAATGTTCTAGGGGCTCCTTGTCCTAATGCTAGACCTTCAGGCTGGGGAGACTGACATGGGGCTCACAACTTTCACTCTTATGGGAGAACCTTTGTGATAAAATTATTTTCCTGTTTGTGGATTGCCTTCCTGGGTGTATGTGCTTTGATTATTTCATGAAAGCACCTCCCTACCATCTCCTTGTGGCTATTTCTTTGTCTTTGAATGTAAAATATTTTTGGTAGGTTACTCTCTTTTTTGTTGATGGTTGTTCAGTCGTTAGTGGGTTGTTTTTTTTTGTTTGTTTGTTTTTTATGAGAGTGGGTGAGCTCAAGTCCTTCTACTGTGCTATCTTTTCCAGGATCTAGGGGATGCCTTCAGTTTGAATGCTTGCTGTCTCTTTCCTCAATGTGTGCTGGCCATTATTCCCTTGATATGGGGTATGCAGGTGCAGTGGCTGTTGCACACTCCTCGGACAACAGGGTCAGCACTTGGCACCTGCTGGCAGGTCTCCTAGGGATGGCTGAAGTCCACATACACCTGGGAGCAGAGCTTGGCACCTGCTAGTGGGTCTCCTAGGGGTGGCCACAGTCCACACACTTCCAGAACAGCTAGGGCAGGGCTCAGTGGCTGCTCACAGGTCTCCTAGGGGTGGCTGCTGTCCACACTCTCTCAGGACAGCACTTCTGTGGAGCACGGGATGGTGGCAGCGACTTGCACCTGCACCTGGATATCCTGTGGGCAGTGTCCTGTTGCCTGGGGTTGCTCACAGGTAAATAAGCTCTTTTGGTGGTCCCACACATTTCCTTGTGAGCCTCCCAATAATGGTGGCTTGCCTCTCTGGTTGACCTTGGTTTCTTCAGAGAACCCCCTCAGTTGCCAGAGTCCAGACTCTTCAGCCTGTCTCCATGCAGCCAATCCTTGTCCTCTCCCTAGGTCTGACCTATGAAACCTGAGCTTCAGCACCCAGCCCTTATACACACTAACTAGAAAAACATTTAAGGCTGTGGAGAGCCGGGCAGTGGTGCCAACGTTCTGTGCATGTTACTCTCCATTTTGCCTTCTGCAAATCAGCTGCTGTGCTCTCCTCCTAGGCTCTGCAGCTCCCCCTCTGTCCAGCCTGATCTCTTAGTGAGAGGACTCCCCAGGATGTGGGAACATTTCCTCCTTCACATTTCCCTCTTTGGGGTACAGGCCCTGTCCTTTTCTTTTTCCTTTTGTCCTACCCAGTTACGTGGAAATTTTCTTGCCCTTTCAGAAGTCTGAAGTCTTTTGCCACCATTGAGTAGCTGTTATGAGTGAATTGTTCAACTTGTAGATGTATTTTGAATGTTTTTGTGAGATAGAGTCAGCTCCCTGTTCTATTCCTCCATTATCTTCATCCTCCTCCCATCCCATAGATTTCGGAAATTTGAGTTTTCATTTTCATTTCCCTCAAGGTATTTTCTGATTTCCTCTTTGATTTTGTCATTGACCTGTTGGTTTTTTAGTAGTACATTGTTTAATCTCCATGTTTGTTTGTTTGCTTCCCATTTTTCTTTCTATATTTGATTTTTAGTTTCCTACACTTGTGGTCAGATAAAATGCTTGACATGATTTCTATTCTCTTTTCATTTTTAAAAACCTTTATTGGAGTATAATTGTTTTACACCGTAGTCTTAGTTGCTGCTCTATAACAAAGTGAATCAGCTATACATATACATACATCCCCATAATCCCTCTCTCTTGTGTCTCCCTCCCACCCCTCTGGGTGGTCACAAAGCACCAAGCTGATCTCCTTGTGCTATGTGGCTGCTTCCCACTAGCTACCTATTTTACATTTGTAGTGTATATATGTCAATGCCACTGTCTCAATTTGTCTCAGCTTACCCTACCCCCGCCCTGAGTCCACAAGTTCATTCTCTACATCTGCATCTTTATTCCTGTCCTGCCCTTAGGTTCTTCAGAATCATAATTTTTTTAGATTCCATATATATGTGTTAGCATACGGTATTTGTTTTTCTTTCTGACTTACTTCTGTATGACAGACTCTAGGTCCATCCACATAACTACAAATAACTCAATTCCATTTTTTTTATGGCTGAGCAATATTCCATTGTATATATGTGACACCTCTTCTTTATCCATTCATCTGTCGATGGACACTTAGGTTGTTTCCATGTCCTGGCTATTGTAAATAGTGATGCAATGAACATTGTGGTTCATAAGTCTTTTTGAATTATGGTTTTCTCAGGGTATATTCCCAGTAGTGGGATTGCTGGGTCGTATGGTAGTTCTATTTTTAGTTTTTTAAGGAACCTCCATACTGCTGTCAATAGTGGTGTATCAATTTACATCCCCACCAACAGTGCAAGAGAGTTCCATTTTCTCCACACCCTCTCCAGCATTAATTGTTTGTAGATTTTTTGGTGATGGCCATTCTGACTGGTGTGAGGTGATACCTCATTGTAGTTTTGATATGCATATCTCTAATGATTAGTGATGTTGAGCATCCTTGTGTTTGTTGGTGATCTGTATATCTTCTTTGGAGAAATGTCTATTTAGGTTTT
Organism: Orcinus orca; assembly: GCF_937001465.1. Lineage (NCBI taxonomy): Eukaryota > Metazoa > Chordata > Mammalia > Artiodactyla > Delphinidae > Orcinus > Orcinus orca. The sequence continues at coordinate 69,285,282 of NC_064580.1, forward strand.
CTGCCCATTTTTGGATTGGGTAGTTTGTTTGTTTGATATTGAGCTGCATGAGCTGCTTATATATTTTGCAGATTAATCCTTTGTCAGTAGCTTCATTTGCAAATATTTTCTCCCATTCTGAGGGTTGTCTTTTCATCTTGTTTATAGTTTCCTTTACTGTGGAAAAGCTTTTAAGTTTCATTAGGTCCCATTTGCTTATTTTTGATTTTATTTCCATTGTCCTAGGTGGTGGGTCAAAGAAGATTTTGCTGTGATTTATGTCATAGAGTTTTCTGCCTATGTTTTCCTCTAAGAGTTTTATAATGTCTGACCATACAGATAGGTCTTTAATCCATTTTGAGTTTATTTTTGTGTATGGTGTTAGGGAGTGTTCAAATTTCATTCTTTTAAATGTAGCTCTCCAGCTTTCTCAGCACCACATATTGAAGAGGCTGTCTTTTCTCCTGTGTATATTATTGCTTCCTTTATCAAAGATAAGGTGACCATATGTGTGTGGGTTTATCTCTGGCCTTCCTATCTTTCCAATGACCTGTATTTCTGTTTTTGTGCCAGTATCATATTGTCTTGATTGCTGTAGCTTTGAAATATAGTCTGAAGTCATGGATCCTGATTCCTCCAGCTCAGATTTTCTTTCTCAAGACTGATTTGGCTTTTCAGGTATTTTATGTTTCCATACAAATTGTGAAATTTTTTGTTCTAGGTCTGTGAAAAATGCCATTGGTAGTTTGTTAGGGATTGCATTGAATCTGTAGATTGCTTTGCTTTGGGTCATATAGTCATTTTCACAATGTTGATTCTTCCAATCCAAGAACATGGTGTATCTCTCTATCTGTTTGTAACATCTTTAATTTCTTTCATCAGTGCCTTATAGTTTTCTGCATACAGGTCTTTTGTCTCCTTAAGTAGGTTTATTCCTGGTTATATTATTCTTTTCATTGCAGTGGTAAATGGAAGTGTTTCCTTAATTTTTCCTTCAGAGTTTTCATCATTAGTGTATATGAATGCAAGAGACTTCTGTGCATTAGTTTTGTATCCTGCTACTTTACCAAATTCATTGATTAGCTCCAGTAGTTTTCTGGTAGCATCTTTAGGATACTCTATATATGGTATCATATTATCTGCAAACAGTGACAGGTTTACTTCTTCTTTTCCAGTTTGGATATCTTTTATTTCTTTTTCATCTCTGCTCTATCTAATACTTCCAAAACTATGTTGAATACTAGTGGTGGGAGTGGGCCACCTTGTCTTGTTCCTGATTTTGGAGGAAATGGTTCAAGTTTTTCACCATTGAGAATGAGGTTGGTTGTGGTTTTGTCATATATGGCCTTTATTATGTTGAGGTAAGTTCCCCCATGCATATTTTCTGGAGAGTTTTTATCGTAAATGGGTGTTGAATTTTGTCAAAAGCTTTTTCTGCATCTATTGAGATTATCATATGGCTTTTATCCTTCACTTTGTTAATATGGTGTATCACATTGATTGATTTGCATATATTGAAGAACCCCTGCATTCCTGCCATAAACCCCACTTGATCATGGTGTATGATCCTTTAAATGTGCTGCTAGATTCTGCTTGCTAGTATTTCATTGAGGAATTTTTGCATCTATGTTCATCAGTGATATTGGCCTTTAGTTTTCTTTCTTTGTGACATCCTTGTCTGGTTTTGGTATCAGGGTGATGGTGACCTCATAGAATGAGTTTGGGAGTGTTCCTCCTTCTGCAATATTTTGGAAGATTTTGAGAAGGATAGGTGTTAGCTCATCTCTAAATGTTTGATAGAATTTGCTTGTGAAGCCATCTTGTCCTTGGCTTTTTTTTGCTGGAAGATTTTTAATCACAGTTTCAATTTCAGTCCTTGTGATTGGTCTGCTCATATTTTCTATTTCTTCCTGTTTCTATCTTGGAATGTTGTGCTTTTCTAAAAATTTGTCCATTTCTTCCAGTTGGTCCATTTTATTGGCATATACTTACTTCTAGTAACCTCTCATGATCCTCTGTATTTCTGCAGTGTCAGTTGTTACTTCTTTTTCATTTCTAATTCTATTGATTTGAGTCTTTTCCCTTTTTTTCTTGATAAGTCTGGCTAATGGTTTATCAATTTTGTTTATCTTCTCAAAGAACCAGCTTTTAGTTTTATTGATCTTTGCTATCATTTCCTTCATTTCTTTTTCATTAATTTCTGATCTGATCTTTATGACTTCTTTCCTGTTGCTAAATTTGGTGTGATTATTTGTTGTTGTTTTTCTTTCTGTAATTGTGTTAGGTGTAAGTTTAGGTTGTTTATTTGAAATTTTTCTCTTTTTTTTGAGGTAGGATTGTATTGCTATAAACTTCCCTCTTAGAACTGCTTTTGCTGCATCCCATAGATTTTGGCCCGTCATGTTTTCATTGTAATTTGTTTCTAGGTATTTTTTGATTTCCTCTTTGATTTCTTCAGTGACCTTTTTATTATGGAATAGTGTATCATTTAACCTCCATGTGTTTGTATTTTTTACAGTTTTTTTCCTGTGTTCCTCTGGTGGTGTGTTTTGGGGTGTCAGTGAGCTTATTTTGATTTTAGGCAGCCTCTCTGCTAATGGGTGGGGTTGTGTTCCTGTCTTGCTAGTTGTTTAGCATGGGGTGTCTAGCACTGGAGCCTGCTGGTTGTTGAATGTAGCTGGGTCTTAGTGTTGAGATGGAGATCTCTGGGAGAACTCTCGCTGATTGATATTACATGGGGCCAGGAGGTATCTGGTGGTCCAATATCCTGAACTCGACTCTCCCACTTCAGAGGCTCAGGCCTGACCCCTGGCTGGATCACCAAGACCCTGCAGCCACAGAGCTTCAAATATTCTTCAGTGTGTTCTATGAGTTAGTTTTCCATTCTGTTGTGTCAAGGAGTTTTCCTTCTTCATATTTTACAAAGAAATCTCCCTTTTTTCTTTCCCTTTGTGCTTTCTAGTTTCACTCGCTCATTTGGTGCTGGAGGCCCAAGACTCACACCTGGCTCTTCAGACCAGACTCCATAGTGCAAAATCGATTTTTATCCTCTTAAACTTGTTGAGACTTGTTTTACAGCCTAGCATGTGATTTATCCTGGAGAATGTTTCATGTGGGCTTAAAAGAATGTGTATCTGCTCTGTTTCTGGTTGTAATGTCCTATAGATATCTATTAAGGTCCACTGGTCTATTGTGTGATTAAGAGCCGCTGTTGCCTTATTGATTTCTGTCTGGATGATCTGTCCATTGATGTAAGGGTAGTGTTAAAATTCCCTACTATTCTTGTATTATTGTCAATTTCTCCCATTATCTTTTCAGTATTTGCTTTATGTATTTAGGTGTTCCTTTATTGGATGCTCATATATTAATGAGTGCAATATTCTCTTATGTTTTATTGATCCATTTATCATTATATAATGCGTCTGGTTGTCTTTTCTTATACCCTTTGTTTTAAAGTCTGATTTGCCTTATATGAAAATTGCTACCCTCAATTTCTTGTTTCCGATTGCATGAAACATTTTTTCCCATTCCATCACTTTCAGTCCATGTGTGTGTATTTAACTCTTAAGTGATTCTCTTGTAGACAGCATATTGAAAGGTCTTGATTCTTCATACAGTCAGACACCCTATATATCTTTTGTTTTGCGTGTTTAGTCCCTTGACATTTAAAGTAATTATTGTTGGGTATGTATTTGTTGCCATTTAATTACTTCATTTTCAATTGTTTTTGTAGCTCTTCTCTGTTCATTTCTTCGGTTTCTTCCCTTGTGGTTTGATGATTGTCTTTAGTAGTATGCTTGTGTTCCTTTCTTTTTGTTTTGTGTGTATCTATTGTAGGTTTTTTATTAGTGATTACCATGGGGCTCATGTATATTGACACATAATTATATCTACTTGTTTTTAGTTTCAAGCACATGATGAACAATCTACATTTCTTACTCCCCTCCACTACATTTTGTTGTTTTGATATCATATTTTACATCTTCATGCTTATCCTTTCACTGTTCATTGTAGTTACAGTTGATTTTTACAAGTTTTGTCCTTTAACCTATGTACTGATTTATTGAAGTGGTTGATCTTCAATCCTTACTCTATATTTGCCTTTCCTAATGCAATTTTCCCTTTCATATAGATTTTTACTCTTTTCTTCATTTATGGAAGATCCTTCAATATTTATTTTAGGCTAAGTTTAGTATTGATGATTTTTGTTTTCTGCTTGTCAGACACTGTCTTTATCTTTCCTTCTATTCTAAATTATAATCTCACTGGGTAGATTCTCCTAGTTTGCTGGGGTTTTTTTTCCTTTCAGCATTTTGTATATATCATGCCACTCTCTTCCAGCATACAAAGTTTCCGCAGAGACATCTGCTAATAGCTTTATGGGGATTCCCTTATATATGACTCTGTTTTTCTCTTGCTGCCTTTAGAATTTTCTCTTTATCTTTAAATATTACCATTTTAATATTGATATGTGTTCATGTGGGTCTTTTTGGCTTCATCTTTTCAAGACCCCCTGTGCTTCCTGTACTTAGATATCTGTTTCCTTCCTTAGGTTTTGGGAGTTTTCAGCCATAATTTCCTCAAATACATTTTTGATTCCCTTATCTCTTCTCCTTCAGGAACCCCTATAATGCAAATGTCACTGACACTTATCTTTTACCATTTAGGTAATACCCATTCTAAGGTGTGAGGTTTATCTCATTATGATTTTGACTTCCATTTCCCTAATGATTCATAATGTTAAGCATCTCTTCATGTACTGGTTGGCCATTTGAATAGGTTCTTTTGAGAGTGGCTATTTATATCTTTTGCCCATTTTCAAATTTTAATTATTTGGGTTCTTACTATTGATTTGTGTGTGTTCCTTATATACATATTGGACATAAACTTTTTCAGATATATAGTTTTTAAATATTTTCTCACATTTGGTAAGTTTCCTTTTCATTTTGTTGATTTTTTTTTCTCTGCAAAAGCTTTTTACTTTTATGTCATCCCACTTGGCAACTTTTGCTTTTGTTGCCTGTGGTTTTGGGGTCATAGCAAGAAATCATTGCTGAAGGCAATGTCAGGCAGATTTTCCCTATGTTTTATTCTAGGAGTTTTATGGTTTTAAGTCTTATGTTTAAGTCTTTAATCCATTTTGATTTGATTTTTGTGTACAGTGTAAGATAAGTGTCCAATTTCATTCTTTTGTATGTGGATATCCAGTTTTCACAGTATCATTTATTCAAGAGACTATCTTTTCCCCAATAACCTGTATATCACTTTGTGTAGTATGACCATTTTAATAATATTATTTTTTCTAATCCATGAATATGGGGTGTGTCCTTTTATATGTGTCCTCTTTCATTTCCTTCATCAGTGCTTTATACTTTTCAGTGTACAGTTATTTTATCTCTTTCATTAATTACTAAATGTTTTAATCTATTGGGTATTTTTGTAAATGAGATTGTTTTCTTAATTTCTATTTTGATTAGCTTGTTATTGATGTATAGAAATGCCACTGAATTTTTTCATGTTGATGTTGTATCCTGCAACTTTACTGAATTTGTTTGTTTATTCTAACAGTTGTATGTGAGTGTATGTGCGTGTGTGAGTGTGTGTGTGTGTGTGTGTGTGTGTGTGTAGTGTAGTGAATGTTTAGAGTTTTCTATGTATATAATCATCTCGTCAGCAGAGATAATTTTAATTCTCTGCTTTCAATTTTTGATACATTTTATTTATTTTTCATTGTCTGATTGCTCTAGCTAGGACTTCCAGTACTACTTTGAAAAACAATAGTGAGAGTGGGAATCTTTGCTTTGTTCCAGGTCTTAGAGGATGAGCTTTCAGGTTATCCCCATGAACTATAATGGTAGTTGTGATTTTTTTCATACATGACATTTATTGTGTCGAGGTAAGGTCTTTTTGTACATGTATCACTGAGAGCTTTCATCATGAAAGGGTGTTAAATTTTGTTAAATACTTTTTCTACATCTACTGATATGACCATATGGTTTTTATTCTTCATTCTGTTCATGTAGTATATTACATTGATTAATATTTATATGTTGAAATATCCTTGCATCCCAGAAATAAATCCCACTTGGTCATGTGAATGACCTTTTTAATATGCTGTTGAGATGATTTTGCTATTATTTTATTGAGGATTTTTCCATCTAAGTTCTTCAGGGATTCTGACTTGTAGTTCTTTTTTCTTGTGGTGTCTCTATCTGGCTTTGGAATCAGGGTAATGATAGTTTCATAAAATGAATTTGGGAGTGTTCCTTCTTCTGTTTTTTGAAAGAGATTAATAAGGTTTTGTATTGTATTAGTTCTTTAAATGCTCGGTAGAACAAATCCTGGTCCTGGGATTTTCTTTGATGGGGTGTTTTTGATCTTTGTTTCTTATTGGTTTGTTCAGGCTTTCTATTTCTTCTTGAATAGGTCTTTTAGGTTGTATGTTTCTAGGAATATATCTGTTTCTTCTGGTTTACCCAACTTGTTGGTGAATAATTGTTTAAAATAGTCCTTTATGATCTTTTTATTTCCATGTTATCTGGTGTAATGTCTCCTCTTTCATTTCTGATTTTACTTTACTGATCTCTCTTTTCTTCTTTTGTAGTGTAACTAAGAGTTGTCTATTTTGCTCATCTTTTTAATACACCAAATCTTATTTTTCTTGTTTTTTTCCTAAAGTTTATCTATTTTCTATTACACTTATTTCTGCTTGAAACTTTATTATTGAATATTATCTTCCTTATGCTAACTCTGAATTTAGTTCTTCTTTTTTATAGTGTCTGAAGTTATAAAGTGAGATTGTTGAATTGAGATCTTTCTTCTTTTTAAATGTAAGCATTTAACACTATAAACTTTCCTCTTAGCACTATTTCTGCTGCATCACATAATTTTAGTGGGTTGCATTTGCATTTTTGATAGTTTTGAGGTATTTTTTTAAATTTTCTTATTTTATTTTTTTAACATCTTTACTGGAGTATAATTTCTTTACAGTGATGAATTAGTTTCTGCTATATAAAAAAGTGAGTCAGCTATATGTATACATATATCCACATAAACCTTCCCTCTTACATCTCCCTCACACTGTCCCTATCCCAGCCTTCTAGGTGATCACAAAGGACCAAGCTGATCTCCCTGTGATACACAGCTGCTTCCCACTAGTTATCTATTTTAGATGTGGTAGTGTATATTCGAACATGACACTCTCTCACATCATCTCAGCTTATGCATCCCCCTCCCCTTGTCCTCAGGTCCAATCACTATGTCTGCATCTTTATTGCTGTCCTGCCCTTATGTTCTTCAGACCATTTTTTTTTAGATTCCATATGTTTGTGTTAGCATATAGTATTTGTTTTTCTCTTTCTGAATTACTTCACTCTATATGACAGACTCTGGGTCAATCAACCTCATTGCAAATACCTCAATTTCTTTTCTTTTTATGGCTGAGTAACATTCCATTGTATATATGTGACACATCTTCTTTATCCACTCATCTGTCGATGGACACTTAGGTGGCTTCCAAGTCCTGGCTGTTGTAAATATTGCTGCAATGAGCATTGTGCACATGACACTTTTTGAATTATGGATTTCTCATGGTATATGCCCAGTAGTAGGATTGCTGGGTCATATGGTAGTTCTATTTTTAGAATTTAAGGAATCTCCATACAGTTCTCCATAGTGGTTGTATAAATTTACATTCCCCCCAACAGTGCAAGAGGGTTCCATTTTCTCCACATCCCCTCCAGCACTAATTGTTTGTAGATTTTTTAATGATGGACATTCTGACCAGTGTGAGGTGATACCTCATTGTGGTTTTGATTTGCATTTCTCTAATGATTAGTGATGTTGAGCATCCTTTCATGTGTTTGTTAGCAATCTGTATATCTTCTTCCGAGAAATGTCTATTTAGATTTTCTGCTCACATTTTGATTGGGTTTTTTGTTTGTTTGATATTGAGCTGCATGAGTTGCTTGTATATTTTGGAGATTAATCTTTTGTCAATTGCATTGTTTTCAAATATTTTCTCCCATACTAATGGTTATCTTTTCATTTTGTTTATGGTTTCCTAGGATGTGCATAAGATTTTGTTACATTAGGTCCCATTGATTCATTTTTGATTTTATTTCCATTTCCCTAGGAGGTGGGTCAAAAAGTATCTTGATGTGATTTATGTCATACAGTGTTCTGCCTATGATTTCCTCTAAGAGTTTTATAGTGTCTGGCTTTACATTTAGGTCTTTAATACATTTTGAGTTTATTTTTGTGTATGGTGGTAGGAACTGTTATAATTTCATTCTTTTACATGTACATGTCCAGTTTTCACAGCACCACTTATTGAAGAGGCTGTCTTTTCTCCACTGTATATTCTTGCCTACTTTGTCAAAGATAAGGTGACCATATGTGTGTGGGTTTTTCTCTGGGCTTTCTATCCTGTTCCATTGATCTGGATTTCTGTTTCTGTGCCAGTACCATACTGTCTTGATTGCTGTAGCTTTGAAATATAGTCTGAAGTCCAGGAGCCTGATTCCTCCAGGTCCGTTTTTCTTTCTCAAGATTGCATTAGCTATTCGGAGTCTTTTGTGTTTCCCTACAAATTGCAAAATTTTTTGTTGTAGTTCTGTGAAAAATGCTATTGGTAGTTTGATAGGGATTGCATTGAGTCTGTAGATTTCTTTGAGTAGTATAGTCATTTTCACAATATTGATTCTTCCAATCCAAGAACATGGTATATCTCTCTATGTGTTTGTATCATCTTTAATTTCTTTCATCAGTGTCTTATAGTTTTCTGCATAGAGTTCTTTTGTCTCCTTAGGAAGGTTTATTCTTAGGTAATTTATTCTTTTTGTTGCAGTGGTAAATGGGAGTGTTTCCTTAATTTCTCTTTCAGATTTTTTGTCGTTAGTGTATAGGAACACAAGAGATTTCTGTGCATTCATTTTGTATCCTGCTACTTTACTAAATTCACTGATAAGGTCTAGTAGTTTTCTAGTAGCATGTTTAGGATTCTCTGTGTATTCTATCATGTCATCTGCAAACAGTGACAGTTTTACTTCTTCTTTTCCGATTTGGATTCCTTTTATTTCTTTTTCTTCTAATTGCCATGACTAAAACTTTCAAAACTATGTTGAATAATAGTGGTGAGAGTGGGCAACCTTATCTTGTTCCTGATCTTAGTGGAAATGGTTTCAGTTTCTCACCATTGAGAATGATGTTGGCTGTGGGTTAGTAATTTATGGCCTTTATTATGTTAAGGCAAGTTCCCTCTATGCCTACTTTCTGGTGGGTTTTTATCATAAATGGGTGATGATTGTTTTTGAAAGCTTTTTCTGCATCTATTGAGATGATCATATTGTTTTTATCCTTTAATTTGTTAATATGGTTTATCACGTTTTTTGATTTGTGTATATTGAAGAATCCTTGCATTCCTGGCATAAACCAGGAGTTTTATAGTATCTGGTCTTACATTTAGGAGTAACGCATTTTGAGTTTATTGTTTTTTGTACAATGTTGAATGTTCTAATTTCATTTTTTTACATGTAGCTGTCCAGTTTTCCCAGCACCATTTATTGAATACATTGACTTTCCTCCATTGTATATTCTTGCCTCCTTTGTCATAGTTTAATTGACCACAGGTGCATGGGTATGCTTCTGAACTTTCTATCCTGTTCCATTGATCTATATTTCTGTGTTTATGCCAGTATCATACTATTTTGAGGTCTGTAGCTTTGTAGTTTAGTCTGAAGTCAGGGAGCCTGATTCCTCCAGGTCCGTTTTTCTTTCTCAAGATTGTTTTTGTTATTTGGGTCTCTTCTGTGTCTCCATACAAATTTTAAGATTTTTTATTCTAGGTCTGTAAAAAGGGCCTTGGTAATATGAGAGGGATTGCATTGAATCAGTAGATTGTATAGTCATTTTGACAATATCAATTCTTCCTGTCCAAGAACATGGTATATCCTTCAATCTGTTGTGTCATCTTCAAATTCGTGCATCAGCATCTTATTGTTTTTGGAGTACTGGTCTTTTGCCTCCTTAGGTATGTTTATTCCTAGGTATTTTATTGTTTTTTTCTTTTCTGTTGTTTTTATTAATTAATTAATTTATTTTTGCTGTGTTGGGTCTTCATTTCTGTGTGAGGGCTATCTCTGGTTGTGGCAAGCACGGGCCACTCTTCATCACGGTGTGCAGGCCTCTCACTGTTGCGGCCTCTTTTGTTGTGGAGCACAGGCTCCAGACATGCAGGCTCAGTAGTTGTGGCTCATGGGTCTAGTTGCTCCACGGCATGTGGGATCCTCCCAGACCAGGGCTCAAACCCGTGTCCCCTGCATTAGCAGGCAGATTCTCAACCACTGTGTCACCAGGGAAGCCCTATTGTTTTTAATGCAGTGGTGTATGGGATTGTTTCCTTGATTTCTCTTTCTGATCTTTTGTTGTTAGTGTATAGAAATGCAAGAGATTTCTGTGTATTATTTTTGTATCCTGTAACCTTACTAAATTCATTGATGAGCACTAGTAGTTTTCTGGTAGCATCATTAGGATTTTCTATGTGTAGTATTATGTCATCTGCAAACAGTGACAATATTACTTCTTCTTTTCCAATTTGGATTCCTTTTATTTATTTTTTTCTTCTCTGATTGACGTGTCTAGGACTTCCCAAAGTATCCTTGTCTTGTTCCTGATCTTAGAAGAAATGCTTTCAGCTTTTCACCATTGAAAATGATGTTTGCTGTAGGTTTGTCATATATTGGCCTTTATTATGTTGTGATTTGTTTCCTCTAGTCCCACTTTCTGGAGAGTTTTTATCATAAATGAGTATTGAATTTTGTCAAAAGATTTTTCTGCATCTATTGATATAATCATATGGTTTTGATTCCTCAATTTGTTGATGTGCTGTATCACATTGATTGATTTGCAGGATAGTGATATTGGCATGTAATTTTCGTTTGTGTGGTACCTTTTTCCTGGTTTTTGTATCAGGGTGACCGTGGCCTCACAGAATGAGTTTGGGAGTATTCCTTCCTGTGCAATATTTTGGGATAATTTCAGAAGGATAAGTGTTAACTTTTCGCTAAATATTTGATAGAATTCGTCTGTGAAGCCATCTTGCCCTGGACTTTTGTTGGGAGGTTTTTTTTAAGTTGTTTTTTGTTTTGCTTGCACCCCATAACATGTGGGACCTCAGTTCCCTGACCAGGGATCAAACCCACATCCCCTGTATTGGAAGTGTGGATTCTTAACCACTGGACTACCAGGGAAGTCCCTGTTGGAAATTTTTAAATCACAGTTTCTATTTCAGTACTTGTTATTGACCTGTTTATATTTTCCATTTCTACCTGTTTCAGTCTTTGGAGTTTGTATCTTTTTAAGAATTTGGTCATTTCTTCCAGGTGGAAGGCTGTCCATTTTATTGACATACAGTTGCTTATACAGTCTTTTGTGATCCTTTCTATTTCTGTGGTGTCTGTTGTAACTTCCCCCTTTTTATTTCTAGTTTTATTGACTTGTGTCCTCTCCCCTTTTTTCTGGATGAGCCTGACTAAAAATTTATCTATTTTGTCAAAAAAATAAGCTTTTAGTTTCATTTATCTTTTCTATTGTTTTCTTCATTTCTGTTTCATTTATTTTTGTTCTGATCTTTATGATTTCTTTCCTTCTATTAAGTTTGGGTTCTGTTTGTTCTTCTTTCTCTAGTTGCTCAAGTTAGGTTATTTATTTGTGATTTCTCTTTTGTTTCCTGAGGTAAGATTGTATTTCTATAAACTTTCCTCTTAGAAATGCTTTTGCCATATCTATTGGTTTTTGATCATCATACTTTCATTTTCATTTGTCTCTAGGTATATTTTGATTTCCTTTTTATTTCTTCAGCAATCATTTGTTGTTTAGTAGTATATTGTTTAACCTCTACATGTTTGTGTTTTTTTATATTTTTTTTCTTGTAGTTGAATTTTAATGTCATACCCTTGTGGTCAGAGAAGATGCTTGATATGATTTCAATTTTCTTAACTTTACCAAGGCTTGCTTTGTGGCCCAGCATGTGATCACTCTTGGAAAATGTTCCATGTGCACTTGAGAATATTTTATATTCTGCTTTCAGATGGAGTGCTCTATGAATATCCATTAATCCATCTGGTCTAATGTGTCATTTAAGGCCTGTGTTTCCTTATTGATCTTCTGTTTGTGTTATCTGTCCATTGACAAATTTTAGATGTTAAAGTATCCCACTATTATTGTGTTAATGTAGATTTCTCTGTAGATTTCTCCTTTATGACTGTTAGCATTTGCCTTATATATTGGAGTGCTGCTATGTTGGGTGCATATATATTTACAATTTTATATTTTCTTCTTGGATTGATCCCTTGATCATTATGTACTGTCTGTCTTTGTGTTTTGTAACAGTCTTTATTTTAAAGTCTATTTTTACTGATATGAGTGTTGCTAGTCCAACTTTCTTTTGATTTCCATTTGCACAGAATAACTTTTTCCATCCCCTCACTTTTGGTATGCATATGTCCCTAGGTCTGAAATGGGTCTCTGTAGACAGCATATTTACGGCTCTTGTTTTGTATCCATTCAGCCAGTCCATGTCTTTTGGATGAAGCACTTAATCCATTTTCATTTGATGTAATTATTGATATATATGTTTATGTTGCCATTTTCTTAATTGTTTTGGGTTTGTTTTGTAAGTCTTTTTTCTTCCCTTTCTCTTTTGCTCTCTTCTATTGTGATTTGATGAATAACTTTAGTGTTGTGCTTGGGTTTCTTTTTCTTTTTGTGTGTGTGTATCTATTGTAAATTTTTCATTTGCAGTTACCATGAGGTTTTGATATAGCAGTCTATATATAAACAACATTGTTTTAACTTGCTGGTCTTTTAATTTCAAAGGCATTTCCAGTATCCTGCATTTGTACTCTCCATTTCTCACGATTGCTGGTTTTGATATCAGATTTGTGTGTGGATGATTTCGTACTTTTACTGTATATTTGCTTTTATTGGTGAGCTTTCCATTCATAATTTTCTTGTTTCTGGTTTTGGCCTTTTATTTTTTGCTTAGAGAAGTTCTTTTTGCATTTGTTTCAGGACTAGTCTGGTGGTGTTAAATTCTCTTAGCTTTTGCTTATCTGTAAAACATTTGATTCCTCCATCAAATATGAATGAAAGCATTGCTGGGTAGAATATTATTGACTGTAGGTTCTTCCCTTTCATTACTTTAAATATATCATGTCACTCCCTTCTGACCTGCAGAGTTTCTGCTGAGAAATCAGCTGATAGCCTTATGTGAGTTCCCTTGTATGTTTTTTGTTTCTTTTCCTTGTTGCATTTAATATTTTTTCTTTGTCTTTAATTTTTGTCAGTTTGATTACTATGTGTCTCAGCATGTTCCTCTTTGAGTTTATCCTGCCTGGGACTCTCTGAGCATCCTGGCCTTGAATGAGTCTTTCCTTTCCCATATTAAGGAAGTTTTCATCTACTATCTCTTCAAATATTTTCTCAAGTCCTTTCTCTCTCTCTTCTTTTTCTGGGACCCCTATAATGTGAATGTTGTTGTGTTTAATGTTGTCCCAGAGATCTCTTAGGCTGTCTTCATTTCTTTTCATTCTTTCTTATTTCTTCATTTCTGCAGCAGTGATTTCCACCATTCTGTCTTTCAGCTCACTTATCTGTTCTTCTGCCTCAGTTATTCTGCTATTGATTCTTTCTAGTGTATTTTTTAATTCAATTATTGTATTGTTCATCTCTGTTTGTTCTTTATTTCTTCCAGGTCTTTGTTAATCATTTCTTGTATCTTCTCAATCTGTGCCTCCATTCTTTTTCTGAGATCTTGGATCATCTTCAGTATCATTACTCTAAAGTCTTTTTCCAGTAGATTGCCTATCTCTACTTTACTTAGTTGTCCTTCTGGGGTTTTATCTTGCTCCTTCATCTGGGACATATTCCTCTGCTATCTCATTTTGTCTAACTTTCTATGATTGAGGTTTCCATTCCACAGGCTGCAGGATTATAGTTCTTCTTGCTTCTCCTGTCAGCCTTCTGGTGGATGAGGCTGTCTAAGAAGTTTGTGCAGGCTTCCTAGTGAGAGGGACTGGTTCCTCCTCACTGGTTTGTGGAGCTGGGTCTTTTCTCTCTTTAGGGTAAGACTGTGCTCAGGAATACTTTAAGCAGCCTGTCTGCTGATGGGTGGGTCTGTGTTCCCACCCTGTTTGTTATTTGGCCTGAGGCATCCCAGCATTGGAGACTACAGTCTCTTGGGTTGAGCTAGGTCTTTGGTGGTGGGTGGGGGGGGGAATGGCAGCCTCCCAGAGGGCTCACACCAATGATTACTTACCAGAACTGCCACTGCCAGTGTCTTTGCCCCCAAAATGAGCCACAGCTAACCCTTGGCTCCACGGGCACCCTCCAATACTAACAGGTAGGTCTGATCCAGTTTTTATTAGTCCACTGCTTTTTTCCCTCGGCCCTGTTGCACACAAAACCTTGTGTGTGCACTCCAAGTGTTAAGTTTCTCTTTCCCCCAGTTCTGTGTAATTCCTGGGATCAAACATCACTGGCCTTCAAAGCCAGATTCTCTGGGACTCCTCCTCCCTTTTCCAGACCTCCAAGCTGGGAAGCCTGATGTGGGGTCAGGACTTTCACTCCTGTGGGATAACTTCTGTGCTATAATTATTTTCCAGTTTGTGGCTCGCCCACCTGATGGATATGGATTTGATTTTATCACAATTACATCCCTCCTATGATCTCATAGTGGCTTCTTCTTTGTGTTTCTCTATAGGGTATCCTTTTTGGAAACTTCCAGACTTTTTTGGTTGATGGTTGTTCAGCAGTTAGTTGTAATTTTGGTGTTTTTGTAAGAAAGTGTGCACTTATGTCCTTCTACTCTGCCATCTTACAATTTCCCTTCAACTAGATTGTATTTATTTTTACACTTTGTTTAAAAAACTAAAGAGTCTTTTACCAAATGAGTCTCTAATTGTTGGAAAGTTGGGTGGGAATAATAACATATATAATTGTTGTTTGTGACTCATGGAAAGTGACACATTTTGAATGCTTTGTTTCTGGTCTTATTCTTTCTAAAATATTGTTCCTTAAAACACACCCATTATTATACTAACAGTCCCTAATGAGTGAAATAAACAGATTGAGAGAAGATGAGTTATATGTCATATAGTTTATATTAATAAGAAGATGCTTTGACCTAAGCCAGCAGCATTATTTGAATTTATGATGAAATTCATGCTACTGAGAGTGAGGGTCCTATCTTCATATGAATAAACTGCTAAGACTGCTACCATGTGACCTTTAACTTCATTTAGAGTTCAACAGGAGGAAGATTTCCAAGTAAAATCTCTTTTGGAATGGTGGAATATTTTATATAAAAGTCAGAATCCTAGATATGTAAAAATTAAAAACATAGAATTAAATAAAATGTCCATCAACACAAGACTGCTTAAATAAATGGTAAATTCGCACAAAATTCTCTACAGTTGTTTAAAAAGAAAGGTGGATCTATAAGTGCTGGTATGAAAAGATATCCAACACATTTTATTAAGAAAGAAAATATGAGACAAAGAACAGTGTGTATATCATATGACTTGACTTATTTCAGGAAAAAGACTATGTATTGCATATGCATAAAATATTTCTAGAAGAATAAAAAAGAAATCGTTAATTGGTCATGATTAACTCTGAAGAATGGAACTAGGAAGGAAGATAGGGAGGCTGACTGCAATATTTCATGTGTACTTGTTACATTTATTCAAAAGAGATGAGAGAGAGACAGTGACAGAGACAGAGAGACAGAAAAGAAAAGAAGACAAACTACAATATAGAGCCCAGGCTCAAAAGATTCAATAGTTTTGATATAAGAATGAGTGATGCTGTTTCCAGTTGTTCTCATTTGGAAGTATGACTATTAGAATCATAGGGGCCATAATATAACTTAGTCCAAATTCTTCATTGTGTGGATAAGTAAACCAAAGTCCAGAGAGAAAACAAATTGCTCAAGGTTATACACAGGCAAAATAAGTCAAAGCAGAACAATAATTCATGTTTTCTGATTCCCAGTTGTGATCTGTTTCAGAGGTGTTTTTAGTGTAGTGAACACTTTTAACATTTATCATCATTAACCCACTTGTATTTGATAAAACCTGAAATTCTCTAACAATGAGAAAACGATGTGTTTCAGAGAGATGACATTTTCCCCAACATGGCAATGGGAATGATTTCCCAGTAGTGAGTGTTAAAACAATTAAACAAAAGGCCATTTGACTGAGGTGGCTTTAATACCTTGGTAGCCTATGTAAACAAGCCAAAACTTAAGCCAAAGTCAATGCACTAGAATCCAAGAAAGTGAAACTTAAGAACAACCAATTACAGCCAACTAAGCTTTCCCAACTACTTAAGCTATAACCAATAAAATAATTTCCTTGCTTTGCTTCAATGTCTTCACTATAATAAAACCTTGCCTGAAATCCTGTTAGTGGATTACTCCTAACCACCTTTTGTTAGGAAATTGCCATGATATTTTATTGTCTTATGCCTTCATTTCTTGCCTTACTCTTAATTAGGAAACTATTCAAAAGTGTAATTTACCCCATTCTTGTTCTCATTGGAACCACTTTTAGCAATTTCTACATGTCCTTTCAAAAATACTCTCTTTATATGCAAGCCTAGATATTCTAACAGCTATAAGAAGCAATGCAAGATTTCTATGACTAATTACAAAAAAGTTTATTTCTTGCTCATGGTCCAGTACAGTGCATGTGTGTGTGTTCATGCGTGTGTGTGTTGAGGGGGACTTACATATCATGTAATAAAGGGCTTTATTATGTAGCCAATTATTCAATCTCTCCCCCTCCCCACCCCCCCTCTCTCTCCCTGTCTCTCTCTCTCTCTTTATCTCAGTCTCTTCATTGGGATCTGTTCTTTTCAAATTTACTTAAAAGATTAATATATAGAAAACATAATATGGGACTACTCATTTTGAAGTAAGCATATAGAGTCTGGAACCACATTTGTGCTTACCCTTCATTTGTAGCAATACCTGAGGCACCTTCATAGAACCCTATGGTTCCATGGAGCAGTGTCTGAAAAACACTGGCCTAGATACTACCTGGAGATAGGCTTCATACAAGAAATATATCAGAGGGGGTTAGTTTAGACTGTGAAGGCTTCCCAGAAGAATAGATAATTATCCTGGGTAGGATTTAGAGGATCAGAAGAGGCAATTCAACACTGAGGAGAGAAGGTAATATGAGGGAAAACCTAGAGACATGGAATAAGCACTGCATGTACATCAGCCAATGAGTGTAGTTCAGACAGGGGAGAAGTAGAAGCTAAGAATAGATATTTTGGCCCAGCTCAGACTATGTACGACCTTTGAATACAGGATGGGGAAAATGGATTTCAGCCTGTGAGCAGTGGCAAATTAGTGATGAGTTGAATGAAGAATAATATGCTAAAAGTAATATTTATAGGAGGAAAGGGAGTCAATAAAGAAGATTCTGTTGCAGAAATCCACAAACGAGGTGTCAGTGCCTTGGATTAGGGTGATACCAGGAAAAATGGAGAAGAAAAACTATCATTTAATTCATCATAATTTTATTGATTACCTTTTAAGTGGACAGAAGATAGCATGTAGCATTAGAAAGAAGGAAACAGAGGTCCCAGAGATCTTTTAATGAGTGAAAAGCAGAGGATAATAACTGAAGAGGACTTCAAAGTTTTCAGAATGAATGATTAAGAGAAAAAAAAGAATTATTATAAATTAAGTCTGTTTTAATTTCTTAATTTCCTGGGGAAACATTCCCTATCATCACTTGCCCATGGGGAGTATCTTTCCATGGAACATCAGGGGTTACAGTCATTAGCCCTGAATTTGAGTTCTGGCTCCATGATTTGCCACTTTCATGGCCCTGCATAATTAAAAGGTTGACTTTTAAGATTATGTGTCTACCTCAGAGTGAAACTTACATGGAAGGTGCTTGTTGGAGTTCCTGAGAACAGAAAGTAGGAACTCACCATCGTTACAGGAATAGGTTGTTATGCAGTTTTTGTGCCTATACCCTAATGAATAATTGTTTATGTAGATGATTTAGGTCTGAAATTTGCATTCATTGAAATATAACACCAGGTAGTAAGGTTATAGGGAAGCTGATATATTGCTCTTGTCTATTTCCAATCCATGCAGGCTGCTCATACTTAGAAGAACCTGATACTGGTTGAATGGTCAATTTGCTTTATGCCAGTTTACAATAAAGTACTCATATCACTGAATTAAAAATGTACAATTTATTTTTATTAGCCTCATTTTGGAGATTAATAAACTGAGGCAAATAGCAGTAAGAAAATTTGCCCTAAATCACAATAGCTTCAATACTGTAACTCGATTAAAGCAGTCTTGCTTAACTTACCTAGGTCAATGCATTCATTTTATATCTAGGCAGAGCAAGGTCTTTCCTCCATGTAGGACTTGAGGAGCAACAGTTGACCCATGAGGCTCCAAGTATTCTGCTGGCATACCGATTTATGGAAATTTTATTATTAGAGTCATGTCTTTGGTGTAAAGGATTGTCTCCAAATGACCTCTGTTAACTATGTGCAGATGGTACATGTCTCATCCAAATCTATTATTTCCATTAATACATCAACATGAATTCATTTATTAAATTATTCAGTTACTTAACAGAGCTCTGAAGAAAAAAAACAACATGACACTGATATGTTTTAATGAAGTGAGTAGAAGAGTATATTGATTTACTATGGCTGCCATAACAAAATACCATACAATGGGTGGCTTAAATAAAAGAAATTTTTTGTCTCACAGTTTTGGAGGCTAGAAGTCTAAGATCAAGATGTTAGCAGGATTGTTTATTTTTACAGCTTCTCTCCTTGACTAGTACATTATGGTCATTTTCTGCCTGGGCCTTCATATGGCCTCTCCTCTGTGTGTGTCTGTACCCTAGTTTTCTCTTCTTATAAGGACACCAGTTGTATTGGACTAAAGCCCACCTCAGTGACCCCATTTAACCTTAATTACGTCTTTAAAGATAACTGGTCTCTAAATACAGTCACATTCTGAGCTAACTGGGGTTAGGACTTCAACATATGAATTTGGGGGAGTACACAATTTAGCCCACAGTGAAGAGAAAGAACAAAACCTGGAGCAAAGCTTGGCATACTACTCTAGAAAGAGCTATTCCTCTGGAAGCTGTGAGAAAGCACAAAGTGTCATGTATATCCTGGGTGCTTATTTGGATGAACAGAAAAAGATCACTGAAGATCAATTCCACGTGTGTAAGACCCTGCCATGAGCTAGTAAGGCTGGATTGATTCTTGGAGGGCACAAATAAATTCTTCTGCAGCTCTGTTGAATTTGCCTATTAAGAGTCTTTTGGAGTTTTTGTAGCTAAGATACTTTGATAGTGTTTTGCTTGACCGCAATGAGTGCACAATAAATGTTGCAAGATGATAATAGTGCAAATAGACTTCCTTCTATAACTCTTTAATTGCTCATTACTCCAGATTACACAACCTGTATTACAACCAATTGTATTAGATATTACTACTATGGGCTTTGTTTTTCAACCTTCACAGCTGGAAACTCACCTGATGTTTTTCCAAATGATGGCAAGGTCAAGTTTTCTCCTTTTATCTACTTATTCATGTCTGTTTCTTTCAGAAATTATCCTATTACTGCTGGGTAAAGTACTTCCCAATGGTTCAACATTCTCAAAGCAATCGATGTAATACAGCATATTAACAAAAGAAAAGTAAAAAAAACACATGATCAGCTCAATAGATGCAGAAAAAGCATTTGACAAAATTCAACATCCATTCATGATAAAACCTCTTATCAAAGTGGAAATAAAGGGAACATATCTCAACATTAAAAAAGTCATTTATGACAAACCCACAGCCAATATAATACTTAATGGTGAAAAGCTAAAAGCCTTCCTGCTAAAATCTGGAACAAGAGAAGGATGTCCACTCTCACCACTTCTATTCAACATAGTATTGGAAGTCCTAGCCAAAGCTATGAGATAAGAAAAATAAATAAACTGTATCCAGATTGGAAGGGGAAATTGTCATTATATGCAGATGACATGATATTATATACAGAAAACCCTAAGGACTCCACACAAAAACTACTAGAGCTAATAAATGAATTCAGCAAAGAAGCAGGATACAAGATTAACACTCAAAAATCAGTTGCATTTCTTCACACTAACACTGAAATATCAGAAAGGGATGTACAAAATACAATACCTTTTAAAATAGCACCAAAAACATGAAATACGTAGGAATAAACCTGACCAAGGAGGTGAAAGACACATATTCTGAGAACTATAAAACATTAATAAAGGAAATTAAAGAGGATTCAAAGAAATGGAAAGGCATGTCATACTCTTGGATTGGAAGAATTAATATTGTTAAAATGGTAGTACTACCCAAAGCAATCTACAGATTTAATGTGATCCTTATCAAAATACCCATGATATTTTTTACATAACTAGAACAAATAATCCAAAAATTTATATGGTACCATAAAAGACCCAGAATTGCCAAAGCAATCTTGAGGGAAATAAACAAAGCAGGAGGCATAACTCTCCCAGACTTCAGACAATAGTACAAAGCTATAGTAATCAAAACAGTGTGGTATAGGTACAAAAACAGACATACTGATCAATGGAAAAAATAGAGAGCCCAGAAATAAACCTACACACTTATGGTCAATTAATCTTCAACAAAGTATTCAAGAATATAAAATGGGGAAAAGACAGTCTCTTCAGCAAGTGGTGCTGGGAAAGTTGGACAGTTGCGTGTAAATCAATGAAGTTAGAACACACCTTCATGCGATACACAAAAACAAACTCAAATTGGCTTAAAGACTTAAACATAAGACATAACACCATAAAACTCCTAGAAGAGCGCATAGGCAAAACATTCTCTGTCATAAATTTTACCGATGTTTTGTTAGGTCAGCCTCACAAGGCAATAGAAATAAAAACAAAAATAAACAAATGGGACCTAATTAAACTTAAAAGCTTTTGCACAGCGAAGGAAACCATAACAAATGAGAAAACCTATGGAATGGGGGGAAATATTTGCAAATGATGTAACAGACAAGGGCTTAATCTCAAAAATATACAAATGGCTCATACAACTCAACAACAAAAAAACAAACAACCTAATCAACAAGTGGGCAGAATACCTTAAGAGACATTTCTCCAAATAAGACATACAGATGACCAGTAGACACAGGAAAAGATGCTCAACATCACTAATTATTAGAGAAATACAAATCAAAACTACAATGAGGTACCACCTCACACCAGTCAGAATGACCATCATTAGAACTTCTACAAACAACAAATGCTGGAGAGGGTGTGGAGAAAAGGGAAGCCTCCTACACTGTTGGTGGAAATGTAAGCTGGCACAGCCACTATGGAAAATATTGTGGAGGTTCCTCAGAAAACTAAAAATAGAATTACCAGATAATCCAGCAATCCCACTCCTGGGCATATACACAGACAAAACTATAATTCAAAAAGATACATGCACCCTTATGTTCACAATAGCTAAAGCATGGAAACAACCTAAATGCCCATCGACAGATGAATGGATAAAGAAGATGTGGTACACATATACAATGGAATACTACTCAGCTATAAAAAAGAATGAAATAATGACATTTGCAGCAACATGGATGCAACTAGAGATTATCATACTAAGTGAAGTTAAGTCAGAAAGAGAAAGACAAATAGTATATGATATCACTTATACATAGAATCTAAAATAAGGCACAAATGAAACTATCTATAGAACAGAAACAGACTCACAGACATAGAGAACAGACTTGTGGTTGCCAAGGGGGAGAGAGGAGGGGGGTGGGTGAGGGAAGGATTAGGAGTTTGGAATTAGCAGATGTAAACTATTATATATAGGATGGATAAACAACAAGATCCTACTCTATAGCACAGGGAACTATATTCAATATCCTGTGATAAACCATAATGGAAAAGAATATTAAAAAAGAGTGTCTATATGTGTATAACTGAGTCACTTTGCTGTACAGCAGAGATTGGCACAATGTTGTAAATCAACTATACGTCAACAAAAAAAATGAAAAAGGAATACATAAACAATTTTGATGTCAGTCACAGGGCAGAATCTAGGAGATAAATAGGTACAGTTACAGTGAAATTAGAAGTTATTTACTCCAGGAACCTTGTCTGTATTGCTGGTTAATCATCCCGAATTTTGTTTTTGCAGTCCAGAATAGTCTCCACCTCTGGGTAAAATGAAACAAGTTTATTCAGCAGTAAAACAAACACAATACATCGATAGTTAAAGGAACAAATATGAGGCTAGTAGATCAAGCAGATAGTAGGTCAGGCTTATCTAATGTGTTGATAGCTAAATTAAGTAGGGTAGCTACACTGGGTTTGGGACAATTACTAGTTCATATGTTGCTTTTGTGAAATTTAGAAAAGAGACATTATTTTTCTCAGGAAGACATACCCCACATCAGGTTATGTGAACATAAAGTGAGCTAGACTTTAGCCACTACTCATTCATTTAGCTGAGTACCTTTGTGCAGTGAACAACCTTCCCAACTCTATGTGAAGACCTTGATTGAGTATGTCTATTTGTTTGTCAGTTATTTCTCAATCTCAGAATATTGTTCAATTTCAAAGGCATCTATGTTTGCCATCATGGTATCCCTTTTCTATAAATTTTCCATATCAACAATGGCCTATCCCATCCCTTCCAGGCCTACTTTTGGGGGAAGTGTCCTATAAATATCCTGGTAGAGGGAATTTCCTGGCAATCCAGTGGTTAGGACTCTGCACTTTCACTGTCAAGGGCCCAGATTCAGTCCCTGGGCAGGAATTAAGATCCCACAAGCTGTACAGCCTGGCAAAAAATAAAAATAAAAAAGTAAATTAAATTAAATTTTAAAAATATCCTAGTAGAAAGAGTTACTGAGTATATGGAGCAAGATAGGGACAAGTACAAAAATGAATGAGAATAAATATCAGAAAAATAGTATATTAAAAAAACTATATTTCAACCATTCTAGGAACATTTTAGGGTGCTATAAACTGGAAAGATGCTAAGAAGGTAGCACAATTCCCTACTCTAAGGAAGAGATACCGGTTACTCTGTGATTTAGTGACATGTTCCTTTACAGATGACTTGAAAGGTCATCTTGGTTTCTGAGGGCTAGGAAATCTTTCTGATTGGATAGAGTTTTGGTCTCTAGATAAATAGAGGGTCAAGGTGAGGCCTGAAAAGAAGAAAGGAAGCTGGCTAAATTATTTAGAGTTTACTCAGAGACCTGGGATTAGGGGTGAAGGAGAGAGTAGACCTTTGGATTAACATCTAGGGTTCACAACCTGTGTCTCAGGAACCTAAGCTTGGTGGAGGGGATGAAGGAAGGTATGGCGATCCAATGCTTTTCCTTTCAGTTATTGTCTCTTTTCCAGGTACCCTGGGCCCTGAGGCTATGATGCGCCCTTCCTCAAAAAGTGAAGCAAATAACGATGAATAGACGTCATTAAAAGTTAAGCAAGAGAAATGTTGTTACCCAAGGGCAGTAAAAAGAGATTTTAAGGCAAATGTGGGACTTTTGGGGACCTTCATATAGCTATGTAAGGCTGGTCCTGCCTCTAAACACAGTAAATGTTTTTATACACTCTTAACAGTACAGTGGGAAAAAAAAAATGGACCCTTCAGTTTGGGTTGAGCCTTTGCATATGAATAGCTGTGTGCCATGGGTAAGTCATTTCTTATCTCTTGACCTAGTAAAGGGTTCTGGTGAGGGGGAGTTGGAATAGAACACAGGTCCCAAACTTGTGGCCTATAGAGAGCATGACAATATGGTTTGTTTTACCCAGTACAGTCATCAGTTTCAGCAGTTTTCCCAGTGTCATGCTCATTTAGTGATTCCTTTTATTCTGAAAGTGCTCCAGTTTCGTTGGTTACTCTACTTTCTATTAGCAAATCTTTATGTATTTTGTTTGGCCCATCAAATGCTTATAAGTATTTTTTAAATTAGTAGCCAGCATCATTTAAAACTTAGACAGTTTCATGCCAACTAGATTCTCTGACCTAGTGTTACCTCATGGCAAAAATCAGATGTAGTTGAGTAGTGGCTCCCAAATTTATATGGAGTTTACATTCTTTAATAGGTTTACTTTACTTATTTATATAAACTGCTTGGCCCTTTTACACACATGAGTTTTCAACCCCTGGACCAGATTACCTCCAAGACTATTTCTTTATCTACAATTTGCTTTTGTAAAGCTTTCTTCACACTGTAAAGCTTCCAGGTAAATTTACAAGCTGTACTTATCAAAACATGAAGACCCTCAGGGATAGATGATTCTGCTGGGGAGGGGATAGACAAGATGAATGAGGAGACTTTTGCAGGCAAAGAATAGAGAGAAGTCATAATATCCTGGAGGACATGAAGGAGAGAGTGAAGCTAGTAATATTTTGAAGAAAAAGAGCATTGTCTTGTTGAAACATAAGTATGATCCCATTTACATAGTAACAGCATATATATAAATGTATTATATATGTAAATACATGGACAAAGATGTGAAAGTATACAAAGCTAAATGATAGCAACCATTATATGTCAGAAGGATGTGAGGAAACAGGAATCAGGAGAGTGGAGGTCAATGGGAACTTTAGTACTTTAGTAACATCTATTAAAAAATTTAAGAATCTGTGTGTTCTATGATCCAGTAATTCTACTTGAATAAAGTGTAAAAACATGAATAATGGCATACTCTTTACAACATAGAATAATAGTTATACTAGAAAAATAATAGTTATAAAAGAAAAAATCTTAAAAACTACATATCAATCAAATGGAAAATGGCTTATAAAACTATGCTATGTTCATAAAATAAAATACCAAGTAGATTTTGTTTTCATAATTCGGTGTGTCTGTATATACTAAACTGGAAAGATATTCAGAACAGTGTTGTGTATAAAAACATAATTGCAGAACAATATGTAGTGTATACCATTTATGAAAAAATCTTCATAAAAAAATAACACGTTTTTATGTATGGAAATGCATAGTCCAGAGTCTGTAAAAATATTTTCCAGACCTAACAGGGGTGACTCTATGTAGGAAATGAGATGGGGGGGAATGGGTAATGATGAAGAGATCTTGAATTTCTAACAGTGAAAATATAATTCTCATGCAAAATTGAAAAAAAACCAAATAATTATATACTCACATTAAATACAGCTGATACAAACTAAGGCAAAGCTTGTGGTTGAAAACTGGTCACTCTGATTTTATTAGACACCTAGTTCCCCAACCTCTGGATGAAACTCATTGAACTAGCCCCATATTCTTCTCCTCTGCAGTCTCCCCCTGCCTTTCTGTGGTCCTTCAGCACATGAATTATTAGGTATTTTAACAATTCAGATATCACCATCAATTAACTGATCAAATTAGTGAAAGACATCTCACTTAGTAATTATACTGAAAATCCTGATATCCAGATTTGACCAATCCAGATTATGACATTTAGTAAATTGGCTTTAAAAAAGTGGGATGCAATCCTTCCTGGTAGACCTTTGGAGAGGTACAATTGGGACTGTATTCTCTTAATGAAGTCATTAAATCCTGTGACCTCCATCTGTTTTGAAGTGCACACATATCTGATTTGAGAATGAGGTTATCTTTGAATGCAAGTCCCTCATGTGTGTCCAGACAAAAACTCAACTCCCCTCTCAACCTGTTCAAACACACACATACACACATCATCTTAGGGCTATAAATGATTCAGTAATTTTTATACCAAACAGGAATAGTATACAGGTAAGACTAAGACACACACACACACACACACACACACACACACACACACACACACACAAAGAATTAGAATCAAGTATTATAATTTTTTTTTATTTTTCCAAGGCAGCAGTCTCTATTACAGCCAGCCACCTGAGAAATTTAATCACATTAATTTCTAAATTACCTCACTACTAAAGAAACGCAATTTTGTATTTATTGGGAAAATAGCATAATTAATCTCTTCCACACCAAAGTTCGCTTTGAAAAAAAAAATCCTAACTTGATAGCATGTTTCTCAGACAGAGAGAAAATTTACACAGAGAATGAATAGAATGAGATTGAAAGAAGACTAATGTTACCTTCTTATGTCTCACAATGGTGTAAAAATGAAACTCTTGTCTTGCAGGGAAACCCAAGTTTCCCTTATCCTAGGAGATTTGAAGAATTTGAAGCTCCTGTAATAAAGTTCTCAAAATGCTATCATAACTCAATTTTGAGGGCCTTGCTAGAGGTAGGTCAGTTCCCTTTGTTGAGAAGCCAATTAAGTCCACACCCTCCACTACATAACATATCAGACTCTCACACTCTAGGTCACTATAAATTAACCCTTATTGCCCCAGGACCAGGTACCAGACAACCAGCAACAGCCCTTAGGCCCAAGAGCCTGCTGAAATTTTTCAAATTAGCCACTCCTAACCCCCGTTGACTGTTCCTTTGTGCAGAAACCACAATAAAGACACTTCCCCACAGTTCTCCTCCCTCCCTTTGTCTCATGACCAACCAACTCTTGTGCTTTTCCTGACTTGCTCTGTGTGGTGTGTTGCATTCTCCCCAGGAAACTAAGAGTAGTACAATTGTAAAACTCTTTCCAGCTTCTCTCTCGTGGTTTGTGCCTGGACTCACAATAGCTCAGCTAAGGTAATATGATCAAAACAATGGGGTAATATGATCAAAAGAATTGGCACATCCAGCAAACTTGTTTGGCCCCAGACAACATAGAGTGCTGCTAGGCTGCTTTTGGCTTAGTAATTAAGTATGCCAAACAGTGGAGGTGGCAAGATAAGGCACTGCCTGCCATCGGCCAGTGTGCTTTGTTGACTGCTGCACTGTGTGCTATTTGTTTTGGGTTTTGACATCTTTTCCCATGCTAAGATGAGGAGTTTCTACCGCCTAAGTGCAGGTTAAGCAATCTCACCTACTCACTGATACTTAAGTGTCCAGGAGTTGAGGGGCTCATACTAACTACCTCTCTTTTGGAGCTGAGGTACATGGACCTCATGCCATGGAACAGCCTGATCAGCCAACACAAGTAGCTGGGCATATTTGACTCAAAATCCTGTTTCTTGTTTCCTGACATAGTAGAGCAGTGGGAGACTGTCCAGAGATCACCTGGAATCCCTGGGTAGTACATGGTGCTAGTGTGGGGACACCCCCTTCCTAGGATTAGATATGGTACCTCAGACAAAAACAGTGTCATTGGGTAGCTGTTTCCTGTATTGTTGCTTAAATTCAGTCTGTCACTGTCCATCCCCAGACCTAGTGGGCTGTCAAGACACACATTGATGGAGACCAGCGGCTCCAAATCTTATGAAGTGGGAAAAGACAATTTTTCCCACACTCGTTAAGTTCCTGGATGAAGTCTCCAAACTCTTAGAATAATGTAAAACTCCAAGTCAGTGTGCCTCACCACTACTCGTTATCGAGAACAAAAGGCCTAGCAGACTTCGCTAGAAATAGGGCCACCATTGCACTCCTGGAAGCTGACTTCGACTCCTTCTAGGTTGACTTGGATGCCCTGGTATGGGAGGCAGCCACCTACAAACAGGGCCACTTGGGACCACCAGGAATACATCCAGAAGTTTATTTGGTAAACACCCGAAGGGTAAAAATGATCGGGAACAGATAGAAGACTGAAATAGAGCTTAGAAATATTATGTGCTTAGAAATACAGGCTATTTTTTAAAAAATCTGCTCAAAATACGATGAAAAAGGGACTGATGACTCATATAAGGAGGCTAAAAGCCCTGTGCATCCTATGGGAGGCAGCAAAAGCAGTTCTAAGCAGGATGTATATAGCAATACAGTCCTACCTCAAGAAACAAGAAACATCTCAAATAAACAACCTAACCTTACACCTAAAGAAATTAAAAAAGAAGAAGAAAAAAACCCAAAGTTAGCAGAAGGAAAGAAATCATAAACGTCAGATCAGAAAAAAATGAAAAAGAAAAGAAGAAAACAATAGCAAAGATCAATAAAACTAAAAGCTGGTTCTTAGAGAAGATAAACAAAATTGATAAACCATTACCTAGACTCATCAAGAAAAAAAGGGAGATGACTGAAATCAACAGAATTAGAAATGAAAAAGGAAAAGTAAAAACTGACACTGCAGAAATACAAAGGACCATGAGAGATTACTACAAGCAACTATATGCCAATAAAATGGACAATCTGGAAAAAAATGGACAAATTCTTACAAAAGCACAACATTCCAAGACTGAACCAGGAAGAAAATGAAAATGTAAACCGACCAATCACAAGCACTAAAATTGAAATTGTGATTAAAAATCTGCCAACAAACAAAACCCCGGGACCAGGTGGCTTCACAGGCGAATTCTATCAAACATTTAGAGAAGAGCTAACACCTATCCTTCTTAAACTCTTCCAAAATAAAGCAGAGGGAGGAAAACTCCCAGACACATTCTATGAGGCCACCATCACCTGATACCAAAACCAGAAAAAGATGTCCAAAAAAGAAAACTACAGACCAATATCACTGATGAAGATAGATGCAAAAATCCTCAACAACAATCTAGCAAACAGCACATTAAAAATATCATACACCACGATAAAGTGGGGTTTATCCCAGAAATGCAAGGATTCTTCAATATATGCAAATCAATCAGTGTGATAAGCCATATTAACAAAGTGAAGGATCAAAACCATATGATAATCTCAATAGATGCAGAAAAAGTTTTTGACAAAATTCAACACCAATTTATGATAAAACTCTCCAGAACATAGGCATAGGGGGAACTTACCTCAACATAATAAAGGCCATATATGACAAACCCATAGCCAACATCATTCTCAATGGTGAAAAACTGAAAGCATTTCCTCTAAGATCAGGAACAGAACAAGGTTGCCCAATTTCACTACCATTATTAAGTATAGTTTTGAAGGCTTTAGCCACAGCAATTAGAGAAGAAAAAGAAGAAAAAAAAAGGAATCCAAATCGGAAAAGAAGTAAAGCTATCACTGTTTGCAGATGACATGATACTATACATAGAGAATCCTAAAGAAGCCAGCAGAAAACTACTAGAACTAATCAATGAATTTGGTAAAGTAGCAGGATACAAAATAAATGCACAGAAATCTCTTGCATTCCTATACACTAATGAAGAAATATCTGAAGAGAAAGTAAGGAAACACTCTCATTTAACATTGCAACAAAAAGAATAAAATACCTAGGAACAAACTACCTAAGTAGACAAAACACTTGTATTCAGAAAACTATAAGACTCTGATGGAAAAATTTAAAGATGATACAAACAGAGGGAGATATATACCATGTTCTTGGATTGGAAGGATCAACGTTGTGAAAATGATTACACTACCCAAAGCAACCTACAGATTCATTACAATCCCTATCAAACAACCAATGGCATTTTTCACAGAACCAGAACAAAAAATTTCACAATTTGTATGGAAACACAAAAGACCCCGAATAGCCAAAGCAATCTTGAGAAAGATAAAAGGAGCTGGAGGAATCATGTTCCCAGACTTCAGACTATACTACAAAGTTACAGTAATAAAGACAGTATGGTACTGGCACAAAAACAGAAGTATAGATCAATGGAACAGGATAGAAATCCCAGAGGTTTACCCACACACATATGGTCACCTTATTTTTGATACAGGAAACAAGAATATACAATGGAGAAAAGGCAGCCTCTTCAATAAGTGGTGCTTGGAAAGCTGGACAGCGACATGTAAAAGAATGAAATTAGAACACTCCCTAACACCATACACAAAGATAAACTCAACATGGATTAAAGACCTAAATGTAAGGCCAGAGACTTTAAAACTCTTAGAGGAAAACATAGGCAGAACACTCTATGACATAAGTCACAGCAAGAACCATTTTGACCCACTTCCTAGAGAAATTGAAATAAAAACAAAAATAAACAAATGGGACCTAATGAAACTTAAAACTTTTGCATGGCAAAGGAAACCATAAACAAGCCGAAAAGATAATCCTCAGAATGGGAGAAAATATTTGCAAATGAAGCAACTGACAAAGGATTAATCTCCAAAATTTATAAGGAGCTCATGCAGCTCAATATCAAAAAAGAAACAACCCAATCCAAAAATGGGCAGAAGACCTAAATAGACATTTATCCAAAGAAGATATACAGATTACCAACAAACACATGAAAGGATGCTCAACATCCCTAATCATTAGAGAAATGCAAATCAAAACCAAAATGTGGTATCACCTCACACCAGTCAGAATGGCCATCATCAAAAAGTCTACAAAAAATAAATGCTGGAGAGCGTGTGGAGAAAGGGAACCCTCTTGCACTGTTGGTGGGAATGTAGATTGATACAGCCACTATGGAGAACATGTGGAGGTTCCTTAAAAAACTACAAATAGAACTACCATATGACCCAGCAAGCCCACTACTGGTTATATACCCTGAGAAAACCATAATTCAAACAGAGTCATGTACCACAGTGTTCATTGATACACTATTTACCATAACCAGGACATGGAAGCAACCTAAGTGTCCATCGACAGATGAATGGATAAAGAAGAGGTGGCACATATATACAATGTACTATTATTCAGCCAAAAAAAAAAATGAAACTGAGTTATTTGTAGTGAGGTGGATGGATCTAGAGACTGTCATACAGAGTAAAGTAAGTCAGAAAGAGAAAAATAAATACTGTATACGCTAACACATATATATGGAATCTAAAAAAAAAAAAAGGTCTGAAGAACCTGGGGGCAAGACAGGAATAAAGACGTAGACATAGAGAATGGACTTGAGGACATGGGGAGGGGGAAGGGTAAGCTGGGACGAAGTGAGAGATTGGCATGGACATATATACACCACCAAATCTAAAATAGAAAGCTAGTGGGAAGCATCTGCATTGCACGTGGAGATCAGCTCATTTCTTTGTGACCACCTAGAGGGGTGGGATAAAGAGAGTCTGAGGGAGACTCAAGAGGGAGGAGATATGGGGATATATGTCTATGTATAGCTGATTCACTTTGTTATAAACAGGAACTAACACACCATTGTAAAGCAATTTTACTCCAATAAAGATGTTTAAATTTGTTTTTAAAAAATATGGTATATACTTACAATGCAATAGTATTCAGCCTACCATAAGACCCAGCCATCCCACTACTGGACATATTCCCTGAGAAAACCATAATTCAAAATGAGTCATGTACCACAATGTTCATTGCAGCTCTATTTACAATAGCTAGGACATGGAAGCAACCTAATTGTCCATCAACAGATGAATGGATAAAGAAGATGTGGCACATATATACAATGGAATATTACTCAGCCATAAAAAGAAATGAAATTGAGTTACTTGTAGTGAGGTGGATGGACCTAGAGTCTGTCATACAGAGTGAAGTAAGTCAGAAAGAGAAAAACAAATACCATATGCTAACACATATATATGGAATCTAAAGAAAAGAAAAAAAAAAAGACCATGAAGAACCTAGGGGAAAGAAGGGAATAAAGACACAGACCTACTAGAGAATGGACGTGAGGACACAGGGAGGGGGAACGGTAAGCTGGGACAAAGTAAGAGAGTGGTAGTGTATATATGGACATATATACACTACCAAATGTAAAATAGATAGCTAGTGGGAAGCAGCTGCATAGCACAGAGAGATCAGCTCGGTGCTTTGTGACCAGCTGGAAGGGTGGGATAGAGAGGGTGGGAGGGAGGGAGGCGCAAGAGGGAAGAGATATGGGGATATATGTATATGTATAACTGATTCACTTTGTTATAAAGCAGAAAGTAACACACCATTGTAAAGCAATTATACTCCAATAAAAACGTTAAAAAAAGTAATGAAATTCTGACATATGCTACAACATAATGTGACTTGAAGACATTATGCTAAGTGAAATAAGCCAGGCACAAAGGGCAAATATTTTATGATTCCACTTATATGAGGTACCTACCTTAGTCAAATACACTGAGACATAAAGTAGAACGTAAAGTTGTTAACAGGGGCTGAGAGGAGATAGGAAAGGGGAGCTATTGTTTTTCCGGTGCAGAATTTCAGCTTTTGGGATGCTGAAAATTCTAGAGATGGATAGTGGTGATGGTTGCACAATGTGAGTGTACTTACTTAATGCTTGCTCTAGACGGAATGTTTGTGTGCCCCTAAAATTCATATGCTGAAACCTAATGCCTAATATGATGGCATTTAGAGGTGAGGTCTCTGGGAAGTGTTTAGACCATGAGGGTAGAGTCCTGATGAATGGGATTAGTGCTTTATAAAAGAGACCCTAGGGCTTCCCTGGTGGCGCAGTGGTTGAGAGTCCGCCTGCCGATGCAGGGGACACGGGTTCGTGCCCCAGTCCGGGAAGATCCCACATGCCGCAGAACGGCTGGGACCGTGAGCCATGGCCACTGAGCCTGCGCGTCCGGAGCTTGTGCTCCGCAATGGGAGAGACCACAACAGTGAGAGGCCCGCGTACCGCAAAAAAAACCAGAAACCCTAGAGAGCTCCCTCACCCTTCTACCATGTGAGGACACAGAGAGAAGATGGCTATCTATGAAGAAAGAAGCGGGCTCTCACCAGACACTGAATCTGCCAGTACCTTGATCTTAGACTTCCCAGCCTTCAGAACTGTGAGAAATAAAAGTTTTGTGTTTATGAGTCACGTTTATACTACTTTGTTAAAGCAGTCCAATGGGCTAAGACAATGACATTGAACAGTATGCTTAACAATGGTTAAAATGGTAAATTTTATGTTATATTTATTTTATGATAATAAAAAAGAATATATAAAAAAAGAAAGAAAGAAAGTTATACCTTGAGTTTGCATTAAATTTAAATGTAGCATCCCCTATAATCTTAGGGAAGTAAGTAACTAAATAGAGTAAAAAGGGATATGCCTCACTTAAATTATAGCCTTGCCTAAATTTTCCATGTCATAGTACCAATGCCCTAAAATATGCCATATTAGGCATAGATTCTCTAACACAATAAGTTAAAATTAAATTAAGTCTTTGGCAATTACAAATTGGCTTGATAAAATGGGATCCCCATGGCTCCTCAAGTAAAATAATTAATATGGCCTAATGTAGGTTAAAATAGGGCCTTCAAAGATTAAAACTTATTATATAAGAGATAATAAAGGCATGAATAGCCCAACTTTGCCTGTTCTTAAGGATATATATATATATATAAACGTATATATATATATATATATATATCACCTTACAATGTATTACTGAAACTTTAATATTGTGATCCCATTCATTAAGTACCCCCTACCAAACACTCAATATTATTAAAATTACTGACTCTATCCATCCGCTATTCATTCAGTAAATATTGTCCTATTGCAGAGTTGGCTAATATGTTCTGTTTAGTGCCTATTTCAAGAGCATCTCAACTTGAGTTTGCCTTTACAATACACCTTACCTAGGCTAACCATGGCGGTACCTCAGCAGCTTTCCCATTGCACACAATCTTTGCAGACAAGATCTTAACTGCATCTACTTTTATCCAGGAGCACAGGTAAGATGATACATTTATATCTTCCTCTGAGGAGAAGATCTGACATATTCATTAAGGTTATAGAAGTCTAACATCATTTAGTCCATTTTGGATTGTGATGACAACGTATTCCTTATTTACAGATTTTGCTTAATCTCACTGATGCTGCAATTTATCTCATAGTCTCCTTCATTGTAAAGGCTTTGGCAACCTCATTTCATGGCTCATTGTTCATGTCTCTGGACCACCTGTGATGCCCATAAGTTATTCAGTGGTTTCTGAGACAAGAAACTGCCTCTCTGGGCTCCACGCTGTACACCTGTATACAACTAAAACATAATTACTGACTACATACTTAGCTCTCCTGGAAATAGAGGCTCTCAAATCTCTGAGACTGTAACTCTCCATACCCAGCTTCCCATTATAATTTGAGCCATGAAAGCAATACCCCACAAGCTCAGCAGAATTACTGGGGCCTCTTTATTACAGGAAGGAGCCAAACCTGTGCCCTCTGGCAATATTCTACCTGTAGGAGGTGGTGGTCTCCCCTATCTTTAGTTCCTTGCCAGATGTCATGATGCTTGAAGAGGTCACCCCTCCCTCATACTCCTTGGCAACTGGGAAGCCCATTGGGATTAACTAAATGAACAAAAATGGGAGTTCATAGACAGTATTAAAAGCATTGCCACCATCATAAATGATGTAGCTCAGTGGAATATTTCTGCTTTTCATTCATTAACTAGGATATCCCTGATAAAGGACAGGACCCAAGAGTCAGCACAATTGGACAAAGTTCAAGCAGTCATTTTAGCACAGCCCTGGCCAACAAATGGCCCCATTTTCACATTTATTACAAACTGTTAGACCATTGCCCAAGGGTTATCACATTCAGGATAGAGAATTCTGGAAATCTCTTACCTTATAGATACCCAAAATATAAAATATAAATCAAGGTTACATATGTCTCTACATATAAAAAGGCCACAATATAATGCCTTGCCACAATATTCCTTATCCCTTTCAGATTACAGATGGTACTGATAATAACCAACGCACACATTATATTTCTCAGAACATATAATGATAGGCTCTTTATAAAGACATTCAATAGAACTTTCCTGTTCTTGATAGACCTCAGATACCCAATTTAATTGAGAGATATAATAGTCTACACAAACAATTCCTTTTCGTATTCCAGTTTGGCAAATGGACCCCTTAATGGGGCTCTATCTTGCCCTAGGCCTTAATATCTCTTAAGACCCCTTGGCTGACTCCCACCTCATACCCACTTCAAAAAATAACCTTTCTCATTGCCTTTTCCTATATTTAAAGGCCATGTATGTAGAGACTCATTATATATGCGGCCGTTTAATAATGTTTCCTCCTAACTTTACAAATTTTCTATCTTTTCCCTATACTATAAGAGCTGGAAACCAGTTGAAGGTGTCTAATCTCCTGGGACCCATTAACCATAGATTTGCCACAGACCAAGCAACTGCCCATCTGATATGGGACCCATTTTAGTCTAAACTTCCACCATCCCCCACCCTTCAAATGAACTTCCTGAATATTCAAGTTATAAGGGCAGATGATTAATCTGTGATCTCTATATGATCCTCTCCAGGAAATTAAAATTAGTATCCCAAGGCTATTCCCTCAGACAGTATGGACTACCAAAAAGGAAATAGAAGACTCTACTTAGTAAACAAACACATTTGGAGAAAATAAAATCAACACCATATTCCATAATATGGAAACAAGACAACTTGCACTTGGTAATAATACATGCTGGAGGAAAATAAATATCAGAAAACAAAGCCTTTAAAGTGTAGTTTCACACCACTTTGTTGAATTTAGGGTTTATTGCTATTGATCTGGGTGCTTTCATTGGTTTGAAAGCCAGAGGCCCAAGCCCTTCGAATAAGTTATTGTTTCAACCAGATATGGCAAATGCTGAAGCCAACATACCTTTGAGTTTGGTTAGTACAAGTTCTACAACACAAAGACCTCATGAGCTTGCCCATCACCAAAGAAATTAAGAACTGAATAAAACAAAAACAAACAAATAAAAAACACCCTATTAAAACCACACACTTCCATCAGGCCATAAAATTTAAAATATTTGCAACAGAAGTCCTCTCTTCACCTATCTGGGCAAAACTTTGGTCTATGTTTCTTGAGATCCACGTCTGTTTAGCTTATGATCCTGGTATACACCTTGTTCTCCACCAAAACGTATAGCCCTACACTTCCATGGCTAAAGGGAAATCTGGTCAAGGTTACTGTTAACTGTGCCATTCTAAAAATTATTGGAGATTACTGCTTTCCCCAGGAAACAACTGTTTCATATCAGTCAGCTCTTCCATCACTGAGCACAAAAACACCCACTCCCCAGTGCCTTTTATCTGCTACCCCCATCCAAGCTTTTCACCATGACCTTCAGCCCAGTGTCTCCAAACATGACCACTACAACCACTCCTTCCTTTTGGTTACACACAAATACTCCTAATCTTTACATAGATTTTACTTAACTATCAGTTCATATGCTCCAAAAACATAACTACCAGACCTGTCACCTTGACTTAAGAAACACACCAATATATTATTGCCAAAATATATATGTAAAACCCATACTTTTAACGCACTTTACAACTCTACCAAGATATTTTTAGAGGCACCAGAAATTTCAAATCAGTTTTCTTGGCTAGTGCCATGTAAATGGAAACCTTATAAGCTAGCCTACAAGGACTCCTCATACATCAACTTGTGTTCTTCCTTTTTACTCTCATAATAAAATGTTTTCTACACTTTTTAGGGTAACTTACAGTCTACTCCCTAAAAGTCTACCCTACTATCCAGGCCACCCAAATGCCCCCAAATAATCTAGCTCAAAACTGATGTCAAGAAATCAAGTGGTCATTTGTATTATAGTTTCTAAAAGCCTGCCTTGACTCAGTTTTGAGATCCTGGCTAGAGGCCAGTTTTCCTTCTTGAGCAGCCAGTTAAGTTCACACCCCACAACCACCTCCCATATTGGGCTCTCACAGTCTGGGTCACTCTACACCTGCTCTAATCACTCCAGGGCCAGGTTCTAGACAACCAGGGAGAGCCTCTATGGCTAGAATCTGCTGAAATTCTACAAATAAGCCAATCCTGAACCTGCTTACCCTGCCTCACTTGTTCCTGCAGAAAACACAATAAAAAGCACTTGCTCATAGTTTCCCTCCTTCCTTCTGGCTAATGACCACCCTGGTGCTTCCCCTGGGTTGCCCTGTGTGGTGTGCTGTGTTCTCTCTATGGAACTATGTGTAACAAAACTGTAAAACTCCTTCTGATTTTTCTCTCTTGATCTGTGTCTGGTCTCACCATTCCTCACCCAAGGTAGTATGTTTAAAACAGGGCCTAATTTCACCTGGGCTGTGTAAGTCTTTATTCCTGTAGGTACCATTTCCTTATAGGAGAAGGAGAAGGCAATTTTTTAACATATTGGGAAAACTTCTATTACACCTCCCATCTTTCCCTGTTCTGAGAGATCTCAGAGAAATTTTAAATAGCATTTTGTTTTCCCATGGCATATATTGGATTGAGTAACAATGATCTATTTTTATATATTTTTAAAATCGAGGTATAATTGACATACAACATTATATCAGTTTCAGATATACAAGGCAATAATTAGATATTTGTATATATTGCAAAATTATCACTACAGTAAGTCTAGTTAACAGCCGTCACCATACAGTTTCATATTTTTTTCTTGTGATGAGAACTTTTAAGGTCTACTCTCTTAGCACCTTTCAAATATGCAATACAGTATTATTAACTATAGTCACCAGTTGTATACTACATCCCCATGATTTATTTATTTTATAGCTGGAAGTTTGCACCTTTTGACTCCTTTCATTCATCTTGCCCACTTCCTCTCCCCGCCTCTGGCAACCACCAATCTGTTTTCGGTATCTATGAATTTGTTTGCTTGTTTGTTTAGATTCCACATATAGTGATATCATACAATATTTGTCTTTCTATGTCTGATGTATTTCAGTTAGCATAATGCTCTCAAGGCAATGTCCTTTCAAATGGCAAGATTTCCTTCTTTTCTTACAGATGAATAATATCCCATTGTATGTGTGTGTGTATATATATATATATATATATATATATATATATATACACACACACACATAGATATATGTATATACATATACACATATATACATATTTTATTCACTCATCCGTAGATGGGCACTTGGATTGATCCCACCATGTCTTGGCTATTATAAATAATGTTGCAGTGAACATGGGAGTGCATGCCATTTTGAATTAGTGTTTTCATTTTCTTTGGATAAATACCTAGAAATGAAATTGCTGGATCACATGGTAGCTCTATTTTTAGTTTTTTGAAGAATCTGCATATTCTTTTCCATACTGGCTGCACCAATTAACATTCCCACCAACATGTACAAGGGTTCCCTTTTCTCCACATCCTTGCCAACACTTATTATGCCTTATCATTTTGATAATAGCCATTCTAACAGGTATAAGGTGATATCTCATTGTGGTTTTGATTTGTATTTCCCTGTCGGTTAGTGGTGTTAAGAATCTTTTTATGTGCCTGTTGGCCATCTATATGTCTTCTTTGGAAAAGCGTCTATTCAGATCCTCTGCCCATTTTAAATTGAATTGTTTGGGGTTTTGCTATTGAGTTGTATGAGTTCTTTATATATTTTGAATATTAGCCCCATATCAGGTACATGATTTGCAAACATTTTCTCCCATTTAGGAGGTTGCTTTCTCACCTTCTTGATTATGTATTTATTTTTATTATATTTTTTCAAAGCAAAGCATACACAAGGTTTCAAATGAAATAATTTAGAAGGAAAATAAAAACATTCCATTGTTTCACTCTCTCATATCAAGAAATAATCACTTTCAACTCTTTTTTTATTTGTTTCTACCATTAGTTACTGCCCAAACTCTAAATAATGTTTCTACTATATTGTTTTTTTCTTTTTTTAAAAATTGTGTAGACTTCTTTACATGATAGTTGGGAATTTGACTCACTAGAATATCCCATGTTCTCTTTTTCATCTGAACAATATAGTTATAATAATATTTTAATTTTCCTTATTTGTTCCTTTTGTAAATTTAAGTAATATATTGCCTTTATTCCTTATTATATAAACTTGACTTCTCACATTATAAGATCAAGCTATGATCAACACTTTTACCTACCATTTCTTCTCTAATTTCCACATTTATTCTACATCCACATACATTTTATCCAGTTTTATTGAGATATATTTGACCCACAGCACTGTATGAGTTTAAGATATACAGCATAATGAATTGTCTTACATATATTGTGAAATGATTACCACAATAAATTCAGTTAACATCCATAATCTCATAAAGGTACAAAAGAAAAAAGGAAAAAACGTGTTTTTTCTTGAGATGAAAACTCTTAGGATTCACTCTCTTAATAGCTTTCATATATACCATATAGGGTGTTAATTATAGTTATCCTGCTGTACATTATATCTCTATTACTTATTTATCTTACACCTGGAATTTTATACCTCTTGGCGTTCTTTATCCAATTTCCCCTCCCTCATCCCTTGCTTCTGGAAACCACAAATTTGACCTATTTTTTTTAAGAAATTTATTGGGTCTTTTCCTTTGTTTTATTTTATTTATTTTTTTTCTGATTCTACACATGGTTGAGATTATATAGTATTTGTCTTTATCTGTCTGACATTCCACCAAGCATAATGCCCTCAAGGTCCATCCATATTATCACAAATGTCAGGATTTCCTTCTTTTATGGCTGAATAATATTACACTGAATGAATATATAAAATTATATGAATATATAATATATATAATCAACTTATATATCCATTCATCTGGCAATGGACACTTAGGTTGTGCCTATGTCTTGGCTATTGTAAATAATGCTGCTTTGAACATGGGGGTGCTGATATCTCTCTGCATAGTGATTTCATTTCCTTTAAACATATTCCCAGAAGTGGAATTGCTGGATCATATGGTAGTTCTGTTTCTAACTTTTAAAATAACTTCATACCCTTTTCCACAGTGGTTGTACCTATTTACAGTCCCATCAATAGTGCACAAGGTTTCCCTTTGAGTAACAATGACCTCTGTGGAAGATGAGAGTGGTTGGTGTATGTTGTATTGCTACTATTTCTAACTGATGGACAATGGAGATGGAAATAATGAAAGATTAATATGTTTTGTGACTTTACTATGTGAATAGAACCCACAGAAGTTATGTAATTAGTCCATACACTCAGGTATGCAATCATTCTAACATTTATTTGTTCATTTTAGTTTTACACAAATAAGAACCCTCATTCCACAGGACGGTGTGAAATCCAATACCAGTTGTTACTATTTCCATTTCTCTTCTCCTCAAAGATGGTACAAGGCCCACATTCTTATGAAAGGCCAGTTCATTAGGAAATGCAAAACATTCATATACAACCACTCTCCCACTCTCATTTCAGGCTTGAGGCACCAGTATCCTTACTGTGCCTAAGGGAGTCAGTACTTACAGACCAGATTTCTTAGGTCCACCAAGAAAGTCACCTCTTTGAGATTTTGGTACCTCTCTGGAACACTGACAAAGGGGAACATGGGTACCCACCTCTTACAGGGCTCTCCAGCTTCCCAAATCTTCCCAGTCACTGAGAAATTGTCACCCCTGTTACCCTCCTTTGCTCTCCAACACTTCAACCTGTCTTACATTTAGCAAAAAGCACTTCAATGTCTCTGGACAAATACCACCAGTACTTGCTTTGTAAAAAAACACAAACAAAAAAATTACAAAGTCAAACATTGAAAGAGAGAAGGAAAAACAACTAGGATTTGAAATACAAATTAATGTCTTAATAAATTATCCTGCCACATTGAGCCTAATAGTTACATCAGAGAACAATTTAGTAGAGCTATTTAGCAGGGCTTGAAGACATGGGCTGGGGTA
This sequence comes from Orcinus orca, assembly GCF_937001465.1. NCBI lineage: Eukaryota > Metazoa > Chordata > Mammalia > Artiodactyla > Delphinidae > Orcinus > Orcinus orca. The sequence continues at coordinate 69,325,845 of NC_064580.1, forward strand.
GGAATGGGGAAATCAAACAAAAAGGCTAGTCTTTACAGGGTGAAAGGCAGCCTTGAGTTACTGTAATTTTCTTCACATTAAATGTCAGTCTCAGCAAATTTTTGAGATGAAAATATAAGAAAACTTGTCATCGCTTTATAATCAATAAGCTAGTTCACATTTCTGACAGTCACACCTTCTTTACTAGCCAACTAACAACCTGAACTTGTTAGACTCATGAAAGAATCCAGTCAGAGGACAAGCCATTGAACATAATTTCTTTTGTGGATTTCCACTTGCAATGATATGCTTGTCCTGGGAGGATGTTCACAAACATCAGACTGGTACACAGGGTTGCAAAGCTCTGACAACTGCTGAGTGTGATCTAGAGGCAGGGAAATGATATCAATAGCTTCAAGAGTGTTTTATCCAGGACAGCAGGCCTTGGAGAACTATTCCCAGATCTACATAAAATTTGACAACTCCAAACAAAGGGACAGTATAATAAAGATAGGTGAATATCCCTATTTGTTTATAACTGACTTAAAAATTCAAGTATGTCACCGTAAGTTGAGAGCCAGTATCATTTCTGAAATCAAGAAAATTTCATTCATGGTTGATTTCATACATTGTAAGAATTATCAGTCCTACAACTTGTGGCTATAATTTTCTTTGTTTTTGAAAGTGCAGTTATCACAGAGAAAGGACATTAAATTAACTAAATTGCAGATATTCAAGTAACATCATTGTTGGAAATAAGACTTTCAGTTTCCCTTTGGCAAAGGTAAAATAGAAAATGATAATTAAATTATTAATTCATCTACCCTTTCCTACCCTCAACTTCTTCATCATAAGGCCAAATTCTAACACAGGAGTCTGATCTATGACATCTGCAACCTGTTGTCATTGCTAGGGAAATCCATGTTCTCAGAAAGATCTCTTCTCAGAAGCACCAGTTCTAAAAAGCCAGCTCACAAAATAGTCTGAGATTTTCAGCTTTAAGATTCTTCTACTGATGTCTTTACCTTCACCTCTGTATTTAAACTGCCTCCTGTTATTGATATTCTCTCCAGAAACACAAAACACTGGTAGATGAGAGAGAGAGAGGGAGAATTTCTTCCTCAAGTAAGTAAGTGAGGCAATTTTCAGTCTTCTTATCTATTGATAGAATTCATTTTACTGAATATAACAGAAGGAAATGTGAATGCTTAATTTGGAGAAAAGAGCTAGGCATGTCTACTACTTCTTAGATGGGTAACATTAGCAAACGTCTTAACTTCTATCTGCAGTATGGGAACAAAAACAATATTTCCTATATAATGGAGCTATTTTGAGGGTTTAATAGTACACAGGCTAAAAGCACGGCATAGTAAACATCAATAACTACATTTTTATTCATATTGTTAATAGGCTTACTGTGTTGATTTTAGGGTAAGATTGTCAAGAACTTTTTAAGGGAAACCTTCAGAAAGCTGAACTTACCAGCATCATAAGTGCCACCTATATTTTGGTGTTCCTGCTTTAAACATAATAGTAGCCTAGACGAACCTACATGGTATTTTTTAATGCTTCTTCAAATATAGCCTAGGTCTTACAACTATATCAAATTACCTCCATTTTGCTGTCATTTCTTTGACTCCGAAAATAGGAACCTAACATCTTGACTCTCATATCTCATATCCGACACAAGACAAATTCCCAAGTTCTCATTTTTAAAATAAATTTAACATATTACCTAAATGTGTTCAACACAAAAGGAAATGGCCCTCTCCTTTTTGAAAAAAACACACTTCTGCAGAAGGTATATCTAATTACATTGATTCCAAAAGGACCACATGTTCCCTTTTCTCCACACCCTCTCCAACATTTATTTTTTGTAGATTTTTGATGATGGTCTTTCTGACTGGTGTGAGGTGTTACCTCACTGTATTTTGATTTGCATTTCTCTAATGATTAGTGATGTTGAGCATCCCTTCATGTGTTTGTGGCAATCTGTATATCTGCTTTGGAGAAAGGTCTATTTAGGATTTCCGCCCATTTTTGGATTAGGCTGTTTGCTTTTTGATATTGAGCTGCATGAGCTACTTGTATATTTTGGAGATTAATCCTTTGTCAGTTGCTTAGTGTGCAAATATTTTCTCCCATCCTGATGGTAGTCTTTTTGTCTTATTTATGGTTTCCTTTGCTATGAAAAAGTTTTCAGCTTCATTATGTCCCATTTTTTTATTTTTGTTTTTATTTCCATTTCTCTAGGAAGTGTGTCAAAAAGGATCTTGCTGTGATTAATATCATAGAGTGTTCTGCCTATCTTGCACTGTTGGTGGGGACGTAAATTGATACAGACACTATGGAGAACAGTATGGAGGTTCCTTAGAAAACTAAAAATAGAACTACCATATGACCCAGCAATCCCACTACTGAGCACATACCCTGAGAAAACCATAATTCAAAAAGAATCATATACCTCAATTTTCATTGCAGCACTACTTATAATAGCCAGGACATGGAAGCACGCTAAGGGTCCATCGACAGATGAACAGATAAAGAAGATGTGGCACATATATACAATGGAATATTACTCAGCCATAAAAAGAAATGAAATTGAGTTATTTGTAGTGAGGTGGATGGACCTAGAGTCTGTCATACAGGGCGAAGTAAGTCAGAAAGAGAAAAACAAATACCGTATGCTAACACACATATATGGAATCTAAAAAAAAGAAAAAAATGGTCATGAAGAACCTAGGGGCAGCATGGGAATAAAGACACAGACCTACTAGAGAATGGACTTCAGGACATGGGGAGGGGGAAGGGTAAGCTGGGACAAAGTGGGTGAGTGGCATGTACATATATACACTACCAAATGTAAAATTGATAGCTAGTGGGAAGCAGCTGCATAGCATAGGGAGATCAGCTCGGTGCTTTGTGACCACCTAGAGCAGTGGGATAGGGAGGGTGGGAGTGAGATGCAAGAGGGAGGGGATATGGTTATATATGTATTATAGCTGATTCACTTTGTTATAAAGCAGAAACTAACACACCATTGTAGAAAAATAATAATTAAAAAATTCAAAAAATAAAAAAACTTAAAAAAAATAAAGGCATTATAAATTTAAAAAATAAGAAAGAAGATGTGCCACCTATATACAATGGATTATTACTCAGCCATAAAAAGAAACGAAATTGAGTTATTTCTAGTGAGGTGGATGAACCTAGAGCCTGTCATACAGAATGAAGTAAGTCAGAAAGAGAAAAATAAATACCGTATATGCTAACACATATATATGGAATCTAAAAGAAAGAAAAGGGTCTGAAGAACCTGGGGGCAGGAAAGGAATAAAGACTCAGACGTAGAGAATGGACTTGAGGATATGGGGAGGGGGAAGGGTAAGCTGGGACAAAATGAGGGAGTGGCATGAATATATACACTAACAAATATAAAAAAGATACCTAGTGGGAAGCAGCTGCATAGCACAGGGAAATTAGCTTGGTGTTTTGTGTCCACCTTGAGGGGTGGGATAGGGCAGGTGGGAGGGAAACTCAAGTGAGAGGACATATGGGGATATATGTATATGTATAGCTGATTCACTTTGTTATACAGCAGAAACTAACACACCATTGTAAAGCAATTATATTCCAATAAAGATGTTAAAAAAAATCAGGGAAAATGGGATCTAAGTACAAGTGCAGCTAAAACAGGATTAACCAGGAGTTGATAAAGTTGAAGCTTAGTATATGTTTGAAGGTTTTCATAGTAAAGTTTCATAGTGAACTTTTTCTGAAATAAATAAATAAATAAATAAATAAATAAATAAATAAATAAATAAATAAAAGGACTGCATATGGTGAAGAAAGGAGAACAAAATCCCTTATCTTACTATGATTCAATTTATTATCTAACATGTTGAGTTGAAATATGCTCTTTTTTAATTCTTTCTGCTTTTGGAAAATAAGTGAGCTAATTAAAATACTCTGATTTTATTTACATGGAAAAAAGCAACAGACTGAGAAATTAACTATCATTTAGCACTTTCAGCACTGTCTTCAGGAAACATAATACACATTAGAACACTTGCTTCTGTGGCAGTACTGAGGTGGTGATAGCTAAGCCTAAAAAAAATCATGATAATGTCTCTTCTACCACTTTCCTTCTTTATATGGGATACACAGGACATGAGTGATTTACAATTTTCTTATGGATATCCCAGGGATTAGATTCTAGTAATATTCTATGGTCAAGGGGCTTCATTGATTTAGATTTTTAAACTCTGAGTATATGTAGAAGAGAAGAAGGACAGCTTTTTTTCTTGCATCTTCCCATCCCCCGAACAGCATTGTTCAGTTCTAAGAAGGAACTTCCCAGCTAGAACGAATTCCTCTAGCCAGGAAAGGAAGAGTGTGGTGACAGACCAGATTCTCCAGGCTTTCAGGACACTGCACAAAGGTTTTGCTTTGGTTTCACCTCACCCAGACCAGCAAAGTCAAGATGTATAGAGCCGGCTAGGAACAAGGAAGAAAATCAGGGGCTATTATTAATATACTTGCAGGAGGAGCTATTATGGTTTATAAAGACCTTCTCTGCAGACAAACTCAGCAGATTTCACCAGTGATGAAGCCAAGAGCCAGCAGAGCTTCTGTAGACTCCCTGCAGATTTTGCTAGCATTTGGTCCTCAGGTATTCACATTTGCTAATGCCAGCCACCTGAGTCCTTCCCCACTCCCTCCCCTCTGCCTCTACAGAAGCCCAGAGCATGCACAAGCAGGCATCCCAGGCATCTGCAGATGCATGAATTCAAGAGACCAGCCTATACATCCCCTATCTGATGCCCACTGCCATGACTGCACTCAGGATTAACCTCTCCAGCTACACATCTGCACATTTCCAGTTTGATGTCTGTGATTGGCCTTCACTGCAGGATGCATGCCCAGGGGAAGAGTGTGCAGCCATAGGAGAGCACACCAACAACCAGCGTCACTGCAGCTGTTGTGGACCTGGATCAGTCACTGGCTTCTGTCACTGCATGGCATCAATGCATATACATGCAGCTAACATTTCCAGCTGTGCAGTTGCATGCCTCCAGACGAATCCCCATTAGTGACTTATGCTGAAGCATGTATGCCTGGAGGGAGAGTGTAAAGCTACAGGAGAACACGCTGACAGCCAGGGCTTCTGCAGCTTCCAGAGAGCATAGTTGTCCCTGGCCCATGTTATTTGTCCTGGGCCTCATTACTACATGTGTATCTGCAACTTGCCGCTGCCACTACATAGGCACCTTCAGCTGGCCTCCACAGCTAAGTGTGTGTACACAACTGGCTCTGGCTACCACTGCTGCCTGCCCTGGTTTCTAGCTGCTAGACTTAGATGTCTAAGGATGTCAATAGCCCTTGAAGCCACTATGGTCCCCACACAGTGCTTGACAAGGACTACACAGTTGTCAATGCTGTGGACTGCAGTGGCCTGAACCAAAGAGACATCAGGCCCTACTAGGCCTGGTGCCATCAAACACCCTCAGATTTGTTCCATTGAACCACTAGAAATCAAGCCATAACATGATCCAGCATACTCCCATCCATAGGTAAAAGGTTTCCCTTACCAAGTTCAGTTTATAAAGTCTGGAAGAGGTGAGGGCTTCTTCAAATGTGCAGACACCTTTTCAAAACTACAGAGATCAAGACAAATCAAAGAAACATGACATCACCAAAGAAATACAGTAAACCTCCAGTAACTGGCCTCTAGAAATTAATATCCAGGGATTTACCAATAAAGATTTCAAAATAATTGTTCTAAAGATGGTCAGAGAGCTGCAACAGAATACAGGTAAACAATTTAGTGGACTCAGGAAACCAATACAGAATAAAATGAGTTCAACAAAGAGATAGAAAACATAAGAAGGAAAGAAAGAAAAATTTTGGAGGTGAATAATACAATTACTGAACAGAATAATTCAGTAGAGATCTTCAAAATAGAGTCAAACAACAGAAGAAAGAATCAGTTAGCTAGAAGACAGATCAAATGAAAGACCAATTCAATCAGATAAGCAAAAAGAACAAAAAAGTAAAGGAACACAGAAAGCCCAGAGGACTTATGGGACGCCATCAAAAGAAATAATATATGCATACCTAGAGTCACAGAGAAAGGAAAATGGGGGTAACAGTAGAAAACCTATTTAAAGAAATAATGGCTTAGAACTTCCCCCCAGGAGAAATTTGGATTTTCAAGTTCATGAAGTAGACATGGGTCACACTGAAATTTCCATCCAAAATGATTTTCTTCAAGCCACATTATAATAAAACTGTCCAAAAAAAAAAGAAAAGAGAATTTTAAAAGCAGCAATAGGGACATAATCTCTCATACAAGGGAACATTCATAAGGCCAGCAGCAGTTTTCTCATCAGAGACCTTGCAGACCAAGAGAGAATAGGATGATATATTCAAGGTGCTGAAAGAAAAAAACAAAACAAAACAAAACAAAACAACCTGCCAACCAAGAATACGTTAGCCAACAATGAAATGAAAGTGAGATAAAGACTTTCTCTAATAAACAAAAGCTGAGGGAATTCTTCACCACTAGACCTGCTTATAAGAATGCTGGCAGGAGTTTTTCAGACTTAAAAAAAAGGATGGCAATTGGTAACATAAAAAACATTGGAAAATAAATAACACATTGGTAAATGTAAACATATAGACAGATTATGAATACACTAATATTGTAATATGGTGATGTGTTAACTACTTAATTATAGTATAAAGGTTAATGGACAAAAGTATTAAAAATAACTATACCTTGCACTCCTATGTTCATAGCAGCACTATTCACAATAGCCAAGACATGGAAACAACCTAAATGTACATTGACAGATGAATGGATAAAGAAGATGTGGTACATATATATACAGTGGAATACGATGCAGCGATAAAAATGAATGAAATAATGCCATTTGCAGCAACATGGATGGACTTAGAGATTATCATACTAAGTGAGGTAAGTCAGAAAGAGAAAGACAAATACTATATGACATCATTTATGTGTGGAATCTAAAATGTGACACAAACGAACCTATCTACAAAACAGAAACAGACTCACAGACATAGAGAACAGACTTGTGGTTGCCAAGGGAGAAGGGGGGTGGGGGAGGGATAGATTGGGTGTTTAGGGTTAGCAAATGCAAACTATTATATATAGAATGATAAAAAAACAAGGTTCTACTGTATAGCACAGGGAGCTATATTCAATAGTATGCGATAAACCATAATGGAAAAGAATATAAAAAAGAATATATGTAAATCAATCAATAACTTTTTAAAATAAATTTAAAATAATTTAAAAACATATACCTTCAACAATTTGTTAATAGATAGACAATATAAAAAGATATAAATCCTGACATCAAAAACATGAAAGGAGAGGAATAAAAGGATAGAATTGTTGTATGAGATTGAATTTAAATTGTTATCAGTGTAAAATACACTGATACATATATCATATATATATCATATATATATGATGTTTTATGTATAACTCATGGTAACCACAAAGGAAAAACCTACAGTAGCTTAACAAAAGATAAAGATAATGAGTAGGGAACCAAAACATTCCACTGCAGATAATTATCAATTCACAAAGAAAAGCAGCAAGAGGGAGAGAAAGGAACAATGGAACTACAAAACAACTATAAAACAATTAATAAGATGGCATTAGTAAGTCCTTGCATATCAACAATTACTCTTAATGAAAATGGATTAAATTATCTAATCAAAGGCATTGAGTGGCTAGATGAATAATAATAAAAATATACCTAACAATATGGGGCCAAAAGGGACTCACATCAGCTTTAAAGATACACATAGGTTCAAAATGAAAGAATGGAAGAAGATATTCCATCAAGTAGAAACTAAAAGAAAGCAGGGTAGCTATACTTGTATCAGATAAAATAGACTTTAAACCAAAATTGGTAACAAGAAACAAAGAAAGTCATTGTGTAATAACACTAGGGTCAATTCATCAAGAAGATATAATAATTGTAAATATACATACACTCAAAATCAGAGCTCCTAAATGTATTAAGCAAACACTAACAAATCTGAAGGAAGAAATAGACAATATAATAACAGTAGGAAATTTTGAAACCACACTTTTGACAATGGACAGGTCATTCTTACAGAAAATCAATGAGGAAATTTTGGACTTGAATCTTACTTTAGACCAAAAAGAATATATATATATATATGTATGTGTATATATATATATGTATGTGTATATATATGTATGTGTATATATATATATTCTTATATATGTATATACACACATATATGTGTGTTTGTGTGTGTGTATGTGTGTGTATACATACATTCTGTCAACAGCAGCAGAATGCATACTCTCCTCACAAACACACAGAACATTCACCAGAAGAGATCATATAAGTCACAAAACAAGTCATAACAAATTTAGAAAGATTCAAATCATACCACAATGGTATGAAACTATAAATCAATAACAAGAAAGAAAGCTACATCAGAAATATGTGAATATTAAAGAAAAAAACCTAAACAATCAATTTGTCAAAAATAAATTAAAAGGGAAATCAAGAAGTGTCTTGAAACAAGTGAAAATAGAAGCACAACATATCAAAATCTATGGTATTCTGCAACAGCAGTTCTGAGAAGGACATTTATAGTGATCAACACCTTCATTAAGAAAAAAGAGAAATCTCAAATAAACAATTTACCTTTACACCTCAAGGAACTAGAAAATCAAGGACAAACTAATCCAAAAGTTAGCAGAAGGCAGGAAATAATAAAGATCAGAGCAGATACAAATGAAATAAAAACCAGAAAAACAATAGAAAAGATCAACAAAGTAAGAGCTAATATTTCAAAAAGAATCAAAGTTGACAAACCTTTAGCTCCACTAAGTCAGAAAAAAAGAAGACTCAAATAAAACCAGAAATGGGACTTCCCTGGAAGTCCAGTGGTTAAGACTCCATGTTTCTACTGCAGGAGGCACAGGTTTGATCCCTGGTCAGGGAACTAAGATCCCACATGCTGCGTGGCATGGCCAAAAAATAAAAATAAATATTAAAAAAATAATAATAAAATAAAATCAGAAAAGAAAGAGAAGACATTACATTGATATCACAGAAATACAAAGACTAATGAGAGACTATGATGAACAAATATATGTGAGCAAACTGGATAACCTAGAAAAAAAGGATAAATTCCTAGAAATATACAACTCATGAGTAGTGAATCATAAAGGAATAGATAATGTGAACATATCATTAAAAAGTGAGTAGGTAGAATTAGTAACACATAAAAGCCAAGAGCCAGATGGTTTCACTTGTAAATTCTATCAAACGTTTAAAGAAGAATTAACCAAGTCCTTTTCAAACTCTTCGAAAAAAATTAAAGCAAAGGGAACACAACCAAACTCATTTTAGGTGGCCTGAATTACCTTAATATCAAAGCCAGATAAGTAAAAAGAAAATTACAGACCAATGTCCTTCATAAACATAGATGCAAATATTCTCAACAAAATATTAGCAAACCAAACTCAAAACAAGTTTAAAAGATTATACATTAAGATCAAGTGGGATTTATCCATGGCATGCAAGGATTGTTCAACATACACTAATCAATAAGTATGATACAACAGATTAAAAAAGAGCTGCATAGCACAGGGAGATCAGCTCAGTGCTTTGTGACCACTTAGAGGGGTGGGATAGGGAGGACAGGAGGGAGATGCAAGAGGGAGGAGATATGAGTATATATGTACATGTATAGCTGATTCACTTTGTTATAAAGCAGACACTAACACACCATTGTAAAGCAATTATACTCCAATAAAGATGTTAAAAAAATGAGTGATAAGAATCACATGCTCATCTCAATAGAAGCAGAAAATGCAATTGACAAAATACAACATTCTTTCATGATAAGAACTCTTAACAAATAGAGTACAGAAGGAACATACCTCAACACAATAAAGGCCATATATGGCAAACTCTCAGCTAACATCATAATAATTAAACTTAAAAGCTTTTGCATAACATAGGAAACCACTGACAAAACAAAACAGACAAACTACTGAATGGGAGAAAATATTTGCAAACGATATGACCAATAAGGGATTAATATCCAAAATATATAAAACACTAATACAACTCAATATTTAAAGAACAACCCAATTAAAAAATTAGCAGAAGACCTGAATAGACATTTTTCCAGAGAAGACATACAGATGACATAAAGGCACATGTAAATATGATCAACATTGTTAAGTATAAGAGAAATACAAGTCAACACCACAATACTATATCACCTTACAACTGTCAAAATGGCTTTCATCAAAAAACCACAAATAACAAATGTGGGCAAGAATGTGGAGAAAAGGGAACACTTGTACACTGTTAGTGGGAATGTAACTTGGTGCAGCTACTGTGGAAAACAGTATGGAGGTTCCTCAAAATACTAAAAATAGAACTACCAGAGGATTGAGTAATTCCACTTCTTGGTATATATCTGAAGAAAACAAAAACAGTAATTCAAAAAGATACAGACACCCCAATGTTCATAGCAGCTTTATTTACAATAGCCAAGATATTGAAGCAACCCAAGTGTCCATCAACAGATGAATGGATAAAGAAGATGTGACACATATATACAATGGAATACTACTCAGCCATTAAAAAAAGAATGAAATTTTACCATTTGCAACAACACAGATGGACCTGGAGGTTATCATGCTTAGTGAAACAAGTCAGACAGAGAAAGACAAATATTCTATGTTATTACTTGTATGTGGAGTCTAAAATAGAAAGCAAACTAGTGAATATAACATAAGAGACACAGACTCACAGATACAGAGAACAACTAATGGTTGTCAGTAGGGAGAGAGAAGTGGGACAGGGCAAGATAGGGATGGGGATCAAGAGGCACTAACTGCTATGTATAAAATAAATAACCTGCAAGAATATATTGTACCGGGCTTCCCTGGTGGCACAGTGGTTGAGAGTCCACCTGCTGATGCAGGATATGCGGGTTTGTGTCCCAGTCCGGGAAGATCCCACATGCCGTGGAGCAGCTGGGCCCATGAGCCATGGCCACTGAGCCTGCACGTCCAGAGCCTGTGCTCCACAATGGGAGAGGCCACAATAGTGAGAGGCCCGCATACCACACACAAAAAAGAATATATTGTACCACATAGGGAATATAGCAAATATTTTATAATAACTATAAGTGGAGTATAATCAAAAATTTTTGAATCACTATTTTGTACAGCTGAAGCTAATATTATGTTGTAAATCAAATATACCTCAATAAAAAGTAATTAATTTATTAATTAAAAATAATCATATGATCATCTCAATAGAAACAGAAAAACACTTGACAAAATACAATATTCTCTCATTATAAGAACTCTCAAGAATTAGGGTAAAGGAGGAAAATATGTCAACATAATAAAGGCCATATATGACAAACTCTCAGCTAACATCATACTCAATGATGAAAGAATGACAACTTTACCTCTAAGATCAGGAGAAAGAAAATGGTGCCAATTCAACATAGTACTGGAAGTTGTAGCTAGAGCAATCAGGCAAGAAAATTAAATGAAAATCATCCAGATCAGAAAAAAGAAGCAAAACTGTCTTTGATAGTAGATGATATGATCTTACACAAAAAAATCCTAAAGATTCCAACAAAAATTGTTAGTACTAATCAATAAATTTTACAAAGTTGCAGCATATAAAACTAACAGGCAGAAATGACTTGTGTTTCTATATACTAACAACAAAATATATGAAGAAGAAATAAAGAAAACAACCCCATTCACAATAACATTAAAAACAATGAAATATTTAGGAATAAATTTACAAAAGAGGGAAAAGTCTATACACTGAAAACTACAAGACTTTGTTGAATAACATTGAAGGAGATGTGGAAAAATATCCTATGTTGCAGAAGATTTAATATTGTTAAAATGTCCATACTGCCCAAAGCCATATAGATTCAATTCAATTCTTGCCGAAATTCCAATGTCATTTTTCATAAAAATAGAAAAAAAACCCTATAATTTGTATATTGCTACAAAAGACCCTGAATAGCCAAAGAAATCCTGAGAAAGGACAAATCTGGAGGTATCACACTTCCTGATTCAAACTACATTATAAACCTATAGTAATTAAAACAGCATGGTTCTGGCATAAAGATAGACACATACATTAATGGAACAGAATAAATAGCCCAGGAACACACCATTGCAGATATGGTCAACTGATGCTTAATATATATATATACATACACAATGGAATATTATTTAACCAAGAGAAAAATGAAATCCTACCATTTGCAGCAACTTGGATGAACCTTGAGGACGTTATACTAAGTGAAATGAAACAGACAGAGAAGGGCAAAAACTGTATGATAGCACTTATATGTGGAATGTAAAAAAAGCCAAAATCAGAGAAACTAGAAGTAGAGTAGTGGTTACCAGGGAAAGGGTGTAGGGAAAATGCGGAGGTAATGTTCAAAGGGCACACAAACTTCCAGGCATAAGATTAAAATTTTCTGGGAATCTAGTGTATAGCATGGTGGTGATAGTTAATAATACTGTATTATATACTTGAAAGTTGCTAAGAGAGTAAATCTTAAATCTTCTCACCACAAAAATGAAGTGGTAATAATGTGACAGGATGGAGGTGTTAGCTAATGCTATTATGGTAATCATTTTGCAATATATAAGTGTATCAAATTAACACATGTACACCTTAACCTTGCACAATGTTATATGTCAATCATATCTCAATAAAGTTGGTAAAAAAAATCTGGTTTCATGCCATTATATCTTACGCAGTACAATATTCCTGAAATTTATTAGAGGAAATTTGTTCAGTAGTGACAAGCAGGTAGTCTTTGGAGAACATAGAATATGTAGTTTGAAAGAAGTTTCAGAGGATGTTTAACTCACGGAGAAATAAAATGTTTAAAGGTTATGGCACCAAAATATCTTTGTAGTAAAACACCCTTCTTACTGCCCCCTTTTCCTACATCAGTAATTAGTGTTAGTTGCACATTAAAATCCTTTGAAGACTTTTTTAAAAAACACTGATGCCAGAACCTCAACTTTAGACATTATGATGTAATTGGTATGGGATGTGGCCTGAGCATTGTTATTTTTCTTTTGATTTTAGTAAATCCTTAGTAATTATAATAGGAAGCTCAACTGAAGAGCCACAGACCTACAGCATACTCTAATATTTCATATGAGGGCCTTTTGGGTCAGCTGTTGACTTCTAAACTATTCCTTACTGCTCTGCAGGTCTCTGAGCAAACACATCCTGATCATTTTTCCTTCTATTCCTTTGTACATGTTCTTCTCTAAGCTTGTCATGCTTTTCCAGCTTTCTTTCTCTGGGCTGTAACTCTTTGCCAAGTTTAATAAATACGCATTTCCCCTGAGGAATCTTCTTTTGTCTGTCAATGCAAAAATACACACTTCCTTGTTTATTTTTCTTATAGTGTCTTTTGAGGTAGTGATCACACTGTGATGATTTACTTTGGGCTTCCTGAACTAGACTGTGAACTCCTTGAAGAGAATTCTGTTGTATTTATATCTATAACATCCAATGGTTTAGACTCTTAGTCAATGCTCAACAAATGCTTGGTAAATAAATGAATATTGAATCTTTCTAATTACGGGCAATTTAATATTACCCAAGATAGACCATTCTATCTTTTCAATAACTTTATTGGGATATAATTCAGATATTATAAAATTCACACATTTAAGTGTATTCTTTGGTGTTTTTAGTATATTTACAAGGTTGTGCCACCATCACCACAATACAATTTTAGAACATTTTTATCACTCCAAAAGGAAAGACCACATTCTTTAGCAGTCATTTCCCATTCCCACTTCTCCACCTGAGCCACAGATAGCTATTGATTTACTTTCTGTATGTATAGATTTGCCTATCCTGGACATTTCATATAGACTTATAAAATAAGTGACATACAATATATAATTGGCTTCATTTTCAAAGTTTATGTGTATTTTAGCATGTATCAATAATTCATTCCTTCTTATTATTGAATGTTACTCCATTATATAGATATGTCACAATACATTTACCCATGACTTGAGTCATAAAAAAAGAGTCAAAGCTCCTCAACCAATTCCTAGACTTGAGCCAGTTTACAGACTTGAACCCCTTGAATAAAAGGGAAGTCATGTTCCCTTGAAGTAAGAATCTGCTATACTGCAAAAAATTATACTGTTAAATTTTATCTCAGTCTTCCCCAAAGCAGCTTATGTTTTCTTACAGGGTGCCTGTGCATTAAGGAAAAGAAAATCAGACTTTTTTGTGGGTTACTGAACACAGGCTCTAAACTGACACTCATTCTAGGAGACCCAAATTGTCACTGTGCTCCACCATTCAAACTAGAGGCTTATAGAGGTCAAGTGATCAAGTCCATCTCCAAGTGGGTCCATTGTGTCTCCGAAACCATCTTCTGGTTATTTCCCAAGTTTTGGAATGCATAATTGGATTTTGGAATTCAGCAACTGGCAGAATCTTGACATTGGTTCCCTAATCTGTGGAGTAGGTACTATTATGGTAGGAAAGACAAAGTGGAAGCCGCTAGAACTGCCTTCCCCTAAGAAAATAGTAATTTAAAAGAAATAACATATTCATAGAGGGATTACAGAAATTAGTGCCAACATCAAGGACCTGATGAATGTAGGGGTGGTTATTCCCACCACATTCCCATTTAACTTGCCTATTTGGCTTGTGAAGAAAATAGATGGATCTTTGAGAATGTTAGTGGATTATTATAAACTTAGTCAGGTGGTCATTCCAACTACACCTTCTGTTCCAGTGTGATTTCATTCCTTGACCAAACTAGCATATTACCTGGTACTTGGTATACAGCTATTGATCTGACACATGCTTTTTTCACAATAAGTATTACTAAATACCACTAGACACACTTGCATAGCCAGCAGTGTACCTTCACTGTTCTACCTCAAGATTATATCAACTCTCTAGTCCTATGTCATAATTTAGTTTGCAGGGATCTTGATCACCTTTCACTTCCACAATACATCACACTGGTGCATTTATATTGATGATATTATGCAGATTGGACCTTAAGAAGCAACAAGTAGAAACTACTCTAGATTTACTGGTATGACATTTGAATGTCAGAGGGTGAGAAATAAATCTAACAAAAATTCAGGGGCCTTCTACCTTAGTGAAATTTATTGGGGCCTAGTGGTGTGGAGCATGTTGAGACATCCCTTCTAAGGTTGAGGATAAGTTGTTGCATCTGACCTTGTCTAACAACAACAACAAAAGGAGCACAATGCCTAGTGACTCAAACAGTGGAGTATTTAATAATCAAATTGACAGGATAACTCATTCTGTGGATATGCAATCAGCCTCTAACCCACACACCCCCAAATTGTCCAATGGGTTTGTTAAAAATGTGGTCATGGTGGCAGGGATGGAAGTGATCCATGGGCTTAGCAACATGAATATGCACTCACCAAGGCTGACTTGGCCACAGCCACTACTGAGTGCCCAGTCTGCCAGCAGTAGAAACTAACACTGAATCTTCAGTATGGCACACTTCCCTAGGATGATCATCTAGTTACCTGGTGGCAAGTTGATTACATTGGACCACTTCCATCATGGAAACAGCAGCATTTTTTTCTTACTGTAATAGACACTCTGGATAATCATTTGCCTTCCCTGCATGCAAAGCTTCTTCCAATATTACCATCTGTAAACTTACAGAATGTCATCCACTATCATGGTATTCCTTACAGAATTGCTTTTGATTGAGGGACTCCCTCACAACAAAGCAGTGTGACATCAATCTTCATCAGGAAAATGCAAATCAAAACCACAGCGAGATATCACCTCACACCCTTTCAAATGATTATTATCAAAAAGACAACAAATAACAAGTGTTGGTGAGGATGTGGAGAAAAGGGAACACTTGTGCATTATTGATGGGAATGTAAATTCATGCAAATACTATGGAAACAATATGGAGGTTATTCAAAAAATATAAAATAGAACTACTGTTAGATCTTGTAATTCCACTTCTGGTTATCTAGCTGAAGAAAATGAAAACACTAATTCAAAACGATATGCACTCCCATGTTCCTTGCATTATGTACAATAGCCAAGACATGGTGGGATCAACCCTGGTGTCTACCGATGGAAGAATGGATAAAGAAAATGTGAAATACACACACACACACACACACACACACACACACACACACACAGAGGAATATTATTCAGCCATAAAAATAATAAAATATTTCCTTTTACAACAATATGGAGGGACCTTGAGGACATTATGCAAAGTGAAATATGTCAGACAGAGAACGACAAATACTGTATGGTCTCACTTACATGTGGGATCTAAAAAAATGAGCTTATAGAGGTGGGCAGTGGAGGTGGGCAAAATGGGTGCAGGGGGTCAAAAGGCACAAATTTACAGTTATAAAATAAATAAATCATGGATATGTAATGTACAGCATTGTGACTATTTAAGAAAACAAGAGAGTCTTTGAGGATTGAAACATAATATATACAACCTAATGAGTGAAGAGATAATTATGACCACTCTTCTATTTAACAGTCCAACATTACCTCTTTCAACTCTGGAAAGAATGAGTGGTGTCCCACAGTGTATTACTGAAACCTTAATGTTGTGGTCCCATCCATTAAAGTCCCATACCAAATACTCAATAATATGAAAATTACTTACTCCATCTAAATAGCAACAGGAAAATATTTTGTTATTAAAAATTTGGCTGAAGTTTTATTCATTGCTTATTTCAACAGTCTCTCAGTTGCAGTTTACCTTAACCTCTGACAGGAAAAAAAAATATCTCTTTGTCAGGCTACATATGGGGTACATCAATAGCCTTGCCATCACACACAGTCTCCGCAGGCAAGATCCTAATTCTCTCCACCTTCCTCCAGAAGCACAGGTATGACATTACATTGATGACATCTTCCGCCTAGGGGATTCATTTGACACACTCATTAAGGATGAAACAATACAAAATTGCTTGCAAAATGGGATGATCCATTGCTCCACACACAGTGCAAGGACCTGCTATCTTGATTAAATTCCTGAAAATTATTTGGTAGACCAATGGTTGTTTCATCCCTGATGCTGTCAAGAAGCAGTTATTGAATCTCAGCACCCCCAACATATTTTAGGCTTATTTAGTCTATCAAGGCAACATATTTGCAAATTTCATTTAATCTCACTTATGCACTGTCAGATTGTCCCACTTTGGGACTCCCTCCAATGAAAGAATACAAGAAGTACTCTTATTAGTGCCCCCAGAGACTCCTTCATTTTAGAGGTTTTAGCAACATTTTCATATGCCTCATGATATCCTTACATTGTCCATGGGCTTTTGATGTAAGAAACTGCACTCCTCAGTTTGAGCTATACATTACAGTGGGAATTACTAGATACATACTAGGCTCTCCTGGAAATGGAGGATCTCACAGGCCCTGAGCCTGAGAACCTTCATACCTAGCTCCCTCTTATGCCTTCGGTCACAGAAACAGTACCTCACAAGCTTAGCACAACTACTTAGTCATCTTTGGTACATAATGGAACCCAAACTGGACCCTCTGGCATATTCCACATGCAGAAGGGTGTATCTTTAGCTATCCTAGTGCCTTGCCAAATGCCACAATGATGGAGGAGGTCACCCTTTTCCAGATCCCCTGGTTACTTGGGGAGCCCCTTGGGGGCAACCAAGTAAACATTAATAGGAGTTCATATGTGATGTAGCTCAGTAAAATATTACTGCTTTCCATCTCTTAACTAGCCCTGATACAGGTTAGGACCCAAAGGCCAGCACGATTGGCCAAACTTCAGGCAGTCATCTTAATACTAGATGCCTTGGCAACAAATGGTCCCATTTGCACATATTTACAAACTCTTAGGCCATTTCCTAAGTTTCCCCCATTTCCGTTAAATGACTCTGGAAAGTTCTTGCTTCACAGATACCCAAATATAAATAAAGATAATACATGTCTATACTTACTGAAGCCAAAATATAAGGTCCCATTAGGTCAATCTTCATCCATTTCAGAGTTCCAGATAGTATTTATGTGACCAAGTCACATTCTCAGTTCCAGAATGCTGGGCTATTGAACAAGGCATTCAATGTAGCATTCACCTTCCTTACAGGCCTCAAGCTGCAGGCCTCAAAAATTATAATAATGACTTCCTCAAACAAGTTTAAATGAAATTACATGAAACAAGTTGTGTTTCAGTTATCAGTTAAACATAAAGGATGAATTGTAATGAGAAATTTGACACCATTTTTTGATTATGACTACTGACAGCTTTTAGACTTCACTCCCTCTCCTTCACCTTGTACTCTACCTCTGGATAAACTGATAAGAATGCTTCAGTGCTTCTTTCTTAGGGACCAATGTGAGATTTAAACCATGAAATCCCCTTCCCATACACAGGAACACTTACCCCTATTGCTAATTGCAATAAAGGCCCCTAGCCAGTCTTTTTTCTTTGCCCTCTCAAACCATTTTTAACCATTTTTAACCTCCTTGAGAGACCTGTCTTAGTCTTCCCAGAGATCACAATTATTTACGTAATAAGTTTTTCATGTCTTTGTGTCTGTGTGTGTGGTCTCTCAGTCTCCACATCCAAAGCAAAACTTGGGTGGGGAGCCATCTGCCTCTGCCAATGATCATAACACATATGGATGCTAGATTTGAACTACCTGGGTTCAAGACCCAGCTCTATGATTGACTAAATACATAATCTTGGGCAAGCGTATTAATATTGCTGAGTCTTGGTTTTCTCATCTGTAAAATGAAGATAACAAAGATGCTTATTCCATACAATGAGAAAAATGTACATATGTATATCATGTAGCATAATTTCTCACAGTGAGGACTCAAGAAATGTAAACCATTACAGTTATTATTTTTGTTGTTATAGAAAGTAAAAACAGACTTTCTCCTTCCCTCAAAATATCATGCATGGATTTTTTGTGAGCACTTTCTTTGTTTATCTAGAAATCATTCAACTTCTACCCTTAGAATGTAAGCTGGAGGTTAAGATAAAGCAGGTTTATACTATTCAATCAGTCATTTAGCAGCTAGTTGTGGGAGTGGACAAAGAGATAGGACATGTGTTTTTTTATATATACATATATTTCTTTTTATAAGCACTCCATTGGAATCAGCCATACTGAATCAGGAAAACAGCCTAGCACATTTGGAGAATTTCCAAATGGTATATTGATAAGTCAAGTTAGAGGACCTTGCTCTCTTAGAAAGAATAATTAGCTTCCTCTACCTTTCTTATATTTGGCTTAAAGTATATCATATTTGGAAAGAATTTTTCAAATTTTTAAAATGTTTTTAGCTTTTTTTTTCCTTTACTGTTAGCCAGATTTACTGGTCTGATTTTATGCCTTATTTTTGTTATTCATTGTTCTGCTGGCAAGTTGACCTAAGAAACTTTATACGTACTGCTTTTCTGCTTTTTAATGTTGTAGAAAGACCTGAAAGTAGCACTTTACAGATCATGTTTTTATGTTACCAACCTGTTTATGTATTTTATTTTATCTTGAAATTCAAATATTTATCAAAATGTGTGAAATCAGTATTATTTGATCTTAAACAATTTGTATTTCTGGATTCAGAACTTTGTAAACTATAGAAAATGTTCTTCTATTGTATTTGTGTTATTGTCTTTATTATTTTATTATTGGACCATTCTTGTGCAATATCTTTAGTTCTTCTTAAATCTTTTTTTAAATTAAACTATAGTTGATTTACAATGTTCTGTTAGTTTCTGGTGTACAGTAAAATGATTCAGTTATGTATATATATTCTTTTTCAGATAATTTTGCATTATAGGTTATTACAAGGTATTGAATATAGTTCCCTGTGCTATAAAGTAGGTCCTTGTTGTTTATCTGTTTCATATGTAGTAATGTGAATATGTTAATCCCAGACTCCTAGTTTATCCCTCCCCCTCCCCTTTCCTCTTTTGTAACCATAAGTTTATTTTCTATGTCTGTGAGTCACTTTCTGTTTTGTAAATAAATCATTTTTAAGATTCCACATATAAATGATATCATATGATATTTGTCTTTCTCTGTCTGACTTACTTCACTTAATCTCTAGGTCCATCCATGTTGCTGCAAATGTCATTATTTCATTCTTGTTTGACTGAGTAATATATATACATATATATGTATATATATACCACATTTTCTTTATCCATTCATCTGTCGACAGACATTTAGGTTGCTTCCATATATTGGCTATTGTAAATAGTGCTGCTATGAACATTGGGGTACACATATCTTTTCAAATTAGAGTTTTCTCTAGATATATGCCTAGGAGTCGGTTGGTAGGATCATATAGTAACTCTGTTTTTAGTTTTGTTTTTTTTTTTTTTTTCAGTACGTGGGCCTCTCACTGTTGTGGCCTCTCCCGTTGCGGAGCACAGGCTCCGGATGCGCAGGCTCAGTGGCCATGGCTCATGGGCCCAGCCACTCCACGGCATGTGGGATCTTCCCGGACTGGGGCACGAACCCGTGTCCCCTGCATCGGCAGGCGTACTCTCAACCACTGCGCCATGAGGGAAGCCCTCTTTTTAGTTTTTAAAGGAGCCTCCATACTGTTTTCCATAGTGGATGCACCAGTTTACATTCCCACAAAAAGTGTAGAAGAGTTCCTTTTTCTCCACACCCTCTCCAGCATTTATTATTTGCAGTTATTTTAATGATGGCCACTCTGACTAGTGTGAGGTGATACCTCATTGTAGTTTTGATTTTCATTTCTCTAATAATTAGTGATATTCAGCATCTTTTCATGTGCCTGTTGGACATCCGTATATCTATTTTGGAGAAATGTCTATTAGGTCTTCTGTCCATTTTTTGACTGTTTTTTTTTCTTTTTGATAATATCTTTAATTCTTATGAGGGCTTTTATTCTTATGTGTATCTAATATAGCCTCTCAATGTTTTAATCTCTTTGTATATTAAGGAGAGCAATTTTTTTAACATCTTTATTGGAGTATAATTGCTTTACAATGATGTTTTAGTTTCTGCTTTATAACAAAGTGAATCAGTTATACATATACATATGTTCCCATATCTCTTCCCTCTTGCATCTCCCTCCCTCCCACCTTCCCTATCCCACCCCTCTAGGTGGTCACAAAGCACCTAGCTGATCTCCCTGTGCTATGTGGCTGCTTCCCACTTGCTATCTATTTTATGTTTGGTAGTGTACATATGTCCATGCCACTCTCTCACTTTGTCACAGCTTACCCTTCCCCCTCCCCATATCCTCAAGTCCATTCTCTAATAGGTCTGTGTCTTTATTCCTGTCTTACCCCTAGGTTCTTCATGACCGTTTTGTTTTGTTTTTCCTTAGATTCCATATATATGTGTTAGCATACAGTATTTGTTTTCTCTTTCTGACTTACTACACTCTGTATGACAGACTCTAGGTCCATCCACCTCACTACAAATAACTCAATTTCATTTCTGTTTATGGCTGAGTAATATTCCATTGCATATATGTACCACATCTTCTTTATCCATTCATCCAATGATGGACATTTAGGTTGCTTCCATCTCCTGGCTATTGTAAATAGAGCTGCAATGAACACTTTGGTACATGACTCTTTTTGAATTATGGTTTTCTCAGGGTATATTCCCAGTAGTGGGATTGCTGAAGGAGAGCAAAAATTTGATAGCAGTATATATTAAATAGCTTTTTTCTGTTTATGATTTAATTTTGCATATTTTTTGAAATTTAGAATAGTTAAATTATTATTAGTCTAATATTTATGTTTCTGTACTATGGCTTCTTCTTTTCCTTCATGTTTTACTTTTCTACAGGTTATGTATTACAACTTTGTGTGTGTGTGTGTATGTGTGATGACAAAACACTATAAATAACTTAAGGATAAATCTGTAGAAGACTGGTTAAAACTATTGCACATTTACTCAGTCAGATACTCTGCAGTTTCAAAAAAATAATGAGAACTATATTTATGCATTGAAATGAAAATATGTCCAGAATATACTCAGGAAAAAAATCATAACATCACACCAAAACACTAATGTGTAATAGAGTGTATAAAATACTTCATTTGGGAAAGAAAAGGTTGAAAATAAAATATAGACTTGTATTTGTATGGGCATAAAGAAGCACTGCAGGAAAATGAAAACTAATAAATGTAGTTAGGGTTATCAGGAAAAATGAGGTAGAATGAGACAGAGGTGGAAACAAAGCTTCTCATTATAATTTCTCCTTATTCTCTTTATTATTTTTTTTTAATTTTTAACCATATGAATATACTACCCAATTAAAATAAGAAGAAAATTAATTAATTAAACATTAAAAAAAATCCTTCAATATGTTCAAAATTGAATTCATGATCTGCCCCCAAACCTGATCTTCATGAATTTTTTCCATTTCAGTTAATGGCCACTCCATTCTTCTAGTTTCTCAAGTCATTTTTTTTTTCACTGTATGCGGGCCTCTCACTGTTATGGCCTCTCCCATTGCAGAGCACAGGCTCCGGACACACAGGCTCAGTGGCCATGGCTCATGGGCCCAGCAGCTCCGTGGCATGTTGGATCTTCCCAGACCAGGACATGAACCCATGTCCCCTGCATCGGCAGGCAGACTCTCAACAACTGCACCACCAGGGAAGCCCTCTCAAGTCATTTTGAGTGCCATCCTTGATTCCAATGTCTTGTCTACCAACAAATCTCCTAGATTCTGCCTTCAAAATTGTGGGGTCCAGCTCCTTGTTAAAAAACATGTGTGTGAAGAGACTGATCAAGATGGCAGAGAAGTAGGACATGGAGTTCAACTTCTTCCATTAAAACATTGAAAATACATCTATTAGTGGAAATATTCCCACAGAACGGCTACTGAGCACTGACAGAAGACCTCAGGTAGGACAAAAAGAAAAAGAAAAAGGAGTCTGGATGGGGCCTGCACCCCAGGGAGAGAGCTGTGAAGGAGGAAAGGTTCCCACACTCTGGAAAGTCTCCTCACCAATGGGGAGGTCAGCCTGGATGGAGGGCGAGCTTCAGAGCCTAGGAGGAGAGAGCAGCAATTGGTTTGTGGAAGGCAAAATGAAGAGTAACCTGCACAGAGGGTCGGCACCACCACCCTGTGCTTCCCAACCTGAAATATTCCTCTGTCAGTGGGGGTGGTGGCTGGGTACTGAAACTGAGGCTCTTCTAGTCAGACCCAGGGAGTGGACCAGGGTTAGATGTGCAGAAACAGCCTGGAGAGGCTGGGCTGTGGCAACTGAGGGTGTACTCAGAAGCCGGGGCCCACCAGAGAAACAGGGCACCATTATTGGGAGGTGCATGAGGAGAGGGGTGGGACCACCAAAAGAGCTTCTTTCCCTGTGAGTGCTCCCAGCCAACAGGACACTGCCTACAGGAGCTCCGGGGTCAAGCCCGAGTGACGGCCACCATTTTGAGCTCCAGAGACAGCCACTGGTGACCTCTTCCATACCCACAGGAAGACACCAGGCACCACACCCCTTGTCCTGGGAGGGCATGTAAAGCATCCTCCACTAGGAAATCCACCAGTGGGTGCCAGGACCTGCCCCCACTGACCTGGTAGGGCACAGACAGCTCTGGCCACTAGGAAATCTTCCAGCAGGTCCCAGGCCCTGCTCCCACTGACCCAGAAGGGCCCTGGTAACTGCCATAACTAGGAATTCTGCCAGCAGACCTCAGGACCCACCCCGGCTGACACTGTAGAGTTCAGATAGCTCCTGCCACTAGGAAATCCATCAGTTGGCCCTGGACCTGCTCCCACTCTCCCAGTATGGTTCAGATCACTCTGGCCACTAGGAAATCCACTAGTGGGCCCCAGGACCTGCCCCCACTATCTCTGGAGGGCACTGATAGCTCCCACCACTAAGAAATCTGCCTGAAGATGCTGGGACCTGCCCTGCTCTCCTGGGAGCATGCAGAGAGCTAGCACCACTAGGAAATCTGACCAGAGGTGGGGTGGAAATCACAGCTGAGCCCCTGAGGCTGTGTGACTACAGAAAAAGAACTGAAATATCTCCTCGTGGCTGCATGTATAGAGGAGTTACACCTCCACTGACAACTTCCTAAATTCAGTGCCTGCAAAACCTCTGAACAGAAAACAAATGCTCCTGCAGCTGAGACAAGTCTGGCTTTAGAAGCTATGGGCTTTGTGGGTACATACACATGGGGGTTAGGCCAGGCCAGAGTATGAGCTGCAGTTTATGACTACTGCAGTCCTGGGACCTGACTTCAGTGGATCTGTGCCAGTGGCCTAGTGACAATAACGCCTGAGAGTCAACAAGAACAATTGCTGGCATACACATGGTTAAGGTGAGACTGAAAGAAGGGCCAGCAACAGTGAAATTTGTGTGACCACACATTAGGTGAAAGGGGACACAACAGAGCACACTCACATGTGAACAGTTCCAGAAAGGGAATACTCAGTGGCTTCCCTCCAAGTGGGAGTGATCCAATCCCACATACCTCACAACACAGATCAGAAACACAGCTAAGAAACAGATCTGGCAGCCTCTCCTTCAACAATTAGGGAACAGACCCTGCCCCTGACAGGGCAGTGACAACCACAGAGCAAAGGGGAGACCCTGCTCAATATCTAGGGCAGGCTCTGGTCACCAAAACACCAGTCAAACCCCCTATCAAGGGGAAAATGGCCAGTATAAAGTGAGGAAAGTGGTGGCAGTCATCCATACTAAAATAGACCTCGCACCATAAAAAAATAAATAAATAGACCTACACAGGTCACACGGGGACATTCCCACATAAAAATTGCCCTCCAAGACAGTCTGAGGATCTGGCAATGGGAGGGAGAACCTCCAGAGCATTTAGCCTATAAGGCCTGTGGGGCTTCAGTGAAGGAGCTCCATAGAGTTGGGGGAAACAGAGATTCCACTCTTGGAGTGTGCACACAAGGTCACACATACACTGGGACACAGCACAGAGAAGCACCTCTATAGGAACCTGAGCTAGACCTATTTAGGGGTTTTGTAGTGTCCCCTGGGGAGGCAGGAGTTGACTGTAGCTCACTCTGAGGGCACAGGGACTGGTAGCAGAGATCTCAGCACATATGAATTGGTGTGAGCTCTCCTGAACATCCCCACCTTGGCACAAAATCTTGGCCCCACCCAACATCCTGCAGGCTCCAGTACTGGGATGTCTCAGGCCAAACAACAAGCAACACAGAAACACAGCCCCACCCATCAGAAGACAGGCTGCCTAAAGTCATACTAAGCTCATAGCCATCCCAAAACATACCACCTGACACAAACCTGCCCACCAGAGGGGCAAGACCCAGATCCACCCACCAGAGGACAGATAAATGTCCCTCCCAGTATGAAAGCTGTACAAGCCCCTGGACCAACTTCGACCACCAGAGGGTAGTCATCAGAAGTAAGAAGAAAAATGATCCTGCAGCCTGCCGGAAGGAGACCACAAGCACAGTATGTTAGACAAAATGAGATGACAGAGAAATATTTTGTAGATAACGTAGCAAGATAAAAACTGACAAGAAAAAATAAACAAAGATGAGATAGGCAATCTACCTAAAAAAGAATTCAGAGTAACGAGAGTAAAGATGACACCAGATCTCGGGGAAAAAAATGGAGGCACGGATCAAGAAGATGCAGGAAATGATCAACAAGGACCTAAAATAACTAAAGAAAAAACAAACACAGATGAACAATACAATAACTGAAAAGAAAAATACACTAAAAGGAATCAATAACAAAATAACCATGGCAGGAGAACGGATGACTGAGCTGGAAGACAGAAGTGTGGAAATCACTGTTGTGGAATAGAATAATGAAATAAGAATTAGAAGAAATGCAGACAGTCTCAGAGATCTCTGGCACAACATTAAATGCACCAATACTTGAATTATATGGGTCCCAGAAGGAGAAGAAGAGGGAGAAAGGGCCTGAGAGAATATTTGAAGTGATTAAATTGAAAATATCCTTAATCTGGGAAAGGAAGTAGTCACCAAAATCCAGGAAGGGCAGAGAGTCCCATACAGAATAAACCCAAGGAAGAACACGCCGAGACACATATTAATCAAACTAACAGAAATTAAATACAAAGAAAAATATTAAAAGCAACTAGGGAAAAGCAACAAATAACATACAAGGGAATCCCCATAAGGTTTTTAGCTGAGTTTTCAGCAGAAACTCTGTAGGCCTGACAGGAGTGGCACAATATATTCAAAGTGATGAATGGGAAAAGCCTACAGCCAAGAAACCCTACCCAGCAAGACACTCATTCAGATTCAATGGAGAAATATAAAGCTTTATAGACAAGCAAAGACTAAGAGAATTCAGCACCACCAGACTAGCTTTACAACAAATGCTAAAGGAACTTCTCTAGGCAGGGGGAAAAAAAAGAGGTCACAACTAGAAACAAGAAAATCACAAACAGGAAAGCTCAATGGTAAAGGGAAACATACATTAAAAGCAGGAAATCATCCATACACAAAGATGATATCAAAATAAGCAACTATGAGAAAATGAGAGTGCAAATGCAGGAAATGGGAATTGCATTTGAAATTATGAGACCAGTAACTTAAAACAACCTGGTGTATATAGAGACTGATTTATCAAAATCTCATGGTAAATGCAAACGAAAAAAAACTACAATAGATACACACACAAGAAAGAAAAATCAACCCAAACACAACACTGAAGATGGTCATCAAACCACAAAAGAAGAGAACAAAAGAGGAAGTGAAGAAAACGATCTACAAAAACAAACCCAAAACAATTAAGAAAATGGCAATAGGAACATACATATCGATAATTACCTTAAATGTAAATGGATTAAATGCTCCAAACAAAAGACACAGACTGGCTGAATGGATACATAAGCAAGACCTGTATATATACTGTCTACAAGACACCCACTTCAGACCTAGGGACACATACAGACTAAAAGTGAGGGGATGGGAAAAGGTATTCCATGCAAATGGAAATCGAAAGGAAGCTAGAGTAGCAATACTAATGTCAGTCAAAATAAACTTTATAATATATAAAGAGATAAGGAATGACACTACATAATGCTCAAGGGATCAATCCAAGAAGAAGATATAACAATTGTAAATACATATGCACCCAACATAGGAATGCCTCAATACATAAGGCATATGCTAACAGCCATAAAAAGGTAAATCGACAGTAACACAGTAATAGTGGGAGACACTAACACTACACTTACACCAATGGACAGATCATCCAGACCAAAAATTGATAAGGAAACACAAGCCTTAAATGACACATTAGACCAGATAGACTTAATTGATATTTATAAGACATTCCATCCAAAAGCAACAGAATATACATACTTCTCAAGTGCACATGGAATATTCTCCAGGATAGATCATACATTGGGTCACAAATCAAGCCTCAGTAAATTAAAAGAAAAAAAATGAAATCATATCAAGCATGTTTTCTGACCACAACACTTTGAAATTAGAACACAATTACAGGAAAAATAATACTGTTTAAAACACAAACATATGGAGGCTAAATAATATATTACTAAACAACCAAAGGATCACTGAAGAAATCAAAGAGGAAAACAAAAGAAACTTAGAGACAAATGACAATGAAAACATGATGATCCAAATCCTATGGGAGGCAGCAAAAGCAGTTCTAAGAGGGAAGTTTATAGCAATACAATCTTACATCAGGAAACAAGAAAAATCTCAAATAAACAACTTATCCTTACAACTAAACCAACTAGAGAAAGAAGAAAAAGCAAAACCAAGATTTAGTAGAAGGAGAGAAACCATAAAGATCAGAGCAGAAATAAATGAAATAGAGACAAAGAAAACAGTAGCAAAGATCAATGAAACTAAAAGGTGGTTCATTGAGCGGATAAAAAACATTGATAAACCTTTAGCCAGACTAAAGAAAAAAAGGGAGAGGACTCAAATCAATAAAATTAGAAATGTAACAGGAGAAGTTACAATGGACACCACAGAAACACAATGCATCATAAGAGACTACTACCAGCAACTATAGGCCAATAAAATGGACAACTTAGAAGAAACTGATAAATTCTTAGAAAGGTACAACCCTAAAGAGTGAACCAGGAAGAAATAGGAAATAACAGAGCAATCACAACTACTAAAATTGAAACTGATGAAAAATCTTCCAACAGGGGCTTCCCTGCTGGTGCAGTCATTGAGAATCTGCCTGCTAATGCAGGGGACATGGGTTCAAGCCCTGGTCTGGGAGGATCCCACATGCCGTGGAGCAACTAGGCCGGTGAGCAACAACTACTGAGCCTGCGCATCTGGAGCCTGTGCTCTGCAACAGGAGAGGCCGCAATAGTGAGAGGTCTGCTCACCGCGATGAAGAGTGGCCCCTGCTTGCCACAACTAGAGAAAGCTCTCACACAGAAACGAAGACCCAACACAGCAAAAATAAATAAATAAATAAACTCCTACCCCACCCCCCAAAAAAATCTTCCAACAAACAAAAGCTCAGGACCAGATGGCTTCACCAGCGAATTCTATCAAACATTTACAAAAGAGTTAACCCTACCCATTGGAAACTCTTCCAAAAATTCGCACAGGAAGGAACACTCCCAAGCTCATTCTACAAAGCTACAATCACCCTGATACCAAATCCAGACAAAGATACCACCCGAAAAAAAAAGAAATTACAGGCCAATATCACTGATGAACATAGACGCAAAACTCCTCAACAAAATACTAGCAAATTGAATCCAACAACACATTAGGGCTTCCCTGGTGGCGCAGTGGTTGAGAGTCTGCCTGCCGATGCAGGGGACACGGGTTCGTACCCTGGTCTGGGAAGATGCCACAGAGCGGCTAGGCCCGTGAGCCATGGCCGCTGAGCCTGCATGTCTGGAGCCTGTGCTTCGCAACGGGAGAGGTCACAACAGTGAGAGGCCCGCTTACCACAAAAAAAAAAAAAATTGAATCCAACAACACATTAAAAGGATCATACACCATGATCAAGTGGAATTTATCCCAGGGATGCAAGGATTCTTCAATATACACAAATTAATCAAAGTGATACACCGTATTAAGACATTGAAAAATAAAAAGCATATGCTCATCTCAATAGATGTAGAAAAAGCTTTTAACAAAATTTAACACCCATTATGATAAAACCTCTCTAGAAATGGGGCATGGAGGGAACCTACCTCAACATAATAAGGCTATGTATGACAAACCCTCAGCAAACATCATTCTCAGTGGTAAAAACTCAAAGCATTTCCCCTAAGATCAGGAACAAAACAAGGATGTCCACTCTCACCACTATTATTCAACATAGATTTGGAAATCCAAGCCATGGGAATCAGAGAAGAAAAAGAAATATATAAAAGGAGTCCAAATTGGAAAAGAAGAAGTAAACTGTCACTGTTTGCAGATGACAGGATACTAAACATATAGAATCCTTAAAGATGCTACCAGAAAATTACTAGATCTCATCAACAAATTTGGTAAAGTTGCAGGATACAAAATTAATACACAGAAATCTCTTGCATTCCTATACACTAACAACTAAAGATCAGAAAAAGAAATTAAATAAAAAATCCCATTTATCATTGCATCAAAAAGAATAAAATACCTAGGAATAAACCTAACTAAGGAGGCAAAAACCTGTACTCAGAAAACTATAAGATACTAAGAAATAAAAAAGAAATAAAGAAAGAAATAAAAGACAACACAGATGGAGAGATATACTATGTTCTTGGATTGGAAGAATCAATATCGTCAAAATAACTATACTACCCAAGGCAATCTACAGATTCAATGCAATCCCTATCAAATTACCAATGGCATTTTTCACAGAATTAGAAAAAAAATTTACAATTTGTATGGAATTAAAACAGACACCCCAAATAGCTAAAGGAATCTTGAGGAAGAAAAACAGAGCTGGAGGATTCACACTCCCTGACTTCAGACTATACTACAAAGCTAGAGTCACCAAAACAGTATGGCATTGTCACAAAAACAGAAATATAGATCAATGGAACAGGATAGAAAATCCAGAGATAAACCCACACACCTATGGTCACCTAATGTATGACAAAGGAGGCAAAAATATACAATGGGGGAAAGACAGTCTCTTCAATAAGAGACGCTGGGAAAACTGGACAGCTACATGTAAAAGAACAAAATTAGAACACTCCCTAACACCATACATAAAAATAAACTCAAAATAGATTAAAGGCCTAAATGTAAGTCCGGATACTATAAAACTCTTAGAGGAAAACATAGGCAGAACACTCTTTGATGTAAATTGCAGCAATATCTTTTTTGATCCACGTCCTAGAGTAATGAAAATAAAATAAGCAAATGGGGTCTAATTAAACACATTTTTACAGCAAAGGAAACCATAAAACAAAAAGACAACCCTCAGAATGGGAGAAAATATTTGCAAATGAAGCAACTGACAAGTGACTAATCTCCAAAATATACAAACAGCTCATGCAGCTCAATATCTAAAAAATAAACAACCCATTCAAAAAATTGGATGGAAGTTCTAAATAGACATTTCTCCAAAGAAGATAAACAGATGGCCAAAAAGCACATGAAAAGTTGCTCAACATCCCTAATTATTAGAGAATTGCAAATCAAAACTACAATGAGGTATTACCTCACACTGCTCAGAAGAGCCATTGTCAAAATATCTGCAAACAATAAATTCTGGAGAGGGTGTAGAGAAAAGCATAGCCTCCTACACTGTTGATTGGCATGTAAATTGGTACAGCCACTATGGAGAACAGTGTGGAGGTTACTTAGAAAACTAAAAATAGAACTACCATATGACCTGACAAACCCACTCCTGGACATATACCCCGAGAAAACCAGAATTTGAAAGATACATGCCCCCCAATGTTCATTACAGCACTATTTACAATAGCAAGGACACAGATGCACCCTAAATGTCCAACAATGGAGGAATGGATAAAGAGGATGTGGTACATATATACAATGGAATATTACTCAGCCATAAAAAAGAGCAAAATAATGACTTTTGCAGTAACATGGATTGACACAGAGATTATCATACTGAGTGAAGTAGTCAGAGAAAGACAAATATCATATGATATCACTTATATGTGGAATCTAAATAAAAGGTACACATGAACTTATTTACAAAACAGAAATAGAATCACAGATGTAGAATACATACTTATGGTTACCAAGGAGTAAGGAGGGGAAGGATAAATTGTGAGACTGGGATTGAAATATACACACTATATATAAAATAGAGAACTAATAAAGACCTACTGTATAGCACAGTGAACTCTACTGAGTACTCTGTAATGACCTATATGGGAAAAGAATTTAAAACAGAGTAGATATATGTATATATATAACTGACTCACTTTGTTATACATCTGAAACTAATACAACATTGTAAATCAACTATACTCCAATAAAAATGTTTTAAAAACAATAACATATTGTACATATAAAATTTGTTTAAAAGTAGATCTCATGTTAAGTATTCTTTCCACAAGAAAATAAAATAAAAATAAGTATTAAAAAGAAAAATAAAACCTATGTGTGATTTTTTTCAGGCTTAACTGTAGGCAATTATAAAGGCTTTTCCTGGCAGGTCTCATGTGGAAACTGCCTTCTTTATGCCAGACTTGATGTACCGACAATGCTTTGCAGTCTCTGAGGAGAGTTGTAGTCAAGGTTTCAGGCCCTCTGACTGTCATGCTCTTTCACATATTTACATGTCTACGTTGGGCAACTTCATTTCTATTACTCTTTATCTGATTCCATGCAATCTTGTGCTGTTCAGACCCTCTGCTGAGACCGCCTCAGCAGAGAAGACGTGAATATACTTTTCCCTACTCTGATTCACTCCACTCCTATCCCTACACTCTCATCCTTACCAATCTCACCTGCCCACATCCTCAAGGTCCATGAAACTGTGGAAGCCTTTTGTTGGGGCTTCCTCAATTGTGACACAAGCTCCACACCAGTGCTGATACAACTATTACCAGTGGGTTATTCCATGGGGAAAAAAGGAAAAGGGGGAGTTGGCACTTCCTCCAGCTTTAGCTTTATGCTTATACTATTAAATAAGTGATTAAAAGACTTAACTCTTTCATTGTTTTTTGTTTGTCTTTTTTGTGTGCTTTAAATTTTTTTCCAGCTTTATTAAAGTCTAATTAACAAATAAAAATTGTATATATTTAAAGTGTACAATGTGATTTTTTATATATGTATACATTGTGATTGATTACCACAATCAAACTAATTAATATATCTATCACCTCACAAATTTCCTTTTGTGTGTGTTGGGGGGGCAAAAACATTTAAAATCTATTTCGTTAGCAAATTCCAAGTATACAATACAGTATTATTAAATGTAGTCACAATGCTGTACTTTAGATCTCTAGAACTTACTCCACTTGCATAACTGAATGCACCCTGAGACCAATATTTCCCCATTTTCCCAAACCCCCAGTAGCTGGTAACCACCATTTTATTTTCTTCTTTTATAAGTTTGATTTTTTTAGATTCCACACATAAATGAGATTATGCAGTACTTTTCTTTCTGACTCTGCCTTATTTCACTTACCATAATGTCTTCCAGGTTCATCCATGTTGTTGCAATGACAGAATTTCCTTAAAGACTGAATAACATTCCATTATATATACTGGAGGTTAGGATAAAGCTATATACTAGGACATAGTGTGATACATATAGATATCACATTTTCTTTATGCATTCATTTGTCCACAGAGACTTAGGTTGTTTCCATACTTTGGCTGTTGTGAATAATGTTGCAATGAACAGAAGGCAGATAACTCTTCAAGATACAGATTTTATTTCCTTTGGATATACACCCAGAAGTGGGATTCCTGTGTCATATAGTAGTTCTATTTTTTTAATTGTTTGAGGAACCTCCATACTTTTTTCATAATAGCTATACTAATTTACATTCCTACCAACAGTGTATAAGAGTTCCCTTTATATTTTTTGTAATTCTTTTATTTTTTCCAGGTTTACTGAGGTTAAATTAAATTATAAGATATTTAAAGTGTACAATATGATGGTTTGATATACATATACATGATGAAAGGATTCCTCCTATCAAGCTAATTAACACATTTATCATCTCACATATTTAAATTTCTGTGACATTTTGTTTCACTCTCTTAGCAAATTTCACCTATACAATACAGTGTTATCAACTATAGTCATCAGGTTATACATTAGATCCTCAGACTTTATTCATTATAACTGAAACTTTATACCCATTTACCAACCTATGTCTATTTCTCCCAACCCTCATATTCTGGTAACCACTTTTCTACTCTCTGTATCCATGAATTCAACTTTTTTTTTAGATTCAACATATAGGTGATATAATGCAGTATTGTCTTCCCCTGCCTGGCTTATTTCACTAAGCATAATGTGCTCAAATTCATTGCAAATGACAGAATTACCCTCCTTTTAGGGTTGAATAATATTCCATTGTACATATCTATTCATCCATTGATGGACACACTTAAGTTTTTTCCGTACCTTGACTATTGTGAATAATCTGCTATAAATTTGGCAATACAGTTACATCTTTGTGATAATGATTTCATTTCATCTGGCTATTTACCCAGGATTGGAATTGCTAGATCACAGGGGAGTTCTATTTTTAATTTTTTGAGGAATCTCCACACTGTTTTCCATAGTGGCTATACCAGTTAACAATGCCTCCAACAGTGCACAAGTGTTCCCTTTGTGCCACATCTTCACAAATACGTGCTATGTCTTGTCTTTTTATAATAGTCATTCTAATCGGTGTGAGATGATATCTCATTGTTGTTTGATTGCCTCTCCCTGATGATTAGTGATTTTGAGCACCTTTTAATGTATCTGATGGCCATTTGTATGTCTTAGCAGTGTCCCATAGGTTTCTGGTAGGTTGATTTTTTTAAATATGTTTTGAGATATTCTTTGATTTCCCTTTTGATTTCTTCTGTGACCCATTAGTTGTTCAGAAATGTGTTGTTTAGTTTCCACATGTTTGTAGATTTTCTAACCTTCCTCTTGTTGTTGATTTCTAGTTTCATATTATTGTGATCAGAAAAGATACTTGGTACAATTTTAATTTTCTTAAATTTGTTAAGACTTATTTTGTGTTGCATCATATGATCTATCCTTAGAAATGTTCTGTGTGTACTTGAGAAGTATGTGTATTGTGCTGCTGTTGGATGAATAACTGTTATGTCCATTCAATCTACTCTATGGTTCAAGTCCATCATTTTCTTGTTGATTTTCTGTCTGAATGATGTAACCATTGTTGAAAGTTAGCTATTGAAACCCCCTACTATTTTTGTATTATTCTCTATTTATCTCTTCAGATCTATTAGTATTTGTTTAATATATTTAGGAGCTCCAATGTTGGGTGGGTATATATTTATAATTGTTATATCTCCTTGATGGGTTGATCCTTTTTCATTATATAATAACCTTCCTTGTCTCTTTTTACTGTTTTTGGCTTTAAGTCTATTCTCTCTGATATAAGTATAGCTAACCATGTTTTCACTTACATGGAATATCTTTTTCCATTCCTTCACTTTGTCTAAGGGTGTTCTGAAGTTGATATGGGTGTCTCATAGACAGCATAGAACTGGGTTGTTGTTGTATTCATCAATTCTGCCACTCAGTGCCTTTTTGTTGGTGAGTTCAATCCATTTACATTTATTGTAATATTGGTATGTAAGTATATATTAATGTCATCTTATTAATTTCTTTCTGGTTGTTTTGTATTTCTATTGTTTCCTTCTTCCTCTGTCTCTGCCTGATTTCTTAAATTGGTTAATTTCTGTGGTGGTGCATGCTGTTTTGCCTTTCCTTTTTCACTTGTGGGTCTACTCTAGGTTTTTCTTTTGTGGCTACCTTGTGAATTACCCAAAACACCTAATAGGTAAAACAGTCCTTTTTAGGACTATAGCAAGTCATCTTCAAATGCTTAAAAAGCTCCACCATTTTACTTCACCCTTTAATATTATTGATGTTATAATTTACCTTTTTTATATGTTGTGCATTTGTTAACAACTTGCATAGCTATAGTTATTGTTACTAATCGTTCCATTTAACTTTAACTTTTTTAACTTTTACACTATAGTTAAGTGGCAAACACATCATCTAATACAAAGTCACTGCTTTCTAAATCTGTTTGTCTATTTTTTACCTTTACCAGTGTGTTGTGTACTTACTTCTATATGTTTTTATGTCATTGATTAGTGTGTTTTCATTTCAGCTTGAAGAACTCCTTTCAACATTTCTTGCAAGACAGGTCTAGTGGTGATAAACTCTCTCAGCTTTTGTTTGTCTATGAAAGCCTTGTTTCTCATATGTGAAGGATAACTTTAACAGATAAAGTATTCTTGACTGGCAATTTTTATCTTTCAACACTTTAAACGTGTCATTTCACTCTCTCTTAACCTGTAGAGTTTCTGCTGAGTAAACCACTCTTAGCCTAATGGGAGTTTTTTTGTAGGGCACTTTCTTTTTATCCCTGGCTGCCTTTATGATTCTTTCTTTGTTGATCTTGACATTTATTATAATGTGTCATAAAGAAGGTCTTTTTGCATAGAGATAATCAGGTGTTCTATCAGCTTCGTGGACTTGTATGCCCAAGTTTTTCCTCAGGTTTGGGAAGTTCTAAACTATTATTTCTTTAAATAAACTCTTTGCCCCCTTCCCCCTCTCTTCTCTTTCTGGAACACTTATATTCAAATATTTCCCTTTCTGATAGAATCAGATAGCTCTCACGTTCTTTCTTTGCTCTTTTTAAACCTTAGTTTCCTCTCCTCTTCTAACTATATTATTTCTACATTCCTATACTCCAAGTCATTTATTGTCACTTCCATCTGGTCTGCCCTACTACAGATGTTCTCTATTGCATTCTTCATCTCATTCATTGAATTCTTCAGCTCTAAAATTTCTGTTCCTTTATTTTTTGTTTCAGTCTCTTTGGTAAAGAAGTCTCTCTATTCATTAATTTTATTCCTGATTTCATTGAATCATATTTTGAAATTTTCTTGTAGTTCACTGAATTTCCTTATAACAGCTATTTTCAAATATTTATCAGTTATATCACAATATTCTATGATCTTGGTTTAGTTGCTGGAAAGTTATAATTTTCTTCTTATGATGCCACATTTTCTTGATTTTTCCTATTGCTTCTAGTCATGCATTCTGCTTCTGCATTTGAGGTAACAGATACCTCTTTAAATAAGCTTTTATGTGTTCTTTAGTTCTTACAATTCTCCAGGTTGTCTATTAGGAACCTCTCTTTTGTTTTCCGGAAGGTGGCATTATAGCTCAAGTTTATGGTTTCTCCCTTGGTTGCCAACTGTTTCTTGTTTTTGGCCATGTTAATTGTCTACCAGAGCTCTCAGGAGCTTGCTCTCTCAGATGCACCTGAGATCACACCCAAGAAGAGGTTAGCAGAGTGGGAAGAAGTGTGGGTGTAGCACTCAGTGTGTTTGGCTATTGTAGACATGGTAAGAAATTCCCCAGAGATGGTACACCCAGAGACATGTGGGTGGACTTTCTACTGAGAATAATTATTTTAAAGCCATTTGAAATTCTTATCTGTCTTTTCTCAAGTATCTTCCCTCCCCCCAGTCACAGTGCTCCCACCTTAGTACTTTAGATGCTGGTGGAGAGAAATAGCTTTCTCCTGCTGCATCCCATCCAGCTGGAGTAAGCAGACCCTCTCTCACTGCTCTCTTGTTTCCCTGAAGGATAGTTTCTGTTAGATGAATCAGCCCCAATCAGGGCCTTCTTGGGGATGAAGAGTTCTAGGAAAGTTTTCTCTTACCACCTTTGCTGGAACCAAACTTATCTTTGCTGTGGCAAGATGTATATTTTTCTTTATTTTTTTCTCTAATGGTGTGTTGGAGTCTCCCTTCAGGAGGGCTGGTGTTCTGCAAAAAATTCTTTTTCATGGGTAAATGCTGCCCAATTCAGCACTTACTCAATCCTTGCCAAACAGCAGCAAGAGAGGTCCAGACAGTCCTGTTGCTTCTGTTGGTTCTGCAGAATGTATGGAGGTTTGAATATCTCCTACCATCTGCACTCATGGACAAGATTCTTCTTGGTTCCCTTGGAGCTAAATGCAAACTCCCACAAAGTGGTCTTTGTTCACACATGGATGCCTACTTTATTGACTAAAAAGGCTTATATTAAAGAGGAATGTCTTATGCAAGTTATTGCCATCACTTTTAATCCATTTAGAGTTTATTTTGTTTATGGTTTAAGATATGGTTTAAGATGCTCTTATTCATGTGGCTATAGAGTTTTTCCACCACTGTTTATTGAAGACACTATCCTTTACTGATTGTGTAGCCTTGGCACCTTTGCAGTAAATTAATTGATCATATATGCATGGGCTTATTTCTAGGCTTTCCATTCTGTTCCATTGTTCTATGTGTCAGTTTCTATGCCAATACCATACATTTTTGAAGCATAGTTGATTTACAATATTGCATCAGTTTCAGGTGTATGGCAAAGTGATTATACAAATATTTTTTCAGATTATCAGCCATTATAGGTTATTACAAGATATTGAATATTGTTGCCTGAGTTATATGTTAAATCCTTGTTGCTTATCTATTTTATATACAGTCATGGGTATCTGTTAATCTCATACTCCTAATTTATCCTCCACTTTCCCCTTTGGTAATCATAAGTCTGTTTTCTATGTCTGTGAGTCTGTTTCTGTTTTGTAAATAGGTTCTTTTGCATTATTTTTTAGATTCCAACGTAAGTGATATTATATAATATTTGTCTTTGTCTGACTTGCTTCACTTGGTATGACATTCTCTAGGAACATCCATGTTGCCACAAATGGCAACATTTCATTCCTTTTTATGGCTCAGTAATATACTATTATGTATATATGTGCCACATCTTCTTTGTTTTTGTTTTGTTTTGTTTGTGGTACTCAGGCCTCTCACTGTTGTGGCCTCTCCCGTTGCAGAGCACAGGCTCCAGAAGCGCAGGCTCAGCGGCCATGACTCACGGGGCCAGCCACTCCGCAGCATGTGGGATCTTCCTGGACCGGAGCACGAACCCATGTCCCCTGCATCGGCAGGCAGACTCTCAACCACTGTGCTACCAGGGAAGCCCCACATCTTCTTTATCAATGATCTTCCCACGGACTTTTAGGTTGCTTCCATGCATTTGCTGTTGTAAATAGTGCTGATATGAATATTGGATTGCTTGTATATTTTCAACCTAGAGTTTTCATTTTTTACAGATATATGCCAAGGAGTAGAATTGCTGGATCATATCATACCAAACTTTTTTTGATTATCATAACTTTCTAATATAATTTGAACTCAGGAAGTGTGATACCTCCAGCTTGCTTTTTTTAAAAGACTGCTTTGGTTATTCACTGTCTTTTTTCTTATTTAAAGTATAGTTGACTTACAATGTTGTGTTACTTTCTGGTGAACAGTAAAGTGATTCAAAACCAATGGGTATTTTTCAGTTCTTATTGTATCTTATTTCTCTGCAGCATTTCATATAGTTGAATGTTCCTTTCTTGAAATATTCATTCTCTGTATTTCTAGAAAGAGTCTTACTTCCCAGATTATTTATTCCTCTCCTAGCTATATGATCATTTAGCTTCAATCTTATCTGAGGACTCTCGACCATTCCAAGAACTTTAACTTTTAGAATTTCTTAAGGTCCAGACCTTGGCTCTCTCTTTTAAATTATTTCCTTAAGAAAACTCACCCAGACACCTGAATTCAATTGACTTGTAAAATAATTTACTAAAACATATTTTAATATTATGTGAACAAAGTTATTAATTCTGAATATTTCATTTAGAAACTTGAATATCTTGGAGATAGGTCAATTTAGTTAGATGACAAGGCACCTAAAAAAATGAAAAGTTGGCAGATGCAGTTGGCCCTGGTAGCAGTTGGATGGATGAAAGAGCAATACTTCCATCTGCAAGAGCATGTGCCCCAATTCCAAAGTCTCCCAGCATGACAGTGACTCAGAGAAACTCCTCGGATGTCAAGAATCCTGTGGATACTACTCTGAATGAAAGCAAAAGTGAAGAGCATTCAAAGTGAGAGAAAAATATTTTACACCTATACAACCCACTGAACCAACATTAGCCACTGGAGGCAGACACCAAAAACAACAGGAACTATGAACCTGCAGCCTGCAAAAAGGAGACCACAAACAGAGTAAGTTAAGCAAAATGAGAAGACAGACAAACACACAGCACATGAATGAGCAAGGTAAAAACCCATCAGACCAAACAAATGAACAGAAAATAGTGAGTCTACCTGAAAAAGAATTCAGAGTAATGACAGGAAAGATGATCCAAAATATTGGGAAAAAAATGGAGAAAATACAAGAAACGTTTAATAAAGACCTAGAAGAACTAGAGAGAAAACAAACAGTGAAAAAGAACAAAATAAATGACATTAAAAATTCTCTAGAAGGAATCAATAGCAGATTAACTGAGGCAGAAAAACAGATAAGTGGCCAGGAAGATAAAATAGTGGAAATAACTACCGCAGAGCAGAATAAAGAAAAAAGAATGAAAAGAACTGAGGACTATCACAGAGACCTCTAGGACAACATTAAACACAACAACATTAGAATTATAGAGGTCCCAGAAGAAGAGAAAAATAAAGGGACTGAGAATATATTGGGAGAGATTATAGTTGAAAACTTACCTAATATGGGAAATGAAATAGCCAATCAAGTCCAGGAAGTGCAGAGAGTCCCATACACGATAAATCCAAGGAGAAACACATCAACACACATATTAATCAAACTATCAAAAATTAAATACACACACAAAAAATAAAAGCAGCAAGGAAAAAACAACAAATAATATACAAGGGAATCCTGATAAGGTTAACAGCTGATCTTTCAGCAGAAACTCTGCAAGCCAAAAGGGAGTAGTGGGACATATTTAAAGTGATGAAATGGAAAAATATACAACCAAGATTACTTGACCCAGCAAGGTTCACATTCAGATTCGATGGAGAAATTAAAACCTTTACAGAAAAGCAAAAGCTAAGAGAATTCAGTACCACCAAACCACCATTACAACAAATGTTAAAGGAACTTCTCTAGACAGGAAACATAAGAGAAGGAAAAGACCTAAAATAACAAACCCCAAAGAATTAAGAAAATGGGAATAGGAACATACATATTGATAACTACATTAAATGTAAATGGATTAAATGTTCCAACCAAAAGACACAGACTGGCTGAATGGATACAAAACAAAGACCTGTATATATGCTGTCTACAAGACACCAACTGCAGACATAGGGACACAAACAGACTGAAAGTGAGGGGATGGAAAAAGATATTCCATGCAAATGGAAATCAAAACAAAGCTGGAGAAGCAATTCTCACATCAGATAAAATAGAATTTAAAATAAAGACTATTACAAGAGACAAGAAGTACACTACATAATCATCAAGGGATCAATCCAGGGAGAAGATAGAACAATTGTAAATATTTATGCACCCAATAAAGGAGCACCTCAATATATAAGGAAAATGCTAACACCCATGAAACAGGAAATCGACAGTAACACAATCATAGAGGAGATTTTAACAACACACTTTCACCAATGGACATATTATCCAAAATGAAAATAAATAAGGAAACACAAGCTTTAAATGATACATTAAACAAGATGGGCTTAATTGATAATTGTAGGACATTCAATCAGAAAGAAAACAGAATACACTTTCTTCTAGAGTGCTCATGGAACATTCTCCAGGATAGATCATGTCTTGGGTCACAAATGAAGCCTTGGGTATATTTAAGAAAGTGAAATAATATCAGGTATCTTGTCAAACTACAACACTATGAGACTAGATATCAATTACAGGAAAAAATCTGTAAACAATACAAACACATGGAGGCTAAACAATACACTACTAAATAACTAAGTGATCACTGAAAAAATAAAAGGGGAAATCAAAAAATACCGAGAAACAAATGACAATGAAAACACGATGACCTAAAACCTATGGGATTCAGCAAAAGCAGTTCTAAGAGGGAAGTTTATAGCAATACAATCCTACCTCAAGAAACAAGAAACATTTCAAATAAACAACCTAACCTTACACCTAAAGCAATTAGAGAAAGATGATCAAAAAACCCCCCAAAATTAGCAAAAGGAAAGAAATCATAAAGATCAGATCAGAAATAAATGAAAAAGAAATGAAGGGAAAAAAAGCAAATATCAATAAAACTAAAATCTGATTCTTTGAGAAGTAAAACAAAATTGATAAACAATTAGCCAGACTCATCAAGAGAAAAAGGGAGAAGACTCAAATCAATAGAATTAGAAATGAAAACGGAGAAGTAACAACTGACACTGCAGAAACACAAAGCATCATGAGAGATTACTACCAGCAACTATATGCCAATAAAATGGACAACCTGGAAGAAATGGACAAATTCTTAGAAAATCACAACATTCTCAGACTGAACCAGGAAGAAAGAGAAGATATAAACAGACCAATCACAAGCACTGAAATTCAGACTGTGATTAAAAATCTTCCAACAAACAAGCCCTGGACCAAATGGTTTCACAGGTGAATTCTATCAACCGTTTAGAGAAGAGCTAACACCAATCCTTTTCAAACTCTTTCAATATATAGCAGAGGGAGGGACACTCCCAAACACATTCTATGATGTCACCATCACACTGGTACCAAAACCAGACAAAGATGCCATGAAAAAAGTAAACTACAGGCCAATATCACTGATGAACATAGATGCAAAAATCCTCAACAAAATACTAGCAAAGAGAATCCAACAGCACACTAAAAGGATCATACACCATGATCAAGTGATGTTTATCCCGAAATCCAAGGAGTCTTCAATAAACACAAATCAATCAATGTGATACACCATATTAAGAGGATAAAAACCATATAATCATCTAAATAGATGCAGAAAAATCTTTTAACAAAATTCAAAACCCATTTATGATAAAAACCCTCCAGAAGGTAGGCATAGAGGGAAATTACCTCAACATAATAAAGGCCATATATGACAAACCCACAGCCAA
Source organism: Orcinus orca (assembly GCF_937001465.1). Lineage (NCBI taxonomy): Eukaryota > Metazoa > Chordata > Mammalia > Artiodactyla > Delphinidae > Orcinus > Orcinus orca. Next base: position 69,368,021 of record NC_064580.1, read on the forward strand.
CATAGTTCTCAATGTTGAAAAACTGAAACCATTTCAACTAAGATCAGGAACAAGACAAGGTGTTCACTCTCACCACTATTATTCAGCACAGTTTTAGAAGTTTTAGCTACAACAATCAGAGAAGAAAAAGAAACACAAAGAATCCAAGTTGAAAAAGAAGAAGTAAAGCTGTCACTGTTTGCAGATGACATGATACTAAACATATAGAATCCTAAAGATGCTACCAGAAAACTATGAGAGCTAATTGATGAATTGGTAAAGTAGCAGGATACAAAATTAATGCACAGAAATCACTTGCATTCCTATACACTAATGATGAAATATCTGAGAGAGAAATTAAGGAAACACTCACATTTACCATTGCAACAAAAAGAATAAAATACCTAGTATTAACCCTACCTAAGGAGACAAAAGACCTGTATGTGGAAAGCTGTAAGACACTGATGAAAGTAATTAAAGATGATACAAACTGATGGAGAGATACACCATGTTCTTGGATTGGAAGACTCAGTATTGTGAAAATGAATATACTACCCAAAGCAATCTAAAGATTCTATGCAATCCCTATCAAATTACCAATGGAATTTTTCACAAAACTAGAACAAACATTTCACAGTTTGTATGGAAACAAAAATAACCCCGAATAGCCAAAGCAATCTTCAGAAAGAAAAACGGAGCAGGAGTAATCAGGCTCCCAGACTTCAGACTATATTACAATGTTACAGAAATCAAGACAGTATGGTACTGGCACAAAAACAGAAATATATATCAATGGAACAGGATAGAAAGCCCAGGGACTAACCCACACACATATGGTCAGCTTATTTTTGATAAAGGAGGCTAGAATATATAATGGAGAAAAGACAGCCTCTTCAATAAGTGGTGCTGGGAAAAGTGGACAGCTACATATCAAAGAATGAAATTAGAACACTCCCTGACACCATACACAAAAATAAACTCAGGATAGATTAAAGACCTAAATGTAAAGCCAGACACTATAAAACTTTTAGAGGAAAGCATAGGCAGAACACTCTATGACATAAATGACAGCAAGAATCTTTTTGACCCCCCTTCCAGAGAAATGGAAATGAAAACAAAAATAAACAAATGAGACCTAATGAAACGGAAATTTTTTTCGCAGCAAAGCAAACCATAAACAAGACCAAAAGGCAACCCTCAGAATGGGAGAAAATATTTGCAAATGAAGCAACTGACAAAGGGTTCATCTCCAAAATATACAAGCAGGTCATGCAGCTCAATATCAAAAACCAAACCACCCAATGCATAAATGGGCAGAAGACCTAAATAAACATTTCTCCAAAGAAGATATAGCGATTGCCAACAAACACATGAAAGGATGCTCAACATCACTAATCATTAGAGAAATGCAAATCAAAACTACAATGAGGTATTATCTCGCACCAATCAGAATGGCCATCACCAAAATATCTACAAACAATTAATGCTGGAGAGGGTGTGGAGAAAGGAGAACCCTCTTGCACTGTTGGTGTGAATGTAAATTGATACAGCCACTATGGAGAACAGTATGGAGGTTCCTTAAGAAAACTAAATATAGAACTACCATATGACCCAGTAATCCCACTACTGACATATACCCTGGGAAAACCATAATTCAAAACATGTCATGCACCACTATGTTCATTGCATCTCTATTTACCATAGCCAGGACATGGGACCAACCTAAGTGCATCGACAGATGAATGAATAAAGAAGCTACGACACCTATATACAATGGAATATTACTCAGCCATAAAAATAAACATAATTGAGTTATTTGTGGATGGACCTAGAATTTTTCATACAGAGTGAAGTCAGAAAGATAAAAACAAATACCATATTCTAACACATATATATAGAATCTAATAAAAATAAAATGGTTCCAAAGAACGTAGGGGCAGGACAGGAATAAAGACGCAGATGTAGAGAATGGACTTGAGGGCACAGGGAGTGGGAAGGGCAAGCTGGGACAAAGAGAGTGGCATGGACATATATACACTACCAAATGTAAAATAGATAGCTAGTGGGAAGCAGCCGCATAGCACAGTGAGGTCATCTCGGTGCTTTGTGACCACCTAGAAGGGTGGGATATGGAGGGTGGGAGGGAGATGCAAGAAGGAGGAGATATGGGAATATATGTATATGTATAGCTGGTTCACTTTGTTATAAAGAAGAAACTAACACACCATTGTAAAGCAATTATACTCCAATAAAGTGTTAAAAAATAAAATAAATTAAAAAATTAAAAAATGATTGTTCCAGCCCCTTGAGGTAAATTTAGAACTATAAATTATTTATGCTTATTAAATACATTCATATAATTGAGACAGAGATTCTTAAAGCTTGAGTTAAGCATTATTTGAAATGGAATAAATGGCCTTGCTAAGTTCAGAATTTCGATATTAATTGTCTTCAAGAAAATTTGTAAAAAACTAGCATAAGTGCTATCTGTGCTTAATAGTCAGTAGTTTTGGTTTATTTGAGCAAATTAAGAAAACTGTAAAATATTTAGAGTGGAGCATGTGCTGACAGTTTTCTTGGAAAAAATATCGTGTTTAATTCTAAAAAAGTAAAAAAGCCAAATATTATAAATTAGTTAATTAAATAGAATAAGACAATAGACATTTATTTTTACTTTAGTTGTATTTATTTGTTTACTTTTCATCCATCTAAACAGCCTCACCTGGTCTTATTCACCAGAACTATATCCTATAGCTTTATGACGGATCAGGATACTACTTGCTTCAATTTCAGGAATCTCCATTTTGGCTTTGGGTACACATTGTTCTTTAGTTTTGAATAGCAGAACACGTTTTCTAATTGCTTCCATCAAGGCCCTCTTTGCTTTATTGATCATCCATAGAGTTGATGGAGGAAATTGCTTTAAACCAGGACAAACTACAGCTGATGAAGATCAGGAAACTGATAGAGCCCAAGGGCTTGATATGGAAGATGGTGATTGTAGGAAAGTAAACAGTGATTATAGAGTGGAAGATTTTGTTGAATTCAAACTTGGTGATATTGGGTGTGGTGTAATCAAATGTCCTGTTGGTTGTGCAACTGAAGATCTTGGTAACTGTAAACTGAAGATCTTGATGACTGTGTATCTAAACATCCTGATAATTGGACAAATGAATGTCTTGTTGACTGGGCAACTGAATGTTTTGATGATGGAATTAAAGATATTGATGTTTGTGGACCTGAAGAAACTGATGGTAGTGGAACTGAACTTTGTAGTATTTGTGGAGTTGAAGATATTGGTAATGGTGCAATTGAAGATGTTGATGCTGGTGGAACCACATATTTTGGTGGTGGTGGAAGTGAAGATCTTAGTCTTGATGGAACTGAAGATCTTGGTGATTTTGCAACAAAAAGTCTTGATTTTGCAGATGAAGGTCTCACAGCTTGAAAAGCTGAAGATCTTGGTAATTGTACAACTGAAGCAGAGTCAGTTAGATTTGCAACTTCAGCCCTTGATTGAAATCTAGGTGAAGTTACTGAAGAAGGAGATAAAGGTGGAGGCATTTCCTGATATTCACTTTGTGGGACTAGATCATCTGGTATCAGTTCATTATATTGGAAAATTTCAGGTATTGGAGGAGAGAACTCTGTTTGAGGTGGTGTAATTAGAAGAGCTGCATCAAGAGTAGTCTGAAGGCAATCAGGAGGTGGTGATGCTGCTGGATTCCTGAAAACAGTTGATGTAAGTTGAGTTGGGGAGTGTATTATTGAGGGAATACTTATCCTCTTTGAAGCTCTTAATAGGGCTAACCAATCAGGTGGTAGTGGAGGTGGTGAATTTGGTGCTGTGGGACTCACAAACACCTCTGTTTTAAGATGAGTTTGAGGTTGGGATTGCAACTATTCTCCCATTCCAGTTCCATAATTGATATAGCTATGTGAATGCTTCACATCACCAGATCCATGCATTGGCTGTTGTAGAGGGCAGGATAACACTTTTTCTACAGGTTTTGTTAGAAGTTTACTGATTTCACTAAATAAGAAGGTGGAAAATGTACTTTCAGATGGTTGATCTACATATGAATGAGAGGTCTCACTACAAGCATCTGCGATATGGTCCACTGTAATATTATCTTCTATCAATTGACTTTGAGGCACACATTCTATCTCAAAGGGATAATCTAGGTGCTTCTTTTGCTTGAAATTCCCTCCCTTTTGTTTTTCTTTTCCAGATATAATCTTTTTTTAGAAACTTCAAAACAATATGAAGCAGGATAAATCTTTAAACTTTCTCTATTATCTTGGCAGTAATGAGCAGGCATAGTAAGAGTTGATGTCTGTACACAAGCATCATGTTTTTCACATATTTTAACAGGTATGGAAGAGTATACAGGCTGTGTTTGAAAAACTGTACTTCGAAACATTTTCCTTGATTTTCTAACTTGCAAGGACACTCCTTCATTTGGATCCTTGTGGGTAATGCCATCAGTTAACTGGATTACGCTCTGTTGTAAAGTCTTAAGTTTGAAAGAGACGCTATCAATCTCTTTGGTTAGTTCCCCAAATAAGTATTCAGCATATTTATTTAGATCATTTACTTGTCTAGCTATATTGTTTAAAGATGTCTGGATTACATAAACTAATTCATCTTGAATTTTTCTGGGCATTGCTGATAGACTCAGATGCCCTTCATCTTTTTCTTCATTTAACGACATTTTAGATTAGTGTTAGGTCAATAAAAAAGTTGAGGGAGCACCCCTGCCTCACCCACTTTTGAGCATCCACTGTGCTTTTCAGATCTGCTGCAAGCTTCACAGGGTTTTGAACTTTGCCAGCAACATCTGGCAATTGGCAGACGCTGACTGTATGTGAAAATAAAAGCTCTTGCCTCCAGTTTTTGAGCTGTAGTAACCTGGCAACCAAGCTCTGTGTCAGAAGCTTAAGGTTGCCCGAGCAGTGAGAGAACAATGCCTTCAAATCATTGCCACGCCCCTCTGGTCACCCTCTCTAGAACTAGTTTCACAGAGATGGAGAGAGACCAGCTGGAGAGGAAGAAAAAAAGCTATAACCTAACCTCTCATTTAATGTTTCTCTAAGTGTGACCCTAGAGTTGAAAACAGACTATCCCATGTGACCACCAGCTTATTTCATTGACTTCAAGTAACATTTTTCTCTCATCTGATTCCAAAAATTATCTTCCAGTTGAAATGTTTATTCTGAGCCCCGTTTGGATATCACACAGCCATCTCAATCTTGTACTTTGGTATCTTATTCTACCCACCCCTGCCTCTCCTCCCTGCATCTCTTATTCCTGAATATGGCAAGTCCATCCATCCAGTTACTCATGTCAAAAATCTGGTAATTAACTCTGTCCTCGACACTTCTCTTATTTCCACACCCAGTCTACAATATGGTCAGTTCTATTCCAAATTATATCCCAAAATGTATCCACTCCTCTCCACCTACCTTACCACTAGTAGAGTAAATTTCACACCATCTTCCACCAGAATGACCAGAACAGTCTCCTAAATATTTTCCTGATCCTCTCTTTTCCTCTTCCAATCTGCTTTCCTTCCTCATTCCATCCATGTGTCCATTAATCCATGTATTCATTTTAAAATATTCAATCTGGAAAGACCTCTGAATAAGATGACAGAGTATAGTCAAATGACAAAAAAAAAATCCTTGAAAAATAAGTGATATGGACAAAAATGAATTTTAAAATGAAAAAATAAATACTTCAGCACTATAAAAAAAATAAGGGGCATAATCTCCTACCATGCATTCTGGAAATTTTTGTCCAAGGATATATAGACCAGGGATTTTAGCTACTGGCACATAACTTCTATCCACATTGCTTGAGGAGTGGTTCGATAATGGGGCTGAGGGGTGGTATTGGGTGCAAGAAAGTGGACTGCATTTGGGAAAGTGTCACTCATACCTCCTAATCTATAAGGAAAGAGACTGAAAAAGGCAAATGAGTTTCCTGGGTGAAAGGTAGAAAGTGTCTCTCCATCCTCCATACTTCCACACTGACACAGAGTTAAAAAAAAATGTCAGTACTCTTTAGCTGGGAGAAATATGGGAAAGAGAAGGCAGAAGGTCTTAAACAATCAGACCTAATTAGCTGTAACAATAAGAGATTTACCAAATTTGAGGATATAATACAGATAACTATGAAGTGAGTGGGTAGCCATTTGGGAAAAGGCACAAAGAAAGTGTCAGTATAAATCTGTCTCCCCAACTATGGGCTAATAGTACCTTGGCCAACCACCAAAACTATAACATCATGGCTTCAGAACAAAATATAAGTATTATAAACTTGAAAATATACATTTAGTACTATAAAGAAAAAAATTGGGAGATAAAACACAAAAGTTTAAAAGTTGTAATCATGTTAATTTTTTTTCATTTTTATAGCAAAAATCAAATAGATACCTAAATCTAGAGACAGAGGTTCAAATATAATATAAAATGATAACTATAACTATTCAGTTATGCAGCAATGTTTTTAAGTGCTAGCATGTGCTATTCATGGAAGAGAGAAATTTCCACCCAGATATAAAATCATATGCAAATACTCTGAGGCAAGAACTAAAATATCCTGAATGAGACACTGCAAGAGGGCCTGTGGCTAAGAAATGGTATGAGGTGAGCTTTGAAGGATTTATAAATCTTATATTTGAAACACATGATAAAAAGTTTGGGTTTTAATCTGAGGATCAAGGGAATCCATTGAAGGATTTAAGCAGAGGAGATATGTGATCCATATTATTTTTTGAAAGCTCACTGTAGCTCCTGGGCACAGAGTGGATTGTGGAGTGTTAAGAGTGGAGGCAAGGAAACCAGTTGCAGTAATCCATGCAAGAGATGATAGTGGATGTATCAGGACTGTGTTAGTGGTAGAGATGGTGAGACGTGACTTCATTCAAGGTGTATTTTGGAGAGGAAGAGCAAGTTTGTGACAAAGGATGTGGAAATAAAGTGTAAGCAATAAGAATAGTCAGGTGTTCTGAGGCAAGTTTAGGCCTGAAGATGAGCATTTTGTAGTTATTAGCATGCAGATTGTGTTTAAACCCATGGAACAGAATGAGAAAATCTAGGATGAAAGTACAGGTAGAAAAAATAGTTACATCCTTCAATTATCATAAGGCATATAAACATATATTTTAAAAAAATAAATCATAAAAGATGTAGCAAAAGCTAAAAAGCTAAAATATGAAGAACAGTAATAACATAAAATCATGATAGAATTAAGAAAAGTATATTTCATATCAACAAATTTCAATGGTATAAACACATTTATTAAAATCAACAGTGAAGTGTTTGAAACATCAGGGATACAGTAATGAATAGTACAGGTAAAGTCTCTGTCCTCATGGGGTTCACATTCTACTGAATGTGAGTAAAATAAGTAAGTAAATCGAAATATAATATAACTTCAGATGGTGATATGTTCTATCAAAGAATATAGAGCCAGTTGAGGAGATAGATGACTATTAAGTTAGGCCTCTCTGAGGAGATAATATTTGTAGAGAATCTTAAATTCAAGTTACAAGAGGGATCTAAAGCAATGACTCAGAAAGATGACAGTAAAAGTATAGGCATCAACATAAAGAAAGTTGTAGGTATAATATTGATGTCAACCAAAATTGAATTTATATACAAGTTAAACAAAACATAGGAGAAATGCTTCATTAAAAGTATAATTCAAAATGAATTTCTAAAGGTTATGATATTATATAGAAAATAGCACAACATTAAAATACATCAAGAAAAAATGGAATAAATACCAAAAAAATAGAAACACAATTGACAAAATTTAGAAAATTTGGAGAGAATCCAAATAAATAAACTGAATAAAGCTGGTCTAATAGGTCTATATCAATCCTTGCTGCCTGATATCAGAAAATGCACATTTTTAATTTTTTAAAATTTAATTTTATTTATTTTTTATACAGCAGGTTCTTATTAGTTATCCATTTTATAAATATTAGTGTATATATGTCAATCCCAATCTTCCAATTCATCACATCTTTTTTACTTAATAATGGATATTTACATATATTGGGCCACTACAAAAATCTCAATAATTAAAAAAATATACAAAAACAATAAAGACTACATTATTTTTAATACTTTCTTATTATATAATCACGAGTATTTATTTTCTATATTTTAATGCCATTATTTTCTCATATACATTTATTACAGTAACAGCTTCACTGTGCAGTTAACACTAAAATATTATGGATTGACCTGTAGCCCCACATAGTGCTTTCTCCCTTTAAATCATTTTTCTGATGTTAATATGATTATTTCTGGGTTCTTTTGTATCATATACTTTATATTTTTACTTTAAGAGCCTATATAACATAGTGATTAAGAGCATATGTTTTGAAATCAGTCTGCCTGGATTAAAATAAAAATTATGTCACTTGATAGTCCTGGGACCTAAGAAAATTTTCTCATCCTTTCCATTCCTCAGTTCTGGTTTGTTAAATGGTGTGAAAATTGCACCAATCTCATAGAGCTGTTCTGAGAATTAAAGTTAATTCATTCATGGAAAGCATTTATGAAGAGTGTCTGCCACATAATGAGCCCATACTAAATGTTAGCTATTATTATTACTTTCATTCTTTATGAGTCATAGTGTGTCTCTTGATAGAATGAAGTAATATTTTTTGACCATTTTTTCTTATAATTGAGGTTTCAAAGATTTATTTTTATAATACTTATATGGTTAGACTTAATTGTGTTAGCTTTTTCAATATTTTCTGTTGATGAATGCCTTCATTTGAGTTATTATCTCTTGTCCTTTGATTTCAAATTTGAAGACTCCTTTAATAGTTCTTATACAGCATATTTGCTAAAAATGAATTATCCAAGGTTTTTTTTATTTTTATTTTTTATTTGAGAACTCTTAGTTTCTCCTTCAGAAGGAGAAATTTGGTATGGAATTATTTGTTGACTTTTTTTTTCTGTCAGTATTTTGAATGTTATCTGGCCTCCACTGTTTCTGATTACAAATCAGCTGTTGAGCCTCATCCAAGAGAGGACAGACAACAGAAGCAAGAAGAATTATAGTCGTGCAGCCTGTGGAACGATACCCACATTCACATAAAGACAGACAAAATGAAACAGCAGAGGACTATGTACCAGAGGAAGGAACAAGATAAAATCCTAGGAAAACAACTAAATGAAGGGAAGATAGGCAATCTTCCAGGAAAAGAATTCAGAATAATGATAGTGAAGATGATCCAGGACCTCAGAAAAAGAATGGAGGCAAAGATTGAAAAGATGTAAGAAATGTTTAATAAAAACATAGAAGAATTAAAGAACAAACAAACAGAGATGAACAGTACAATACCTGAAATGAAAAATACAATAGAAGGAATCAATAGCAGAATAACTGAGGCAGAAGAACAGATAAGTGACCTGAAAGACAGAATGCTGGAAAAAACTGCTGCAAAACAGAATAAAGAAAAAAGAATGAAAAGAAATGAAAACAGCCTGAGACCTCTGGGACAACATTAAATGCACCAACATTCACATTATAGGGGTCCCAGGAGGATAAGAGAGAGAGAATGGACCCTAGAAAAATATTTGAAGATATTATAGTCAATAACTTCCATAACATGGGAAAGGAAATAGCCACCCAAGTCCAAGAGGCACAGGGAGTCCCATCACAATAAACCCAGAAAGAAACACACCAGGACAAAAAGTAATCAAATTAACAAAAATTATTAAAAGCAACAAGGGAAAAATGACAAATAGCATACAAGGAACTCCAATAAGGAAAACAGCTGATTTCTCAGCAGAAACTATACAAGTCAGAAGGGAGTGGCACGATATATTTAAAGTGATGAAAGGGAAGAACATACAACCAAGATTACTCTACCTGGCAAGGATCTCATTCAGATTTGACAGAGAAATAAAAAGCTTTACAGACAAGCAAAAGCTAACAGAATACAGCAGAACCAAACCAACACTATAACAAATGCTAAAGGAACTTCTCTAAGTGGGAAACACAAGGGAAGAAAAGGATCTACATAAAAAAACAAAACAATTAAGAAAATGTTAATAAAAACATACATATTGATCATAACCATAAATGTGAATGGATTAAAGGTTCCAACCAAAAGACACAGGCTGCCTGAATGGATACAAAAGCAAGACCCATATATATGTTGTCTACAAGAGACCCACTTCAGACCTAGGGACACATACAGAATGGAAATGAGGCGACGGAAAAAGATATCCCATGCAAATGGAAAGCAAAAGAAAGTGGGAGTAGCAATATTCATATCAGATAAATTAGACTTTAAAATAAAGACTACTCACAGTTTCAATTTCAGTGCTTGTGATTGGTCTGTTCATATTTTCTATTTCTTCCTGATTCAGTCTTTGCAGGTTGTGCATTTCTAAGAATTTGTCCATTTCTTCCAGGTTGTCCATTTATTGGCATAGAGTTGCCTGTAGTAATCTCTCATGATCTTTTGTATCTCTGCACTGACAGTTGGTACTTCTCCTTTTTCATTTCTAATTCTATTGATTTGAGTCTTCTCCCTTTTTTCATTGTGGAGTCTGGTTAATGGTTTATCGATTTTGTTTATCTTCTCAAAGAATCAGCTTTTAGTTTTATTGATCTTTGCTACCATTTCCTTCATTTCTTTTTCATTTATTTCTGATCTGATTTTTATCATTTCTTTCCTTCTGCTAACTTTGTTTTTTTTTGTTGTTCTTCTTTCTCTAATTGCTTTAGGTGTAAGGTTACATTGTTTATTTGAGATGTTTCTTCTGTCTTGAAGTAGGATTCTATTGCTATAAACTTCCCTGTTAGAACTGCTTTTTCTGCATCCCATAAGTTTTGGGTCATCGTGGTTCCATTGTCATTTGTTTCTAGGTAATTTTTGATTTCTTCAGTGATCTCTTGGTTATTAATTAGTGAATTGTTTAGCTTCTACGCATGTGAATTTTTTACAGATTATTTTCCAGTAATTGATATCTAGTCTCATAGTGTTGTGATTGGAAAAGTTACTCGATATGATTTCAATTTTCTTAAATTTACCAAGGCTTGAATTGTGATCCATGATATGATCTATCTTGTAGAATGTTCCATGAGCACTTGAGAAAAATGCGTATTCTGTTGTTTTTGGATGGAATGTCCTATAAATATCAATTAAGTCCAACTTCTTTAATATATCATTTAAAGCTTGTGTTTCCGTATTTATTTTCAATTTAGATGATCTGTCCATTGGTGAAAGTAGGGTGTTAAAGTCCCCTACTATGAATGTGTTACTGTCAATTTCCCCTTTTATAGCTGTTAGTATTTGCCTTACGTATTGAGGTGCTCCTATTTTGGGTGCATAAATATTTACAATTGTTATATCTTCTTCTTGGATCGATCCCTTGATCATTATGTAGTGTCCTTCTTTGTCTCTTCTAATACTCTTTACTTTAAAGTCTATTTTGTCTGATATGAGAATTGCTACTCCAGCTTTCCTTTGATTTCCATTTGCATGGAATATCTTTTTCCATCACCTCACTTTCAGTCTGCATGTGTCCCTAGGTCTGAAGTAGCTCTTTTGGAGAAAGCATATATATGGATCTTATTTTTGTATCCATTCAGTCAGTCTGTGTCTTTTGGTGGGAGCATTTATTCCATTTACATTTAAGGTAATTATTGATATGTATGTTCCTATTCTCATTTCTTAATTGTTTTTGGTTTGTTATTGTAGGTCTTTTCCTTCTCTTGTGCTTCCTGCCTAGAGAAGTTCCTTTAGCATTTGTTGTAAAGCTGGTTTGGTGGTGCTGAACTCTCTCAGCTTTTCCTTGTCTGTAAAGGTTTTGATTTCTCCATCAAATCTGAATGAGATCCTTGCTGGGTAGAGCAATCTTGGTTGCAGGTTCTTCTCCTTCATCACTTTAAATAAGTCTTTCCAGTCCCTTCTGGCTTGCAGAGTTTCTGCTGAAAGATCAGCTGTTAACCTTATTGGGATTCCTTTGTGTGTTATTTGTTGTTTTTCCCTTGTTGCTTTTAATATGTTTTCTTTGTATTTAATTTTTGATAGTTTGATTAATATATGTCTTGGCATGTTTCTCCTTGGATTTATCCTATATGGGACTCTGTGTGCTTCCTGGCCTTGATTAACTATTTCCTTTCCCATATTCGGGAAGTTTTCAACTATAACCTTTTCAAATATTTTCTCAGTCCCTTTCTTTTTCCCTTCTTCTTCTGGGACCCCTATAATTCGAATGTTGGTGCATTTAATGTTGTCCCAGAGGTCTCTGAAACTGTCCTCAGTTCTTTTCATTCTCTTTTCTTCATTCTGCTCTGCAGTAGTTATTTCCACTACTTTATCTTCCAGGTCACTTATCCGTTCTTCTGCCTCAGTTATTCTGCTATTGATCCCATCTAGAGTATTTTTAATTTCATTTATTGTGTTGTTCATCATTGCTTGTTTCATCTTTAGTTCTTCTAGGTCCTTGTTAAATGTTTCTTGCCTTTTCTCTCTTCTATTTCCAATATTTTGGATCATCTTTACTATCATTATTCTGAATTGTTTTTCAGGTAGACTGCCTATTTCCTCTTCATTTGTTAGCTCTGGTCGGTTTTTATCTTGCTCCTTCATCTGCTGTGTGTTTTTCTGTCTTCTCATTTTGCTTATCTTACTGTGTTTGGGGTCTCTTTTTACAGGAAGGACACTACATAATGATCAAGGGATCCATCCAAGAAGAAGGTATAACAATTATAAATATATATGCACCCAACGTAGGAGCACCTCCCTACATAAGGCAAATGTTAACAGCTGTAAATGAGGAAATCAACAGTAACACAATAATACTGGGTGATGTTAACAATTCATTTACACCAATGGACAGATCATCGAGACAGAAAATAGATAAGGAAACACAGTCTTTAAATGACACTATAGACAAGATACACTTAATTGAAATTTATAGGACATTCCATCTGAAAACAAGAGATTATAATTTCTTCTCAAGTGCACATAGAATATTCTCCTGGATAGATCACATGTTGGGTCACAGTTCAAGCCTCAGGAAATTTAAAACTATTGAAATCATATCAAGCATCTTTTCTGACCACAACGCTGTGAGATTAGAAAATGTAAAAAACGTAAAAAAAAAGTGTAAAAAACACAGACAGTTGGAGGCTAAACAATACGTTACTAAATAACCAAGAGATCACTGAAGAAATCAAGGAGGAAATCAGAATATACCTAGAGACAAAAGACAAGAAGAACACCATGATCCAAAACCTGTGGGGTGCAGCAAAAGCAGTTCTAAGAAAGAAGTTTATAGCAATACAATCCTACCTCAAGGAACAAGAAAAATCTCAAATAAGTAATCTAATCTTACACCTAAATGATCTAGAGAAAGAAGAACAAACAAAACCCAAACTTAGTAGAAGGAAAGAAGTCATAAAGACTAGAGCAGAAATAAATGAAATAGAAACAAAGAAAACAATAACAAAGGTCAATAAAAATAAAAGATGGTTCTTTGAGAAGATAAACAAAACTGATAAACCATTAGCCAAACTCAACAAGAAAAAGAGGGAGAGGACTCAATTCAATAAAATTAGAAATGAAAAAGAAGTTAAAACTGACACTGCAGAAATACAAAGCATCATAAGTGACTACTACAAGCAACACTATGCCAATAAAATGGACAACGTGGAAGATATGGACAAATACTTAGAAAGGTATAACCATCCAAGACTTAACCAGGAAGAAATAGAAAATATGAACAGACCAATCACAAGTAATGAAATTGAAACTGTGATAAAAAATATTCCAACAAAAAAAGTCCAGGACCAAATGACTTCAGAGGTGAATTCTATCAAACACTTAGAGAAGAACTAATGCCCATCCTTCTAAAACACTTCCAAAATATTTGCAGAGGAAGTAACAAACCAAATCTCATTCTATGAGGCCACTATCACCCTGATACCAAAGCAAGACAAAGATACTAGAAAAAAAGAAAATTACAAACCAATATCACTGATAAATATAGATGTAAAAATTCTCAACAAAATAGTAGGAAACAGAATCCAACAACACATTAAAAGGATCATACACCATGATCAAGTGGGATTTATCCCAGCGATGCAAAGATTCTTCAATTATGCAAATCAATCAATGTGATATGTCGTATTAATAAATTGAAGAATAAAAACATATGATCACCTCAATAGATGCAGAAAAATCTTTTGACAAAATTCAACCCACATTTATGATAAAAAAAACTCTCCAGAAAGTGGGAATAGAGGGAACATACCTCAACCTAAGAAAGCCCATATATGACAAACCCTCAGCAAACATCATTTTCAATGGTGTAAACCTGAAAGCATTTCATCTAAGATCAGGAACAAGACAAGGATGTCCATTCTTGCCACTATTATTCACCATAGTTTTGGAAGTCCTACACATGGCAATCACAGAAGAAAAAGAAATAAAATGAATACAAATTGGAAAAGAGGAAGTAAAACTGTCACTGTTTGCAGATGACATGATACTATAAGCAGATAATCCTAAACATGCCACCAGAAAACTACTAATCAATGAGTTTGGTAAAGTTGCCAAATAAAAAAAATAATGCACAGAAATATCTGGCATTGCTATGCACTAACAATGAAATATCAGTAAAAAATTAAGGAAACAATCCCATTCACCATTGCAACAAAAAGAATAAAATACATAGGAATAAACCTACTTAAGGAAGTAAAAGACTTGTACTGAGGAACCTATAAGACATTGAAGAAAGAAATCAAATATGACACAAACAGATGGAGAGCTATACCACGTTCTTGGATTGGAAGAATCAATATTGTGAAAATGACTATGCTACCCAAAGCAAACTACAGATTTAATGTAATCCCTATCAAATTACCAATGGCATTTTTTTAAAAAGTAGAACAAAATGTGTTAAAATTTGTATGGAGACACAGAAGACTCCAAATAACGAAAGTAATCTTGAGGGAAAAAGAACAGAGCAGGAGGAACCAGGCTCCTTGACTTCAGGCTATACTACAAAGCCACAATAACCAAGACAATATGGTACTGGCACAAAAACAGAAATATAGATCAATGGAATCGGATAGAAAGCCCAGATATAAGCCAATACACCTATGGTCCACTAATCTATGACAAAGGAGGCAAGGATATACACTGGAGAAAAGACAGTATCTTCAATAAGTGGTGGTGGGAAAACTAGACAGCTACATGTAAAAGAATAAAATCAGAACACTGCCTAATACCACACACAGAAGTAAACTCAAAATGGATTAAAGACTTAAATGTAAGACCAGACACTATAAAACACTTAGAGGAAAACATAGGAAGAACACTCTCTGACATATATCAAAGCAAGACCTTTTTTTGACCCACCTCCTACAGTAATGGAAATAAAAATAAACAAATGGGACCTAATGAAACTTAAAAGTTTTTGCACAGCAAAGGGAACTACAAACAAGATGGAAAGACAGCTCTCAGAATGGGAGAAAATATTTGCAAATGAATCAATAGACAAAGGATTAACCTTCAAAATATATAAAAAGCACATGTAGCTCAATATCAAAAAAACAAACAACCCAATCAAAAAATGGGCAGAAGACCTAAATAGACAGTTCTACAAAGAAGACATACAGATGGCCAAGAAGAACATGAAAAGTTGCTCAATATCACTGATTATTACAGAAATTCAAATTAAAACTACAGTGATGTATCACCTCACACCAGTTAGAATGGGAATCATCAGAAAATCTAAAAACAACCAATGCTGGAGAGGGTGTGGAGAAAAGGGAACCCTCTTGCACTGTTGGTGGGAATGTAAATTGATACAGCCACTCTGGAGAACAGTATGGAGGTTCCTTAAAAAACTACAAATAGAACTACTGTATTACCCAGCAATCTCACTTCTGGGCATATACCCAGAGAAAACCATAATTCAAAAAATTACATGCACCTCAATATTCATTGCAGCACTCTTCACAAAATCCATGTCATGGAAGCAACCTAAATGCCCATCGACAGACAAATGGATAAAGAAGATGTGGTACATATATACAATCGAATATTACTCAGCCATAATGAACAAAACTGGGTCCTTTGTAGAGACGTGGATGGACATAGAGACTATCATACAGAGAGAAGTAAGTCAGAAAGAGAAAAACAAATATCATACATAAACACATGTATGTGGAATCTAGAAAAATGTTACAAATGAGCCAGTTTACAAGGGAGAAATAGAGACACAGATGTAGAGAACAAACATATGGACACAAAGGTGGGAAATCAGGGGGTGGGGGGTGCGAGTTGCACTGGGATGAATTGGGAGATTGGGATTGACATATATACACTAATGTGTATAAAATAGATAACTAATAAGAACGTGCTGTATAAATAAATAAATAATATTCCAAAAAAAAAAGAAACAAGCTGTTAATCTTTTTTTTACATCTCCATTGGAGTATAATTGCTTTAAAATGGTGTGCTACTTTCCACTGTATAAAAATAAATCAGTTATACATGTACATATGTTTTCATCTCTCTTCCCTCTTGCGTCTCCCTCCCTCCCACCCTCCCTATACCACCCCTCTAGGTGATCACAAAGCACCAAGCTGATCTCCCTGTTCTATGCAGCTGCTTCCCACTAGCTATCTATTTTATGTTTGATAGTATATATATGTCCATGCCACTCTCTTGCTTTGTCACAACTTACCCTTCCCACTCCCCATATCCTCAAGCCCATTCTCTAGTAGGTCTGTATCTTTATTCCTGTCTTCCCCCTAGGTTCTTCATGACATTTTTTTTTTCTTAAATTCCATATATATGTGTTAGCATACGGTATTTGTCTTTCTCTTTCTGACTTACTTCACTCTGTGTGACAGACTCTATGTCCATCCACCTCATTACAAATAGCTCAGTTTTGTTTCTTTTTACGGCTGAGTAATATTCCATTAATATATGTGCCATATATCGTTTATCCATTCATCCAATGATGAACACTTAGGTTGTTTCCATCCCCTGGTTATTGTAAATAGATCTGCAATTAACATTTTGGTACATGAATCTTTTTGAATTATAGATTTCTCAGCATATATGCCCAGTAGTGGGACTGCTGGGTCATATGGTAGTACTATATGTAGTTTTTTAAGGAACCTCCATACTGTTCTCCCTAGTGACTGTACCAATTCACATTCTCACCCGCAGTGCAAGAGTGTTATCTTTTCTCCACACCCTCTCCAGCATTCATTGTTTCTAGATTTTTTGATGATGGCCATTCTGACTGGTGTGAGATGATATCTCATTGTAGTTTTGATTTGCATTTCTCTAATGATTAATGATGTTGAGCATTCTTTCATGTGTTTGTTGGCAATCTGTATATCTTCTTTGGAGAAGTGTCTATTTAGGTCTTCTGCCCAATTTTGGATTGGGTTGTTTGTTTTATTGTTATTGAGCTGCATGGGCTGCTTGTAAATTTTGGAGATTAATCCTTTGTCAGTTGCTTCATTTGCAAATATTTTCTCCCATTCTGAGGGTTGCTTTTGGTCTTGTTTATGGTTTCCTTTGCTGTGCAAAAGCTTTGAAGTTTCATTAGGTCCCATTTGTTTATTTTTGTTATTATTTCCATTTCTCTAGGAGGTGGGTCAAAAAGGATCTTGCTGTGATTTATATCATAGAGTGTTCTGCCTATGTTTTTCTCTATGAGTTTGATAGTTTCTGGCCTTATATTTAGGTCTTTAATCCATTTTGAGCTTATTTTTGTGTATGGTGTTAGGGAGTGATCTAATTTCATACTTTTACATGTAGCTGTCCAGTTTTCCCAGCACCACTTATTGAAGAGGCTATCCTTTCTCCACTGTACATTCCTGCCTCCTTTATCAAATATAAGTTGACCATATGTGTGCGGGTTTACCTCTGGGCTTTCTATCCTGTTCCATTGATCTATATTTCTGTTTTTGTGCCAGTACCATAATGTCTTGATTACTGTAGCTTTGTAGTGTAGTCTGAAGTCAGGGAGCTTGATTACTCCAGCTCCGTTTTTCGTTCTCAAGATTGCATTGGCTATTGGGGTCTTTTGTGTTTCAATAAAAATTGTGAAGTTTTTCTTCTAGTTCTGTGAAAAATGCTAGTGGTAGTTTGCTAAGGATTGCATTGAATCTGTAGATTGCTCTGGGTAGTTAAGTCATTTTCACAATGTTGATTCTTCCAATCCAAGAACATGGTATATCTCTCCATCTATTTGTATCATCTTTAATTTCTTTCATCAGTGTTTTATAATATTCTGCATACAGGTCTTTTGTCTCCTTAGGTAGGTTTATTCCTAGATATTTTATACTTTTTGTTGCAATGGTAAACGGGAGTGCTTTCTTGATTTCACTTTCAGATTTTTCATCATTAGTGTATAGGAATGCCAGAGATTTCTGTGCATTAATTTTGCTTCCTGCTACTTTAGCAAATTCATTTATTAACTCTAGTAGTTTTCTGGTAGCATCTTTAGGATTCTCTATGTATAGTATCATGTCAGCTGCAAACAGTTGACAGCTTTACATCTTCTTTTCCGACTTGGATTCATTTTATTTCCTTTCCTTTTCTGATTGCTGTGGCTAAAACTTCCGAAACTATGTTGAATAAGAGTGGAGAGGGGCTTCCCTTGTGACACAGTGGTTGAGAGTCTGGCTGCCGTTGCATGGGACGTGGGTTTGTGCCCCTATCCAGGAAGATCCCACATGCCGCAGAGCAGCTGGGCCTGAAAGCCATGGCTGCTGAGCCTGCATGTCCGTAGCCTGTGCTCCACAACGGGAAAGGCCAGAACAGGGAGAGGCCCACGTACTGCACACACACACACAAAAATAGTGGTGAGAGTTGGCAACCTTCTCTTGTTCCTGATCTTACTGGAAATGCTTTAAGTTTTTCACCACTGAGAACGATTTTGGCTGTGGGTTTGTCATATATGGCCTTTATTATGATGAGGAAAGTTCCCTCTGTGCCTACTTTCTGCAAAGTTTTTATCATAAATGGGTGTTGAATTTTGTCAAAAGCTTTCTCTGCATCTATTGAGATGATCATATGTTTTTTCTCCTTCAATTTTTTAACATGGTGTATCACATTGTTTGATTTGCATATATTGAAGAATCCTTGCATTCCTGGAATAAACCCCACTTGATCATGGTGTCTGATCTGTTTAATGTGCTGTTGGACTCTGTTTGCTAGTATTTTGTTGAGGATTTTTGCATCTATGTTCATCAGTCATATTGGTCTGTAGTTTTCTTTCTTTACAACATCCTTGTCTGGTTTTGGTACCAGGGTGATAGTGGCCTTGTAGAATGAGTTTGGGAATGTTCCTTCCTCTGCTCTATTTTGGAAGAGTTTGAGAAGGATAGGTGTTAGCACTTCTCTAAATGTTTGATAGAATTCTCCTGTGAAGCTATCTGGTCCTGGGCTTTTGTTGGTTGGAAGATTTTTATTCAAAGTTTCAATTTCAGTGCTTGTGATTGGTCTGTTAAAATATTCTATTTTTTCCTTATTCAGTCTTGGCATGTTGTGCTTTTATAAGAATTTGTGCATTTCTTCCAGGTTGTCCCTTTTATTGTCATAGAGTTGCTTATACTAATCTCTCATGATCTTTTGTATTTCTGCAGTGTCAGTTGTTACTTCTCCTTTTTCATTTCTAATTCTATTAATTTGAGTCTTCTCCCTCATATTCTTGATGAGTCTGGCTAATGTTTTATCAATTTTGTTTATCTTCTCAAAGAACCAGCTTTCAGTTTTATTGATTTTTGCTATTATTTCCTTCAGTTCTTTTTCATTTATTTCTGATCTGACATTTATAAGTTCTTTCCTTCTGCTAACTTTGGGTTATTTTTTTGTTGTTGTTGTTCTTCTTTCTCTACTTGCTTTAGGTGCAGGGTTAAGATGATTATTCGAGATGTTTCCTGTTTCTTAATTAGGACTGTATTGCTATAAACTTCCATCTTAGAACTGCTTTTGCTGCATCTCACAGGTTTTCGTTTGTCGTGTCCCCACTGTCATTTTTTCTTAGGTATTTTTAAATTTCCTCTTTGATTTCTTCAGTGATCACTTCGTTATTAAGTAGTGTATTGTTTAGCTTCCATGTGTTTGTATTTTTTACAGATATTTCCCTGTAATCGATATCTAGTCTCATAGCACTGTGGTCAGAAAAGTTACTCGATACAATTTCAATTTTCTTAAATTTACCAAGGCTTGATTTGTGACCCAAGATATGATCTATCCTGGAGAACATTCCATGAGCACTTGAGAAAAATGTGTATTTTCTTGTTTTTAGATGGAATGTTCTATAAATATCAATTAAGTCCATGTTGTTTAATGTATCATTTAAAGCTTTTGTTTCCTTATTTATTTTCATTTTGGATCATCTGTCCATTGGTGAAAATGGGGTGCTAAATTACCCTACTATGAATGTGTTACTGTCGATATCCCCTTTTATGGCTGTTAGTATTTGCCTTATGTATTGAGGTGCTCCTATTTTGGGTGCATAAATATTTAGAATTGTTATATCTTCTTCTTGGATTGATCGCTTGATCATTATGTAGTGTCCTTCTTTGCCTCTTCGAATAGTCTTTATTTTAAAGTCTACTTTGTCTGATATGAGAATTGCTACTCCAGCTTTATTTTGATTTCTATTTGCATGGAATATCATTTTCCATCACCTCACTTTCAGTCTGTATGTGTCTGTAGGTCTGCAGTGGGTCTCTTGTAGACAGCATATGTATGGGTCTTGTTTTTATATCCATTCAGTCAGTCTGTGTCTTGTGTTGGGAGCATTTAATTCATTTACATTTAAGGTAATTATCTATATGTATGTTCCTATTCTCATTTTTTTAATTGCTTTGTGTTTGTTATTGTAGGTCTTTTCCTTCTCTTGTGTTTCTTGCCTAGATAAGTTCCTTTAGCAATTGTTGTAAAGCTGGTTTGGTGGTGCTGAACTCTCTCAGCTTTTGCTTGTCTGTAAAGGCTTTAATTTCTCCCTCAAATCTGAATGAGATCCTTGCTGGGTATAGTAATCTTGGTTGTAGTTTTTCTCCTCCATCACTTTAAATATGTCCTGCCAGTCCCTTCTGGCTTGCAGAGTTTTTTTGAAAGATAAGCTGTTAACCTTATGGGGATTCCCTTGTGTGTTATTTGTTGTTTTTCCCTTGCTGCTTTTAATATGTTTTCTTTGTATTTAATTTTTGATAGTTTGATTAATATGTGTCTTGGTGTGTTTCTCCTTGGATTTATCCTGTATGGGACTCCCTGTGCTTCCTGTACTTGATTAACTATTTCCTTTCCCATATTCGGGAAGTTTTCAACCATAATCTCTTCATATATATTCTCAGTCACTTTCTTTTTCTCTTCTTCTTCTGGAACCCCTATATTTCGAATGTTGGTGCCTTTAATGTTGTCCCAGAGGTCTCTGAGACTGTCCTCAGTTCTTTACCTTCTGTTTTCTTTATTCTGCTCTGTAGTAGTTATTTCCACTATTTTATATTCCAGGTCACTTATCCGTTCTTCTGCCTCAGTTATTCTGCTACTGATCCCATCTAGAGTATTTTTAATTTCATTTATTGTGTTGTTCATCGTTGCTTGTTTCATTTTTAGTTCTTCTAGGTCCTTGTTAAATGTTTTTTGCATTTTCTCTATTCTATTTCCAAGATTTTCGATCATCTTTACTATCATTATTCTGAATTCTTTTTCAAGTAGACTGCCTATTTCCTCTTCATTTGTTAGGTCTGGTGGGTTTTTATCTTGCTTCTTCATCTGCTGTGTGTTTTTCTGTCTTCTCATTTTGCTTATCTTACTGTGTTTGGGGTCTCCTTTTTGCAGGCTGCAGGTTTTTAGTTCCCGTTGTTTTGGTGTCTGTCCCCAGTGCCTAATCTTGGTTCAGGGGGTTGTGTAGGCTTCCTGGTGGCGGGGAGTAGTGCCTGTGCTTTGGTGGATGAGGCTGGATCTTGTCTTTCTGTTTGCCAGGTCCATGTCTTGTTTTGTGTTTTTGCGTGTCTGTGGCCTTATTTTGATTTTACGCAGCCTCTCTGCTAATGGGTGGGGTTGTGTTCATGTCTTGCTAGTTGCTTGGCATAAGTTGTCCAGCACTGTAGCTTGCTAGTCGTTGAGTGAAACTGGGTCTTGGTGTTGAGATGGAGATCTCTGGGAGATTTTCGCCATTTGATATTACGTGGAGCTATGAGGTCTCTTGTGGACCAGTGTCCTGAAGTTGACTCTCTCACCTCAGATGCACAGCGCTGACTCCTGGCTGCAGCCTCAAGAGCTTTTCATCCACACGGGTGAAAATTAGGGAGTAAACCACCGGGGATCATCCAGAAAAGCAAGGTTCTGTGCTATTTAAGAAAAAAATGTTCTGGATGAGCGCCCCCCCTCAGATGCTGGGGCGCAGACAGGGAGCGCTTGTCTCTGGCAGACGTGACCGCACACAGGCACTTGTGGTGCTTCCTCCATTGGTCCACTGTTAATATTTTTGAAGATATGTTGCATGTGATGAATCATCTATCTCTTTATGCTTTCAAGATTCTCTGTTTTTGGCTTTCAACAGTTTGATTTTGATGTGCTATGTTTGCGTATTTTTGAGTTACTGTTTGTATTTCATTGAGCTTCTTGGATGTGTAGATTGATGTTTATCATCAAATTTTGGAAGTTTTCAAACATTATTCCAATATTCTTTCTGATTCTTTTGCTCTCTTCTCTGGGACTTCTTTTATGCATATTTACTGTACTTGATAGTGTCCCAAAGATCTCTGAAGCTCTGCTTATTTTCTTCATTCTTTTTTCTATGTGGTCCTCACATTGAAATTTTTAAATTGACCTATTTTCAAATTTCCTGTATATTTTTGCTATTAAAATCTACTGTTGAGGTCTCCTGTGAATTTTATACCAGTTATCGTTCTTTTTCACTCTGGAATATCTATTATTTTAAGTTTATATCTCTTTATTCATATTCTCTATTTGATTAAACATCATCCTCATATATACTTTTAGTTCTTTGGCATGTTCTTTTTTTTAGCTCTCTCTTTATAGCTGATTTTAAATCTTTGTCTATCAAGATTTTAAGTCTTTGTCTCAGGCCTTCCTCAGAGAGTTTCAATTGTTTGTTTCTCCCTGTGTATAGATTATATTTTCTTGTTTCTTTGTATGTCTCCTAATTTTTTGGAAAACTTAGCATTTCATACAATATAATGTTGTGACTTTTAAAACCCTATCCTCTCACTGTTTTTGTCAGTGTTTTATTTCTTTTGTTTTTGTCATTTATGCAACTTATGTGTTTAATGACTTTCTTGGACTAAGTGTTTAAAGTCTGCATTCTTTGTTGCGTATGACCACTGAAACCTCTGCTCCATTGTCTTAGTAGTTCACTCTGATGAACAGAAATTTCCTTATATACCTTAAGTCAGTAAGTCTTCTGTCCTTTGCTGACAGGTTCTTTGTGTACCTTGAGGCAAATCTTCAAAGCAAAGACAGTTCATCATTCTCCCTTACCCTCTATTTCTTGTTTGTGTAAGGCCTCATTGTTAGCCAGAGATGAGAGACTGGGAATTTCCATATTCTTTTCTGGACATACTCCCAGTGTCGTACATGTCCACAATCTTCTAGATCCCCATCAATGTGTCAGAATTTTTCAAATCTCTCTATGTCTTTTTTCTTTCTCCCCACTTTCCTTTTAACTTTTTGGCTGATCTGTTGTTTATGCTAACAAACAGCCTTATGAAGCCAAAATATTATATGATTGCAACTAATTGCTTTCAACCAACACCCTGGGGATTGCGATTGCCCCACAGAGGGGTATTCTAGTCAGGTCAAATGACAGCAATGCCCTGTGAAAGGAGCATTTTGAGGGAGCTACAAGACAGTCAATTAATGATAATGCTCTGGTTATGGAATGTTCTATAGAGTTCCATTCTCACTATGTACCTTTTTAAAGCTAATGTAACACCAAGGAGAGATGGATCATAATAGGCCAACTCATAACATATCTAACACTGATGTTCTTTCTGAGGCTTGGTAGTTTTTCTTAGATTGCATAGTTTTCTAAGTTCTGAAAAACTTTATTGTTTCCATATTTGTGAGCCTTTTCATTAATTTTCAGGGAGCAGAGGATTTAAGGAGCTCTCGAGTCCAACATTCCAAAAATCTCACCTCTCAGAGCATTCCATCTTTATCGCTACTATAATATTTCTTCCAAGTGTCCATTCAACCTGTATTTGAATATCTCTAGTGACACAAATCACAGACTGTAAAAACATCATTTCTGCTTTGAACACCCATTTCTATTAGAAAGTTCTATCTTAGACTTCCCTAGTGGTGAAGCAGTTAAGATTCTTAGCTCCCAGTGCAAGGGGCATGTGTTCAATCCCTGATCAGAGAACTAGATCTCACATGCATGATATAACTAAGAGTTCACATGCCACGACTAAGGAGCTCACAAGCTGCAACTAAGGAGCCTGTAAGCCACAACTAAGGAGCCCGCCTGCCACAACTAAAACCTGGTGCAACCAAATAAATAAATAATTTAAAAAATTTAAGAAGTTTCTATCTTACATTGAGTTATCTTTCTTTGGCTTCATTCCCTTGATCTAGTTAACCATATGGGACCACTTGAACCACATATTTTCCAATGTTAGTAAGTTCAAGACTCAAGTACCTTTGATGCCTCTTTCTGTGCTCAATGCAGAAATCTTTAATTGATAATGACACATCACCCCTGAGCCCCAACAGATTTCATAATCTAAGCAGGCAAACCATACCAATCAATTGGAGTTGGTCTGGGAAATAAAAAACAATTTGTCATCCAGGATTTAATCCTGTTTACATCACTCTCTTTCATATAATTGAAGGATTTATTTATTTATTTATTTATTATTTGTTTTTGCTAATGGTAAGTGCTTACTATGTTCCAGGCATTGTGTTATATACTTTATATACATGATGCCATTTAATCATCGCAGTAACCTTATAAGTTAGATATTATATGATTATTTTTAGGCAAGGATATTGAGGTGCAGACTTAGTAAGTAATATAACCAAGGTTCACAATTAGTAATTGGTAATTCCTAGATTCTGAGATTTGTCTAATTTCACATCCCTAGCTTCACCTTTACTATTGAGAAATATAGCCAGTTCCTTTTCAAATTTCATATTTCTAATGCATAGTGATATAACGATGTGAAATTGCAGAAACTGATAGTCAGAGGTGGGAATTTACAGGATGTCAAAACTGGGACAGAAGTACAGGATTTCTAATGATCAAACATATGCTTTCTTTATGACCTAAGGATTCCCTCATGGACCATGCCTTATAAACCATGCTTGTCTACCCTCCTCATTTTACACTAGAGGGAACTGAGGCCTAGGGAGGAGAAAAGACTAACTCTCGGTCACATAGTTAGTGGAAAAGCCTTGGCTAGACCACAGGGTTCCAGATTGTTCAGTGTTCCTTCTCCATACTACATTTTCTAAGGTTGTCAGAATTAAAATCTTCCAGCCTGTCATGTATGTAGTCTTACTTTCTATAATAGCCCTACATTAATATAGAACAAGCTAGCTTTCCAAATTCAAAGCTTTTCAGAGTGTGTGTGAAATGAGAAGAGTAACAGTTTGAAAAAAATTACTAGAATCCAGAAGTAATAACCATGTTTGATCCTTCTAAGTTTATTGAGGTTTTTTAATATCTAAAAACCTAACCCACGTCCCAGGTGACTCTAAAAGACAGAAGTTTTTCAGCTGTGCAAATCTACTCTAAAGGATTTACAATGCAGTCTATATAAATTGACTACCAAGATTTGTTTTGGAAACTATAGGCTTCCTACAAGAACAAGAGATGGCACCACAGGAGGAACAAATTGCATACAAATGCCATTAGCATCTTATACACAAGAGTGATTCCATCTAGGTTTGAGGCAAACACACTCTCCTAATACTTCCTGGCTACCTGAGAACTTTGCTTCTCCATCATCTTTCAGCTCTTTAATACTCGGTTTAGAATCTGACCCTCCTTCCTGTACTCTTGCCACCAGCCTCATTTATATGACTCATTTGCCTTTGAACTGCCATGTGGTCTACAAACTCTTCATTTTTATCCCCCCTAGCTATTTTATTCCCACACTATTCTTACACTGAACTGCCAACCACTTGAGATTACCAATGCCTAAGGCTTCAGGCTTCAAACTTTACTTATACCACCAGGCCTAGCACTTCTCAAGTTCACTGATGTCCTTAAGGATATATCTTCAACTAAGGAAATTTGTTGTTAGAGAAGAAAAAAAGGAAAGCAGAGCACTTCCTTGGAAGTCAAGTTTCCCTCTTCAGTTCTAGCCTGCATGCAGTGAAGTGATGAGTCAGTGGTATGCATACATGACTCATAATCAGAGACAGGTGAATGGAACACACAAGGGAAGGAGTGAGAGTCTTCCTTCTTTCCATATAGTGGTTTTACATAGCAATATACATAAATATATAAATATCTGTTTGATTTGTTTGGTAATATTTTCACCAAACATGGAGTGTATGTTTTGGATGGTCTATACTAAGATATAGGCTCTGTAGTACAGATGAAACTCAATTTGAGGGACGCTGGGGGACAGATATCTTCCAGAAAAACTGCAAGTGAGAATGTAGTTTTAAGAAATTTGTAAGAGTATATTTTGAATGGTCAGCCAACCATTCTATTTTTTTGAGGGAAAGAGGAGCATCTGGAGCTTCCTTAAAGGGATAGGCCTTTTGATACTGGTACCTGGAAAAGAGATATTCTTATTCATACTAAGATACCATGGACAGAAAACACAAATGAGTATTCCATATTTGATTCTCAAATTGAAGATCACAAGGACAGATACTGAATTATGTCTCATTAAGGATTAATTTATTGCTTACAGAAGTAATCCAATGTAATTCAATACTCCTAGAATAACTGCAGAGATTGACTTATTTACAAATAGCAAACTAGTGTCTCAGGCTACAGGTAATATCAAGAAAGCCAGAGCCGCGAGCCGCGGCTAAAAGCACGGACCACAGGGACAGGCGGGAGACGCTAAGGCTGCTGCTGCTGCCACCAAGGGACCTGTGTGTGAGAACAGGTCACTATCCACACCCCTCTTCCGGGGAGGCTGTGCAGGCCGCCACTGCCAGGTTCCCGGGATCCAGGGACAACTTCCCCGGGAGAACGCACGGCAGATCTCAGGCTGGTGCAACGTCACGCTGGCCTCTACCACCACAGGCCCGCCCCGCACGCAGTGCCCCTCCCTCCCCCTGGCCTGAGTGCGCCAGAGCCCCCGAATCAGCGGCTCCTTTAACCCCATCCTGTCCGAGCAAAAAAAAAAAATGCCCTCCAGGGACCTACACACAGAGGTGGGGCCGAATCCAACGCTGAGACCCTGTGAGCTGTGAGAACAAAGAAGAGAAAGGGAAATCTCTCGCAGCAGCCTCAGAAACAGCAGATTAAAGCTTCACAATCAACTTGATGTACCCTGGATCTATGGAATACATGAATAGACAAAGAATCATCCCAAATTGAGGAGGTGGGCTTCGAGAGCAAGATCTATGATTTTTTCCCGTTTTCCTCTTTTTGTGAATGTGTATGTGTATGCTTCTGTGTGAGATCTTGTCTTTATAGCTTTGCTTCCACCATTTGTCCTAGGGTTCTATCCGTCCATGGTTTTTTAAAATATTTTTTTCTTAATAATTAATTTTAATACCTTTATTATACTTTACCTTCGTCTTTCTTTCTTTCTTTCTTTCTTTCTTTCTTTCTTTCTTTCTTTCTTTCTTTCTTTCTTTCTTTCATTCTTTCTTTCTTTCTTTCTTTCTTTCCTTCCTTCCTTCCCTCCTTGAGACAACGAATCATCCTAAATTGAGGTGGTCTCTGAGAGCAAGATTTATGATTTTTTCCCCTTTACCTCCTTTTGTGAGGGTGTATGTGTATGCTTCTGTGTAAGATTTTGTCTGTATAGCTTTGCTTCCAACATTTGGCGTAAGGTTCTATCTGTCCCTTTTTTTTTTCTAAATAATTATTTTTTAATTCAATAACTTTATTATACATTATTTTATTTTACTGTATCTTCTTTCTTTCTGTCTTTTTTCCTTCCATCCCTCCTTCCTTCCTTCCTCCCTCCCTCCCTCCTTCCGTTCTTTCCTTATTGCCTTCTATCCTTATTTGCTTCTTCCTTTCTTTCTTTCTTCCTTCCTTCCTTCCCTCCTTTCTTTCTTTCTTTCATCATGCTTCTACTAATTCTCTCTAATTTTTCTCCCTTTTATTCTGAGCCGTGTGGATGAAAGGCTCTTGGTGTTCCAGCCAGAAGTCAGGGCTCTGCCCCTGAAGTGGGAGAGCCAACTTCAGGGCACTGATCAACAAGAGACTTCCCAGCTCCACATAATATCAAATGGCGAAAATCTCCGACAGACCTCCATCTTAACACCAGCACCCAGCTTCACTCAACGACCAGCAAGCTACAGTGCTGGACAACCTATGCCAAACAACTAGCAAAACAGGAACACAACCCCACCCATTAGCAGGGAGGCTGCCTAAAATCATAATAAGGCCACAGACACCCCAAAACACACCACCAGACGTGAAACTGCCCACTAGAGAGACAAGATATAGCCTCCTCCACCACAACACAGGCACTAGTCCCCTCCATCAGGAAGCCTACACAACCCACTGAACCAACCTTAGCAACTGAAGACAGACGTCAAAAACAGCGGGAACTACGAACCTGCAGCCTGCAAAAAGGAGACCCCAAACACAGTAAGATAAACAAAATGAGAAGACAGAAAAACACACAGCAGATAAAGGAGCAAGATAAAAATGCACCAGACCTAACAAATAAAGAGGAAATAGGCAGTCTACCTGAAAAAGAATTCAGAATTATGATAGTAAGGATGATCCGAAATCTTGGAAATAGAATGGACAAAATGCAAAAAAGAGTTAACAAGGACCTAGAAGAAATAAAGATGAAACAAGTAACGATGAACAACACAATAAATGAAGTTAAAAGTACTCTAGATGGGATCAATAGCAGAATAACTGAGGCAGAAGAACGGATAAGTGACCTGGAAGATAAAATAGTGGAAATAAATACTGCAGAGCAGAATAAAGAGAAAAGAAGTTAAAGAACTGAGAACAGTTTCAGAGACATCTGGGACAACATTAAATGCACCAACATTTGAATTGTAGGGGTTCCAGAAGAAGAAGAGAAAAAGAACGGGACTGAGAAAATATTTGAAGACACTATAGTTGAAAACTTCCCTAATATGGGAAAGGAAATAGTTAATCAAGTCCAGGAAGCACAGAGAGTCCCATACAGGATAAATCCAAGAAGAAATATGGCAAGACACATATTAATCAAACTGTCAAAATTTAATACAAAGGAAGCATATTAAAAGCAGCAAGGGAAAAACAACAAATAACACACAAGGGAATCCCCATAAGGTTAACAGCTGATCTCTCAGCAGAAACACTACAAGGCAGAAAGGAGTGGCAGGACATACTGAAAGTGATGAAGGAGAAAACCCTGCAACCAAGACCACTCTACCCAGCAAGGATCTCATTCAGATTTGATGGAGAAATTAAAACCTTTACAGACAAGCAAAAGCTGAGAGAGTTCAGCACCACCAAACCAGCTTTACAACAAAGGCTGAAGGAACTTCTCTAGGCAAGAAACTCAAGAGAAGGAAAAGAACTATAATAACAAACCCAAAACAATTTAGAAAATGGGAATAGGAACATACATATCGATAATTACCTTAAATGTAAATGGACTAAATGCCCCCAGCAAAAGATACAGATTGGCTGAATGGATACAAAAACAAGACCCTTATATATGCTGTATACAAGAGACCCACTTCAGACCTAGAGAAACATACAGACAGAAAGTAAGGGGATGGAAAAAGATATTCCATGCAAATGGAAACCAAAAGAAAGCTGGAGTAGCAATTCTCATATCAGAAAAAATAGACTTTAAAATAAAGACTATTAGAAGAGACAAAGAAGGACACTACATAATGATCAAGGGATCGATCCAAGAAGAAGATATAACAAATGTAAGTATTTATGCACCCAACATAGGAGCACCTCAATACATAAGGCAAATACTAACAGCCATAAAAGGGGAAATCGACAGTAACACATTCATAGTAGAGGACTTTAACAACCCACTTTCACCCATGGACAGATCAACCAAAATGAAAATAAATAAGAAAACACAAGCTTTAAATGATACATCAAACAAGATGGACTTAATTGATATTTATAGGACATTCCATCCAAAAACAACAGAATACACATTTTTCTCAAGTGCTCATGGAACATTCTCCAGGATAGATCATATCTTGGGTCACAAATCAAGCCTTGGTAAATATAAGAAAATTGAAATTGTATCAAGCATCTTTTCCGACCACAACGCCATGAGACTAGATATCAGTTACAGGAAAAGATCTGTAAAAAATGCAAACACATGGAGGCTAAACAATACACTACTTAATAACGAAGTGATCACTGAAGAAATCAAAGAGGAAATAAAAAAATACTTAGAAACAAATGACAATGGAGACACAACACCCCAAAACCTATGGGATGCAGCAAAAGCAGTTCTAATGGGGAAGTTTATAGCAATACAAGCCCACCTTAAGAAGCAGGAAACATCTTAGATAAACAACCTAACCTTGCACCTAAAGGAATTAGAGAAAGAAGAACAAAAATAACCCAAAGCTACCAGAAGGAAAGAAATCATAAAAATCAGATCAGAATTAAATAAAAAAGAAATCAAGGAAACAATAACAAAGATCAATAAAACTAAAAGTTGGTTCTTTGAGAAGGTAAACAAAATAGATAAGCCATTAGCCAGACTCATCAAGAAAAAAAGGGAGAAGACTCAAATGAATAGAATTAGAAATGAAAAAGAAGTAACAAATGATACTGCAGAAATAAAAAAGATCATGAGAGATTACTACAAGCAACTCTTTGCCAATAAAATGGACAATCTGGAAGAAATGGACAAATTCTTAGAAATGCACAACGTGCCAAGACTGAATGAGGAAGAAATAGAAAATATGAAAAGACCAATCACAAGCACTGAAATTGAAACTGTGATTAAAACTCTTCCAACAAAGAAAAGCCTAGGACCAGATGGCTTCACAGGTGAATTCTATCAAACATTTAGAGAAGAGCTATCACCTATCCTTCTCAAACTCTTCCAAAATAAAGCAGAGGGAGGAACACTCTCAAATTCCTTCTACGAGGCCACCATCACCTTGATACCAAAATCAGACAAGGATGTCACAAAGAAAGAAAACTACAGGCCAATATCACTGATGAACATACATGCAAAAATCCTCAACAAAATACTAGCAAACAGAAATCAACAGCACATTAAAAGGATCATACACCATGATCAAGTGGGGTTTGTTCCAGGAATGCAAGGATTCTTCAATATACGCAAATCTATCAATGTGGTAAACCTTAATAACAAACTGAAGGAGAAAAACCATATGATAATCTCAGTAGATGCAGAGAAAGCTTTTGACAAAATTCAACACCCATTTATGATAAGAACACTGCAGAAAGTAGGCATAGCAGGAACGTTCCTCAACAAAATAAAGGTCATATATGACAAGCCCACAGCCAACATCATCCTCAATGGTGAAAAACGGAAATCATTTCCACTAATATCAGGATAAAGACAAGGTTGCCCACCCTCACCACTCTTATTCAACATAGTTTTGGAAGTTTTAGCCACAGCAGTCAGAGAAGAAAAGGAAATAAAAGGAATCCAAATCGGAAAAGAAGAAGTAAAGCTGTCACTGTTTGCAGATGATATGATACTATACATAGAGAATCCTAAAGATGCTACCAGAAAACTACTAGAGCTAATCAATGAATTTGGTAAAGTAGCAGGATACAAAATTGATGCACAGAAATCTCTGGCATTCCTATATACTAATGATGAAAAATCTGAAAGTGAAATCAAGAAAGCGCTCCCGTTTACCATTGCAACAAAAAGAATAAAATATCTAGGAATAAACCTACCTAAGGAGACAAAAGACCTGTATGCAGAAAATTATAAGACACTGATGAAAGAAATTAAAGATGATACAAATAATTGGAGAGATATACCATGTTCTTGGATTGGAAGAATCAACATTGTGAAAATGACTCTACTACCCTAAGCAATCTATAGATTCAATGCAATTCCTGTCAAACTACCACTGGCATTTTTCACAGAAGTAGATCATAAAATTTCGAAATTTGTATGGAAACACAAAAGACCCCGAATAGCCAAAGCAATCTTGAGAACGAAAAATGGAGCTGGAGGAATCAGGCTCCCTGACTTCAGACTATACTACAAAGCTACAGTAATCAAGACAGTATGGTAGTGGCACAAAAACAGACATATAGATCAATGGAACAGGATAGAAAACCCAGAGATAAGCCCACGCACATATGGACACCTTATCTTTGATAAAGGTGGCAGGAATGTGCAGTGGAGAAAGGACAGCCTTTTCAATAAGTGGTGCTGGGAAAACATGGACAGATACATGTAAAAGTATGAGATTAGTTCACTCCCTAACACCATACACAAAAATAAGCTCGAAATGGATTAAAGACCTAAATGTAAGTCCAGAAACTGTCAAACTCTTAGAGGAAAACATAGGCAGAACACTCTATGACATAAATCACAGCAAGATCCTTTCTGACCCACCTCCTAGAGAAATGGTAATAAAAACAAAAATAAACAAATGGGACCTAATGAAACTTCAAAGCTTTTGCACAGCAAAGGAAACCATAAACAAGACCAAAAGACAACCCTCAAAATGGGAGAAAATATTTGCAAATGAAGCAACCAACAAAGGATTAATCTCCAAAACTTACAAGCAGCTCATGCAGCTCAATAACAAAAAAACAAACCACCCAATCCAAAATTGGGCAGAAGACCTAAATAGACATTTCTCCAAAGAAGATATACAGACTGCCAACAAACACATGAAAGAATGCTCAACATCATTAATCATGAGAGAAATGCAAATCAAAACTACAATGAGATATCATCTCACACCAGTCAGAATGGCCATCATCAAAAAATCTAGAAACAATAAATGCTGGAGAGGGTGTGGAGAAAAGGGAACACTCTTGCACTGCTGGTGGGAATGTGAATTGGTTCAGCCACTATGGAGAACAGTATGGAGGTTCCTTAAAAAACTACAAATAGAACTACCATATGACCCAGCAATCCCACTACTGGGCATATACCCTGAGAAAACCAAAATTCAAAAAGAGTCATGTACCAAAATGTTCATTGCAGCTCTATTTACAATAGCCCGGAGATGGAAACAACCTAAGTGCCCATCATCAGATGAATGGATAAAGAAGATGTGGCACATATCTACAATGGAATATTACTCAGCCATAAAAAGAAACGAAATTGAGCTATTTGTAATGAGTTGGATAGACCTAGAGTCTGTCATACAGAGTGAAGTAAGTCAGAAAGAAAAAGACAAATACCGTATGCTAACACATATAAATGGAATTTAAGAAAAAAAATGTCATGAAGAACCTAGGGGTAAGACAAGAATAGACACAGACCTACTGGAGAATGGACTTGAGGATATGGGGAGGGGGAAGGGTGAGCTGTGACAGGGCGAGGGAGAGTCATGGACATATATATACTAACAAACTTATGGTAGATAGTTAGTGGGAAGCAGCCACATGGCACAGGGATATCGGCTCGGTGCTTTGTGACCGCCTGCAGGGGTGGGATAGGGAGGGTGTGAGGGAGGGAGACGCAAGAGGGAAGACATATGGGAACATATGTATATGTATAACTGATTCACTTTGTTATAAAGCAGAAACTAACACACCATTGTAAAGCAATTATACCCCAACAAAGATGTTAAAAAAAAAAAAAGAAGAAGAAGGCCAACTAGAATAAAATCTGGAGGAAGGTAGAAGCAAACAACCAGGAAAGGAATATTTTGGAGCCAGAGATATAGCTGATGTCTTCCAACTCGATTTTAGCAAACAGGAGAAATATAAGCAGAAGTGTAGGCAGGATCAGGGTCACATGGACAAGTGTTAGAAACACAGACGGGGTTGGGGGGTGGGACACACACACACACACACACAAAAACACAGACAGGAAAACTCCATGGGGATAAATGATCATAAGGAGGTTGCAGTAACAGATGACTTTGTCACTATATAATGTGACATGAAACACTAGGAGTTTCCCCCTTGGTTTGTTGGGGTGTCTCTAGTTTTTTCTTTTCCCCAAAGCTCCCTTGTCATTCAGATCTTTCTTCTTTAATTTTGATTTTATATCAGAGTACTGTTGATTAACAATGTAGTGTTACTTTCAAGTGTACAGCAAAGTGATTCAGCTATACCTGTACAAATATCAATTCTTTTCCAAGTTACTTTCCTATTTAGGTTATGACAGAATACTGAGCAGAGTTCCCAGTGCTATATGGTAGAACCTCATTGGTTTCTATTTTAAATATGGCAGTGTGTTTTTGTTGTCATTTGTTTCTATATATTTTTTAAATTTCTTCTTTGATATCTTCAGTGATCTCTTGGTTATTTAGTAGCACACAGTTAGCCTCCATGTATTTGTGTTTTTATGGTTTTTTCCCTGTAATTGATTTCCAATCTAATAGTACTGTGGTCAGAGAAGATACTTGATATGATTTCAATTTTCTTAAATTTACAGAGGCTTGATTTGGGACCGCAGCTATGATCAATCCTGGAGAATGTTTCGTGAGCACTTGTGAAGAATGTGTAATCTGCCACTTTCACGTGGAATGTCCTATAAATATCAATTAAATCTGTCTGGTCTATTGTGTCATTTAAAACTTCTATTGCCTTATTTACTTTCTGTTTGGAGGACCTATCCATCATGTAGGTAGGGTGTTAAAGTCCCCTACTATTATTATTAATTTGTCAACATCTTTATTGGAGTATAACAGCTTTACAATGGTGTGATAGTTTCTGCTTTATAACAAAGTGAATCAGTTATACGTATACATATCTTCCCATATCTCTTCCCTCTTGTGTCTCCCTCCCTCCCACCCTTGCTATCCCACTCCTCTAGGTGGTCACAAAGCACGGAGCTGATCTCCCTGTGCTATGCGGCTGCTTCCCACTAGCTATCTATTTTACGTTTGGTAGTGTATATATGTCGATGCCACTCTCTCACTTTGTCAAAGCTTACCCTTTCCCCTCCCCATATGCTCAAGTCCATGCTCTAGTAGGTCTGTGTCTTTATTTCCGTCTTACACCTAGGTTCTTCATGACCGTTTTTTTCTTCTTAAATTCCATATATATGTGTTAGCATACGGTATTTATTTTTCCCTTTCTGGCACACTTCACTCTGTATGACAGTCTCTAGGTCCATCCACTTCACTACAAATAACTCAGTTTCGTTTCTTTTTATGGCTGAGTAATATTCCATTGTATATATGTGCCACAACTTCTTTATCCATTTCATCCAATGATGGACACTTAGGTTGCTTCCATCTCCTGGTTATTGTAAACAGAGCTGCAATCAACATTTCGGTACATGACTCTTTTTAAATTATGGTTTTCTCAGGGTATATGCCCAGTAGTGAGATTGCTGGGTCATATGGGAGTTCTATTTGTAGTTTTCTAAGGAACCTCCATACTATTCTCAATTGTGGCTATACCAATTCACATTCCCACCAGCAGTGCAAGAGTGTTCCCTTTTCTCCACACCCTCTCCAGCATTTATTGTTTCTAGATTTTTTGATGATGGCCATTCTGACTGGTGTGAGATGACATCTCATTGTAGGTTTTTGTTTTGTTTTTTTTTTTGTGGTACGCGGGCTTCTCACTGTTGTGACCTCTCTCGTTGAGGAGCACAGGATCCAGACGCGCAGGCTTAGCAGCCATGACTCACGGGCCCAGCCGCTCCACGGCATGTGGGATCCTCCCGTACCAGGGCATGAATCCGCTTCCCCTGCATCAGCAAGCGGACTCTCAACCACTGTGCCACCAGGGAAGCCCTCTCATTGTAGTTTTGATTTGCATTTCTCTAATGATTAATGATGTTGAGCATTCTTTCATGTGTTTATGGGATATCTGTATATCTTCTTTGGAGAAATGTCTATTTAGGTCTTCTGCCCATTTTTGGATTGGGTTGTTTGTTTTCTTGTTACTGAGCTGCATGAGCTGCTTGTAAATCTGGACATGAATCCTTTGTCAGTTGCTTCATTTGCAAATATTTTCTCCCATTCTGAGGGTTGTCTTTTTGTCTTGTTTACTGTTTCCTTTTCTGTGCAAAAGCTTTTAAATTTCATTAGGTCCATTTGTTTATTTTTGTTTCCATTACTCTAGGAGGTGGGTCAAAAATGATCTTGCTGTGATTTATGTCGTAGAGTGTTCTGCCTATGTTTTCCTCTAAGAGTTTGATAGTTTCTGGCCTTACATTTAGGTCTTTAATCCATTTTGAGCTTATTTTTGAGTATGGTGTTAGGGACTTTTCTAATCTCATACTTTTACATGTAGCTGTCCAGTTTTCCCAGCACCACTTATTGAAGAGGCTGTCTTTTCTTAACTGTATATTTTTGCCTCCTTATCAAAGATAAGGTGACCATATGTGTGTGGGTTTATTGCTGGGCTTTCTATCCTGCTCCATTGATCTATATTTCTGCTGTATTGCCAGTAGTATACTGTCTTGATTACTGTAGCTTTGTAGTATAGTCTGAAGTCAGGGAGCCTGATTCCTCCAGCTCCATTTTTCAGCCGCAAAATTGTGTTGTTTATTCAGGATCTTTTGTGTTTCCATACAAATTGTGAAATGTTTTGTTCTAGTTCTCAGAAAAATACCAGTGGTTGTTTGATACGGATTGCGTTTAATCTGTAGATTGCTTTGGGTAGTAGAGTCATTTTTACAAGGTTGAGTCTTCCAATCCAAGACTATGGTATATCTCTCCATCTATTTGTATCATCTATAATTTCTTTCATCAGTGTCTTATAATTTTCTGAACACAGGTCTTTTGTCTCCTTAAGTAGGTTTATTCCTAGATATTGTATTATTTTTGTTACAAAGGAAACTGGGAGTGTTTTATTAATTTCACTTTCAGATTTTTCATCATTAGTGTATAGGAATGTCAGAGATTTCTGTGCATTAATTTTGTAATCTGCTACTTTACCAAATTCATTGATGAGCTCTAGTAGTTTTCTGTTAGTATCTTCAGGATTTTCTATGTAGAGTATCATGTCATCTGCAAACAGTGATAGCTTTACTTCTTCTTTTCATATGTGGATTATTTTCTTTCTATTTCTTCTCTAATTGCTGTGGCAAAAACTTCCAAAACTATGTTGAATAATAGTGGTGAGAGTGGACAACCATGTCTTGTTCCTGATCTTAGTGGAAATCGTTTCAATTTTTCAGCATTGTCGACGATGTTGGCTGTGGATTTGTAATATATGGCCTGTATTTTGTTGAGGAAAATTCCTTCTATTCCTACTTTCTGCAGGGTTTTATCATAAATTGGTGTTGAATTTTGTTGAAAGCTTTCTCTGCATCTATTGAGATGATCATATGGTTTTTCTCCTTCAAATTGTTAATATGGTATATCACTTTGATTGATTTGTGTATATTGAAGAATCCTTGCATTCCTGAAATAATCCCCACTTGATCATGGTGAATGATAGTTTTAATGTGCTGTTGGATTCTGATTGCTAGTATTTTATTGAAGATTTTTACATCTATGTTCATCAGTGATATTGGCCTGTAGTTTTCTTTTTTTGTGACATCTTTGTCCGGTTTTGGTATCAGGGTGATGGTGGCCTTGTAGAATGAGTTTAAGAGTTTTCCTCCCTCTGCTATATTTTGAGAAGGATAGGTGTTAGCACTTCTCTAAAATTTTGATAGAATTCGCTGGTGAAGCCATCTAGTCCTGGGCTTCTTTTGGTTGGAAGATTTTTTATCACAGTTTCAATTTCAGTTCTTGTGATTGATATCTTCAAATTATCTATTTCTTCCTGATTCAGTCTTGGCAGGTTTTGCATTACTAAGAATTTTCCATTTCTTACAGGTTGTCCATTTTATTGGCATTGAGTTGCTTGTAGTAATCTCTCATGATCTTTTGTATTTCTGCAGTGTCAGTTGTTACTTCTCCTTTTTCATTTCTAATTCTATTGTTTTGCGTCTTCTCCCTTTTTCTCTTTATGAGTCTGGCTAATGGTTTATCAATTTTTTTATCTTCTTGAAGAACCAGCTTTTAGTTTTATTTCTCTTTGCTATCATTTCCTTCATTTCTTTTTCTTTTATATCTGATCTGATATATATGATTTCTTTCCTTCTGCTAACTTTGGGTTTTTTTTGTTCTTCTTTCTCTAATTGCTTTAGGTGCAAGGTAAGGTTGTTTTTTTGAGCTGTTTCTTGTTTCTTAAGGTAGGATTGTATTGCTCTAAACTTCCCTCTTAGAACTGCTTTTGCTTCATCCCATAGGTTTTGGGTCATCATGTCTCCATTGTCATTTGTTTCTAGGTATTTTTGATTTCCTCTTTGATTTCTTCAGTGATCACTTCATTATTAAGTAGTCCATTGTTTAGCCACCATGTGTTTGTATTTGTTAAAGACCTTTTCCTGTAATTGATATCTAGTCTCATAGCATTGTGGTCAGAAAAGATACTTGATACAATTTAAACTTTATTAAATTTACCAAGGCTTGATTTGTGACCCACGATATGATCTATCCTGGAGAATGTTCCATGAGCACTTGAGAAAAATGTGTATTCTGTTCTTTTTGGATTCAATGTCCTGTATATATCAATTAAGTCCATCCTGTTTAATGTATCACTTAAAGCTTGTGTTTCTTTATTCATTTTCATTTTGGATGATCTGTCCATTGGGGAAAGTGGGTTGTTAAAGTCCCCTACTATGAATATGTTCCTGTCGATATCCCTTTTATGGCTGTGAGTATTTGCCTTATGTGTTGAGGTGCTCCTATGTTGGGTGCATAAATATTTACAATTGTTATATCTGCTTCTTGGATCGATCCCTTGATCATTATGTAGTGTCCTTCTTTGTCTCATGTAATAGTCTTTATTTTACGTCTATTTTGTCTGATATGAGAATTGCTACTCCATCTTTCTTTTGATTTCTATTTGCATGGAATATCTTTTTCCATCCCCTCACTTTCAGTCTGTATGTGTCCCTAGGTCGGAAGTGGGTCCCTTGTAAACAGCATATATATGGGTCTTGTTTTTCTGTCCATTCAGCCAGTCTGTGTCTTTTGGTTTGAGCCTTTAATCCATTTACATTTACGGTAATTATCGATATGTATGTTCCTATTCCCATTTTCTTAATTGTTTTGGGTTTGTTATTGTAGGTCTTTTTCTTCTCTTGTGTTTCTTGCCTAGAGGAGTCCCTTTAGGATTTGTTGTAAAGCTGGTTTGGTGGTGCTGAACTCTCTCAGCTTTTCCTTTTCTTTAAAGGTTTTAATTTCTCCATCAAATCTGAATGAGATCCTTGCTGGGTAGAGTAATCTTGGTTGTAGGTTTTTCTCCTTCATCACTTTCAGTATGTCTTGCCACTCCTTTCTGCCTTGTAGTGTTTCTGCTGAGAGATCAGCTGTTAACCTTATGGGGATTCCCTTGTGTGTTATTTGTTGTTTTTCCCTTGCTGCTTTTAATATGCTTCCTTTGTATTTAAATTTTGACAGTTTGATTAATATGTGTCTTGCCGTATTTCTTCTTGGATTTATCCTGTATGGGACTCTCTGTGCTTCCTGGACTTGATTAACTATTTCCTTTCCTATATTAGGGAAGTTTTCAACTATAATCTCTTCAAATATTCTCTCAGTCCCTTTGTTTTTCTCTTCTTCTTCTGGGACCCCTATAATTCGAATGTTGGTGCATTTAATGTTGTCCCAGAGGTCTCTCTGGCTGTCCTCAGTTCTTTTCATTCTTTATTCTGTATTCTTCTCTGCAGTATTTATTTCCACTATTTTATCTTCCAGGTCACTTATCCATTCTTCTGTCTCAGTTATTCTTCTATTGTTCCCATCTAGAGTACTTTTAATTTCATTTATTTTGTTGCTCATCATTGCTTGTTTCCTCTTTAGTTCTTCTAGGTCCTTGTTAAATGTTTCTTGCATTTTCTCTATACTATTTTGAAGATTTTGGATCATCTTTACTCTCATTATTCTGAATTCTTTTTCCAGTAGCCTGCCTATTTCCTCTTCATTTGTTAGGTCTTGTGGGTTTTTGCCTTGCTCCTTCATCTGTTGTGTGTTTTTCTGTCTTCTCATTTTGCTTATCTTACTGTGTTTGGGGTCTCCTTTTTGCAGGCTGCAGATTAGTAGTTCCCGTTGTTTTTGGTGTCTATCCCCAGTGGCTAATGTTTGTTCAGTGGGTTGTGTAGGCTTCCTGGTGGAGAGGACTAGTGCCTATGTTCTAGTGGATGAGGCTGGATCTTGTCTTTCTGGTGTGCAGTTCCACGTCTAGTGGTGTGTTTTGGGGTGTCTGTGGCATTATTATGATTTTAGACAGCCTCTCTTCTAATGGGTGGGGTTGTTTTCCTGTCTTGCTAGTTGATTGGCATAGGGTGTCCAGCACTGTAGCTTGCTGGTCATTGAGTGAAGCTGGGTCTTGGCGTTGAGATGGAGATCTCTGGGATATTTTTGCTGTTTGGTATTACATGTAGCTGGGAGGTCTCTTGTTGACCAGTGTCTTGAAGTTGGCTCTCCCATATCAGAGGCACAGCAGTGACTCCTGGCTGGAACACCAAGAGCCTTTCATCCACACAGCTCAGAATGAAAGGGAGAACATGTAGAAATAAAAAGGATAAAATAAAATAAAATAAAGGTATTAAAATAAAAAATAATTATTAAGAAAAAACTATTTTAAAAAAGTAAAACAAACAAACAACAAACAAAAAAAAAAAAAAGACAGACAGAACCCTAGGACAAATGGTGAAAGCAAAGCTATACAGAAAAAAATCTCACATAGAAGCATACACATACACACTGACAAAAAGAGGAAAAGGGAATAAAATAATATATCTTGCTCTCAAAGTCCACCTCCTCAATTTGGGATGATTCTTTGTTCAGGTATTCCATCAAGTTGATTGTGGAGATTTAATTTGCTTCTCCTGAGGCTGCTGGGAGATATTTCCCTTTCTCTTCTTTGTTCGCAATGCTCCTGGGGTTCAGCTTTGGATTTGGCTCCACCTCTGCATTTTGGTTGCCTGAGGGTGTCTGTTCTTCACTTAGATAGGATGGGGTTAAAGGAACAGCTGCTTTGGGGACTCTGACTCACTCAGGCCAGCGGGAGGGAGGGGTACGGTACAAGCCTGCAATGGCAGAGGCCGGCTTGACTTTGCACCAGCCTGAGGTGCTCCGTGCCTTCTCCTGGGGAAGTTGTCCCTTGATCACAGGGCCCTGGCAGTGGTGGGCTGCACAGGCTCCCCAGAGTGGAGCTGTTAAGAGTGACCTGTGCTCGCACACAGGCTTCTTGGTGTTAGCAGCAGCAGCCTTAGCGTCTCATGCCCATCTCTGTGGTCCGCCCTGTTAGCCGTGGCTCATGCCCATCTCTGGAGCTTCTTTAAGCAGTGCTCTTAATCCCCTCTCCATGCGCACCAGGAAACAAAGAGGGAAGAAAATGTCTCTTGCCTCTTCAGCAGGTCCAGACATTTTCCCGGACTCCTTCCCGGCTAGCCGTGGTGCACTAAACCCCTGAAGTCTGTTTTCATGCTGCCAGTCCTCTCCCTGTGATCTGACCAAAGCACAAGCCTCAGCTCCCAGCCCTCATCCACCCCAGTGGGTAAGCAGACAAGCCTCTCGCGCTGGTGAGTGCTGGTCGGCACCAATCCTCTGTGTGGGAATCTCTCCACTTTGCCCTCTGCACCCCTGTTGCTGTGCTCTCCTCCACAGCTCTGAAGCTTCCCCCCTCCGCCACCTGCAGTCTTCACCCACTTAGGGGCTTCCTAGTGTGTGGAAACCTTTCCTCCTTCACAGCTCCCTCTCACTGGTGCAGGTCCCATCCCTATTCTTTTGTTTCTGTTTTTTCTTTTGCCCTACCCAGGTACGTGGGTAGTTTCTTGCCTTTTGTGAGGTCTGAGGTCTTCTGCCAGCGTTCAGTGGGTGTTCTATAGGAGCAGTTCCACATGTCGATGTATTTCTGATGTATCTGTGGGGAGGAAGGTGGTCTCTGTGTCTTACTCTTCTGCCATCTTCCTCAACTCCCGTCCTATTATTATTTTTTTGACCATAGTTAGTAACACTATATTGTACATTTGAAAATTGCTAAGAGAATAGATCTTATAAGTTCTCACCACAAGAAAATTAAAATGTTGTAACTATGTATGGTGATGGGTGATAATTAGACTTATTGTGGTCATGATTCTGCAATATATACAAACAGTGGATCATTACATTGTATACCTGCAACTTATATAAAGTTACATGTCAATTATACCTCAATTAAAAATAAAATGGAATAAGAACAGGGCCACCTGGACCCAGTTTATCAAAAACATCAGAAATGGGACTGGGAATAGGTTGAGGCCAATGAGGCAGTAGAATAACTTAAAGTCTCCTACTATCATTGTGTTACTGTCAA
This sequence comes from Orcinus orca, assembly GCF_937001465.1. Lineage (NCBI taxonomy): Eukaryota > Metazoa > Chordata > Mammalia > Artiodactyla > Delphinidae > Orcinus > Orcinus orca. The sequence goes on from NC_064580.1 coordinate 69,410,633, forward strand.
TTTCCCTTTTTATGGTTGTTAGAATTTGCCTTATGTATTGAGGTGCTCCTATGTTGGGTGCATAAATATTTATAATGGTTATATCTACGTCTTTGAATGATCCCTTGTTCATTATGTAGTATCCTACGTTTTCTCTTGTAACAGTCTTTATTTTAAAGTCTATTTTATCTGATACAAGGATTGCTACTCCAGCTTTCTTTTGGTTTCAATTTGCATTGAATATCTTTTTCCATCCCTTCACTTTCTGTCTGTATGTGTGCCTAGGTCTGAAGTAGGTCTCTTGTAGACAGCATATATATGAGTCTTGTTTTTGTATCAATTCAGTCAGCCTGTGCCTTTTGTTTGGAGCATTTAATCCATTTACTTCCAAGGTTATTATCCATATGTATGTTCCTATTACCATTTTCTTAATTGTTTTGGGATTGTTTTTATGGGTCTTTTTCTCCTCTTGTGTTTCCCAACTAGAGAAGTTATTTTAGCATTTATTGTAAAGCTGGTTTAGTGGTGCTGAATTCTCTTAGCTTTGGCTTGGCTGTAAAGCTTTTTATTTCTCCATTGAATCTGAATGAGAGCCTTACTGGGTACAGTAATCTTGGGTGCAGGTTTTTCTCTTTCACCACTTTAAGTATATCCTGCCACTCCCTTCTGGTCTGCAGGATTTCTGCTGAAAAATCAGCTGATAACTTTATGGGGATCCCTTTGAATGTAATTTTTGCTTTTCCCTTGTTGCTTTTAATATTTTTTCTTTGAATTTAATTTTTGTTAATTTGAATAATATGTGTCTTGGTGTGTTTCTCCTAGGGTTTATCCTGTATGGGACTCTCTGTAATTCCTGAAATTAGGTGACTATTTCCTTTCCATTGTTATGGGAGATTTCCACTAAAATCTCTTCAAATATTTTCTGAGACACTTTTGTTTTCTCTTCTTCTTCTGGGACCCTTATAATACAAATGTTGGTGCATTTAGTGTTGTCTCAGAGGTCTCTGAGATTGTCTTCAGTTCTTTTTACTCTTTTTTCTTTATTCTGCTCCTCGTCAGTTATTTCTACCATTCTGTATTCCAGCTCACTTATTCGTTCTTCTGCCTCAGTTATTGATTAATTATAATTAATTAATTAGTGTATTTTTCATTTCAGTTATGGTGTAGTTCACCTCTGTTTGGGATGCAGCAAAAAAGCTCTAGGAAGGAAGTTTATAGCAATTCAATCTCACCTCAAGAAACAAGAAAAATCTCAAATAAAAAATTTAAAACTTACACCTCAAGCAACAAGAGAAAGAACAAATAAGACCCAAAGTCAGGAGAATGAAAGAAATCACAAAGATCAGAGCAGAAATAGATGAAAGAGAAATGATGAAAACAATAGCAAAGATCAATGAAACTAAAAGCTGGCTCTTTGAGAAGATAAACAAAATTGATAATCCTTTAGCCATACTCATTAAGAAAATAAAGGAGAGGACACAAATCAATACAATTAGAAATGAAAAAGGAGAAATGACAACTGACACTGTAGAAATACAAAGGATTGTAAGAGACTACTAAAAACTATATGACAATAAAATGGACAACCAAGAAGAATGAACAAATTCTTGGAAAAGTGCAATTTTACAAGACTGAACCAGGAAGAATTAGAAAATATAAACTGACCTATCACAAGTAATGATATTGAAACTCTGATTAAAATCTTCCAACAAACAAAAGTCCAGGACCAGATGGCTTCATAGGTGAATTCCATTAAACATTTCAAGAAGAGTTAACACCAATCCTTCTCAATCTCTTCCAAAAAATTGCAGAGAGAGGAACACTCCCAAATTCATTCTACAAGGCAACCATCACCCTGATACCAAAATCAAAGATATCACAAAAACAGAAAACTACAGACAAATATCATTGATTAATATGGATGCAAAAATCGTGAACAAAATACAAGCAAACAGAATCCAACAACATATTAAAAGGATCATAAACCATGATCAAGTGGGATTTGCCCCAGGAATGAAAGGATTCTTCAATATACACAAATCAAAAAATGTGATATACCATATTAACAAATTAAGGAACAAATGCTACATGATCATCTCAATAGATACAGAAAAAACTTCTGACAAAATTTAACACTGATTTATGATAAAAACTCTCCAGAAAATGGGCATAGAGGGAATCTACCTCAACATATTAAAGGTCATATATGACAAACCCACAGCAAATATCATACTCAATGGTGAGAAACTAAAAGCATCTCCACTAAGATCAGGAACAAGACAAGGATATCCTGTCTTGCCACCCTTATTCAACATAGTTTTAGAAGTCCTAGCCAAGGTGATCCGAGAAGAAAAAGAAATAAAAGAAATACAAATTGGAAAAGAAGTAAAACTCTCACTGTTTGCAGATGACAAGATACTATACATAGAAAATCCTAAAGACGCCACTCGAAAACTACTATAACTAATCAATTAATTCGGTAAGGTTGCAGGTTACAAAATTAATGCACAGAAATCTCTGGCATTACCATACATTAAACATGAAAAATCATAAAGCCAAATTAAGGAAACAATTCCTTTTACCATCACAATAAAAAGAATAAAATATCTAGGAATAAACCTACCTAGGGGGGCAAAAGACTTGTACTCAGAAAACTATAAAACACTGATGATAGAAATCAAAAATGCCACAAACAGATGGAGAAATATATCATGCTCTTGGATTGAAAGAATCAATAATGTGAAAATGACTATACTACGCAAAGCAGTCTACAGATTCAATGTAATCCCTATCAAACTACCAATAGCATCCTTCACAGAATTAGAAAAGAATATTTACAGTTTGTATGGAAACACAGAAGAGTCCTAATAGCCTAAAGCAATCTTGAGAAAGAAAAATTGAGCTGGAAGAATCAGGCTCCTGACTTCAACCTATAGTATAAAGCTACAGTAATCAAGACAGCATGGTACTGGTACAAAAACAGAAATATAGAGCAATAGTATAGGATAGAAAGCCCAGAAATGAACCCACACACATATGGTCACCTAATTTATGACAAGTAAGACAAGAACATACAATGGAGAAAAGACAGCCTCTTCAAAAAGTGGTGCTGGGAAAACTGGACAGCCCCATGTAACATAATGAAATTAGAACACTAGCCAACACCATACAAAAAAATATACTCCAAATGGATTAAAGACCTAAATGTAAGACTGGACACTATAAAACCCTTAGAGGAAAACATAGGAAAAACACACTTTTACATAAACCACAGCAATATCTTTTTTGACCCACCTCCTAGAGCAATGAAAAAATCACAAAAAATAAACAAGTGGAACCTAATTAAACTTAAAAGCTTCTGCACAGCAAAGGAAACCATAAACAAAGACAACCCTCAGAATGAGAAAAGCAACGGACAAAGGATTAATCTCCAAGTTATACAAACAGCACATGGAGCTCAATAAAAAAACAAAACAACAACAAAAATAAAACAAAAAAACCCAACCAACCCAAGTAAAAAATGGGCAGAAGACCTAAATAGAAATTTCACAAAAGAAGACATAGAGATGGCCAAGAGGCACATGAAAAGATGCTCAACATCACTAATTATTAGAGAGATGCAACTCAAAACTACAATGAGGTATCACCTCACACCAGTCATAATGGCCATCATCAAAAAATCTACAAATGGTAAATGCTGGAGAGGGTGTGGAGAAAAAGGAAGACTTTTGCACTGTTGGTGGGAATGTAAATTGATACAGCCACTATGGAGAAAAGTATGGAGGTTCCTTAAGAAACTAAAAATAGAACTACCATATGACTCAAAAATCCCACTCCTGGGCATATACCCTGAGAAAACCATAATTCAAAAGGACACATGAACCACAATATTCATTGCAGCACTATCCAAGACATGGAAACAACCTAGAAGTCCAACAATAGATGAATGGTTAAAGAAGATGTGGTGCATATATACAATGGAATATTACTCAGCCATAAAAAGGAATGAAACTGGGTCACTTGTAGTGATGTGGATGGAACTAGAGTCTGTCATACAGAGTGAAGTAAGCCAGAAAGAGAAAAACAAATACAGTATATTAATGCATGTTTGTGGAATCTAGAAAAATTCTACAGATGAACCTATTTGTAGGTCAGGAATAGAGATGTAGACATAGATAATGGACATGTGGACACAGAGGGGAAGGGGAGGGTGGGACGGATTGGGAGATTAGGTTTGACAAAAATACACTACCATGTGTAAAATATATAGCTAGTGGGAACATGCTGTATAGCACAGGGAGCTTAGCTCGGTGCTCTGTGATGACCTAGATGAGTGGGATGGGGGTGTGGGAGGGAGGTCTAAAAGAGTGGGGACATAGGTGTACATATAGCTGATTTATTTCATTGTACAGCAGAAACTAACACAACATTGTAAAGTAATACTCCAGTAAATAAATAAATAAATAAGGCAGTGTGTATGTGTTAATCCCAAACTCCCAATCTATCCCTCCCCACGCATCCTCCCTGGTAACTGTAAGTTTGTTCTCTAAGTCTGTGAGTCTGTTTCTGCTTTTAAAAATAAGTTTGTTTGTATCATTATTTTTAGGTTCATATAAGTAATATCATATGATATTTGTCTTTCTCTGTCTGACTTACTTCACTTAGTATGATAATCTTCAAGTCCAACCATGTTGCTGTAAATGGCATTATTTCATTCTTTTTAAAGGCTGAGTACTATTCCATTGTACATATATATCACATCTTCTTTATCCATTCATCTGCCAATGGACATTTAGGTTACTCTCATATCTTGGCTATTGTAAACAGTGCTGCAACGAACACTGGGGTGCATGTATCCTTTGAACCCATATTTTTCTCCAAATATATGCCCAGAAGTGGGATTGCTGGATCATATGGTAACTCTATTATTAGGTTTTAAGGAACTTCCATACTGTACTGTTCTCCACAGTGGCTGTACCAATTTACATTTCCACTAACAGTGTAGAAGGGCTCCCGTTTCTCCACACCCTCTACAGTATTTATTATTTGTAGGCTTGTTTTTATGGTATCTTCCTATTTGGATTTTTAAAATTGGGGTAGAGTTGCTTTACAATGTTGTGTTAGTTTCTCCTGTACAGTGAAGTAAATCAGCTATATGTATACATATATCCCTCTCTTTTTTGATTTTCTTCCCATTTAGGTCACCACAGAGCATTCAGTAGAGTTCCCTGTGCTATACAGCAGGTTCTCATTAGTTATCTATTTCATACATATTAGTGTATATATATCAATCCCAATCTCTCAATTCATCCCACACCCTCTTTCCCTCCTTGGTGTCCATACATTTGTTCTCTATGTCTGTATCTGTATTTCTGCCTTGCAAACAGGTGTATCTGTACCATTTTTCTAGATTCCATGTATACATGTTAATATACAATATTTTTGTTTTTCTCTTTCTGACTACTTCACTCTTATGACAGTCTCTAGGTCCATCCACGTCTCTACAAATGACCCAATTTTGTTCCTTTTTATGGCTGAGTAATATTCCATTGTATATATGTACCACATCTTCCTTATCCATTCATCTTTTGATGGACATTTAGGTTGTGTCCATGACCTGGCTATTGTTAGTAGTGCTGCAATGAACATTGGGTGCATGTGTCTTTTTTAATTATGGTTTTCTTAGGGTATATACCCAGTAGGGTATATGCCCAGTATATTTCTGGGTTATATGGTAATTCTATTTTAGTTTTTTAAGGAACCTCCATACTGTTCTCCATAGCATCTGTATCAATTTACTTTCCCACCAACAGTGCAAGAGGGTTCCCTTTTCTCCACACCCTTTCCAGCATTTATTTTTTGTAGGTTTTTTGATGACGGCCATTCTGACAGTGTGAGGTGGCATCTTATTGTAGTTTTGATTTGCATTTCTCTAATAATTAGTGATGTTGAGCATATATTCATGTGCCTCTTGACCATCTGTATGTCTTCTTTGTAGAAATGTCTATTTAAGTCTTTGGCTCATTTTTTTATTGGGTTGTTTGTTATTTTGATATTGAGGCACATGAACTGTTTGTATATTTTTGAGACTAATCTGCTGTCAGTCTCATCATTTACAAATATTTTCTCCCATTCTGTGGGTTGTCTTTCCTTTTAGTGTATGTCTTTCATTTAGTCTTACTTTGCTGTGCAAAAGCTTTTGAATTTAATTAGGTCCCATTTGTTTGTTTTTATTTACATTGCTGTAGGAGATGGATTGCAAAAGATCTTGCTACTATTTATGTCAAAGTGTGTTCTACCTATGTTTTTCTCTAAGAGATTTATTGTATCCATTCTTACATTTACGTCTTTAATCCATTTTGAGTTTATATTTGTGTATGGTATTAAATAATATTCTAATTTCATTTTTTACATGTAGCACCATTTATTGAAGAGACTGTTTTTCCTCCATTGTATTGTGTTGCCTCCTTTTTCATAGATTAATTGACCATAGGTGTGTGAGTTTATTTCTGGGCTTTCTATCCTGTTCCGTTGATCTATATTTCTATTTCTGTTTTTGTACCCGTACCACACTGTTTTGATGACTATAGCTTTGTAGTATAGTCTGAAGTCAGGGAGTCTGATTCCTCCAGCTCCATTTTTCTTTTTCAAGATTGCTTTGGGTATTCATGGTCTTTGGTGTCTCCATACAAATTTTAAGATTTTTTGTCCTAGTTCTGTGAAAACTGCCATTGGTAATTTGATAGGGATTGCATTGTGTCTGTAGATTGCTTTGGGTAGCATAGTCATTTTGATATTATAGATTCTTCCAATCCAAGAACATGGTATTTCTCTCCACTTGTTTGTGCCATCTTTGATTTCTTTCATCAACGTCTTATAGTTTCCATAGTACAGGTTTTATTCTTCCTTAGGTAAGTTTATTCCTACGTATTTTATTCTTTTTGATATAATGGTTAATGGGATTGTTTCCTCAATTTTTCTTTCTGATCTTTTGTTGTTCATGTATAGAAATGCAGCAGAGCTCTGTGTATTAATTTTGTATCCTGCAACATTACCAAATTCACTGATGAGATCTAGTAGTTTTCTGGTAGCATCTTTACAATTTTTTATGCATGATATCAGTGACAGTTTTACTTCTTCTTTTCCAATTTGCATTTCTTTATTTTTTTTCTTCTCTGATTGCTGTGACTGGGACTTCCAAAACCCAGTCAGATCTTGAGATTATTTTTCAGTCTGTACTCTAATATTTTTCTTTATATATTCTTAATTCTTATAATAGATCAACTGTTGTTTTAAGAAATTCTGGGCTAGCATGCCCTGAATTTCTTAACTTTGTTTTCCCTGTGACAGTGCAGAAGACATTGAATATTTGTGACCAACATCACATCCTGTGTGCTGGTGTGCAGACAGTTCTTCACACTGGATGGCTCACCCTCTCAGCCCATAGTGTAAGAGGAAAAAACTCAGCATCTTCCATTCTAGGCTTGGGAGTAACCCCCAGGTGTTTGAGGCTCCAAATTTTGTCCATTATCTATATTCCACTGCTATTCTACTGTTATTCTTGCTGGAAAATTAAATGTCTACAAAGCAACTATGAGTTTGTTTTGTTCTGGCACCCTTAGCCTGAAATTCACCTTTATCTTTCCTCCACCAGGTAAGTATCCCTGGATTGTTTGTAGGAAGAGTAAGGCTAAAGCATGACAAAATGGTAAAAGTTATCATTTATGGAAGCCCAATTAGTTAGAAAATATAGATTAGCTTCATACTATACCTCAATTTGTCTCCCTCTTGGCTATCATCAGTTATTTTATACTGGGCTCTATTTCCAGATCAATCACTAATGAGCTCTGGTATCTTGGTAAATTCATTTTGTCCCATAATGCCCCAACTTTCCCCATCAATAAATGGGGAGATTTGGATTATATTAGATAATTTCTATCTCTTTCTTTCTGCTCTAACCTTATTTGGCTCTGACTTATAAATGAATAAGGAGACTTTTATTTACCACTGTTTACAAAAATCACAAGTTTCTCAACATTTTCCCTCCCAAACAATGTCATACTATTTTAGGGCTATGACCCTCAAAATTTTTCTACCTCAATAAACATGAAATATAACCTCCACAGTTGTGACATGCTTCCAGAAATGGCCAGAGCTGCATGTAATTTCTTTTTTGCTTTCTCTAATCTCAGCCATTTTTCTCTCACTCAAGAATGTATAGTACATAAAAGGGGTTTAAGAGTGATATGATTTGGAAAACGCTGAATCATTGCTATATATGTATAAAATTATTGGTAGCATTTGGACTTTATAATTGTTAGAAAATTCCTGGTGACACAGCTTACGGCTAGCTGATCACAACACACATGTGTGTCACTGAGGTGTAGAAACACTAGTGTGAAGGTTAGTGGACTGGCCATAGGGCGATTTCGGGTTTTAGTTCCAGCTCTCACATTAACTAATTGTGTTGTCTTGGGGAAAATACTTTATCTCTCTGACCTTCAGAATCTTCTCATGTGAAATGAGGAGACTGAACTAAACAATCTTTTTTGTTTCTGTTATATCTATCCTTCTCTAAGGATGAGGACATTCTGTAGTTTGCATACTATCTCTCCCATTCCCTCTTTTCCCTGATATTCCTTGTGATATATCAGAAGCACTGCTTACCAGAACATTCTAGTAGATATGGGGGAAAATGCATACATTTTATTTGGTCTGTTTTTCATTTTATATTTTTCTCCTTTCTTATTTTAGCCTTAATTGAGAAAGTGATGCAGAGAAAGCAGAAAGTTTTTGTTATATGGAATTTTTATTCAAAGAAAATATACTTACCCAAGTCTATTTTTAACAGCGAGCATGTTGGACCCACTATGTGTATTAATATATATGCAACATCAAACTCTGAGGTAGAAGTGGGAGGGAACATGGCTCACTGTCTTACAGTCAGCACATCTCCAGTTCCCAGATGAGAACACTGAAGGGAGAAATGTTGAGTTGGTTAGAGTACTACAGGAAGTTAGTGATAGAATGGGAACCAGAACATGGTTCACAAACTAGAATGCTTTGATACTATCTATAATTGTTGATTTTAGTAAATTCCGAATGAATTTTAAGAATCATAATATGTACTAATACATTACATGGTCTGATGTGATACAATAAATTCTCAAAGTGCTTCTTAAGTTATGAATTTTGGTTTCTCCATCCCACTGTTACCATTAAGTAAAAGACAGTCCGTTCAGTTAAGAGATGGATACTGAGATATACTGAGGTAGATGTTATTTTAAAATTCTGATATTTACTTTTTATTATGAAACATAAATTGTCTTGGAATAAAATGTGAATTCTTGCAGCTTGTCCTTTGTTTTTACAGAGGTTCTGTGGAATTCACTTTTTTCACATATTAACTCACCTTAGAAACAAGGTTGAAGCCCCCTTCAACTTATAGGAGATACCATAAGCAGTCAAATTATCTCAGGTTCTTCAACTGGCTTACACTGTGGATGAGGAGACAAAGCATCCAATCCTAAAGCTGCCAAAGATATCTTTTTTTCAAAGTAAGTGTTATTAGAATTTAGAAGAAAAAAGTTTTTCATTAGCTTGAGATCTGAACCTAAGAAATCATGTGCAAAGACAGTTTTTTATTTATTTGTTTATCTACATATTTAATTATTTTTACCAGGAAAGATTATTCAGTATTTGAAGTTTTTGTTCTGGGAAACAGAGATTACTTTAGATATGTTGTTGCAGACAGCAAAACTTTGACAAAGAGCAAAAATATACAAAGTAAGTTGGTTCAGAATAAGGGAAATTCTCATAACAACTAGAGTGTTCTTACATGTAGAGTCCTTGTATTAGAAATATTTCATAAAAGGGCCTCAATTAGGTAGGAAGAAAATCTAGATAATAATCTTAACTCTAGGATACATATTTATCACTTTTAATTATTCGGATAATTTCTATATGATATTTAATTATCAGGTAGGTGAAATCATCTAGGTTTTTAATTTCTCAATTCTTAGTTATTCATATGAGACATGACAGCTGTTTTAAACTTTTTATATGAAGACTTTCATCATCTAATTTTGAGTTGCAGAAAACCTCCAACTTCCATATTAAATGACTACTAAAAATTCCTGAAAGCAGATTTTCCCATTGAGGAAAGGATAGTATTATACCATTTGCTTTCTTCAGCCCATACAAGGAGGCCAAAAGAGGAGAAAGAAGTAGAATCAGTTGAGTGGGGTGGGGGGCACCAGGAGAGAGCTGATAGCAGGAAAGAATGGGCTAATCAACACAATGTCGAGGAACCCATAAATACTACTGACTGACTTACAGAAATGCAAAGGTGCAATTAGTTGCCTTCCTGTCTGCTGGGAAAGAAGGCTTGTTGTGCATCTTTTCTTTGTGAGTTCTGGAGGTGCTCAAGAGCTATATTTCTCTTTCTAGTGAGAGGGATGTGAAATAACCTTCAATGTACATGCCTGAAGTTTATCATGACTTCTCTGAACAATATTCTTGGACATCAACTTCATCCTCACATGACTGCCCTAGATTACTTACTGATCTTTATTTCGAGTACTAAAGCCCAGACAAAAATCTCAGTCCAGTAAAATGAGGCCCTTATGTTACTTGCTTTTATCTGCAGGCTCTGGGGCTTGGACTTTTTTGAGATATTACTAGCTATTGGTTCTCTCTTGGATTTACCACTTGGTTAATTTAGATACTATAATTCTGTGGCAGACACTTTCGTCTGCCTATCCAACAACAATTACTCTCTTATTACTTGTTAAGAGAATTTTAGTTTTGAACCATGTGTGGTTCTGAATTTTTATGAGTGGTCCAGTGCCCAGACTCAATAACTGAATTTTGATTAATATAAGCCAATCCTGGTAATTTCATTCTCTCTACAGTGATTTGCTTAGGGAGTATCATATCAGACTATTCTAGCTAATAAGAACTAAGACACTGTCTGGGATAGGAGATTTCTTAGAAGGAGAATGATTTCTTAGAAGGAAGAGATGGTCCGTTTTCTATTGTTCCACTTTATGTATGAATATGTGATGCCTGAAATTTACTGTACTTATTTGCAAGAATGAGGAAAATTTGCGAACACCCTGATGATGTGGGACACACACAAAGATTTTAACTGATAGAGAAACCAGGAAGTCCATGTCTCCCTTCCTATAAAGCCAATTTATGTAATCTCAAGGGTTTAATAACAAAGGGATACTGATACTTGCATAAGGACATGACCAGATGTCTACCTGACTCTGTGAATGAAGATCATGGCCAAAGCTGAGCAGACAAATTATCTTATACAGCAAACCAAACTTGTATGATGCAAAACCTGACACATTTATCAATCATGTATCGAATTAAAATCAGGTTCAAAATCATAAATGTTGCCATAATGAACAATTCAATATCTATCAAAATAATTGTCACTTTATGGAGGTCTGTGACAACTCTTACATGCTGAATAAAAGAATATACTTATAATATGCTGGGATAAGTCATTATCAAGTAGATTCTAATTTAATTGATCTGGAATTGGGCTCTAGGGATTGGTATTTTTTTTTAAAGTTTCCTGGGTTAATCAAATGTACAGTTAGGTTGAGAACCATTGGTATTGAAAGAAAAATAGTATGAAGGTTTTTTAGGAAGGAGCTACACTCATGATGAAATTCTACTTTATGTCAAAAAAGAAGAGTTTCCATACCTATTCTAACCATTTCTAGTTAGTAGAAGAGCAAAAATTATGTATGTTGAAGTTGGGTGGTGGTAGAAATATATTTGATTTTAGCATGAGTTCAAGCTTTACACTGGCACATTAGGTCAATCATTTGTCTTGGTTGTCTCTTCTTGTACCTGCTATGACGTCTCCCTCTTCTGGACCTTCTGTAGTTATTTGAATGGCCATGTCTTTATAGCTATAATCTTTATATTATCTATACTTGGGAGCTTTCCTGAATTGTCCTAAGATAATGTATATCCTGGAGGACAAGGATTGTCACCTTTTCACCTTTGTCCTTTACGTAATAAATAATAGATGCTTAATAAGTATTTGTTGACTAAATAGATATAATAGTTAATAATTCAGACTTTTCAACAATTAAAGCTGGTTCTTCCTTATCAGTCAAAACAGTATGATTAGGCTGTAATTGAGGTAAAGTGCTGGTGATTAAAAATATGACCTGATGCCATTTTCACTTATAACCTTTTGAAAAGTTAAAATAAGGTCATGTGAAGAAGTGTCATAAAAAGAATTACATAGAACCTTTGTATTATAGCTGGTTATGTTGCACAGCAGGTAAGTGAAATCTATCAGTAAACACTTTGAGTATTTCTTTCAATTTAGTTCTTATTTTCCTTTCTAACATTTCCAGGATAGATATAAATGGAAATGTCATATGCAAAGATACAGAAAAACATTAAAATCCTTCTTGAGAGCTCTATGTAACCAGCAACTTTGACTTATCTTCTATAGTAGAAGGCCCTGTTACATAAGCTAGGAGGCCCTATGAGTCAGTGTTCTGTTTTTGATGAGTTTCCATGGTTATAAGTTACTGAAATAGGAGTAGGGTTAGCCAGGCATACTTTTTACCCAAATAACACATAGCTGTTGAAAGTCCCGTTCATCTCTTTTAGATAGCTATCATTAATTAACCATGTAATTATGTGCCAGTCTCTATGCTGGACACTTCATTTATGTGATCTTATTTTTCCTTAAACAGGTTTGAAAGGTGGGAATTATTTTCTCCATGTCTTTGATGAAGAAACTGAGTCTCAGGGAGATTAAGTGGTTTTTCACAATAATTCAGTTATAGAATACAATAACTCCTGGAGACCAAAGAGGAAGTTAAATAATGGCCTGTGAATTAAGTTCACAACTAATACTGTTAAGTGCTGACATCTTGCATCTTGAATAGATCCAGTGTTTATAAGGTTAATTTGAGGATACATTAAAATGCATTATAACAATCATCCTATTTACTACAATTCAAATACTTATGACCGTTCCAGTTTAAGAAAAAAAATAAAGGACCACAAGTAGTTCCAACACCTTATATAATGCTCTTTGAGGCTACAGGTCTCATTATCTAGAAATAGACTTCTATAATGTGGAATTCTCCAACATAAAGGAGAAATTCAAGCAGTCCTTGATTTTGGAGTCTGTGCCAATATATCATTAGGACTATGAAATACCACTGATGCTTCACTTTATGGTCTTTAGTTGTGTTTAGAAATAAAATGTGAGTGATACTGAGCTCTAGTATTGTCAAAACTATGTGTGGAAGGTATGGTCAGGAGAGGAGCTGCTTGAATAATTACGGCTGTTCACAAAGTAATTAAAATTACCTTATTTGTTCCCAATAAAACCTTTTATTTAAAAAAAAACTGTGTTGTCTCAGAATGTAGGTGTTATGTTGCCTTCATCATGCTATATGCAGCACATCTTGCATTGGCTAAAAGATATGTCAGATACCCGTGGATGGGATTCTGAAGCAAAATGTAGAGAAGTAGAGAGTAGATAATGATGTTTGACACAGCAAAACAAAAATGTGCTTATGAAACTTCAGATAAGAATCCAAATTGATGTCACATGGCCAGTCCAGGGAAGAGGTTCCTTCACTTGAGAGAACCTGCTTCTACTGAATCCCTAATAATCACAACTGCAATCATCAGTTGTCTTTTGTTTTTGTTTTTTTTTAAATTTTTTACAACGCATGCATTGCCACACACAGCATTTTTTTTACAATGGAGCTGGGGTTACCTTAGCTGGGCTTAAGGAATTATTTCCAAAAAGGAACCTTAACTAAAAACTGTCTTTATTGCTCTCAAGCAAATAGTTAGTCAGAAAAAAATGATGGAGAAACTGTTCGTGTTGCCCAAATATCCCATGCTTTTTCAAATTACCGTGTTTTTGCACATTTTTCACTATTTTTCCCCCTGGCAAAATTCTACACTTCCTGCAAGGTCCACTTTAGTGTTATGTCTACTTTAAAGTCTTTCCTTATCTCTTAAGGATAAATAAATCTCTCTTTGCTTTTGGACATTTTGAACACTTTATTATTACCTTTGTTTACAGCAATTATATTACAGCTGATGGTGTTTGGACGTGAATCTTCTGTAAGGTTTTAAGCGAAATGAGACAACATAACCATAGACCACCTTTTTTCCTTCTGCGTCATACTTCAGTACCTATGATGTACAAAGTACTGTGTCTTGTAAAATGTCACCTAGTTAATAAATGGAAAAACTGAGATGAGAAACCAAGCCTTTTTATTCGCAGCCTATGGCCATTCTGAAAGACCATGTGGCTGATATCATTTTGTTCTATTTCAACCAAATATTTTATCTTTATAACTGACACATTAATCAAAAACCTCTTGAGCAACTATCATGCTTCCTAGTAGCAATCTGACTTCCAGCTTCCCAAACAATTTTCAACAGTTTGGATATAGTATATTCTATTAGATTTAATGGACTTTGTGCTCTTTTCTTCAAGAATGTGCCATTTCTGAGGGAAAGCAAAGTCAATTCTTGGTGAATGGAGAGCTCTATAGTCAATTTCTGATTTTCTCCAATATTAAGTTTCTGTACTCATGTCTGTTTGTATGAATATGCTAGCACGTGTGTGAGTGGGAGGGAGAAATGCTTCGATTACACAGTGAGTCATCCAGATGTTTTAGAAATGCTAAAGGTAATTTTCTTTCCAGGATAATTGCTGTTTCATATGAACATAACAGGAAAAAATTAACTAAGTTTATTTTTTATTTCCTCTGAAAGCAATTCCTCCATGCCAGCACCTTGTAAAATAACAACAAAAAATCTACCCATTTCCCAAAATCTCAAGAAATCAAAGAAAACTAGGGTTTTGTCATGATCTAATCATAAAGTGAGCAATTTTAAAATTACAAGTAAGTCAAGAAATGCTCCTAGCCACCACTCCAACCAGAACATCCATGACTATTCTATAGAAAATATATTGATTTGGGAGGTGGCGAAGATCATCCACTAGATTCTAAAATGTGTGGGGATAAAAAGGCTAAATAAAAGTAATTTTACCACTCATGATCCTGTGCACCTGGATGACTGGAATGTTAGTGAACAAAGAGCTAGAGTCTTTGAAATGTTTTGACAAGACAGGGAAGGTCACCATTTGAGGCTGCACAGAACACAGAGGGTTGGGTTAATGATTGCTGACAAGTTTTTCTCAGAACAATGCAGTCTCAGGATTTAATGAGAGCTCCCTGCTGAGAGTAGGGTAATGTTTACTGCAAATGGAATCAATGAAAACAACATTTTGAGAGAGATTGAAACTGCCTTGTTTTATTAAATGTTCAAAGCTGATGTGACATTTGTTCTATTATGAATAATCACTGAGTCTCAGGTCATTTCCACAGTATGGAAACACTAAAAATGACACAGACATAAGGAGATGTTATTTTAGACTTTTGCTCTTCAATTATGGGAAACTGAATATTGGTTATTGTATTCAACAACTCATCTTAAGCCTATTTCAGGTCTAGATAAAGTACTTTTTTAAAAGATGATGCTTGCATTATAAACAACTAAATGGAATGTTTCTGCTATCCCAGGGAATGCAAAGTAAGTGATAATGCGAGTAGTAAAGGGTTTTATATCAATGCCTGTTTTCTACCCTACATTGCTCCCCTCAAATACAGCAATATGAGATTCTACATATAACCTTTATGAAGCAGTGGTCATGCTTACTTAGATTCACATCTAGGTCATATCTCCAGCGTTCAATAAAGGGCCAAGAGCATAGTAAACTACTCAAAAATTAATTGTTGGGCTTCCCTGGTGGCGCAGTGGTTGAGAGTCTGCCTGCCGATGCAGGGGACACGGGTTCGTGCCCCGGTCCAGGAAGATCTCACATGCTGTGGAGCTGCTGGGCCCATGAGCCATGGCCACTGAGCCTGCGAGTCCGGAGCCTGTGCTCCGCAATGGGAGAGGCCACAACAGTGTGAGGCCCGCATATTGCAAAAAAAAAAAATTAATTGTTGAACAGATGAATGATTAAAAGCCGATAAGGAGGAGGAATCAAGATGATAGCATACGACGATCCTGAACTCACCTCTTTCCACAGACACAACAAATCTGCAACTACATATGGGATAAGTCCCACTGAAAGGGACCTGAAAACTGGATGAACAGAGCAACAGAACATCCACAACAAAGGGTAAAAAGACAGTATTGATACAGAGAGGAGAGGAAGAGATATGGTCTTGTCAAGGGGAAAAAAAAAATCCCAGTCACAGTGATCGACAGTCAAGAGGGATCACAAAGGTAGAGATTTTTACCCTGAGGAACTAAAGATTTGAGCACCACATCATGCACCACAAACCTTAGATTCTGCACAAAAGAGACGAACCCTCAAAACACCTGGCTTTGAAAATCAACAAGAAATACAATGAGCAAAATTATAGAACTGCAGGGAACAGAAAACACACTCTTAAAGGGCTTGCACACTGACTCAACCCAGAAAACAGTGCAAAAACACTAGTTTCAAAAGTGCATAGACTACAGGTGAAGGGGATCCACTTACCAAACTTGAAGTGTCTGCCAGAGAGGCAGGAATGAGATGGAATGCTCCCCAGGGACTGAAACACTGGTGGAAGCCATTTTTGAAACCTCAGGCTACTTTATTAATGCCAGTGTTGGTGTGTGCTATTTTATAACTCTCCCTCTAACCGTTTAGCACCAGTGGGCATGCCTCACTGAAAGCCCACCCCTACACCTCAGCCAGTCCTGACAGCTGGCTAGCCAATAAACCAACTCACCAGCATGCTGCAGTAGTTGCAGCCAGATTCCACAGATGGGCCGGAGGAGAGTTCCACCCACCAGCAGTCAAAGCCCTGAAATAACAGGAGGGGGCATGCAGCACGCATAAGGAATACACTTTGAGTGTCTGGCTCTAGTGGTCAGGAATAATTGTGCTTCTGAACACAATTATAATGTGTCTTGGTATGTGTCTTTGGGTTCACAAAACATCTACATAAGGCCACACGTTCAAGACCAAGAGAGGTTACTAATTTACCTAGTACATAGAAACAAAAACAGAGAAGTAGGCAAAATAAGGAGGCATAGGAATATGTTTTGATTGAGAAAAAAACAAGAAAAAAATCAGAAAAAGAACTAAACAAAATGGAGATAAACAATCTACTTGATAAAGAATTAAAAGTAATGGAAAGAAAATAATTAAAATACATTCCTCCAAAGAAGACATCCACATGGTTAACAGGCACATGAAAAGAAAAGATGCTCAACATTGTTAATTATTACAGAAATGCAAATCAAAGCCACAATAAGATATCACCTCACACCAGTATGAATAGCCATCATCAAAATGTCTACAAATAATAAATGCTGGAAAGCGCGTGGAGAAAAGGAATCCCTCCCAATGTTGGTGGGAATGTAAATTGGTACAGGCACTATGGAAAAAAAGTACAGATATTCCTTAAAAAGACTAAAAATAGAGCTACGATATAATCCAGCAGTCTGATTCTTGGGCATATATCTGGAGAAAAAGATGGTTTGAAAGTTTACATGCACCTTGAATGAACATTGCAACACTCTTTACAATAGCCAATACATGGAAACAATCCAAATGTCAATCAAAAATAGAATGGATAAAGAAGATGTGATATATAGATATATATAGATATATATATATATATTACTCAGCCATTAAAAAGAATGAAATACTGCCATTTGCAGCAACATGGATGGACCTAGATATTATCATACTAAGTGAGTCAGACAGAAAAAGACAGGCATCATACAATATAACTTACATGTGGGATCTAAAAATATGATGAAAATGAACTTATTTGCAAAACAAAAATAGCCTCAAAGGCATAGAAAACAAACCTCTGGTTACCAAAGGGGAAAAGGGGTGGGGGAGGGATAAATTAGGAATTTGGAACTAACAGATACACACCACTATATATAAAATAAACAACAAGGACCTACTGCATAACACAGAGAATGAACTGTATTCAATACCTTGTAATAACCTACAATGGAAAAGAATCTGAAATATATATATGTATATATGAAATATATATATGTATATATGAATCACTTTGCTGTACACCTGAGAGGTAAGTCAACTATATTTCAATTAGAAAAGAATAATGGTCATAAAAAGGCTGACCAAATGTGGGAGAAGAATAGAGGAACACAGTGAGAATTTCAACAAAGAAATAGAAAATATAAAAATATACTAAACACGGGAGACCTTCAAGATGGTGGAGGAGTAAGATGTGGAGATCACCTTCTCCACAAATACGTCAAAATTACATCTACATGTGGAACAACTCCTACAGAACACCAACTGAAAGCTGGTAGAAGACCTCAGACTTCCCAAGAGGCAAGAAAATCCCCATGTACCTGGGTAGGGCAAAAGAAAAAACAGAGAAAAAAGAATAGGGACAGGAAGTGAACCTCTGGGAGGGGGCTCTGTAGGAGGAAAAGTTTCCACACACTAGGATGCCCCTTCACTGGTGGAGATGGGGGGTGGGAAGCTTCAGAGCCATGGAGGAGAGTGCAGCAATAGGGGTGCAGAGGGCAAAGCAGAGAGATTCCCACACAGATGATTGGTGCTGACCAGCACTCACCAGCCTGAGAGGCTTGCCTGCTCACCCGCCAGAGTGGATGGGGCTGGGAGCTGGGGCTCGGGCTTCGGAGGTCAGATTGCAAGGAGAGAACTGGTGTTTGCTGTGTGAACACAGCCTGAAGGGGTTAGTGTACCATAGCTAGCCAGGAGGGAGTCCAGGAAAAATTCTGGACCTGCCTAAGAGGCAAGAGACCATTGTTTTGGGCTGCATGAGGAGAGGGGATTCAGAGCACCGCCTAAACGAGCTTCAGTGATGGTTGTGAGCCACGGCTATTAGCTCGGAGCCCAGAGATGGCATGAAACACCAAGGCTGCTGCTGCAGCCACCAAGAAGCCTGTGTGCAACCACAGGTCACTATCCACATACCACTCCCTGAGAGTCTGTGCCACCTGCCACTGCCAGGGTCCAGTGATCCAGGGACACCTTCCCCAGGAGAACACACAGCACACCCCAGGCTGTTGCAAAGTCTCGCCTCTGCTGCTGAAAGCTCACCCTACATTCCAGTTATAACTACAGTACCCCTCATTTCCCCAGGCCTGAATGAGCAGAGCCACTTAATCAGCCAAATTTTTAACCCCCACCTCTCTGGATGAAGAACAGATGCCTGAGGACAACTTACATGAAGAGGTGGGACCAAAATCAAAGCTGATCCCCAGGGGTTGTGTGAACAAGGAAGAGAAAGGAAAATGTCTCCCTGCAACCTGAGAAGCAGCAGATTAAATACCCACAAACAACTTGATGTACCCTTCATCTGGGGAACACCTGAATAGACAAAGAATCATCCCAAAATTATGGCGGTAGATTTTGGGAGCAACTGTAGCCTTGGGGTTTTCTGTCTGTGACTTATTTGTTTCTGATTTTTTATGTTTATTTTAGCTTAGTGTTTAGTGATTGTTATCATTAGTGTATTTGTTTATTGGTTTGAATGCTCTCTTCCTTCTTTTTTTATTATTATTATAATAATATTTTTTTACTTATTTATTTTTTTTATTTTTTCTCACTTTTCTCCTGATCTGTGTGACTGACAGAATCTTGGTGCTCTGGCCTGGGGACAGGCATGGGCCTCTGAGGTGGGAAAGCCATGTTTAGGACATTGGACCACAAGAGACCTCCCAGCCCTCATAACATCAATCGGTGAGAGCTCTCCCAGAGATCTCCATCTCAATGCTAAGACCCAACTCCACCCAAAGGCCAGCAAACCCCAGTCCTGGGTGCCCCATGCCACACAACTAGCAAGACAGGAACACAACCCCACCTATTAGCAGAGAGGCTACCTAAAATCATACTAAGTTCACAGACACCCCAAAATACACCACTGGATGCGGGCCTGCCCACCATAAATAGAAGATACAGCCTCATCCACCAGAACACAGGCACTAGGCCCTTCCACAAGGAAGTCTACAAAAGCCACTGAACCAACTTAACCACTGGGTGCAGACACCAAAAACAATGGGAACTATGAACATGCAGCCTTTAAAAAGGAGACCTCAAGCACAGTAAGTTAAACAAAATGAGAAGACAGAAATATGTAGCAGATGAAGGAGCAAGGTAAAAACCCACCAGATCAAACACATGAAGAGGAAATAGGCAGTCTACCTGAAAAAGAATTGAGAGTAATAATAGTAAAGATGATCCAAAATCTTGAAAATAGAATGGAGAAAACACAAGAAACATTTAACAAGGACCTAGAAGAATTAAGGAGATCACAAACAATGATGAACAACAAAATAAATGAAATAAAAAAATCTCTAGGGCTTCCCTGGTGGCGCAGTGGTTGACAGTCCGCCTGCCAATGCAGGGGACATGGGTTCATGCCCTGGTCTGGGAAGATCCCACATGCCACAGAGCGGCTGGGCCTGTGAGCCATGGCCGCTGAGCCTGCGCGTCCGGAGCCTGTGCTCCACAACAGGAGAGGCCACAACAGCGAGAGGCTTGCATACCACAAAAACAAAAACAAAAAAATCTCTAGAAGGAATCAATAGCAGAATAACTGAGGCAGAAGGACAGATAAGTGACCAGGAAGATAAAAGAGTGGAAAAACAACCACAGAGCAGAATGCAGAAAAAAGAATCGAGGACAGTCTCACAGACCTCTGGGACAACATTAAATGCACCAACATTCTGAATATAGGGGTCTCAGAGGAAGAAGAGGAAAAAAAAAAAGGACTGAGGAAATATTTGAAGAGATTATAGATGAAAACTTCAGTAACACGGGAAAGGAAATAGTCAGTCAAGTACAGGAAGTGCAGAGAGTACCATACAGGATAAATTCAAGGAAAAACAGGCCAAGACACATATTAATCAAACCATCAAAAATTAAATATAAAGAAAAAATATTAAAAGTAGCAAGTGAAAAAACAACAAATAACATACAAGGAAATGTCCTTAAGGTTAACAGCTGATCCAGAAGGGAGTAGAAAGACATATTTAAAGTGAAGAAAGGGGAAAATATACAACCAAGATTACTCTACCCAGCAATGGTCTCATTCAGATTCGATGTAGAAATAAAAAGCTTCACAGACAAGCAAAAGTAAAGAGAATACAGCACCACCAAACCACATTTACAACAAATGATAAAGGAACTTCTCTATGCCCAAAACAAAAGAGAAAGAAAACACATACAAAGACAAACACAAACAATTAAGAAAATGGTAATAAGAACATATATATCAGTAATTACCTTAAATGTAAATGGATTAAATGCTCCAACCAAAAGACATAGACTGGCTGAATGGAGACAAAAACAAGACCTGTATATATGCTGTCTACAAGAGACCAACTTCAGACCTAGGGACACGTACAGACTGAAAGTCAGGGGATGGAAAAAGATATTCCATGCAAAAGGAAATCAAAAGAAATCTGGAGTAGCAATTCTCATATCAGACAAAATAGACTTTAAAATAAAGACTATTACAAGAGACAAAGAAGGACACTACATAATGATCAAGGGTTCAACCTAAGAAGAAGATATAACAATTGTAAATATTTATACACCCAATACAGGAGCACCTCAAAACATAAGGCAAATGCTGACAGCCACAAAAGAGGAAATAGACAGTAACACAATAATAGTACGGGACTTTAACACCCCACTTTCACCAATGGACAGATCATCCAAAATGGAAATAAATGCGGAGACACAAGCTTTAAATGAAAAATTAGACAAGACGGACTTAATTGATATTTATAGGACGTTCCATCCAAAAACAACAGAATACATTTTCTTCTCAAATGCTCATGGAACATACTCCAGGATAGATCATATCTTGGGACATAAATCAAGCATTAGTAAATTTTAGAAAATTGACATAATATCAAGTATCTTTCCACCCACAACGCTATGAGACTTGATGTCAATTACATGAAAAACATTGTAAAAAGCACAAACACATGGAGGGTAAACAATATGGCACTAAATAAGAGATCACTGAAGAAATCAAAGAGGAAATCAAAAAATACCTAGAAAGAAATGACAATGAAAACACGATGACCCAAATCCTATGGAGGGCAGCAAAGGCAGTTCTAACAGGGAAGTTTCTAGTAATACAATCCTACCACAAGAAACAAGAAAAATGTCAAGTAAATAACCTAACCTTACACGTAAAGCAATTAGAAAAAAAGAACACCACCAAAAAAAAAAAATACTAGAGTTAGCAGAAGGAAAGAAATCATAAAGATCAGATAAGAAATAAATGAAGGGAGAGGAGGGGAAGATGGCTGAAGAGTAAGATGCGGAGGTCACCCTCCTCCCCACAGATACACCAGAAACACATCTACACGTGGAACAACTCCTACAAAACACCTACTGAAGGCTGGCAGAAGACCTAAGACCTCCCAAAAGGCAAGAAACTCTCCACGTTCCTGGGTAGGGCAAAAGAAAAAAGAATAAACAGAGACAAAAGGATAGGGAAGGGTCCTGCGACAGTGGGAGGGAGCTGTGAAGGAGGAAAGGTTTCCACACAGTAGGAAGCCCCTTCGCGGGCGGAGACTGTGGGTGGTGGAGGGGGGAGGCTTTGGAGCCACGGAAGAGAGCACAGCAACAGGGGTGCGGAGGGCAAAGTGGAGAGAGTCTCGCACAGAGGATCAGTGCCGACCAGCACTCACCAGCCCGAGAGGCTTGTCTGTTCACCCACCAGGGTGGGCGGAGCTGGGAGCTGAGGCTCGGGCTTCGGTAGGAGCGCAGGGAGAGGACTAGGGTTGGCGGCGTGAACACAGCCTGTAGGGGGGTTACTGCACCACGGCTAGCAGGGTGGGAGTCCGAGAAAAGTCTGGACCTGCCGAAGAGGCAAGAGACTTTTTCTTCCCTCTTTGTTTCCTGCTGTGCGAGGAGAGAGGATTAAGAGCACTGCTTAAAGGAGCTCCAGAGACGGGTGCAAGCCACGGATAAGAGGGTGGACCCCAGAGATGGGCATGAGACGCTAAGGCTGCTGCTGCCACCACTAAGAAACCTGTGTGCGAGCACAGGTCACTCTCCACACCTCCCCTCCGGGAAGCCTGTGCAGCCTACAACTGCCAGGGTCCCGGGATCCAGGGACAACCTCCACGGGAGAACGCACGGCATGCCTCAGGCTGGTGAAATGTCACACGGGCCTCTGCCGCCTCAGGTTCCCCCCGCACTCCGTACCCCTCCCTCCCCCCGGCCTGAGTGAGCCAGAGTCCCTGAATCTGCTGCTCCTTTAACCCCATCCTGTCTGAATGAAGAACAGACGCCCTCCGGCGACCTACACGCAGAGGCAGGACCAAATCCAAAGCTGAGCCCCTGGGAACTGAGAGAACAAAGAAGAGAAAAGGAAATGTCTCTCAACAGCTTCAGAAGCAGGGAATTAAAGCTCCGCAACCAACTTGATGTAACCTGCATCTGTGGAATACATGAACACACAACGAATCATCCCAAATTGAGGAGCGTAGACTTTGAGAGCAAGATTTATGATTTTTTTCCCCTTTTCCTCTTTTTGAGAGTGTGAATGTGTATGCTTCTGTGTGAGATTTTTTCTGTATAGCTTTGCTTCCACCATTTATCCTAGGGTTCTATCCGTCTGTTTTTTTTTAAATTGTTTTCTTAAAAATTATTTTTTATCTTAATAACTTTATTTTATTTTAATTTGTCTTGTTTCTATCTTTCTTTCTATCTTTCCTTCCTTCCCTCCTTTAGACAACGAATCATCCCAAATTGAGGAAGTGGACTTTGAGAGCAAGATTTATGATTTTTTTCCCCTTTTCCTCTTTTTGTGAGTGTGTATGTGTATGCTTCTGTGTGAGATTTTGTCTGTATAGCTTTGCTTCCACCATTTGTCCTAGGGATCACTCCGTCCATTTTTTTTTCTTAATAATTATTTTTATTTTAATAACCTTATTATACTTTATCTTACTTTATTTTATTTTACTTTATCTTTTCTTTTGTTCTTTTTTTCCTTCCTTCCCAACTTCCTTCCTTGCTCCCTCCCTCCCTGCTTCCCTCCTTTCTTTCTTTCCTTCTTTCCTTCATTCCCTCTTCCTTTCTTTCTTCTTCTATGAATTCTTTCTTTCTACATTTTCTCCCTTTTATTCTGATCTGTGTGGATGAAAGGCTCTTGGTGCTACAGCCAGGAGTCAGTGCTGTGCCTCTGAGGTGGGAGAGCCAACTCCAGGAAACTGGTCCACAAGAGACCTCCCAGATCCACATGTTATAAAATGGTGAAAATCTCCCAGAGACCTCCATCTCAACACCAGCACCCAGCATCACTCAACGACCAGCAAGCTACAGTGCTTGACAACCTATGCCAAACAACTAGCAAGAGAGGAACACAACCCCACCCATTAGCAGAGAAGTTGAGTAAAATCATAATAAGTCCACAGATACCCCAAAACACACCACCAGACGTGGACCTGCCCACCAGAAAGACAAGATAAAGCCTGATCCACTAGAACACAGGCATTAGTCCCCTCCACCAGGAAGTCTACACAACACACTAAACCAACATTAGCCACTGGGGACAGACACCAAAAACAACGGAAACTATGAACTGCAGCCTGCAAAAAGGAAACCCCAAACACAGTAAGATAAGCAAAATGAGAAGACAGAAAAACACACAGCAGATGAAGGAGCAAGATAAAATCCGAGCAGACCTAACAAATGAAGAGGAAATAGGCAGTCTACCTGAAAAATAATTCAGAATAATGATAGTAAAGATGATCGAAAATCTTGGAAATAGAAGAGAGAAAATGCAAGAAACATTTAACAAGGACCTAGAAGAATGAAAGATGAAACAAACAACGATGAACAAAACAATAAATGAAATGAAAAATACTCTAGACTGGATCAATGGCAGAATAACTGAGGCAGAAGAACGGATAAGTGACCTGGAAGATAAATTAGTGGAAATACCTACTGCAGAGCAGAATAAAGAAAAAAGAATGTAAAGAACTGAGGATAGTCTCAGAGTCCTTTGGGACAACATTAAACGCACTAACATTCAAATTATAGGGGTTCCAGAGAAGAAGAGAAGAAGAAAGGGACTGAGAAAATATTTGAAGAGATTATAGTTAAAAACTTCCCTAATATGGGAAAGGAAATAGTTAATCAAGTCCAGGAAGCACAGAGTGTCCCATACAGGATAACTCTAAGGAGAAATATGCCAAGACACATATTAATCAAACTGTCAAAAATTAAATACAAAGAAAGCATATTAAAAGCAGCAAGGGAAAAACAACAAAAAACACACAAGGGAATCCCCATAAGGTTAACAGCTGATCTCTCAGCAGAAACTCTGCAAGCCAGAAGGGACTGGCAGGACATACTGAAAGTGATGAAGGAGAAAAACCTGCAACCAAGACCACTCTACCCAGCAAGGATCTCATTCAGATTTGAGGGAGAAATTAAAACCTTTACAGACAAGCAAAAGCTGAGAGAGTTCAGCACAACCAAACCAGCTTTACAACACATGCTAAAGGAACTTCTCTAAGCAAGAAACACAAGAGGAGGAAAAGACCTACAATAACGAACCAAAAACAATTAAGAAAATGGGAATAAGAACATACATACCGATAATTACCTTAAATGTAAATGGACTAAATGCTCCCATCAAAAGACACAGATTGGCTGAATGGATACAAAAACAAGACCCTTATATATGCTGTCTACAAGAGACCCACTTCGGACCTAGAGACACATACAGACTGTAAGAAAGGGGATGGAAAAAGATATTCCATGCAAATGGAAGCCAAAAGAAAGCTGGAGTAGCAATTCTCACATCAAACAAAATACACTTTAAAATAAAGATTGTTAAAAGAGACAAAGAAGGACTACATAATGATCAATAGATCGATCCAGGAAGAAGATATAACAATTGTAAAGATTTATGCACCCAACACAGGAGCAGCTCAATACATAAGGCAAATACTAACAGCCATAAAAGGGGAAATAGACAGTAACATATTCATAGTAGGGGACTTTAACACCCTAGTTTCACCAATGGACAGATCATCCAAAATGAAAATAAATAAGGAAACACAGCTTTAAATGATACATTAAACAAGATGCACTTAATTGATATTTATAGGACATTCCATCCAAAAACAACACAATACACTTTTTTCTCAAGTGCTCATGGAACATTCTCCAGGATAGATTATATTTTGGGCCACAAATAAAGCTTTGGTAAATTTAATAAAATTGAAATTGTATCAAATAACTTTTCCAAACACAACGCTATGAGACTAGATATCAATTACAGGAAAATATCTGAAAACATAAAAACACATGGAGGCTAAACAATACACCACATAATAACGAAGTGATCACTGAAGAAATCAAAGAGGTAATAAAAATATACCTAGAAACAAATAACAATGGAGACACAAAAACCCAAAACCTATGGGATGCAGCAAAAGCAGTTCTAAGAGGGAAGTTAATAGCAATACAATCCTACCTTAAGGAACAGGAAACATCTCAAATAAACAACCTAACCTTGCACCTAAAGCAATTAGAGAAAGAAGAACAAAAAATACCCAAAGTTAGCAGAAGGAAAGAAATCATAAAAATCAGATCAGAAATAAAAGAAAAAGAAATGAAGGAAATGATAGCAAAGATCAATAAAACTAAAAGCTGGTTCTTTGAGAAGATAAACAAAATTAATAAACCATTTACCAGATTCATCTAGAAAAAAGGGAGAAAACTCAAATCAATAGAATTAGAAATGAAAAAGGAGAAGTAACAACTGACACTGCAGAAATACAAAAGATCATGAGAGATTACTACAAGCAACTCTATGCCAATAAAATGGACAACCTGGAAGAAATGGACAAATTCTTAGAAATGCACAACCTGCCAAGACTGAATCTGGAAGAAACACAAAATATGAACATACCAATCACAGGCACTGAAATTGAAACTGTGATTAAAAATCTTCCAAGAAACAAATGCCCAGGACCAGATGGCTTCACAGGTGAATTCTATCAAACATTTAGAGAAGAGCTAAGAGCTATCCTTCTCAAACTCTTCCAAAATATAGCAGAGGGTGGAACACTCCCAAACACATTCTACGAGACCACCATCACCTTGATACCAAAACCAGGCAAGGATGTCACAAAGAAAGAAATTTATAGGCCAATATCACTGATGAACATAGATGCAAAAAATCCTCAAAAAATACTAGCAAACAGAATCCAACAGCACACTGAAAGGATCATACACCATGATCACGTGGGGTTTATTACAGGAATGCAAGGATTCTTCAATATATGCAAATCAAACAACGTGACACACCATATTAACAAGTTGAAGGAGAAAAACCATATGATCATGTCAATAGATGCAGAGAAAGCTTTCAACAAAATTCAACACCCATTTATGACAAAACCCTGCAGAAAGTAGGCATAGAAGGAACTTTCCTCCACATAATAAAGGCCATATATGACAAACCCAAAGCCAGCATCATCCTCAAAGGTGAAAAACTGAAAGCATTTCCACTAAGATCAGGAAAAAGAAAAGGTTGCCCACCCTCACCACTCTTATTCAACATAGTTTTGGAAGTTTTAATCACAGCAATCAGGCAAGAATAGGAACTAAAAGGAATCCAAATCAGAAAAGAAGAAGTAAAGGTGTCCCTGTTTGCAGATGACATGATACTATACATAGATAATCCTAAAGATGCTACCAGAAAACTACTAGATCTAATCAATGAATCTGGTAAAGTAGCAGGATACAAAATTAATGCACACAAATCTCTGGCATTCCTATACGCTAATGATGAAAAATCTGAAAGTGAAATCATGAAAACACTCACATTTATCATTGCAACAAACAGAATAAAATATCTAGGAATAAACATACCTAAGGAGACAAAAGACATGTATGCAGAAAATTAAAAGACACTGATGAAAGAAATTAAAGATGATACAAATAGATAGAGAGATATACCATGTTCTTGGATTGGAAGAATCAACATTATGAAAATGACTACCCAAAGCAATCTACAGATTCAATGCAATCCCTATCAAACTACCACTGGCATTTTTCACAGAACTAGAACAAAAATTTCACAGTTTGTATGAAACACAAAAGACCCCGAATACCAAAGCAATCTTGAGAACGAAAAACGGAGCTGGAGGGATCAGGCTCCCTGACCTCAGAATATACTACAAAGCTACAGTAATCAAGACAGTATGGTAATGCCACAAAAACAGAAGGATAGATCAATGAAACAGGATAGAAAGACCAGAGATAAACCCATGCACATATGGTCACCTTATCTTTGATAAAGGAGGCAGGAATATACAGTGGAGAAAGGACAGCCTCTTCAAAAAGTGGTGCTAGGAAAACTGGACAGGTACATGTAAAAGTATGAAATTAGATCACTCCCTAACACCGTACACAAAAATAACCTCAAAATGGATTGAAGACCTAAATGTAAGGCCAGAAATTATCAAACTGTTAGCAGAAAACATAGGCAGAATATTCTATGACATAAATCACAGCACGATCCTTTTTGACCCACCTCCTAGAGAAATGTAAATAAAAACAAAGATAAACAAATGGGACCTAATGAAACTTCAAAGCTTTTGCACAGCAAAGGAAACCATAAACAAGACCAAAAGACAACCCTCAGAATGGGAGAAAATATTTGCTAATGAAGCAACTGACAAAGGATTAATCTCCAAAATTTATAAGCAGCTCATGCAGCTCAATAACAAAAAAACAAACAACGCAATCCAAAAATGGGCAGAAGACCTAAACAGACATTTCTCCAAAGAAGGTATACAGACTGGCAACAAACACATGAAAGAATGCTCAACATCATTATTCATTAGAGAAATGCAAATCAAAACTACAATGACATATCATCTCACACTGTTCAGAATGGCTATCGTCAAAAAAATCTAGAAACAATAAATGCTGGAGAGGGTGTGGAGAAAAGGGAACACTCTTGCAGTGCTGGTGGGATTGTGAATTGGTACAGCCAGTATGGAGAACAGTATGGTGGTTCCTTACAAAACTACAAATAGAACTACCATATGACCCTGCAATCTCACTACTCAGCATATACCTTGAGAAAACCATAATTCAAAAAGTGTCATGTACCAAAATGTTCATTGCAGCTCTATGTACAATAGACCAGAGATGGAAACAACCTAAGTGTCCAACATTGGATGAATGGATAAAGAAAATGTGGCACATATATGCAATGGAATATTACTCAGCCATAAAAAGAAACGAAATTGAGCTATTTATAATGAGGTGGATAGATCTAGAGTCTGTTATACAGAGTGAAGTAAGTCAGAAAGAGATAGATAAATAGTGTATGCTAACAGATACATATACATATATATATATATATATATATATATATATATATATATATATATGGAATTTAAGGAAAAAAATGTCATGAAGAACCTAGCTGTAAGACAGGAATAAAGACAGAGACCTACTAGAGAATGGACTTGAGGATACGGGGAGGCGGAAGGGTATGCTGTGACAAAGTGAGAGAGAGGCATGGACGTATATACACTACCAAATGTAAGGAAGATAACTAGTGGGAAGCAGCTGCATAGCACAGGGAGATCAGCTCGGTGCTTTGTGACCGCCTGGAAGGGTGAGATAGGGAGGGTGGGAAGGAGGGAGATGCAAGAGGGAAGAGATATGGGAATATATGTACATGTATAACTGATTCACTTTGTTATAAAGCAGAAACTAACACACCATTGTAAAGCAATTATACTACAATAATAAAAGAAAGAATTAAATGAAAAAGAAATGAAGGAATGCAAAAATCCTCAACAAAATACTAGCAAACAGAATCCAACAGCACGTTAAAAGGATCATACACCATGATCAAGTGGGGTTTATTCCAGGAATGCAAGGATTCCTCAATATACGCAAATCTATCAATGTGATAAACCATATTAACAAATTGAAGGAGAAAAACCATATGATCATCTCAATAGATGCAGAGAAAGCTTTTGACAAAATTCAACGACCATTTATGATAAAAACTCTGCAGAAAGTAGGCATAGAGGGAACTTTCCTCAACATAATAAAGGCCATATATGACAAGCCAACAGCCAACATCATCCTCAATGGTGAAAAACTGAAAGCATTTCCACTGAGATAAGGAACAAGACAAGGTTGCCCACTCTCACCACTCTTATTCAACATAGTTTTGGAAGTTTTAGCCACAGCAGTCAGAGAAGAAAAGGAAATAAAAGGAATCCAAATCAGAAAAGAAGAAGTAAAGCTGTCACTGTTTGCAGATGACATGATCCTATACATAGAGAATCCTAAAGATGCTAACAGAAAACTACTAGAGCTAATCAATGAATTTGGTAAAGTGGCAGGATACAAAATTAATGCACAGAAAAATCTGGCATTCCTATATACTAATGATGAAAAATCTGAAAGTGAAATCAAGAAAACACTCCCATTTACCACTGCAACAAAAAGAATAAAATATCTAGGAATAAACCTACCTAAGGAGACAAAAGACCTGTATGCAGAAAATTATAAGACACTGATGAAAGAAATTAAAGATGATACAAATAGATGGAGAGATATACCATGTTCTTGGATTGGAACAATCAACATTGTGAAAATGACTCTACTACCCAAAGCAATCTATAGATTCAATGCAATCCCTATCAAACTACCACTGGCATTTTTCACAGAACTAGAACAAAAACTTTTGCAATTTGTATGGAAACACAAAAGACCCTGAATAGCCAAAGCAATCTTGAGAACGAAAAAAGGAACTGGAGGAATCAGGCTCCCTGACTTCAGACTATACTACAAAGCTACAGTTATCAAGACGGTATGGTAGTGGCACAAAAACAGAAAGATAGATCAATGGAACAGGATAGAAAGCCCAGAGATAAACCCATGCACATATGGACACCTTATCTTTGATACAGGTGGCAGGAATGTACAGTGGAGAAAGGACAGCCTCTTCAATAAGTGGTGCTGGGAAAACTGGACAGGTACATGTAAAAGTATGAGATTAGATCACTCCCTAACACCATACACAAAAATAAGCTCAAAATGGATTAAAGCCCTAAATATAAGGCCAGAAACTGTCAAACTCTTAGAGGAAAACATAGGCAGAACACTCTATGACATAAATCACAGCAAGATCCTTTCTGACCCACCTCCTAGAGTAATGGAAATAAAAACAAAAATAGACAAATGGGACCTAATGAAACTTCAAAGCTTTTGCACAGCAAAGGAAACCATAAACAAGACCAAAAGACAACCCTCAGAATGGGAGAAAATATTTGCAAATGAAGCAACCGACAAAGGATTAATTTCCAAAATTTACAAGCAGCTCATGCAGCTCAATAACAAAAAAACAAACAACGCAATCCAAAAATGGGCAGAAGACCTAAATAGACATTTCTCCAAAGAAGATATACAGACTGCCAACAAACACATGAAAGAATGCTCAACATCATTAATCATTAGAGAAATGCAAATCAAAACTACAATGAGATGTCATCTCACACCAGTCAGAATGGCCATCATCAAAAAATCTAGAAACAATAAATGCTGGAGAGGGTGTGGAGAAAAGGGAACACTCTTGCACTGCTGGTGGGAATGTGAATTGGTGCAGCCACTATGGAGAACAGTATGGAGGTTCCTTAAAAAACTACAAATAGAACTACCATATGACCCAGCAATCCCACTACTGGGCATATACCCTGAGAAAACCGAAATTCAAAAAGAGTCATGTACCAAAATGTTCATTGCAGCTGTATTTACAATAGCCCGGAGGTGGAAACAACCTAAGTGCCCATCATCGGATGAATGGATAAAGAAGATGTGGCACATATCTACAACGGAATATTACTCAGCCATAAAAGGAAACGAAATTGAACTATTTGTAATGAGGTGGATGGACCTAGAGACTGTCATACAGAGTGAAGTAAGTCAGAAAGAAAAAGACAAATCCCGTATGCTAACACATATATGTGGAATTTAAGAAAAAAAAATGTCATGAAGAACCTAGCGGTAAGGCAGGAATAAAGACGCAGGCCTCCTAGAGAACGGACTTGAAGTTATGGGGAGGGGGAAGGGTGAGCTGTGACAGGGCGACAGAGAGTCATGGACATATACACAGTAACAAACGTAGTAAGGTAGATAGCTAGTGGGAAGCAGCCACATGGCACAGGGATATTGGCTCGGTGCTTTGTGACAGCCTGGAGGGGTGGGATAGGGAGGGTGGGAGGGAGGGAGATGCAAGAGGGAAGAGATATGGGAACATATGTATATGTATAACTGATTCACTTTGTTATAAAGCAGAAACTAACACACCATTGTAAAGCAATTATACCCCAATAAAGATGTTAAAAAAAAAAAGAAATGAAGGAAACAATAGCAAAGATGAATAAAACTCAAAGCTGGTTCTTTGAGAAGGTAAACAAAATTGATAAATCGTTAGCCAGACTCAGCAAAAATAAAAGGGAGAAGACTCAAATCAACAGAATTAGAAATGAAAAAGGAGAAGTAACAACTGAGACTGCAGAAATGCAAAGGATCCTGAGAGATTAATACAAGCAACTATATGCCAATAAAATGGACAACCTAGAAGAATTGGACCCATTCTTAGAAAAGCACAAACTTCCATGCCTGAAACAGGAAGTAGAAAACATAAACAGACCTATCACAAGCCCTGAAATTGAAACTGTGATTAAAAATCTTGGAAGGAACGAAAGCCCAAGAACAAATGGCTTCACAATTGAATTCTATCTAACAATTAGTAAAGAGCTAACATCTATCCTTCTCAAACTCCTCTGAAATAGAGCATAGGGAGGAACACTCTCAAAATCATTGTGCAATGCACCAACACCCTGATACCAAAAGCAGACCAAGATGTCACAAAAAATAAAAACTACAGGCCAATATCACTGATGAACATAGATGCAAAAATCCTCAACAAAATACTAGGAAAAACATTCCAACAGCACGTTAAAATGATCATACACCATGACCAAGTGGGGTTTATCGAAGAAATACAAGGATTCTTCAGTATATGCAAATCTACAAATGTGATACACCATATTACTATATTGAAGTCAGAAAACTACATGATTACCTCAATAGATGCATAAAAAGATTTTTGACAAAATTCAACACCTAATTATGATAATAACTCTCCAGGAAGTAGTCATAGAGGGAGGGAATCTACCTCAACATAATAAAGGCTATATATGACAAACCCACAGCCAATATCCTTCTCAACTGTGAAAAACTGAAAGCATTTCCTCTAAGATCAGCAACAAGAAAAGACTGTCCACTCTCACCACTATTATTTTTTTTTAACATCTTTATTGGGGTATAATTGCTTTACAATGGTGTGTTAGTTTCTGCTTTATAACAAAGTGAATCAGTTGTACATATACATATGTTCCCATATCTCTTCCCTCTTGAGTCTTCCTCCCTCCCACCCTCCCTATCCCACCCCTCCAGGCGGTCACAAAGCGCTGAGCTGATATGCCTGTTCTATGCGGCTGCTTCCCACTAGCTATCTACCTTACGTTTGGTAGTGTATATATGTCCATGCGTCTCTCTCGCTTTGTCATTTAAACAGAGTTTCAGAAGTTTTAGCCACAGGAATCAGAGACAAAAAATAAATAAAAGGAATCCAAATCAGAAAAGAAGAATTAAATTAAAACTCTCATTAAAGTAAAGCTGTCACTTTCACTTTAACAGTGAATTAAAGCTGTCACTCTTTGAAGATGACATGATATTATACATAGAGAATCCTAAAGATGCTACCATAAAACTACTAGAGCTAATCAGTGAATTTGGTAAAGTAGCAGGATACAAAATTAATGCACAGAAATCTTGGGCATTCCCATACACTAATGATGAAAAATCTGAAAGAGAAATTAAGGAAACTCTCCCATTTACCATTGCAACAAAAAGAATAAAATACCTAGGAATAAACCTACAAAGGAGACAAAAGACCTGTAATACTAAAATATGCCAAAATATATGCCAAAATACTATAAGACACTGATGAAAAAGACCTGTAATACTAAAATATGCCAAAATATAATGCCAAAATACTATAAGACACTGATGAAAGAAATGAAAGATGGTACAAACAGATGGAGAGAAATACCATGTTCTTGGGCTGGAAGAATCAACATTGTGAAAATGACTATACTAACTGAAGAAATCTACAGATTCAATGCAATCCCTATCAAACTAGCAATGGAATTTTTCAGAGAACTACAACAAAAAATTCACAATTTGTATGGAAACACAAAAGACCCCAAATAACCAAAGCAATCTTGAGAAAGAAAAATGGAGCTGGAGGAATCAGGCTCCCAGACTTCAGACTATACTACAAAACTACAGTAATCAAGACAGTATGGTACTGGCACAGAAACAGAAATATAGATAAATGGAACAGGATAGAAAGCCCAGAGATAAACCCACACACATATGGTCACCTTATTTTTGATAAAGGAGGCAAGACTATACAATGGAGATAAGACAGCCTCTTTAATATGTGCTGCTTGGAAAACTGGACAGCTACATTTAAAAGAATGAAATTAGAACACTCCCGAACACCATACACAAAAACAAACTCAAAATACATTAAAGACCTAAATGTAAGGCCAGACTGTATAAAACTCTTAGAGTAAAACATAGGCAGAACACTCTATGACATAAATCACAGCAAGATCTTTTTGACCCACCTCCTAGAGAGGTGGAAATAAAAACAAAAATAAACATAAGGGACCTAATGAAACTTAAAAGCTTTTGCACAGCAAAGGAAACCATAAGTAAGATGGAAAGACAACCCTCAGAATGGGAGAAAATATTTGCAAATGAAGCAACTGACAAAGGATTATCTCCAAAATTTACAAGCAGCTCATTCAGCTCAATATCATAAAAACAAACAACCCAATCCAAAAATGGGCAGAAGACCTAAATAGACATTTCTCCAAAGAAGATATACAGATTGCCAATGAACACATGAAAGGATGCTCAACATCACTAATTATTAGAGAAATTCAAATCAAAACTACAGTATGGTATCACCTCGCACCGGTCTGAATGGCCATCTTCAAAAAATCTGCAAACAATAAATGCTAGAGAGGGTGTGGTGAAAAGGGAACCCTCCTGCACTGTTGGTGGGAATGGAAATTGATACAGCCACTACAGAGAACAGAATAGAGGTTCCTTAAAAATCTAGAAATAGAACTATCATATTACAGAGCAATGCCACTACTAGGCATATACCCTGAGAAAACCATAATTCAAAAATAGACATGTATGACATTGTCTATTGCAGCTCTATTTACAATAGCCAAAACATGGAAGCAACCTAAGTGTCCATCAACACATGAATGGATAAAGATGTGGCACATGTATACAATGGAATATTACTCAGCCATAAATGGAAACGAAATTGAGTTATATGTAGTGAGGTGGATGGACCTAGAGTCTGTCATACAGAGTGAAGTAAGTCAGAGAGAGAAAAACAAATACCATATGCTAACACCTATATATGGCATTAAAAAAAATGTTTCTGAAGAACTAGGTGCAGGACATGAATAAAGATGCAGACATAGAGAATGGACTTGAGGACATGGGGAGGGGTTTGGTAAGCTGGGACAAAGTGAGAGAGTGGCATGCACATATTTACAATACCAAATGTAAAATAGATAGCTAGTGGGAAGCAGCCACATAAAACAGGGAGATCAGCTCGGTGATTTGTGACCACCTAGAGGGGTGGGATAGGGAGGGTGGGGGGGAAATGCAAGAAAGAGGAGATATGGGGATATATGTATATATATGGCCAATTCACTTTTTTATAAAGCAGAGCTAACACACCATTGTAGAGCAATTATACTCCAATAAAGATGTTTAAAAAAAAAAGAACTTATGTATAAAACAAAAAGCTACAAGGATATATTGTTTAGCACAGAGAATATAGCCATACAGAGAATATAGTTTATAATAATTTAAGATAGAATATAGTCTATAAAAATTTAATGAATATTATGTACAGTTGAAACTAATATAATATTGTAAATCAACTAAACTTCAATTAAAAAATCTTGTATGTCAAATAAGTCAAAAATACCTGAATACGTATTGCATCTTATCAATAAAATTGGGTAAATACTTATCAAAATTTAACAAGGAACCTGACCAGGCAATTCATAAATGAATATAAATGACTGATAAGTATTAAAAAGAAAAAGACTGAAAATCATAATAGATGGAATAAAAATCAAAAATTAAAATAAAATAAGAAAATAAGCGTTGACAAGGACATGGTAAAGTTGATACCTTTATATATTGCTCTTTCAAATGTAAAATGGTTCTGCCACTGTGAAAAACATTTCAAAAATTTAAACATGTTACCATATGACCCAGCAATTACTAAGGAGAATAAAAATCATGTTCAGAACAAATTTTGGACATGATTTTTTATTGAAGCATCATTCACCATAGCCAAAAAGTGGAACAACACAAATATCCAACAACTGATGAACGGATAAATAAAATGTAGTTACATACATACAATGTAACATTTTTGGCAATAAAAATAATTTAAGTACTGTTTGTCCTATAAAATGGGTGAACTTTGAAAACATTATTATTTAGTAAAATAAGCCAGACACACAAAGCCAAACAATTCCATTTATATGAAGTGTACAGAATAGCTAAATCCATAGAGAGAGAAAGCAGTGTGGTGGTTGCCAAGTGCTGAAGGGAGAGGAAAATGAGTAGAATGTTACTAATTTATTTTTACGGGTTTTATTTTGGGGATGACAAAAATGTTATAGATTAGTGGAGATGGTTGTGTCTGTCAAGAAACCCCTGAATCATAAACTTTAAAATATATTAAATTGTAAGTTTTATGTTATGTGAATTTTGTATCATTAAAAAAAGTTAAATAACATAACTTAAAAGTCATAACCTAAACTTCCACCTGAAATCATTGATAAGAAAATAGAACAAATTAAATCCAAATTAGGATTTGGAGAAAATAATAAGGATGAGAGAAGAAATGAATAAAATAGAACATAGTAAAGGGGGATAAATCAACAAAATGAAAAGGTTGTTCTTAAGAAGTTCAACAAAATTGACAAATCTCTTTCTAGACTTACCAAGAACAAAATGAGAGAAGACACTAATTACTAAAATCAGGAATGAAAGAGGGGACATTAGTACTAAGCTTACAGAAATAGGAATGAATTATAAGGGAATACTGTACACAACTGTATGTCAACAAATTAGATAACTTCAATAATGTGGATAAATTTCTACAAGGACACATGGAACATATGAATAAATCTATAACAGGTAAAGAGACTGAACTAGAAATATAAAACCTACCCACAATGTAAAGCACTGACCCAGATGCTTCACTGGTAAATTTAAAAAAATATAAAGTTTAAAGATTAACTAATACTAATTTTTCACAAGCTCTTTCAAGAAATAGAATGCAGGAAACACTTTTCAACTCATTTTGTGAGGTCACTACTACCCTGATACTAAAATCAGAAAAAGGGTGTCACAGAAAAGAAAATGAGAAACCAACATCTCTTTTAAATATACATGCAATATCCTCAACTAAATATTAACAGACAAAAACTTGCACTATATAAAAGGATTATACATCCTAATCAAGTGGGTTTTATCCAGGAAGCAAAGTTGGTTTTTCATCTGTGTATCAACTAATATAATACACCATGTCAACAGCGTAAAGAAGAAAACTGTATTATCATCTCAACAGATGTAGAAAAATCACTTCAGAAGATTCAATACCCTATCATGATTTTCAAAAGCCAGAGTGAAAAAGTGTTTCCTCAACGTGATTAAAAGGACCTCTATGAAAAATCTACAATTTAAATCATATTTAATGATGAAAGACTAAATAATTTCCCCCTTAGATCAGGAATAAAGTAAGGATGTCCACTCTGATCACTTCTATTAAACCATATATTGGAGGTTCTAGACAGGGAAATTAGGCAAGAAACTGAAATTTAAAAATCCAGAATGGAAAGAAAGAAGTAAAACTATCTCTATTGGGAAATGAAATAATTGTGTTTGTTTGTTTGTTGTTTGTTTTTAGCCATTCTGTGTGACTTGTGAGATCTTAGTTCCCCGACCGGAGATCAAACCCGTGCTCCCTGCATTGGAAGCATGGATTCTTAACCACTGGACCACCAGGGAAGTCCCTGACATAATTTTGTATGTAGAAAATCCTCTACAATTCACTAAAAAAAGTATCAATATTAGATTAAAAATGAATTCCTCAATGTTGCAGGATGTAAGGTCAATATACAAAAATCACTTGTATTTCTATATAATAACAATGAATAAACCAAAATGAAAAGTAAGGATACAAATCAATTTACAATATCACTAGAAAGAATAAAATACTTAGGAATAAATTTAAGAGGTGCAGGGGCTTGCCTGGTGGCGCAGTGGTTGAGAGTCTGCCTGTCAATGAAGGGTACACACGTTTATGCCCCGGTCCAGGAAGATCCCACATGTTGCGGAGAGGCTAGGCCCGTGAGCCATGGCCACTGAGCCTGCACCTCCAGAGCTTGTGCTCCGCAACGGGAGAGGCCACAACAGTGAGAGGCCTGCGTACCACAAAAAAAAAAAAAAAAAAAATTAAGAGGTGCAAAACTGATACTCTTCAAGCAATAAAACATTGTCCAAAAAATTATATAAGAACTAAGTAGAAAGGTGTGATATGTTAAGGTACTGGAAAATACAATATCATTAAGGTGGCAATACTTCATAAATTCATTACAGGTTCTTCACAATTCCTATCAAAATATCCAGTGGCTCTTTAATTTCCAAGCTAGTCCTAAAATTTATAAAGGGGGTCAATGTCTTCAGAATAACCAAGATGATAGTAAATAAGATAGTAAATAAGAAAGTTAGAAGACTAACATTTCCAGAAAGGAAATGTACTTACTACAAAAGAACAGTGACCAAGGCAATGTGGTATTGGCATAAGGGTAAACATATAGATAACTTATATTGAACTCAGAATCTAGAAATAAATGTTTACATTTATACTCAATTGATTTTCAACAAGGGTGCTAAGGCAATTGAATGGAGAAAGAATTGTTTTGTTTTGTTTTAAATTGGTGCTAGGCCAACTAGATACCCATATGCAAAAGAATAAATTTGAACTTCTGCCTCACACCACCATATACAAAAATGAACTCAAAATGGAACAAAGACCTAAATGAAGAGCTAAAACTAGTAAACTCTTAGAATAAAACCTAGGTGTAAATCTTATCACAAGTAACAAAGAAAAAATAAATAAATTGGACAGCATCAAAATTAAAAACTTTTGTGCCTCAAATGATACTATGAATAGTATTAAAAGACAGCTCACAGATTGGGGGAAATTTTTGCAAATTATGTATCTGATAAGGGTATTATCTAGAACATAAAAAGAACTCCAAACTTAAGTATAACAATACAAATAGCCAATTAAAAACTGGGCAAAGGATTTTTTTTTTATTTTGGAGTATAGTTGATTTACAATGTTAAATTAGTTTCAGGTATACAACATTGTGGTGCAAAATTTTTATAGATTATGCTCCATTTAGAGTTATTATAAAATATTGGCTATATTCCCTGTGCTGTACAATATATCCTTGTAGCTTCTTAATTTTATACATAGGAGTTGTACCTCTTAATCCCCTACCCCATCTTGCCCCTCCCCCTTTCCTCTCCCCACTGGTAACCACTTGTGTTCTCTGTGTCTGTGAGTCTGTTTCTTTCTTTTATATTTTATTTTAGTTTTTTTAGAGTCCACATATTAGTGACACCATATAGCATTTGTCTTCCTCTGTCAGACTTACTTGTCTAAGCATCACACCCTCCAGGGCAAAGGATCTCAATGGACATTTCTTCAGATAAGATATATATATATATATATATATATATATATATATATATATATATATATATATATATATATATATATATATATATATATATATATATATATATATATATATATATATGGCAAATAAGTACATGAAAGAACATTTAACATTTTCAGCCATCAGGGAAATGGTAAATATAGTGACAATAATATGCTAATGTTCTCAATATATTCTTGGTATCATTGAAATATATTTTTGGTATAATCAGCTGTATTTTGTCTCAGGATTATTGTGTTATATCTGAAGATTGTTATATCTGAAGATATACTTCACATCCACTAGCATGGCTACAATTTTAAAAGACTGGTAATAACATGTGTTGGTGGAGATATGGAGAAACTGGAACCCTCTTACATCCCTGATGGGAATGTAAAATAATGCAGATACTGTGAAGAAAAGTCTGGCAGTTCCCCCAAAATGTTAAACACAGAGTTACCATATGATCCAGCGATTCAACTCCTAGAAATATACCCAAAAGAATTAAAAACAGGTGTTCTAACAAAACTTGTACATGAATGATCATAACAGCATTACTTATTATAACCCAAAAGTGGAAAGAACCCAAATGTCAATTAACTGATTAATGAATAAATAAAAGTGGTCATGTACATACAATAGGATATTATTAGGCAAAAAAAGAAATGAAGTACTACTAGATGTTTACTGCATAGATGCACCTTGAAAACATTATGCTAATGAAGAAGTTAGACACAAAAAGTAATATTTTGTATGATTCCATTATGTTAAATGTCCAGAATAGGCAAATCTATAGATACAGCAGTTTATCAGGGCTGGTAGGGGTTTGGCAAAGTAGGCTGGGGGTTGACTGCCAATAGGTACTGACTTTATTTGAGAAATTATGACAATGTTCTAAATGGTGGGATCATATGGTATGTGAATTATATATCAACTAATATGTTTAAAAGGCTGAAATAATAATTATATCTCAATAAAGCTCTTACTCCTTAAATGGATGAACAGTCTTCAGGAAAACAATTTTCAGATGTAACATACTAATCCTAAAACATAATTTACCATAAATATTCCAAGAATATAGTTAGACTATACCAAAACTATACTGAGCATATCAAGAGATTCTATAAGTCTGGAGTAGGCCTTAAAATTCTGGGTACTAGTTAATTTTTTTTTAAAGAGAATACTACAAACCATTATTTGCCAAGAAATTGGACAACCTAGAAAAAATGGACAAGTTTCTAGAAACATACAGCCTGTCAAAACTGAGTCAAGAGGAAACATGTAATCTAAACAGACTAATCACTAGAAGTGAAATAGAATCTGTTATAAAAACAAAACAAAATAACAAACAAACAAAAAAACTCCCTGCAAACAAAAACCCAGGACCATACAGCTTTACTGGGGAATCCTACGAGACATACAAAGAAGAAATTATACCTATCCTTCCCAAACTATTCTAAAAATTGAAGCAGAGGGAACACTATCATAGTCATTCTATGAAGCCACCAGCACTCTGATACCAAAACCATACAAAGACACAACCAAAAAAGAAAATTACAGGCCAATATATTTGATGAATATAGATGCAAAATTCTCAGAAAATTAGCAACCTGAACCCAACAACACATAAAAAATGATCATACACCACAATCAAGTTAGATTCATCCCAGGGTCATGAGCACGGTTCAGCATATGCAAATCAAGCAATGTGATACACCATATCAAAAAAGAGAAGACAAAAAACACATGATCATCTCAATAGATGAAGAAAAAGCATTTGATAAAATTCAACATCAATTCAGGATAAAAACTGTCAACATAATAAGGGCTATTTATGAAAACCCCACAGCCAACATAACACTCAATGGTGAAAAGCTGAAAGCCTTCCTGCTAAAATCTGGAATGAGACAAGGATGCCCACTCTCACGACTTGTATTCAACATAGTATTAGGAGTCCTAGCCACAGGAATTAGACAAGAAAAGAAATAAAAGTTGTCCAAATTGGAGGGAACAGGTAAAATATCATTATATGCAGCTGACATGATACTCTATACAGAAAACCCTAAAGACTCCATACAAAAACTACTAGAACTGATAAACGAATTCAGCAAGTTAACAGGATACAAAATTAACCTACAGAAATCAGTTGCATTTCTTTACACTAATAATGAAATATCAGAAAGGGAAATTTAAAAAGCAATCTCTTTTAAAATTGCATCAGAAAACTAAAACAGGAATAAACGTGACCAAGAAGATGAAAGACTTAAATGCAGAGAAGTATAAAACACTGATAAAGGAAATTAAAGATGATTCAAAGAAATGGAAAGATACCCCATGCTCTTGGAATGGAAGAATTAATATTGTTAAAATGACAACACTACCCAAAGCAATCTACAGATTTAATGTGACCCCTATTAAATTACCCAAGACATTTTTCACAGAACTAGAAAAATAATCCTAAAATTTATGTGGAACCATAAAAGACCAGGAATTATGAAAACAATCCTGAGGAAAAAGAACAAAGCTAGAGGTATAAACCTTCCAGACATCAGACAATACTACAAAGTGACAGTAATCAAAACAGCATGGAAGATAGTGGAGTAGAAGGATGTGCACCCAATCCCTCTTTCAAGAGCACTGGACTCACAACTAACTGCTGAACAGTCATCATCAGAAAGACAGTAGAACTCACAAAAAGTATACCTCACATCCAAAGACAAAGGAGAAGCCACAGTGAGAGGGTTGGAGGGTCA
Organism: Orcinus orca; assembly: GCF_937001465.1. Taxonomy (NCBI): domain Eukaryota; kingdom Metazoa; phylum Chordata; class Mammalia; order Artiodactyla; family Delphinidae; genus Orcinus; species Orcinus orca. Next base: position 69,453,406 of record NC_064580.1, read on the forward strand.
CAATCACAATAAAATCAAATTGCATAAACACTGGGTGGGTGACTCACAAACTGGAGAACAATTATACCACAAAAGTCCACACACTGGAGTGAAGGTTCTGAGCCCCACATCAGGCTTCCCAACCTGGGGGTCCAGCAATGGGAGGAGGAATTCCCAGAAATCAGAGTTTGAAGGCTAGCAGGATTTGATTGCAGGACTTTGACAGGACTGGGGGAAACAGAGGCTCCACTCTTGGAGGGCACACACAAAGTAGTGTGCACATCAGGACCCGGGGGAAGGAGCAGTGACCCCATAGGAGACAGAACCAGACCTACGAACTAGTGTTGGAGGGTCTCCTGCAGAGCTGGGGGTGGGGAAGGCTGTGGCTCACCGTGGGGACAGGGACACTGGCAGCAGAAATTGTGGGAAGTACTCCTTGGCATGAGCCCTCCCAGAGCCTGCCATTAGCCCCATCAAACAGCCTGTAACCTCCAGTGCTGAGTCACCTCAGGCCAAACAACCAATAGGGAGGTAACACAGCCCCACACATCAGCAGACAAGCGGATTAAAGTTTTACTGACCTCTGCACAGCAGAACAGCACCCAGCTCTACCCACCACCACTCCCTCCCATCAGGAAGCTTGCACAAATCTCTTAGATAGCCTCATCCACTGGAGGGCAGACAGCAAAAGCAAGAAGAACTACAGTCCTGCAGCCTGTGGAACAAATACCACATTCACAGAAAGATAGACAAAATGAAAAGGCAGAGGACTATGTACCAGATGAAGGAACAAGATAAACGCCCAGATAAACAACTAAATGAAGCAGAAATAGGCAAACTTCCAGAAAAAGAATTCAGAATAATGATAGTGAAGATGATCCAGGACCTTGGAAAAAGAATGGAGGCAAACATTGAGAAGATGCAAGAAATGTTTAGCAAAGAGCTAGAAAAATTAAAGAACAAACAAACAGAGATGAACAACAAAATAACTGAAATGAAAAGTACACTAGAAGGAATCAATAGCAGAATAAATGAGGCAGAAGAACGAATAAGTGGCCTGAAAGACAGAATGGTGGAATTCGCTACCATGGAACAAAATAAAGGAAAAAGACTGAAAGGAAATGAAGACAGCCTAAAAGTCCTCTGGGACAACATTAAAAGCAACTAAAATGCACATTATAGGGGTCCCAGAAGGAGAAGAGAGAGAGAAAGGACCCAAGAAAATAATTGAAGAGATTATAGTTGGAAACTTCCCTAATATGTGAAAGGAAATATTCACCTAAGTCCAGGAAGTTCAGAGAGTCCCATGCAGGATAAACCCAAGGAGAAACACGCCAAGACACATAGTAATCAAATTGAAAAAATTAAAGGCAAAGAAAAATTATTAAAAGCAACAAGTGAAAAATGACAAATAACATACAAGGGAACTCCCATAAGGTTAACAGATGATTTCTCAACAGAAACTCTACAAGCCACAAGTGAGTGGCCTGATATAGTTAAAGTGACGAAAGGAAAAAACCTACAACCAAGATTATTCTACCCAGCTAGGATCTCATTCAGATTCCACAGAGAAATCAAAAGCTTTACAGATAAGCAAAAGCTAAGAGAAAACCAGCTCTACAACAAATGCTAAAGGAATTTCTCTAAGTGGAAAACACAAGAGAAGAAAGGGACCTACAAAAGCAAACCCAAAACACTTAACAAAATGGGAATAGGAACAGGCATATCAATAATTACCTTAAATGAGAATGGATTAAATGCTCCAACCAAAAGACACAGGCTCACTGAATGGAAACAAAAGCAAGACCCATATATATGCAGCCTACAAGAGACCCACTTCAGAACTAGGGAGACATGCAGGCTGAAAGCCAGGGGTTGGAAAACGATATTCCATGCAAATGGAAATCAAAAGAAAGGTGGAGTGGCAATACTCATTCACATAAAAGAGACTTTAAAATAAAGAATATTACAAGAGACAAGGAAGGACACTACGTAATGATAAAAGGATCAATCCAAAAAGAAGATATAACAATTATAAATATAAATGCACCCAACATAGGAGCACCTCACTACCTAAGGCAAATGCTAACACCTATAAAAGAGGAAATTGACAGAAACACAATAATAGTGGTGGGGGCTTCCTTGGTGGCACAGTGGTTGGGAGTTCACCTGCCGATGCAGGGGACACAGGTTCGTGCTCCGGTCTGGGAAGATCCCACATGCCGCGGAGCAGCTGGGCCCGTGAGCCATGGCTGCTGAGCCTGCGTGTCCGGAGCCTGTGCTCTGCAACGGGAAAGGCCACAACAGTGAGAGGCCCATGTACCACAAAAAAATAATAATAATAATAATAATAACAATAATAATAATAGTGGTGGTCTTTAACACCTCACTTACACCAATGGAAAGATCGTCCAGACAGAAAAATAATAAGGAAACACAAGCTTTAAGTGACACAATAGACCAGATAGCTTGAATTGATATTTATAGGACATTCCATCCGAAAACAGCAGATTACACTTTCTTCTCAAGTGCACATGGAACATTCTCCAGGATAGATCACATCATGCATCACAAATCAAGCTTTGGTAAATTTAAGAAAATTGAAATCATATCATGCATATTTTCCGACCACAATGCTATAGATTAGAAATAAATTACAGCAAAAAGGAAAAAAAAAACATCATAAAAAGCACAAATGAATGGAGGCTAAACAATACACTACTAAACAACAAAGAGATCACTGAAGAAATCAAAGAGGAAATCAAAAAATACCTACAGACAATTGACAACAAAAACACGATGATCCAAAACCTATGGGATGCAGCAAAAGCAATTCTAAGAAGGAAGTTTACAGCAATACAATCCTACCTCAAGAAACAAGAAAAATGTCAAATAAACAATCTAAACTTACAGCTAAAGGAACTAGAGAAAGAAGAACAAACAAACCCCACAGTTAGTAGAAAGAAAGAAATCATAAAGATCAGAAGATAAATGAATGAAATAGAAACAAAGAAAACAATAACAAAGAACAATAAAACTAAAAACTGTTTTTTTGAGAAGATAAACAAAATTGATAAGCCTTTAGCCAGACTCATCAAGAAAAACAGGAGGAGGACTCAAATCAATAAAATAAGAAATGAAAAAGGAGAAGTTACAATGGACACCATAGCAATACAAAAATATCATAAGAGACTACTACAAGCAACTCTATGCCAAGAAAATTGTCAACCTGGAAGAAATGGACAAATTCTTAGAAAAGTATAACCTTCCAAGACTGAACCAGGAAGAAATAGAAAATATGAACAGACAAATCACAAGTAATGTAATTGAAACTGTGATTAAAAATCTTCCAACAAACAGAAGTGCAGGACCAGATGGCTTCACAGGTAAATTCTATGAAACATTTAGAGAAGAGCTAATGCCCATCCTTCTCAAACTCTTCCAAAAAAATTGCAGAGGAAGGAAGACTCTCAAACTCATTCTATGAGACCAGCATCACCCTGATACTAAAACCATACAAAGATACTACATAAAAAGAAAATTACAGACCAATATCACTGATGAGTATACATGCAAAAATCCTCAGCCAATGGGGGCTTCCCTGGTGGCGCAGTGGTTGAGAGTCCTCCTGCCAATGCAGGGGATATGGGTTCGTGCCCCAGTCTGGGAAGATCCCACGTGCTGTGGAGCGGCTAGGCCCCTGAGCCATGGACGCTGAACCTGCGCGTCCAGAGCCTGTGCTCCTCAATGGGAGAGGCCACAACAGTGAGAGGCCTGCGTACTGCAAAAGAAAAAAAAAGAAAGAAAAAAAAAAAGTCCTCAGCAAAGTACTAGCAACCAGAATCCAACAACACATTAACAAGATCATATACCATGATCAAGTAGGATTTATCTCAGGGAGCAAGGATTCTTCAATATATGCAAATCAATCAATGTGATACACCATACAAACAAAATGAAGAATACAAACCATATGATCATCTCAATAGATACAGAAAAAGCTTTGGACAAAATTCAACACCCATTTATGATCAAAACTCTCCAGAAAGTGGGCATAGAGGAAACCTACCTCAAAATAATAAAGGCCATATATGACAAACCCACAGCAAACATCACTCTCAATGGTGAAAAACTGAAAGCATTTCCTCTAAGATCAGAAACAAAATAAGGATGTCCACTCTTACCACTATTATTTCAACATAGTTCTGGAAGTCCTAGCAAGGCAATCAGAGAAGAAAAAGAAATAAAAGGAATACAAGTTGGAAAAGAAGAAGTAAAACTGTCACTGTTTGCAGATGACATGATACTATACATAGATAATCCTAAGGATGTCACCAGAAAATTACTAGAGCTAATAAATGAATTTGGTAAAGCAGCAGGATACAAAATTAATGTACATAAATCACTTGCATTCCTATATACTAACAATGAAAGATCAGAAAGAGAAATTAAGGAAACAATCCCATTCACCATTGCAACAAAAAGAATAAAATATCTAGGAATAAACCTACCTAAGGTAAAAGATCTGTACTCAGACAACTATAAGACCCTGATGAAAAAAATCAAAGATGCAGAGAGACTTTCAAAATGGCAGAGGACTAAGACGTAGAGATCACCTCCCTCCCCACAAATAAAACAGAAATACATCTACATTTGGAGCAGCTCCTACAGAACACCTACTGAACGCTGACAGAACTCAGACTTCCCAAAAGGCAAGAAACTCCCTAGTTACCTGGGTAGGGCAAAATAAAAAAAGGAAAAACAGAGACAAAAGAATAGGGGCAGGACCTGCACGTCTGAGAGGGAGCTGTGAGGGAGTAAATGTTTCCACACACTAGGCAGCTCCTTCACTGGCAGAGATGGGGGGCGGTGGTGGGGGAAGCTTCAGAGCCACAGAGGAGAGTGCAGCAATAGGGGTGCAGAGGGCAAAGCAGAGAGATTCCTACACAGAGGATCGGTGCTGACCATCTCTTGCCAGCCTGAGATGCTTGTCTGCTCACTCACTGGGGCAGGTGGGTGCTGGGAGCTGAAGCTATGTCTTTGGGGGTCAGATCCCAGGGAGAGGAGTGGGGTTGGCTGCATGAACACAGCCTGAAGGGGGCTAGTGCACCACAGCTAGCTAGGAAGGAGTCTGGAAAAAAGTCTTGACCTGCCTAAGAGGCAAGAGACCATTGTTTCAGGGTGCACGAGGAGAGGGGATTCAAAGCACCTCCTAAAGGAGCTCCAGAGACACGCACAAGCCGTGGCTATCAGCATGGACACCAGAGATGGGCATGAAACACTAAGGCTGTTGCTGCAGCCACCAAAAAGCCTGTATGCTAGCACAGGTCACTATCCACATCTCCCCTCCCGGGAGCCTGTGCAGCCCACCACTGCAAGGTCCCGTGATCCAGGGAAAACCTCCCCTGGAGAACACACAGTGTGCCTCAAGGTGTTGCAACATCATGCTGGCCTCTGCTGCCGCAGGGTCGCCCCTCATTCCATACCCTTCCCTCACCCCAGCCTGAGTGAGCCAGAGCCCACTAATCAGCTGCTACTTTAACCCCATCACATCTGAGAGAAGAACTGATACCCTCAGGGGACCAACATGCAGAGGTGGGGCTGAATCCAAAGCTGAACCCCAGGAAGTGTGCAAACAAAGAAGAGAAAGGGAAATCTCTCCATGCAGCCTCAGGAGCAGTGGATTAAATCTCCACAATCAACTTCATATACCCAGCACCTCTGGAATACCTGAATACACAATGAATCATCTCAAAATTGAGGTGGTGGACTTTGGGAGCAACTGTAGACTTGGGGTTTGCTTCCTGCATCTAATTTATTCCTGGTTTTATGTTTATCTTTGTTTAGTATTTAGAGTTTATTATCATTGGTAGATTTGTTTATTGATTTGTTTGCTCTGTTCCTTTTATATATATATATATATATATATACATAATTTTTTTACCTTTTTCTCTTTTTGTGAGTGTGTATGTGTACTCTTCTTTGTGTGATTTTGTCTGTATAGCTTTGCTGTTATCATTTGTCCTAGGGCTCAGTCTTTCCATTTTTTTTTTTTTAGTATATTTTTTAGCGATTGCTGTCATTGGTGGATTTGTTTTTTGCTTTGGCTGCTCTCTTCTTTCTTTCTTTTTTATTTCTTTTTTATTACTTTTTATTTTTTTAATTTTTAAGAATTTTTAAATAACTTTTATTTTATTTTATTTATGTTTTCTTTCCAGGGTCTTGGTGCTCCAGCCAGGTGTCAGGCCTGTGCCTCTAAGGTCGGAGAGCCAAGTTCAGGACATTCGTCCACGAGAGACCTCCTGGCTCCATGTAATACCAAATGTTGAAAGCTCTCCCAGAGATCTCCATCTCAACACCAAGACCCAGCTCCACTCAACGAACAGCAAGCTAGGGTGCTGGACACCCTACGCCAAACAACTAGCAAGAGAGGAACGCAACCCCACCCATTAGCAGAGAAGCTGCCTAAAATCATAATAAGGTCACAGACACCCCAAAATAGACCACTGGACCTGGTCCTGCCCACCAGAAAGACAAGATCCAGCCTCATCCACCAGAACACAGGCAGGCACTAGTCCCCTCAACCAGGAAGCCTACACAACCCACTGAACCAACCTTAGCCACTGGGGGCAGACACCAAAAACAAAGGGAACTACGAACCTGCAACCTGTGAAAAGGAGACTCCAAACACAGTAAGTTAAGCAAAATGAAAATACAGAAAAACACACAGCAGATGAAGGATCAAGGTAAAAAACCACCAGACCAAACAAATGAAGAAGAAATAGGCAGTCTACCTGAAAATGTATTCAAAGTAATGATAAAGATGATCCAAAATCTTGGAAATAGAATGGAGAAAATGCAAGAAACATTTAACAAGGACCTAGAAGAACTAAAGAGCAAACAAACAAAGATGAACAGCACAATAAATGAAATTAAAAATTCTCTAGAAGGAATCAATAGCAGAATAACTGAGACAGAAGAAAGGATAAGTGACCTGGAAGATAAAATAATGGAAATAACTACCACAGAGCAGAATGAAGAAAAAAGAATGAAAAGAACTGAGGACAGTCTCAGAGACCTCTAGGACAACATTAAACACACCAACATTCAAATTATAGGAGTCCCAGAAAAAGAATAGAAAAAGAAAGGGACTGAGAAAATATTTGAAGAGATTATAATTGAAAACTTTGCTAATATGGGAAAGGAAATAGTCAATCAAGTCCAGGAAGCACAGATAGTTCCATACAAGATAAATCCAAGGAGAAATATGCCAAGACACATAGTAATCAAACTATCAAAAATTAAATACAAAGAAAAAATATTAAAAGCAGCAAGGGAAAAACAACAAATAACATACAAGGGGATTCTCATAAGGTTAACAACTGATGGCTATCATCAGGAAGTCTACAAATAATAAATGTTGGACAAGATGTGGAGAAAAGCAAACCCTCCTATATTCCTGGTGGGAATGTAAATTGATGCATCCATATGGAAAGCAGTATGGAGGTTCCTTAAAAATAATGAAACTAAAGATAGAGTTACCATATGATTCTCTAATACCATTCCTAGACATATATTCAGAGAAAGCTATATTTCAGAGAGATACATGCGCTCCAATGTTCATAACAGCACTATTTACAATAGCCAAGATATGAAAGCAACCTAAATGTCCATTGATGGATGAATGGATAAAGAAGATGTGTATATATATACAATGGAATGTTACTCAGCCATAAAAAAGAATGAAATATTGCCATTTGCAGCAACATGGATGGACGTAGAGATTATCATATTAAGTGCAGTAAGTCAGAAACAGAAAGACAAATGTCATATGGCATCACTCATATGTGAAGTCTGAAATATCATAGAAGTGAACTTATTTACAAAACAGAAACAAACTCACTGACATAGAAAACAAATTTATGGTTACCGAAGGGGAAGAAGGAGCAGAGTTAAATTAGGAGTTTGCGATTAACAGATACAAACTATTACATGTAAAATAGATAAACAACAAAGTCCTACTGGGACTAATATTCAATATCTTATAATAAACTATAATGGAAAATAATCTGAAAAAGAATATATATATATATGTATGTATGTATGTATAACTGAATCACTTTCCTGTACACCAGAAACTAACACAACATTGTAAATTATCTATACTTCATTTTTCTAAAGTGTGTGTATTAATAAAACTGTAGGTTATGATGTGATGTGAATCTTCAGTTGGAACTACTAATATAAAAGTAGCTACATTCAAAATTGAAGAATTGAAGCTGTGACAAAGTTAACATTTTTTAAAAATCTGAAGTTAGGACTGATAACACTATATTATTATTTTCTGATAAAGAGCAAAGCAGCACAAGGACTCTGATAAATACAAACATATTGACAGTGAAGTCATTGACAAATCTCTAGGATCTCTCCATACAGCATACAATTTCTAAAATATTTATACTAATAACATTTATCTGTACCAATTTAGCCTAGAAAATCTAAGCATGTCTTCCGATCTGACAACTATTGCCATGCAACACATCACTTGTTGTTACTTCACATAAACAATTATTATTGGAACCTCTCTTTTTACAAGGTCAAAGAACAAATCTTTCATGATTTTCCAAGGGCCCTCCAGGATATCTCAGACAGTTTTAGGTACAAGAGATAGTAAGATTCAATTCAATGTCAGAAGTTGTCATATTTGAAAACTTGATTAAGGTAGGATTTTAGGTTGCTGAGAAACAGTACTTGGATACCTATTTAACCACAATGACAATAAAAGATTTTTAAAGTAAACATAGTAGATAACATGATTGTAAAACATTTTACATCTTTCCTAAGTGAGAAGTATTTGTTCTCTTCAATCATCAAGGGCATAATAAAGTCAACATAAGCCATAGAATATTTGCTATATAGGCAGATTACACAGAATAAAAAATAACCTTATAGAATTTTTATTAAGAGCAACCTGATAGTCCAAGAAAATTTTGTCAATTTAAGAGAGAGAAAAAAGCAAACTCTAGTTTTGCATCTATATAATACTTGATACTAAAGGAAACACAGCTCTTTTTGAAAATTTTATGAAGAGACCAATTAAATCTTAGCCAGCTTTGTTCATGGTAAATAAAATTCCTCTTTCATGAAACTTCTATGACTTTCTATTTCCATTCAGATTTTGCAGTATACTTTGCTCTTTTTCATTCTGGAAAAAAAAATTACTTTAGGAAAACTACTCTTTTTTTTTTTTTTGCAGTTCGCAGGCCTCTCACTGCCGTGGCCTCTCCTGTTGCAGAGCCCAATCTCCGGACGCGCAGGCCCAGCGGCCATGGCTCACGGGCCCAGCCGCTCCGCGGCACATGGGATCCTCCCGGACCAGGGCACGAACCCGCGTCCCCTGCACCGGCAGGCGGAATCCCAACCACTGCACCACCAGGGAAGCCCAAAACTGCTCTCTTTTTCCCTTAACAAAAACATATCCTGCATGCTTTGCATACAAATTCGAACTTCTCTGACACCATTGCTCCGAGTCTTATTTATGTATAATGATTATAACTTGAAATTAATGTCTATTCTTCAGATAAAACTAGAAGGTAGATAACTTGTGTGTGAACTGTCACACACGAGCATTTTTCAGCAGAATAGCAGAGCCCATGAATACATACAATATAGTATTATGTGGTGACACATATCCTTTATACAACTTTTCAAAGTGGCAAAAATGAACACATTCATTAACAGACACAAAGATGTCGCTTCTCTGTAGTATATAAAAATAAGAACCAAAGTATATAAACTTAAATTATGCTTTATAATGTTTCTGTATTCTTCTTACTTGCAAATGATCTAAACATCCAATGACAATTAAGTTAGTAAAGGATCTTTTGTTACCTAAAGATTTTGGAAATTATCTTTCAGCTGACATACAATAAAAAAAATTATTATTGAAATAAATTTTGTCAGAATAATGATTCAATTTGGTTAAGCATATATTTACATTTTTCATAATCTTAAGCATTTAGTAGAATTAATGATAGCTGATTCAATCAGTAAACCTGTATCGTTTAGGAAGAACACAACTCAAGTAGAATAAAAATCTACAAGTGTTGTGCTTAACATTGATTATCAGAGAAGACATAGGTGTTTTTATTAAACAAAAAATATTACACCAATCTCACTTGCCAAAGGTTTACCTAAATTATGTGAACCTGAATTCTTAAAACATTTTTGAGTTTGTTTCTGTAAGTTTCCTTTTTACTTTTTAACACACTGAAAATACTGGAAGTTCAATGTCCTTATTTTTTATGAATTTTAAGAACATTCCTTTTATATAAGCACTTATTTATCTCTAAACCAATCAGAGTAGATCTTTAAGATTTTTTACAGACTAATTTGGTAATACCATCTGGAGGTCAGAAAGCATTACACACTTACATAATGAGAGGTAAAAAGCCTTTCTGAATTACAGACACATTCACAGACACACGGAGAGATAAAAATCATATAGCTTCAATTCTATTTCAGCCCTGAGTCAAAAGGAAACACAAAATTACAAAACACACCAATTCTTATCAAAGAACCATTCTCTTGTCATTGGGTAGGAGTCTTTAACTGATTTGAGCTTAAAACAGTTAGACAAACAAACAGAAAAGGCTAACAAGCCAGATTCCCTTGCCATCTTGCACTCAACAGAGACAAGATCTCTATAAGTCATTAATCCCCATTTACAGAAATCACTAAATGGTCAGACAAAGCAAAAGAACCTGGCATGAAAAATCAAGTGATTATTCAGAAACAATCAAATCCTTACTGAACGATCAGTGGACAAGAGTCTGGAACACAGGACCAAGAATCAGACTCACCATTTGATATGTGGATCACCAGTCAAGAACAGAGTGCAAAAAGGCTCTGAGATCCCTGGTTACTTGGGTGGAATAAACAGGGATCCAAAGCAAGGTGGAATCCCATCTGAGTCATGGCACGAAACTGTCAAAGACACAATGCACTGGAAAAATAAGGACATGATTTTATTCAGGTTATTGCAATAGAGAGAACAGTCATTAATGAGGAACACTCAAAGAAAAGGAAGGAAGTATGAGACTTTATAGAGTTGGTAGAAAAAGGGGTCATGAAGAGGGCAAACAGTGAGGCTATCTGAATGGTAGAGGCAGTTAGTTCTCAGAATACACCAGAACAGGGTGGTCCTTTGTTGTTAGTTGTTTGGAACACAAAGGGATGGGGGGATTTTTCAACTGTCCCTGCTTTCTGGAAGCACAGAGCTTAGATAAAGTTCATCATTGCCACATGACACAACATCTTTCTCCTTTTTATGGTGAGAAGGGAAGGGGAGCTCAATTTTACAATACATTAAAAAAGATACATTCAAATATAAATTATTTATTATTTATACACCTAGCAATGGCCTAGACAGAGACAAACCTATTTCAATTTTTTTAATGTGTTGTTAATATTTTTCTCAACAACTTCCAGAATTACCTCATAATCTTGAGTGAATGTAAATTTAATTAAAAAAGTGACAGTTGACAATCATTTACTCACTCTTGCCTCTTCATTTTCTAGGGAAACCACTAGCAACTCTATATCCTCCAAGCAAGCACATAAGCTTTATTATATTTCCCTCAGTTAAACCTAACAAACTATGTTCTCTCAAACAGCCAGTACCTCATATAACCTTGAAGAATGTGATTAGCCCCAAAGAAAAGTGAAGACATTTTCACTTAGTGGTGAATTATCAATCACATTTCTCAGATCTGTGCATATGTTCATGGTGTCTTACTGTCAAATATTGTGAAAACTGGAACCCTTACATTGTTCAAATATCCATAGGGTAATTAAGTTTGTTGAAATAAAATGTATAAAAACTTAAACACTTTCTCCTGGCTGGAAGAATTCCCAGAAAATATGACAGGAGATTGTAAACATACAAGAAACTAAACAGACGTAATCATCACCCTGGCTTAAAATGCTTTTTTTAAAAAAATTTATTTTCATCTCAGATTTGAAACATTAGTAAAACAGATCCTGAAAGAATGGAAAACATTAGCTCATATAGTTGCGTGTCTTGAAAGATTTTGTGGTTTCAGGAAACGACAAAACAGACGAAAGGAACAGAGTGCTTTCATAAAAAATAACATCCTATAAACAAAAGCCATATGTTGTCTTTGAGGCATATCAAACTCTAAGTTTATTAAAATTTCTACCTTGTACAGTTGCTAGAACAATAAAAATACTGTTATGTACCTGACTTGTCTTTTTCCCAGGGGTGACATTATCTTCTACCAGAGTGACCTTTCTTAGACAAGGTAGTTCCACACAGACTTCAGAAGGACACCAGAGCCTAGAATCTCAGTTCCAGAAATTCTAACCCAGTTCTGATAAAAGTTTCCCTATCCTTACCAGCTCCATGACTAGTCACCCACATGCTCTGAGCTAAGTTTACACTCAAAAAACTTAGGCATAACAGAGGAATCCTATTTTTTTTTCATAAAGTATATTTGTTGACAGAAGCCAAGTGATTAGAAAAGAAGTTCATGGTAAGCCCTGGACATTATACACTCTGAAAAATATAGGAGGAGGAGGTAATTCATATCTAGTGAGGATTCCAACCAAGTAGTGATACCTCCCACGCAAAGGATTAGAATAAACAAAATGTATAGCAATCCCACTTGACTCTAGACCACCCCATTCCTGCAGTATTTTAACAGCAGAGACAAAAGAACATTGTTTGAGAGTAACTTAGGCAGGAAGAGTTACTCAGGTTAGAGAGTTGCAGAACCACAAAGACCTGAGCTGTTTCCCTGGTTAACAAGGAAAGGAGGTAACAAGGGTTTTGCAAAAGATAAGGAAATAAACAAATCCCTTGTGAATACCTACTTATATTTTAAAGATGTCCTTAAAGGGAACTTTGAGGAATAACCTAAGTAAATTCTGAGAATAATTTGCAAATTATCTGAGCAATTCTAGCACAAATTTTGAGTAACGTGGAATTCAGGGACATAAAATTGTTCAGGAGAAACAGGGTTAAAAGGAATCCAGACTGGATCAAACAGGCCTTCTTCTATTAATTATACAGGATTAGATTCCCACCAGATCCTTAGTGAGGAGGAACTGGAAACCCATCTCAAAACTCCACTCCATATCTTTATAGTGATTATATCTATTTAGTGTAGTTAGAATAAATTATATCTAATTTTCACTAAAGAGGGAATTTTAAGGGATTCTCTGAATTCTTGTGTTGTATTCATAAAAATCTTAAAATTTAAAAATTCCTTCAGACATTATTATATATAGGTACCTAACGAAGCCCTGAAACTTTCAAAACCGCTTCACCACATGGAGACCAAGCACCCTTCATTAAAAGACAAGCCTTTGGAGTTTTTCAAAAGGAAAACACATGAACACAAAGAACAGAAGCAATTATTGAAGGTCACCACTTCACCAAATGTATCTGCACTGAGAGCATCATTCTTAGTGGCTAACTGCATTGCTAAAGCTAAGAAGTGCTTTACTACTGGTGAAGAGTTGATTCTGCCTGCTGCTAAGGACATTAGTCGTGAACCTTTAGGAGAGGCTGCAGTTCAAAAGGTGGCACGTGTTCCTCTTTTGGCTAGCACCATAACTAGATCAATTGATGAAATAGCAGAGGATATTGAGGCACAATTGTTAGAGAGGATTAATGAGACACTTTGGTACACAATCCAGGTTGACTAGTCTACTGATGTTGACAAGACAACAAAGCTTGTTCTTGTGTCATATATTTTTCAGGAAGCTGTGCATGAGGATAAGTTATGTGCACTTTTGTGATCAACGAATACCACAGCTGCAGAACTATTCAAGTCTTTGAATAATTACATATCAGGAAAACCGAATTGGTCATTTTGTGTTGGTATATGCACGGACAGAGCTACTGCCATGATTGGACGGCTTTCTGGTTTCACTACTCAGGTCAAAGAGGTTGCTTCTGAATGTGAGTTTCCACACTGTGTCATCCATAGAGAATTGATGGCTAGCTGAAAAATGTCACCAGAACTTAACAATATTTTGCAGGATGTGATTTAAATTATCAACCGCATTAAAGTACATGTCCTTAACTCACGTCTGTTTGTGCGGCTCTGTAAGGAGATGGACGTAGAGCACACATGTCTTCTCTTATACACGGAAGTGAGATGGCTTTCTAGAGGTAGATCACTGGCCAGAGATTTTGAGTTACAAGAGCCACTCCAGAGATTTCTTTTAGAAAAACAGTCACCACTGGCAGCACATTTCAGTGACACAGAATGGGTCGCAAAACTTGCTTACTTGTGTGACACACTCAACCTGCTCAACAAACTCAATCTGTCACTTCAGGAGAGAATGACAACTGTGTTAAAGTTGGCAGAAAAAGTGGCTGCATTCAAAGCCAAAGTGGAATTATGGGGGAGAAAGGTGAACATTGGGATTTTTGACATGTTTCAAACACTAGCAGAGATTTTGAAAGAGACTGAGCCAGGGCCTTCTTTCTCCCAGCTGGTGCTTGATCACCTATCTCAGCTTTCAAAAGAATTTGAGCATTACTTTCCAACCACAAAAGACCCCCAAACTGGGAAGGAATGGATCCGTGACCCATTTGTGAATAAGCCAGGTGAATCAACTTTGTCCGTGCTAGAAGAGGGTCAATTGCTTGAGATCACAAATGACGGTGGCCTTAAAAGTATGTTTGAGACACTTCAAATCTCCATACTTTCTGGATTAAAGTCAAGGCAGAACACCCAGAGATTGCCACAAAAGCACTAAAAAGCCTGCTTCCATTTCCAACACCCTATCTTTTTGAAGCAGCGTTTTCTGCAGTGAAAGCAACCAAAACGAGATTACAGAGTAGACTGGACATAAGCAACACACTTCGCATGTCACTGTCTCCCATCACCCCCAGATGGGACCATCTAGTTGCAGAAAAACAAGCTCAGGGGTCCCACTGATTCTGCATTATTGTGAGTTGTATAACTACTTCATTATATAGTACAATTTAATAATAATAGAAATAAAGTGCACAATAGATGTAATATGCTTGAATCACCCTGAAACCATCCCCCCACCCCCCGGTCCATGGAAAAATAGCCACCTATGGGAATACCAGCTGGGTTTATATATACTTGCAAGTACTTAATTGAGAATGAAAGGAAATTGGGCCATGAAATGGACAAAATGGGGTTCTTTTGGCATTCCAAAGATGAATTTTTAGTGCACAATTACAGCCAGCAGTCTTCTGGATCTCTGCCGGCAGGGTACTGGAAACAACAGTGGTAAGTGCTTTTCTCTTTCCTAAAATTAAATTAGCATGGAAAAATATTTGTAGGGCTAGCTCTTAAGGAATTAAAAGCAACTGTCCTAGTCTTTATAGGACCAGAGGTGTGGTTCCAAAAATAATCCAAAGCCTACCAATCCTTTTACCACTCCCAAAACCTCCCCTATTTATCTTTTTTTAAACAGTGCGTATGTATTTATTTTAAAATATAAGAAAGAAAACCTAAAATAAACAGCCCTAAATGTAAACAGATACTAGCTAACAGGATGATCACCACAGCAGTGTTTTTGTATCAAAAATGGAAACTTCTGGGCTTCCCTGGTGGCGCAGTGGTTGAGAGTCCACCTGCCAATGCAGGGGACACGGGTTCTTGCCCCGGTCTGGGAAGATCCCACATGCCGTGGAGCAGCTAGGCCCATTAGCCATGGCCGCTGAGCCTGCTCTCCACAAGGGGAGAGGCCATAACAGTGAGACACCCGCGTACCGCAAAAAAAAAAAAAAAAAAAAAAGGAAACTTCCAAATGTCACAAAAATGGAGTAATAATTAAATCACTTATTCAATAACACCAAACACAAGAAGTAGTAAATATATTTGAATTTTAGGCAAGAAAATGTGTTCCCAAATATATCTATATATCATGCAAGTAGATTAAAAATCATATGTATAGTAGGATGCTAATTTGTTGCAAGTAAACACTTTCCAATATGCAAATACAGCTAGAGATAGGTACATAGAAAGGCATCAACATCTTCACTGTGAGTATGTCTGGATGACAGACTTATCTGTGATTTTTGTTTTTCTTCTTACTCATTTTGGTTTTCTGCTATGGGTATGTATCACTTCATACTAGGAGAATGGGAGAAGTTAGTTTTCATAAAGGAAAAAAAAAACTCCAAAGAGCTTTATTTTCTTTTAGCATTTGATTTAAACACTTCAAAATATTTGCATTGGTATGTACTAGAACAGATGATGGCCTATTTTTTCAAGTTTTCCTGCGTCTATTGAGATCATCATGCAGATTTTGTTCTTCAATTTGTTGATGTGGTGTATCAAACTGATTGACTTGCAGATATTGAAAAATCCTTGCATCCCTGGAATAAATCTCACTTGATCATGGTGTATGATCCTTTTAATGTACTGTTAGATTCTGTTTACTACTATTTTATTGAGGGATTTTTTGTCTGTGTTTATCAGTGATATTGGCCTGTAATTTTTTGTTTTTTGGTATCTTTGTCTGGTTTTGGTATCAGGGTGATGGTGGCCTCATAGAATGAGCTCAGGAATGTTCATTCCTCTGCACATTTTTGGAATAGTTTAAGAAGGATCGGTGTTAGCTCGTCTCTAAATGTGTGATAGAATTCACCTGTGAAGTCATCTGGTCCTGGACTTTTGTTTGTTGGGAAATTTTTTAATCACAGTTTCAATTTCATTACTTGTGATCTGTCTGTTCATGTTTTCAATTTCTTCCTGGTTCAGTCTTGGGAGATTGTGCCTTTCTAAAAATTTGTCCACTTCTTCTAAGTTGTCCATTTTATTGGCATATAGTTGCTTTTCGTAGTCCCTTATGATCCTTTACATTTCTGTGGTATCTGTTTTAACTTCTCCTTTTTCATTTCTAATTTTATTTGAGCACTCTCCCTCTTTTTCTTGATGACTCTAAAATTGTATCATTTTTGTTTATCTTTTCAAAGAACCAGCTTTTAGTTTCTTCATATCTATTTCATTTATTTCTGCTTAGATATTTATGATTTCTTTCCTTCTACTAACTTTGGGTTTTGTTTGTTCTACTTTCTCTAGTTGCTTTAGATGGAAGGTTAGGTTGGTTATTTGAGATTTTTCTTGTTTCCGGAGGTAAGATTGCTTTGCTCTAAACTTTCCCCTTAGGACTGCTTTTGCTTCATCCCTTAGGTTTTGGATTGTCATACTTTCATTTTCATTTTTCTCTAGGTATTTTTTGACTTCCTCTTCGATTTCTTCAGTGATCCACTGGTTGTTTAGTAACATATTGTTTAGCCTCCACATGCTTGTGTTTTTTTACAGTTTTTTTCTTGTAGTTGATTTCTAACCTCATAGCGTTGTGGTGGGAAAAGATGCTTAATGTGATTTCAATGTTTTTTATATTTACTGAGGTTTTCTTTTTGCCCAGCATGTGATAAATCCTGGAGAATGTTCCATGTGTACTTGAGAAGAATATGTTTTCTGCTGCTTTTGGGTGGAATGCTCTATAAATTTCAATTAAGTCCATCTGGTCTAATGTGTCATTTAAGGCCTGTGTTTCCTTATTGATTTTCTGTCTTGATGATCTGTCCATTGATGAAAGTGGGGTGTTAAAGTTCCCCCCATTATTGTGTTACTGTCAATTTCCCCTTTTATGCTTGTTAGTGTTTGCCTTATACATCGAGGTGCTTGTATGTTAGCTGCATATATATGTACAATTGTTATATCTTCTTGGATTGATCTCTTGATCCTTATGGTACTGTCCTTCTTTGTCTCTTGTAACAGTCATTGCTTTAAAGTCTATTTTGTCTGATATAAATGTTGCTACTCCAACTTTCCTTTGATTTCTATTTGCATGGAAAATCTTTTTCTATCCCCTCACTTTCTGTCTGTATGTGTCCCTAGATCTGAAGTGAGTCTCTTGTAGGCAGTATATATGCAGGTCTTGTTTTTGTATCCATTCAGGCAGTCTGTGTCTTTTGGTTGGGACATTTAATCCATTTAAGTTTAAGGTAATTATTGATATGACTTTCTAATTCCCATTTTGTTAATTGTTTTAGATTTGATTTTGTAGGTCTTTTTTTCTTCCCTTCCTCTTTTTTTCTCTTCTCTTGTGGTCTGATGACTAATTTTAGTGTTGTGCTTAGAATCCTTTTTATTTTTGTGTGTGTATCTATTGTAGATTTTCGGTTTGCAGTTACCATGAGGTTTTGATATAGCAGTGTATATATAAACAAGATTGTTTCAAGTTGCTGGCCTTTTAAATCCAAATGCCTTTCCAATATCCTGCATTTGTGTTCTCTTCTTCTCACATTTGCTGGGTTTTATATTATATTTGTGTGTGGATGATTTCCTACCTTTACTATATGTTTGCCTTTACTGGTGAACTTTCCCATTTGTAATTTTCTTGTTTCTAGTTGTGGTCTTATCTTTTCCTCCTAGAGAAGATCCTTTAGCATTAGTTGCAAAGCTGGTCTCATGGTGCTGAATTCTCTTAGCTTTTGCTTGTTTGTAAAGCTTTTGATTTCTCCATCAAATCTGAATGAGAGCCTTGCTGGGTAGAGTATTATTGGTTATAGGTTCTTCCCTTTAATTACTTTAAATATATCATGCCATTCCCTTCTGGCCTGCAGAGTTTCAGCTGAGAAATTAGCTGATAACCTCATGAGAGTTTCCTTGTACATTATTGGCTGCTTTACCCTTGTTGCTTTTAATATTTTTTCTTTGCCTTTAATTTCTGTCAATTTGATTACTATGTGTCTCAGCATGTTCCTCCTTGGGTTTATCCTGCCTGGGACTCTCTACACTTCCTGGACTTGGGTTATTGTTTCCTTTCCCATGTTAGGGAATTTTTCAGCTATTATATGTTCATATATTTTCTCAGGTCCTTTCTCTCTTCTCCTTCTTGGACCCCTGTAATGCAAATGTTGGTGCATTTAATGTTGTCCCGGAGGTCTCTTATACTGCCTTCATTTCTTTTCATTCTTTTTTCTTTATTCTGTTCTGCAGCAGTGATTTCCACCATTCTGTTTTCCAGCTCACTTATCAGTTCTACAGCCTCTGTTATTCTGCTATTGATTCCTTCTAGTGTATTTTTCATTTCAGTTATCTTATTGTTTATCTCTTTTTGTTCTTTAGTTCTTCCAGTTCTTTGTTAAACATTTCTTCTATCTTTTCAATCTGTGACTCCATTCTTTTTCTGAGATCTTAGATCATCTTTACTACCATTATTCTGAATTCTTTTTCAGGTAGATTGCCTATCCCCACTTCACTTAGTTGTTTTTCCTGAGGTTTTATCTTGTTCTTTCCTCTGGGACATATTCCTCTGCCATCCCATTTTGTCTACGTTTTTTGATTGCAGTTTCTGTTCCACAGGCTGCAAGCTTGTAGTTCTTGCTCCTGCTGTCTGACCCCTGGTGGATGAGGCTAAGAGGCCTATGCAGGCTTTCTGGTGAGAGGGACTGGTCCTGCCCACCGGTGGGTGGAGTTGGGTCTTGCCCCCTGCTGGGCTGCACTGTGTCAAGAGGTGTGTTTAGCCGGTAGCTATGTTCTCAATAAGACTTTAAGCAGCCTGTCTGCTGATGGGTGGGGCTTTGTTCCCCCATGTTGGTTGTTTGCCCTGAGGCTTCCCAGCACTGGAGCCTACTGGCTACTTGGTGGGGCAGGGTTTGGTGAGAAAAGGCAGCCTCCAGGAGGGTTCACACCAATGAGTATTACCCAGAGCTACTGCTACCAGTGTCTTTGCCCCTGCAGTAAACCACAACCACCCCCCACCTCTGCAGGAGACCCTCCAATACTAGCAGGCAGATCTGGAACAGGCTTTTATGAGGTCACTGTTTTTTTCCCTGGGTCTTGGTGCGCACAAGACCTTGTGTGCACCCTCCAAGAGTGGAGTTTCTGTGTCCCACAGTGCTGTGGAATTCTTGTGATCAGACTCCACTGGCCTTCAAAGCCAGATTCTCTGGGGTCTTCTCCTCCCATTGCCAGATCCCCAGAGGTGAGCTTTACTTGGGGCTCAGAACTTTCACTCCTGTGGGAGAACCTCTGGGATATAATTATTTTCCAGTTCTTAGGTTGCCCATCCAGTGGGTATGGAATTTGATTTTATTGTGGCTGCACCCCTCGTACCATTTTATTGTGGCTTCCTCTTTGTCTTCAGATGTAGGGTATCTTTTTTGGTAGGTTCCAGGGTGCTTTGGTGATGGTTGTTCAGCAGTTATTTGTAATTTTGTTGTTTTTGTAAGAAGAGGTGAACTCATGTGCTTCTACTCCACCATCTTTTCTGTTTCTTCCCCCCCATTTGTCTTAAGAGGTTTGTAATTTTGAGAAAAAAATTTTGGCCTTAAGGGAACAAAGGCTCCCTTGAATGAACTTTTCTTTTTCCTCCTATGTCTTTGAGATGCAAATGTTCTACCTGGTCTTCTCCAGGAACCTTATCTCTGCTATCTTTTTAAAATGCAAATTTCAGGAAAGAGTATAGGTAATTTGGAACTTGTCTTGTCAAGGACAAATAGAAATCTTAAATGTCTTCTCTATAAGTATTAGTAAAAATTGTTTAGCCACCTAGACAGGTGACCTTGATTTGTTCCATCTGCCAGAAACCCAATTTGAATCCAACCTCTTTTGTAACTGATGGGTTTTATGTTACTTTATAGTAAGTCCTCTACATACAAACATTAAAGCTGTGAACTTTTAAAGAGGCAAACATGCGTTCACATGTCCAATCATGTAAGTTAGTTCAAGATACTGTATTGTTAAGGATTAAAAATGTTTTCTTTATTTCTTGTGTTTGCTTTTTATGTATTGTTTGTGTGAAAAGTATTATAAACCTATTACAGTATAGTACTATATAACCAACTGTGTTGGGTACCTAGGCTAACTTTGTTGGACTTACAAACAAACTGAACTTACAAACGCACTCTCAGAACAGAACTCATTTGTATATAGGGGACTTACTGTACCTGACTCATGGCTGAAATTTTGGAATGGTACTATACGGTCTCTGTCTTTATGTGTTTTTGTGAGTCTATATATGTGTGCTGTAGATGTGCGGTATTGCCAAAGTTAATTTGTAAAAGAACTTTATTTAATTGGCTTAAAGGAAATTAAGTACTTAAATAAACCCTCACAAATATAAAAGAAACTGGCCAGAATGGATTTTTGGTTCACATGATCTGGAAAATACTATTATTGAATTAATATCTGGAGACTTCCCTGGTGACCCAGTGGCTAAGACTCTGCACTCCCCACGCAGGAGGCCCAGGTTTGATCCCTGGTCAGGGAACTATATCCCACATGCCACAACTAGGAGTTCGCATGCTGCAACTAAAGATCCAACATGCTGCATCTAAAGATCCCACATACCACAACTAAAAATCCCACATGCCACAACTGAAAAGAAAAAGATCCCACATGCTGCAATGAAGATCCTCCATGCCAAAACTAAGACCACATGTGCCAAAACTAAGACTTGGCACAACCAAATAAATAAATACTTTTAAAAAGAATAAATATCTGGCTGCGAACAAACACATGAAAGGATGCTCAACATCACTAATCATTAGAGAAATGTAAATCACAACTACAATGAGGGGGCTTCCCTGGTGGCGCAGTGGTTGAGAGTCTGCCTGACGATGCAGGGGACATGGGTTCGTGCCCCAGTCCGGGAAGATCCCACATGCTGTGGAGCGGCTAGGCCCGTGAGCCATGGCCACTGAGCCTGCGCGTCCAGAGCCTGTGCTCCGTAATGGGAGAGGCCACAACAGTTGAGACGCCCGTATACCGCAAAAAAATAAAAAAAAAAAACTACAATGAGGTATCACCTCACACTGGTCAGAATGGCCATCATCAAAAAATCTACAAACAATAAATGCTGGAGTGAGTGTGGAAAAAAGGGAACCCTCTTGCACTGTTGGTGGGAATGTAAATTAATACAGCCACTATGGAGAGCAGTATGGAGGTTCCTTAAAAAACTACAAATAGAACTACCATACAACACAGCAATCCCACTACTGGGCATATACCCTTAGAAAACCATAATTGAAATAGAGTCATGTATCACAATGTTCATTGCAGCTCTATTTACAATAGCCAGGACATGGAAGCAATCTAAGTGTCCATCAACAGATGAATGGATAAAGAAGTTGTGGCACATATACACAATGGAATATTACTCAGCCATTAAAGGAATGAAATTGAGTTATTTGCAGTGAGGTGGATGGACCTAGAGTCTGTCATACAGAGTGAAGTAAGTCAGAAAGAGAAAAACAAATACCATGTGCTAACACATATGTATGGGATCTAAAAAAAAAAAAAACTGGTTTTGAAGAACCTAGGGGCAGGACAGGAATAAAGACACAGACATAGAGAATGGACCTGAGGACACAGGGAGGGGGAAGGGTAAGCTGGGACGCAGTGAGAGAATGGCATGGACATATATACACTACCAAATGTAAAATAGATAGCTACTGGGAAGCAGCTGCATAGCATAGGAAGATCAGCTCAGTGCTTTGTGATCACCTAGAGGGGTAGGATAGGGAGGTTGGGAGGGAGACGCAAGAGGGAGGAGATATAGGGATATTTGTATATGTATAGCTTATTCACTTTGTTATAAAGCAGAAACTAACACCAATGTAAAGCAATTATACTCCAATAAAGATGTTAAAAAAATAATTAATATCTGGTATTAATGTTAGCTTAAGCTTGTTGGTTTAATTAATACAGACATCGTTAGAGTCATCCACATCAATTATAATACTTTTATTGTACCTAGGTTTACTATAAATCAAATAAGATCTTATTATTCCTGTGACAATATGTGTCAGAAAAAAATAGCTTAATATGATAATACTTTTGTGTAAATGAAATAGAGGTAAATGAGATAAGAGCTTTTAGGTAAACTCTTTTAGGAATAATTATTTCTTGGGAATATCTACTTAGGAATAGTCTCTCATGACTTTCATAACTTGCTACATTAAGTTAAATGATCGGAATTTATTGACTATTGTAGATCGTCTCAAATAGGATAAAATATTGGAACATCAATTGCTGGCGAATCTAAGTTTACCTACCTTTGCCTTCTTAGGAGAGGAAGACTAAAGCATAAGTTTTCCAGTCAGGAAATGGTGATATGGCAAACAGTTCCCAATTACGTGCTTCTTGGTTTTTGCTAGCAATTAAGGCTTTTAAGTGTTAAAATTATAATATATGTAATTAAAGCTACTAAAATATAATGGGAAACATTTCAGTATGCCAGGACTGTAAGATGCATGTTTTCAGTAAAAGAAGGTGTGAGGAATGTAGATGCATTCTGTTAAAGGGAAAAAGGGTACTTTTGTCCTAGAGTTGGGTGTTTTTGAATGGAAAAGAAAATAAGGAACAGATTAGTATGGATACAGAAAGTTGTGGAGGAAGAACACTGAGAGAGTTTTGTGCATGTTCAGACTGGCTAAGATAAGATTGAATTTAATTAAGAAGATGAATTTTAAAGTTAAAGTGGTCCAAAACCTGAATTTAGTTTTCTCTCTAGGAGGACAAATTTTCTTAAAATGTTTAACTGCTTTTGGTAATAGATTGTGTGAGTTTCTGTGCAGTTAATTGATTCATTACAACCTTTGAGATCTTTTATTGTCCCTTTGGTTAAATGAATGGATATTGTTTCACAGTGAACTATGATCCTATTTGACCAGGTGTTTTGAAACTTTTTGATATTTTTGACAAACTTCCCAAACATCAAATTCTAAATGAAGTTCATTTGACTTCTAGCTAACTATTGAGTTTTCTAAAGGGTTCCTGGAACACCTCAAAATATTTGATTTCTCTCCATCCTCACAGAGAGGAATATTAAACTAATTAGGCATGGGAAGCATTGTCAAATGACTGGTGATAGAACTTCTTAGGCTGTATCATATGGGTAAATGTTATGAATATAGATATTCTAGAAATTATATGGAACTCCTAAAATTTTGGTATGTTCTGGTAAATGATATCAGCCACAATTCTACTTATTATCTTAAATTGTGTGTCACAGAAGTAACTGAGGGGCTTCCCTGGTGGCGCAGTGGTTGAGAGTCCGCCTGCCGATGCAGGGGACACGGGTTCGTGCCCCATTCTGGGAAGATCCCACATGCCGCGGAGCAGCTGGGCCTGTGAGCCATGACCGCTGGGCCTGCACATCTGGAGTCTGTGCTCCGCAACGGGAGAGGCCACAACAGAAAGAGGCCCGCATTCCACAAAAAAAAAAAAAAAAAAAAAAAAAGAAGTAACTGAGTTTATTATAAACAGTTATTTTACTCTGATGCTTTTACAAAAGTATGTTTCATCTTCAAGAAGATTCATAGTACAGGTTTCTAATAACTTTCAGATCATACCACTGAACTGGGTAAAATTAAGTATTCTAATGGAAAACATGATAGCTTCATAAACTGTTAACAGAAGATTAAGATCAAGGATTACTCTCATCAGAATGAGCAAAACTATAGGTATGGTTATAATTTTTGGTTTTTGTCTGAAATATTACTGGTTTGTAACCTGTGTTTTCCAGGTATAAGGAAATCTTTAAATTACACCTCTGTAAGTAGAAGTTAAATATTTATCTTTTCTTTCTACCTGATCCCTCCAGAATTTGGAAACTCTTAAGTTCCCATCAGCTTTCTCAGATATATATGGAAGGCCACCTCCTAACAGGTACAGGAATCTCTATTTGGGGGACCTTGAGAAGAGAGGAATTCATCAAAATCTATCACCTAAATCTATAGATATTACAGTTGGAATCTGTGACATACTCTTGGTGTGTCTTTCCTGGCATTAAGGTTTTTTAAATTTCAATCTGAGATTTATTATGAAAAGTTCCAGCAAAGCCAATTTAAAAGAGCCTATGTGATCAATTAACCAGAACTTTTTTTGCAACCAAATTAGTCTTAATTTAGCTATATTTTGTAGAAATGAAGATAATTATAGAAAGAAAAGGATTATGTTTCAGTAGATGTTGAATTTTAATATTGTTAATTAAGGTCTGTATTTACTGGCTAAAACTCACTTCCCAGATAGCTCCTTTTAAAACTTAGTTGTTAGAAGGACAGTCTAAGCCTCTTTCTCAAGTTATCACAGTAATCTAACTTTTGATTAAGGTTGGATTCTCTGTGACCTACAACCAGGTGATCATGCATACTGGAAAAGACATCAGATAAAGGACTATTTACAGCCACATTGGAAAGGACCACATCAGACCTCTCCTGAATGAACTGCAATTCCTGTTTCTGACACCTGACTTCAACTAAGACCAACACTACCAAACCAGGAGAAGAAGATGACATCTGAAGTAGACAGCTGACCCAAGATGCTGGACCAGGACTGTATACTGATTACTTTGACAATTGCTCACCCTTTTGCTTATGAATAAATGTATTTCTTGGCTCAATTGCATATAAGTTTCAAAAATCCATCAAATTGCTGGATTTGTGGCCAATTACCTATGTCCAGTGTTCCCAGGTTGCCTTGTTGGAATTCTCCTCTCCAAGGCTCTAATTAGATAGCCCTTAGAAATTTTATTTTAAAAGAAAGAAACTCTAGTAGCATGCAAGCTAATGTTACCACTAATATCACTAAGTGAGACCCCCTTACCTGGCCAACTGATAATGCCAGTTCTGAATGTGACCATAAATACTCCTTTTCATTAGATGTGGAGTATTGGGTAGCTCCTAACAGGGCACAATAGATTTATGGAACAAGTTTATGACCTTGGCTCTCCCCCCAGCTTGGATAGGAATATACATAATTGGTTTCCCTTAGGCTCAAGGTCACCAAGATCGTCTTGGAAACAACCCCTGTCAATCTGTCTTTAATATGGGCACACTGGTCTCAATCAGTTTTCCAATGGTATGATCATTTGATCTCAATCTTTGTTCCTTCACTTGGAATAGATGGTATCATTAGTCACATACATAATTTAACTAAATTTACTCAGCAAGCTTTGAAAGATGGTAATCAAGCCATTAACTTGCTTAATTCGGAAGTCTCCATGATAAGAAATGTAGTCTTACAGAATCGCCTGGGCCTTAATATTTTAACTGCTTTTCAAGGGAGAATTTGTGCTATAATACATACTGAATGCTGCAACTTTATACCCGTTGAGTCTTCAAATGTAACCAACTTATGACCCATATAAAGAGTCAGACTTCAGCTCTGAACACTCCTCTTTCCTCCTGGTTCGTGTCAGGAGGATCCTGGCTTAAATCTTTGCTAATTATGTTGTTGGTCCTACTGGCAATTTTAATTAGTTTGTGGAGCTTATAAGGTGATAGTTTCTTGCTTTTTGTGCTTTGTGTCATCTACTGGTACTAAGATAATGATTTCTAAAACACTTGAAATTTTGATCACATTTAGAGTGTCTAACATAATGGACATACACAATTTACATATTAGGAAAATTGGCTTAAATCTTATTGGACCACTTGGAATTGACTGTAGGACCTTGCTGAAGATTCTACTAGTATAATCCACCAAAAAATGAAAACTGGGCGAGTAGGACTGGGCACTGAAGACCATGATGAACTCAGGGCAGGAAAGCAACCACCCTGGCATTGAGAGACCAAATATCTGATCACCTAATGCTTCCTATTGAAAGATTAATGATCAAAAGGGGGAAATGGCGAAATAAAATTCACATTTTATAGCAAGACAATATTTTTTTTTGTTTTTCTTGAAATTAATTGTTATTGTAGGATAGTTGATTTACAATGCTGTCTTAGTTTCTGCTGTACAGGAAAGTGAACCAGTTATACATATATCCACTCTTTTTTAGAATCTTTTCCCATATAGACCATTACAGAGTATTGAGTAGAGTTACCTGTGCTATACAGTAGGTCCTTATAAACTATTTTATATATAGTAATATGTATATGTCAATCCCAATCTCCCAATTTATCCCTCCCTGCCTTTCTCCCTTCATGACCATAAGTTTTGTGTTCTACATCTGTGACTCGATTTGTTTTGTAAATAAGTTCACTTGCACAACTTTTTTAGATTGTACATATAAGTGAAAACATATGATACTGTCTTTCTCTTTCTAACTGAATTCACTCAGTATGGCAATTTCTAGGTCCATCAGTGTCATTGCAAATGACATTCTTTCATTCTTTTTACGGTTGAGTAATATTCCATTGTATATATGTACCTCATCTTCTTTATCCATTTATCCATTGATGGACATTTAGGTTGCTTCCATGTCCTGACTATTGTAAATAGTGCTGCAGTGAATATTGGGGTGCATGTATCCTTCTGAATTATGGTTTCCTCCAGATATATGTGCAGGAGAGGGATTGCTGGATTGTATGATAGTTCTATTTTTAGTTTTTTAAGGAACCTCATACTGTTCTCCATAGTGGTTGTACAAATTTACAATCCACCAACAGTGTAGGAGGGTTCCCTTTTCTCCACACCCTCTCCAGCATTTACTTTTTGTAGATTTTTTTGATGATTGCCATTCTAAGCAGTGTGATGTGATAACTCATTGTAGTTTTGATTTACATTTCTCAAGTAATTAGTGATGTTGAGCATCCTTTCATGGGCTTTTTGGCCATCTATATGTCTTCTTTGGAGAAATGTCTATTTAGATATTGGGCCCATTTTTTGATTGGGTTTTTTTTTGATATTGAACCACATATGCTGTTAGCATATTTTGGAGATTAATCCCTGTTGGTCACTTCATTAGCAAATATTTTCTCCCATTCTGATGGTTGTCTTTTCATTTTGTGTATGGTTTCCTTTGTGGTGCAAAAGCTTTTAAGTTTAATTAGGTCCCATGTGTTTATTTTTTATTAATATTTATTGGAGTATAGTTGCTTTACAATGTTGTGTTAGTTTCTGCTGTACAGCAAAGTGAATCAGATATACATATACATATATCCCCTCTTTTTTGGATTTCCTTCCCATTTACGTCACCACAGAGAACTGAGTTGAGTTCCCTGTGTTATACAGTAGGTTCTTACAGGTTATTTATTTTATGCATAGTAGTGCATATATGTCAAACCCAATCTCCCAATTCATCCCATCCCCCATCCACCCCTGGTATCCACACATCCGTTCTCTTTGTCTGTGTCTCTATTTCTGCTTTGCAAAAAAGTTTATCTGTATCATTTTTCTAGGTTCCACATATAAGCGATATTATACAAAATTTGTTTTTCTCCTTCTCACTTACTTCACTCTGTATGACAGTCTCTAGGTCCATTCACGGCTCTGCAAATTGCACAGTTTAGTTCCTTTTTATGGCTGAGTAACATTCCATTGTATATATGTACATCTACGTTATTCTTCTGTTGATGGACATTTAGGTTGCTTCCATGTCCTGGCTATTGTAAATATTGCTGCAATGAACAATAGGGTGCATGTACCTCTTTGAATTATGGTTTTCTCTGGGTACATACCCAGGACTGGGATTGCGGGGTTACATGGTAGTTTTATTTTTAGCTTTCTAAGGAACCTCCATACTGTTCTCCATACTGGCTATATCAATTTACAAGCCCTCCAAGAGTATAAGAGGGTTCCCTTTTCTACAAACCCTCTCCAGCATTTATTGTTTGTACATTTTTTAATGATGGCCATTCTGACTGGTGTAAGGTGGTACCTCCTTGTAGTTTTGGTTTGTGTTTCTCTAATAACTAGTGATGTGGAGCATCCTGTCATGTGTTTCTTGGCCATCTGTATGTCTTCTTTGGAGGAATGTCTATTTAAGTCTTCTGCCCATTTTTTAATTGGGTTGTTTGTTTGTTTGTTTGTTTTTGATATGAGCTACATGAGCGGTTTGTATATTTTGGAGATTAATCCCTTGTCAGGTGCTTAGTTGGAAAATATTTTCTCCCATTCTGAGGGTTGTCTTTTCATCTTATTTATGGTTTCCTTTGTTTTGCAAAAGCTTTTAAGTTTAATTAGGTCCCATTTGTTTATTTTTGTTTTTATTTTCATTGCTTTAGGAGGTGGGTCAAAAACAGTCTTGCTGTGATTTATGTCAAAGAGTGCTCTGCCAATTTTTTCCTCTAAGGGTTTTATATTATCTGACCTTACATTTAGGTCCTTAATCCATTTTGAGTTTATTTTTATGTATGGTGTTAGGGAATGTTCTAATTTTATTCTTTTACATGTAGATAACCAGTTTTCACATCACCAGTTATTGAAGAGGCTGTCTTTTCTCCACTGCATATTCTTCCCTCGTTTTTCATAGATTAGGTGACCATATGTGCGTGGGTTTATCTCTGGGCTTTCTATTCTGTTCCATTGATCTATATGTCTGTTTTTGTGCCAATACCATACTGTCTTGATTACTGTAGATTTGTAGTATAGTCTGAAGTCAGGGAGACTGATTCCTTCTGCTCCATTTTTCTTTCTCAATACTGCTGTGGCTCTTTGGGATTTTTTGTGTGTTTCTATACAAATTGTAAAATTTTTTGTTCTACTTCTGTGAAAAATGCTATTGGTAATTTCATAAGGATTGCATTGAATGTGTAGATTGATTTGGGTAGTATAGTTATATTGAAAATGTTGATTCTTCCAATCCATGAACATGTCATATCTTTCCATCTGTTTGTGTCATCTTTGATTTTTTCATCAGTGTCTTATAATTTTCTGTGTACAGGTCTTTTACCTCCTTAGGTAGGTTTATTCCTTGGTATTTTATTCTTTTTGATGTGATGGTAAATGGGATTTTTTCCTTGATTTCCCTTTGCGATCTTTCATTTTAATGTATAGAAATGCAAAATATTTTTGTGCATTAATTTTTATCCTGCAAGTTTACCAAATTCATTGATGAGCTCTAGTAGTTTTCTAGTAGCATCTTTAGGATGCTCTATGTATAGTATCATGTCATCTGGAAACAGTGACAGCTTTACTTTTTCTTTTCTGATTTGGATTCCTTTTATTTCTTTTTCTTCTCTGATTGCTGTGGCTAAAACTTCCAAAACTATGTTGAATAAAAGTAGTGAGAGGACATCCTTGTCTTTTTCCTGATCTTAGAGGAAATACTTTCAGCTTTTCACTGTTGAAAATGATGTTACCTGTGACTTTTTCATATATGGTCTTTTTTATGTTGAGGTAGGTTCCCTCTATGCTGACATTCTGGAGTTTTTATCATAAATGTGTGTTGAATTTTGTCAAAAGCTTTTTCTGCCTCTATTGAGATGATCATATGGTTTTTATTCTTCAGTTTGTTAATGTGGTGTATCTCATTGATTTATTTATGTATATTGAAGACTTGCATCCCTGGCATAAATCTCACTTAATCATGGTGTATGTTCTTTTAAATTTGTTGTTGGTTTTGACTTGCTCTTATTTTGTTGAGAATTTCTGAGTCTGTGTTCATCAGTGATATTAACTTGTAATTTTCTTTTATTGGTGATGTCTTTGTCTGGTTTTGATATCAGGTGATGGTGGCTTCATAGAATGAGCTTGGGAGCGTTGATTCCTCTGCAATTTTTTGGAATATTTTGAGAAGTATAGGTGTTAATTCTTCTCTAAATGTTTGATAGAGTTCACCTATAAAGCTACCTGGTCCTGTACTTTTGTTTGCTGGAAGATTTTTATCACTGTTTAAATTTCAGTACTTGTGATTGGTCTGTTCATATTTTCTATTCTACTGGGAATTTACTGTAGGACCTTGCTGAACATTCTGCTAGCATTGCCCCCCAAAAGATAGAACTGTGTTATTAGGACTTGGCATTGAGGAACATGATTGACCCGGACAGGCAAGCATCCACCCGAGCATTAAGGGGCCAAATATTTGATCACCTAATGCTTTCTATTGAAAGATTAATGATCAAAAGGGGGAAATTGTGAAATAAAATTCATATCTTATGGCAAGGCCAGAAAAATTTAAACATAAACATTTTTCTCTGCCCTTTGGCCTCCTCTTTCCCCCCTACTCTGCACTGTGGATCTGCATTATGCATCAAGCAGACCCCCAACACCACTGGCAGAAATACTTGCTCCACCATAAAGAGCAACATTCTCCTAGCACCAAAAAGACAACTCCTTAAAAGATAACTCCTTCTTGCTCTTGTAAGGGGCCACAATGATGCTTATGTCTGGCTTGTGTACACGGTCAATAATACATCACTTAATGTCCAGACCTTTGTCTCAAAAAACTTATATAACTGTGCCTTGACTTCTAATGGGCAGAACAGTTCTCAGAGTTTTCTGAGATGTTGTTCCCGGGTTATAATCCTTAATTTGGCTCAAATAAAATTTTCCATTTATCTTAGATTGACTGATTATTTTTTCATTGACAACATCATGTTCTACTGTAAGGCACTTAAAAGTGACCAAAATTTATAATATAAATTTAACAATTTATATTATAGAAGCTCAACAGTAATATAGTATCTCAGGCCTCATACTCCTCTAAATCTTCTTTTCCTCAAGCACAAGGACAAGAGTTCAAAATAAAGGATTTACCATTGTTTTCTGAGGAGCGAGAGAGTTTTTTTCTGTTTCATTTCATCTGTATATTCTTGGAGTTTGGGTTTATATTATTTTATGCTACAAATACACATTATTTCAGGCACTTAATGTGATAACTCAACTTCATGAGCTACAAGAAACATCACCATCATTTAAGACATTTTTTCTATAAGGGAATGCATTCCAAAAATATTTAAAGAGCTATTTGAAGGTGAAATATTTGGAAGTTACTGACGTGGGTCAGAATATGCCACCTCAAAATATACCACTTTGGCATGAGGATTATTTTGAGTTAAAGGCAATTAAGAAAGAGCAAACACAGGAGGAGATCTCTGCCCTGCCCTTATCTACCAAAAAGCAGGGCATACATTTCCATTTGTAAAAGTGTTCCCCTCTCCCTTTCCAGGAAGTGAACAACTCTTATCAAAAGAAAATGGCTTGGGCTTCCCTGGTGGTGCAGTGGTTGAGAGTCTGCCTGCCGATGCAGGGGACACGGGTTCGTGCCCCAGTCCAGGAAGATCCCACATGCCATGGAGCGGATGGGCCCGTGAGCCATGGCCGCTGAGCCTGCGCATCCAGAGCCTGTGCTCCACAACGGGAGAGACCACAGCAGTGAGAGGCCCGCATACTGCAAAAAAAAAAAAAAAAAAAAAGAGAATGGCTTGAATCTTCATAACAAATCTTACTAAACAACCCTATCTACTATATTTTCCTAGTTAACATCTCACTATTTACCACCCTTAGGATCCCAAACCCACTTTTCCTTTGTCTAGTCCCTTCTTCACAGTTTATCATTCTTTGTTAAAATGATATATAATCTCCCTGGTATAACTGCCTCTTTGGTTTTTACTATTTTTGTGTGTGTGAAGCCCCCTCCCCTACGTGAAAATTAAAGACATTAATATATCTTTTCTCCTGTTAATCTGCCTTTTGTCAATTTAACTTGCATGTTCCAGCTACATACATAAGAGGGTAGAAGAAGAATTTTTCTTCCACAACAGTTCAATGGGCTCATAAGTTCAATATTCCAGCATTCTAATATTTGCAATCAAATACAAATTAAAAGCTTATTTATATATTAGTCATATTTGCAATCCTGAAATTATTCATCATTTTCTCTCAATCAATTTTTCTCAACTAGGGGCTTACCTAAGGACAAGATAAATGAGTAATGGTCAGTGGCAGGCAAGTGAGAAAAAGTTCTCCAGGTGATACTGATGCACAAGTCCTCGCTCAATCACTATTGCAAACCTTTGTTTTCTGGTATAAATTTGCACCATGTCTCAGAATATATGCAAACATGGCCTCCTAAAACAGCTTCCTAGTAAACAACCTTATCTATTTCAAACCTCACGTCAGGTAGGCAAGGGTACCCTCTGTACTTGCTTACCACTTATCAACTATTGCTACCTGGGGCCCCACCCTATTTATAAACAAGTCTCTGACTCTCACTCACTCTTCCTCAGCATACTGGTATCCTCTTAAGAGGGAAACATATATCTACATACAGATGTCTGAAAGCACCATGTTCTAGATACCAATCCAGACATAAAATCACAAGAGTTCATCATTCTTGGCAGAGGGAAAAGGGGTAGCAACTTAGGTCATAATTGGGATATTCAGTTGACTAAAGGAACTGTGGAAATTCAAGCACTATTTTAATACTAATACCTAGATTCTGAAATGAGACTGTCCAAATTGACTTGAGGAATTTAAAATCAATTTGGACTGTAGAAGTCTGCTGTTGCTATTTATCTGACTGAAATAAGAGACAAAGATAAAGCCAGTCAAAAGTTAACAGGAAACAATATGCTTTCCCAAGTCCCATTGCAGCTGTAAAGTATCATAACAATCCCTTTCTTTGAGTGACTACGGCTCTCTCTAAAATCATAGACTATCAGAAACATCACTGTTTGAGACACTATCAGGAAGAATAAAATAACCTAATTTTACCTGGAGGATCTAAATTACTTTGACCCAGATAAGAGACCTTGATTTCCATCTAATGTACTCTGATTGATAAAAGATTTCTGGGTATAACATCCCACATCTATACTAACTATCTCTTCCCAAGGACACAGGATCTTGGGTCCACTTTGAAATCCAGATCAGATGTTGGTCCCTTTACATGCTGTCCTGCTTTGCCCATGAAGCACTGCTTCATTTGAATTTCACCTAAAATCTACCATTCTCTCAAATCTTATAGTAATTCTATATTTTCCTTTGTTTGGTGAGATACCCCATGATTCCTCTGGTTTTCAATATTGGCCTTTTTTATTAGCTCATCAATCCAAGTCTCATTCAGATAGATATTAAAAAGTCTACTTTTATCCTAGAAGAAAATTATATTTATCCATTCATTTACTATGAAATATTATCCAAAACTTGAAAGTAAAATAAACCTATGGGCATTATGTCTTTTAATGTTATACAGGGCAAATTCCACTCAAAGATTATTTAGAAAAATTAACCTAGTTTAAGTCACTGATATTGGTTAAAAGTCCCAAAATTAGTAAAGTTACATTGTAACATACAGATTTGGTGTAGTGGAGGTGCAAATAATTTCTGTCTGTTGAAACAGATAATTCCAAAGGTTACATTGTATGGCCTTGTAAGAATTAACATGTTTTGTATCTAAAACAGAAATTTTGTGCAGAGGAAGGAAAACTCCCAAACTCATTCTATGAGGCCACCATCACCCTGATACCAAAACCAGGCAAAGATACCACTAAAAAAGAAAATTACAGGCCAATATCATTGATGAAAACAGACACAAAAATCCTCAAAAGATACTAGCAATTTGAATCCAACAATACATTAAAAGGTTCATACACCATGATCAAGTGGGATTTATCCCAGGGATGCAAGGAAATTTTCAATATCTGCAAATCAATCAATGTGATACACCACGTCAACAAATTGAAGAATAAAAACCTTATGATCATCTCAAGAGATGCAGAAAAAGCTCTTGACAAAATTAAACACTGATTTATAATAAAAACTCTCCAGAAAGTGGGCATAGAGAGAACCTATCTCAACATAATAAAGCCATATATGACAAACCTACAGCTAACATCATATTCAATGGTGAAAACATGAAAGCATTTCCTCTAAGATCAGGAAGAAGAAAGGGATGCCCACTCTCATCACTTTTATTCAACATAGTTTTGGAAGTCCTAGTTATGGAAATCAGAGAAGAAAAAGAAATAAAAGGAATCCAAATAGGAAAAGAAGAAGCTAAACTGTCACTGTTTCGGAAGACATGATACTATACATAGAACATCCTAAAGATGCTACCAGAAAACTACTTGAGCTCATCAATAAATTTTCACAAAGTTGCAGGATACAAAATTAATACACAGAAATCTGTTGCATTTCTATACACTAACAATGAAAGATCAGAAAGAGAAATTCAAGAACCAATCGCATTTACCATTGCATCAAAAAGAATAAAATACCTAGGAATAAACTTACCTAAGGAGGCAAAAGACCTGTATTCTGAAAAATATAAGATGCTGATGAAAGAAATCGAAGACACAACAGATGGAAAGATATACCATGTTCTTGGATTGGAAGAACAAATATTCTCAAAATGACTATACTACCCAAGGTAATCTACAGATTCAATGCATTCCCAATCAAATTACCAATGGCATTTTTCAGAGAACTGGAACAAAAAAAATCTTAAAATTTGTATGGAGACACAAAAGACCCCGAATAGCCAAAGCAATCTTGAGAAAGAAAACTGGAGCTGGAGGAATCAGGCTCCCTGACTTCAGACTATACTACAAAGCTTGAGTCATCAAAACAGTATGGTACTGGCACAAAAATAGAAGTATAGATCAAGGGAACAGGATAGAAAGCCCAGAAATTAACCCAAGCACCTCTGGTCAATTAATGTATGACAAAAGAGGCAAGACTAAACAATGGTGGAAAGACAGTCTCTTCAACAAATGGTGCTGGGAAAACTGACAGCTACATGTAAAAAAAGTGAAATTAGATCATTCATTAACACCATACACAAAAATAAGCTCCAAATATATTAAAGATCTAAATTTGAAACCAGACACTATAAAACTCCTCAAATGAAACATAGGCAGAGCACTCTGTGACATAAATCACAGTAATATCTTTTCTGATCCATATCCCAGAGAAATGGAAATAAAAACAAATGTGACCTAATTATACTCAAAAGCTTTTGCACAGCAAAGGAAACCATAAACAAAACAAAAAGACAACCTACAGATTGGGAGAAAATATTTGCAAGTGATGTGACTGACAAGGGATTAATCTCAAAAATTTACAAACAACTCATGAGGCCTAATATCATCAAAACAAACAACCCAATCAAAAACTGGACAGAAGACCTAAATAGACATTTTTCCAAGAAAGACATATGAATGGCCAAGAGGCTCATGAAAAGATGTTCAACATTGCCAACAATTACAGAAATACAAATCAAAACTATGAGATATTACCTCATACCAGTCAAAGTGGCTATCATCAAAAAATCCACAAACAATAAATTCTGTAGAGGGTGTGGAGAGAAGGGAACCCTCCTACACTGTTGGTGGGAATGTAAATTGGTACAGCCACTGTGGAGAACAGTATGGATGTTCCTTAAAAAACTAAAAATAGAGCTACCATATGACCTTGCAATTCCACTCCTAGGCGTATATCTGGAGAAAAACATGGTCCGAAAGGATACATGCACCCTAATGTTCATTGCAGCACTGTTTATAATAGCCAAGACATGGAAGCAACCTAAATGTCTATTGACAGAGGAATGAATAAAGAAGATGTGGTGTATACATACAGTGGAATATTACTCAGCCATAAAAGGAATGAAATAATGCCATTTGCAGCAACATGGATGGACCTAGAGATTGTCATACTCAGTGAAGTAAGTCAGACAGAGAAAGAGAAATATGATATGGTATTGCTTGTATGCAGAATCTAAAATGAAATGATACAAATGAACATATTTACAAAATAGAAATGGACTCACAGACTTAGAGAATGAACTTATGGTCACCAGGTTGGGCAGGATGGAGGGAAGGCACAGTTAAGGAGTTTGGGATTGACAAGTACACACTGCCTTATTTAAATAGGATAACCAACAAGGAACTGCTATATAGCACAGGGAACACTGCTCAATGTTATGTGGCAGCCTGGATGGGATGGGAGTCTGGGGGAGAATGGATGTATGAATATGTATGGCTGAGTCACTTTGTTGTGCACCTGAAAATATCACAACATTGTTAATTGGCTATACTCCAATATAAAATAAAAAGTTAAAATAAATAAATAAATAAAATAGCAATTTTTTCCTAAAAGTTTTTTTGATTGTCTATACATAATTAGCTTCTCAAATTAACTGGTTTTACAATCTTTCTGGTTCCCTCATTAATTGATGAATTAAATACAATCTTTGACACCTGTTCCTTTTATATTTGTATAAAAATAGTGAGCTAAACTTTCTGAAAATCAAATTTTAACAGTTTACTCAGTAAACAAACAATACAGATATTCAAACATTTTTACTAATTTTTTTATTATTTATTATTTACTTACATATTTACCATTTCTGACCCTCTTCATTTCTCTGTGGAGATCCAAATTTCCATCTAGAATCCTTTTCCTTCTCCCTGAAGAACTTGTTTTAACATTTCTTGTAGTTCAAATCATCTGGTAATTAATTCAGCCATTGTATGAAAATGCCACTATTTTACTTTTATTTTTAAAAAGAATTTTACTGGGTATTATGCTCCAGTTTGATTTTTTTCTTTCAGTACGTTTAAAGATGTTACTCCATTGTCTTCTGGCTTTCACAGTGTCAAAATAAAGGCAGTTGTCATTCTCATTTTGTTCCCTTAATATGACTTTTTTCTCTGGCTGCCTTATTTTTTTTTCATTTTTGGCCACACTGCATGGCTTGTGGGATCTTAGCTCCCCAACTGTGTATCAAACCTGGGCCCATGGCATTGAAAGCACTGAGTCTTAACCTCTGGACTGCCAGGGAATTCCCTTTGGTGGCATTTAAGATTTTCTCTTTTTTACTGTTATTTTCCATTTATCGTGTGTGCTGTGTGTAGCAATGCATTTCCAATATTTCTTCTGTCTCTGGTTTGTATAAATTCTTAATTCTCCTGGATTATAATTTGTTTCAAATTTGGAAACATTTGCCCATTATTTTTTCAAATTAATTGTCTATACATCACATCTTCCTTTTGGGACTCCAATTACACATATTTAGACAGCTTGATATTGTCCCACAGCTCACTAAATTTCTGTTCATTTTTTTCTTCTTTTTTACTTCTGTGCCTCATTTTGGATTATTTCTTTTGCTATATCTTCAAGTTCACTAATCTTTTCTTTTGAAATGTCTAATCTTCTCTTATGAATTTGTCAAATTATCAATTCTAAATTGGAGCACAGGGTATGGATGGTGAGACATGGTTCAAAAATAGACAAGAGAAATTGAAATTGAGAATTTCATTATTCACAGGTCCTGGAGGAAGTGTCTGTCATGCATCAAGAGGTTACATAGAGAAGTCAAGGCAAAGTGCACAAAGAAACAGGACCCGGGACACATGCCTTTATTAGGGTGTGTGGGTAAAATGTTTTGGGGTTCTTGGCCTAAGACCAGATTGGTCAATTCAAACCAAAAGAGCAGTGTTTAATAAGTTCTACAAGGTTCTTTCTAAGGGGCACAAAATAAAAGACACTAGGAGGCAGGAGAGACTGTTTGATTACAAGAGCTTTTGGAGAAATCACATCAGGAACTTGCATTTGCTTGTGACTCTGTGTGCTGCCATTTAGAGCATGCACTTTTGTGAGGGGGCTAGCATCAGTTTAACATCACTATAGGCTGCTTGGGCATACAAAATGGATGCCAAGACAGCAATATCATGGAAGAGTTTAGCTAAACTCTAGACATGTGGTTAATCCCATTTTTTTTCATTTCTGAGATTGTATTCTCTAGAAGATGCATTTTGTTTTTTTATATCTATTCTTTCTTTTCTCATTATGTTCATGT
This sequence comes from Orcinus orca, assembly GCF_937001465.1. NCBI lineage: Eukaryota > Metazoa > Chordata > Mammalia > Artiodactyla > Delphinidae > Orcinus > Orcinus orca. Next base: position 69,491,890 of record NC_064580.1, read on the forward strand.
TTTCTTTTACAAGTATGAGAATATAAAGTATAGTTATAATAGCTGTTTTAGTGTTCTTGTCTTGTAATTTTATCTTCCCTGCAATTTCTGATTCAATTGACTGATTTAACTCCTTATTGATTATACTTTATGGCGTCTTTAAATAGCTAGGAAATACTGATTCAATGCCAGTCATTGTGAATTTTATGTTGCTGAGTGCTGGATTTTGTTGTCATCTTTCTAATACTATTGAACTTTTTCTGGCAGGCAGTTAAATAACTTGGGACTTAATTTGATAATTTTAGTACTTGTTAGCTCTCTATGGAAGGCTTAGAATTAGCTTTATTCTAGTTCTAATTTGTCTCTGCTTCTTAGGAATAGCCTTTCTGGGGTCTCTACTGATGTTGCATGTATTCAACAAGATCTTTCTCCTTTAGCTGGAAGTAAGATAAATTATTTTCAGCCCTCTGTGAGCTAAGGAAATTTTTTGACAGATCCTTGGTAATTAATTTTCCTCATAAGTTGTTTTTGCCTGATCTGTGGGGCTTTATCCTCTGCATGCAAAGATTGGAATTCAGCCAAAGACCTAAGGGATTCCCCATGCTAATTGTAGAACCTGTAGTCTATGTAGCTTCCTTCCCTCAGACACTGGATCCTGTAATTTCTCACTTCCCTCATCTTTTCTATTTCTCCTCAACTCAATGTGATTCTCAAATTCTCTTTAGTTTGTCTCTACATATGAGATAGTCTAGGGATTATCTCAAAGCAGAAATCTTTGGTGATTTTAGGTTCATTACATTTGTTTGTGTTTTCCAAGTGATTATTGTCTTGTTCTCCCTTTTGTCTGAAAAATAGCTTTTTCCTATATTTGGTTCACTTTTTTTAATTTTTAACTGCAAAAGGGTTATTCCAGACTTCCTTACTCCTTCATGCATAGAAGCAGAAGTTTCACTTACATTCGTTTTTTAAATAATGTTTTGAAGAGTATAGATTTCCAAATTAGCTGCGTTTTTAAAGCACTTTAAAACTGTCATCCATAATTTAACTAAGGTGATAAAACATCTGTACACTAAAAACCATAGGACATTATTGAAAGAAATTCAAGAAAACTCAAATAAATGGAAAAAATATTCTATGCTTATGGATTGGAAGAATTAATGTGTTAAAATGTCCATACAAACCAAAGTGATCTGCAGTATCAATGCAATCCCTATTAAAATTCCAAAGGCATTTTTCAAAGGAACAGAAAAAAGAAAAACTATACTGAAATTTGTATGGAACCATGAAAACACCTGAATTGTCAAAGCAAACCTCTTAAAGGACAACAAGGTAGGAGGCATTACCCATCCTGATTTCAAACTGTATAACAAAGTTATAGTGATCAAAACAGTACTGGCATAAAAATAGGCACACAGAAAAGTGAAACAAAATAAATAGTCCAGATATAAATGAAAGCACATACAGTCAACAATTTTTGAAAAGGATGACAAGACCACACAATGGAGAAATATAGTCTCTTCAATAAATAGTATTGAAGAATAGTAATAGTATCTCACTGGTGGGGAGATCAGGTGGGACAGAAGGGGAGCTTCAGGGGCCAGGAGGAGAGTGCAGCACCTGGTCTGTGGCAGGCAAGACAAAGTGAGACCTACACAGGTGGTCTGTGACACAACCTTCCATACCCCAGCCTGAAATGTGTATCCACCAGTGCAGATGGGGGCTGAGTGTTGGAATGTGAGGTTTGGAGAGCAGACATGGGGAGAGGACTATGGTTGGCTGTGAAGAAACAGCTTGAGGGGATAGGAGTGAGGAGCTCCACAACCAGGAATTCTCATGGAGGAAGATCCAACCACCATAGAAGTGAAGCACCATTGTTGAATGACACACAGAGGGTGGGACCACCATTAAAACCTTTCTCCCCATGTGCAGGCCCCTGCCTCCATGGGTACTAGGAAAGGCTCCAACTGGAGCAGGCTCATGTGCCCCCAGCTGCCACCACCTCCTCAATCCCCTCCCCACTGGGACAAGGTCCTGTGCCCCTGGCTGCTACTGCCTCCCCCACACCCCCACACCTGGCCAGGCTCATGTGTGTTGAGGCAGCCTTGGGAGCAGATGTCTGTGGGTGTCCCACAAGCAGAGGTGGGGCTGAAACCACAGCTGAAGCCCAGGGCCCATGCAACTGAGAAGGGCTAAAATCTCTCCTCATTGCTGGGAGAACCATGGATTTATACCCCTGCAACTGGATTTGTAAACTCAGCACCTACAGAACATCTGAATGGACAAGTGCTCCCACAACCAAGATGGGTCTAGCTTTAGAAGCTGTGGAATTTGTGGGCATGTACATGTGGGAGTTGGGCCCAGCCAGAGTCTGAGCTGCCTCCATAACACCCACAGCAGGTCCAGATCCATGATTACTGCAATCATGGAACCTGACTTCAGTGGACCTATGCTGTGGCTTTGTGAAAACAATGCATGAGAGACACCAGGACCAATTGCTGGCATAACCACGATTAAGGTGGGGCTTAGAGCAGTGCCAACAACAGTGTAATCTGAGAGCTCACACAATGTGTGAAAGATGACACAACAGAGCACACCCACAGATGAACAGCTCCAGAGATGGAATACTCAGTACCTTCTCTCCAGTGGGAGTGTTCCAATCCTGCCTACCTCACATCACAGATCAGAAACACAATGAAGAGACAGATCTCAAAGCCTCTATTCCAACATCTAGGGAGAAGACCTTGCCCCTGACAGGGCATTGACAACCACAGAGCAGAGGGGAGGCTCTGCTTAACATCCAGTGCAGGGTCTAGTTGCCAAAACATAAGTCACACCTCCTATCAAGGGGATAATGGCCAGCATACACTAAGGAAAGAGATGGCAGACATCCATACTAAAAACAGCCCTCTCATCAAAAATGATTAAACCTATGCAGGCTACACAGGAATGTTCCCACATAAAGATAACCCTCCAAGACAGTGTGAGGGTCTGGCATCAGAAGGAAGAAACCTCAAAACATTTAGCTTTGAAGGCCAGCAGGGGTTTAGTGTAGGAAATCCACAGACTGGGGAAACAGAGACTCCACACTTGGAAGGTGCACACAAGATCTCACATGCACTGGGACCTAGCACAAAGCAGTACTTCCATAGAACCTAGGCTATACCTACCTAGGGGTCTTGGAGGGTCTCATGGGGAGGTGAGGGTCAATAGTAGCTCACTGTGGGAGCAAGGACACTGGTAGCAGAAGCCACAGGGAATGTTGATCAGTTTGAGCTCTCCCAGAGGACCCCATTTCAGCATCAGGGCCAGCCCCACCCAACAGCCTGCAGGCTCCAGTCCTGGGATGCCTCAGTCAAACAACCAACAGGGCAGGAACAAAGCACCACACATCAGCATACTAGCTGCTTAAAGTCATACTGAGAGCACAGTTATCTGCTAAACATGCCCCATGACATGACCCTGCCCACCAGATGGACCAGACCCAGCTCCAGCCACCAGTGGGCTGGACCAGTCTCTCCCACCAGGAAGCCTACACTAGCCTCTTAGACAGCATCATTCACCAGGGGGCAGACAGCAGAAGCAAGAAGAACTACAAGCCTGCAGCCTGTGGAATGGAAATTGGAATCAAAGAACGTTAGACAAAATGAGAAAGCAGAGGAATATGTTCCAGATGAAGGAACAAGGTAAAACCCCAGAAAAAATAACTAAGTGAAGTGGAGATAAGCAATCTACCTGAAAAACAATTCAGAGCAATGTTAGTAAAGATGATCCAAGATCTCAGAAAAAAGAGTAGAGGCATAGATCAAGGAGATACAAGGAATGTTTTTAAAAGACCTAGAAGAGCTAAAGAACAAACAAACAGAGATGAACAACACAATAACTGAATTAACAAATAACCTAGAAGGAATCAATAGCAGAATAACTATGGCAGAAGAACAAATAAGTGAGCTGGAAGACAGGGCGGTGGAAATCACTGCCATAGAACAGAATAAAGAAAAAAGAATGAAAAGAAATGAGGACAGTCTCAGAGACTTCTGAGACTTAAATATTAAACACACCAACCTGGGAATTCCATTGTGGGATAGTGGTTAGGTGTCAGTACTTCAACTGCTGTGGCCTGGGTTCAGTTCCTGGTCAGGGAACAGAGATCCTGCAAGCTGTGCAATGTGACCAAAATATAAATAAATAAATAAATACACATGCCAACATTCACATTATAGGGGTCCCAGAAGAAGAAGAGAAAGGGAATGGGCTTGAGGAAATATTTGAAGAGATTGTAGCCACAAACTTCCCTAACATGGGAAAGGAAACAGTCACCCAATTCCAGGAAGCACAGAGAGTCCCCCCATATAGGATAAACTCAAGGAGCAACACACCAAGACATATAGCAATCAAACTAACAAAAATTAAATACAAATGAAAAATATTAAAAGCAACAAGGGAAAAGCAACAAATTATATACAAGGGAATTCCCATAAGGCTATCAGCTGACTTTTCAGCAGAAACTCTGCAGGCCAAAAGGAAATGGCAGGATATATTTAATTGATGAAAGGGAAAAACCTACAACCAAGTATACTGTACCCAGCTAGGCTCTCATTCAGAATCAGTTGGGAAATAAAAAGTTCTACAGACAACCATGGGAATTCCCTGGGGTTCCAGTGGTTAGGACTCCATACACTCACTGCCAAGGGCCCATGTTGAATCCCTGGTCAGGGAACTAAGATCCCACAAGCTGCATAGCTCAGCCAAAAAAAAAAAAAAAAAAAAAAAAAGCTTTACAGACAAACAAAAGCTAAGAGAATTCAGCACCATCAAACTAGGCTTACAACAAAGGCTAAAGAAATGTCTCATGAGTGGGGGGTGGGAGGAAGAAGCCACAACTAGAAACAAGAAAATTACAAATGAGAAAGCTCACTGGTAAAGGTAAACATATGGTAAAAGTAGGAAATCATCCACACAAAAATATGATATCAAGACAAGCAACCATGAGAAGAGGAGAGTACAAATGCAGGAAATGAGAATTGCATTTGAAATTGAGACCAGCAATTAAAACAATCACATACATATATAGACTGCTATATCAAAATCTCATGGGAACTGCAAATCAAATAATTGACAATAGATACACACAAAAAAAGAGAAAAAGCAACCCAAACACAAAACTAAAGATAGTCATCAAACCACAAGAGAAGAGTACAAAAGTAGGGAAGAAAGACCAACAAAAAGAAATCCTAAACAATTTAAAAAATGGCAGTAAGAACATACATACTGATAACTACTTTAAGTGTAAACGGATTAAATGCTCCAACCAAAAGACAGACTGAATGAATGGATACAAAAACAAGTCCTGTATATATGCTGTCTACAAGACACCCTATTCAGACCTAGGGACACATGCAGACTGAAAGTGAGGGTTTGGAAAAAGATATTCCATGAAAATGGAAATCTAAAGAAAGCTGGAGTAACAATAATCATATGAGACAAATAGACTTTAATATAAAGACTATTACAAAGGACAAGGAAGGACACTACATAATGATCAAGGGATCAATCCAAGAAGAAGATATAACAATTATAACTATGTATACACCCAATATAAGAGCACCTCAATATATAAGGCAAATGCAAACAGCCATAAAATGGGAAATCGACAGTGACACAATAATAGTGGGGAACTTTATCACCTCACTTACACCAGCAGACAAATCATCCAGACAGAAAATCAATAAGAAACACAAGCCATAAATGACACATTAGATCAGAAGGACTGAATTGATATTTATAGGGTATTCCATCTGAAAGTAGCAGAATACATTTTCTTCTTAAGTGCAAATGGAACATTCTCCAGGATAGATTACATCTTGGGTCACAAATCAAGTCACATTAAATTTAAGAAAATTGAAATCATATAAGCATCTTTTCTGACCTCAACACTATGTTATTAGAAATAAGTTACAGAAAAAAATTGCAAAAACACAAAACACATGGAAGCTAAACAATATGCTATTAAACAACCAATGGATCACAGAAGAAATCAAAGATGAAATTTAAAAGAAATAACTAGAGAAAAATGAAAATGAAAACATGATGATCCAAAACCTATTGGACACAGCAAAAGCAGTCCTAAGAGTGAAGTTTATAGCAATATAATCTTACATCAGAAAACAAGAAAAATCTCAAATAAACAACCTAACCTTATATCTACAGCAACTAGAGAAAGAAGATCAAAATCCAAAGTTAGTAGAAGGAAAGAAATCATAACAATCAGAGCAAAAATAACTGAAATAGAGATGAAGAAAACAATAGCAAAGATCAATGAAACTAAAGGCTGGTTCTTTGAGAAGATAAACAAAATTGATAAAACAAACAAGAAGATAAACAAAATCTATAGCCAGACCCATGAAGAAAAAAGGGAGAGGATTCAAATCAATAAAATTAGAAATGAAAAAAGAGAAGTTAAAATGGACACCACAGAAATACAAAGGATCATAAGAGACTACTACATGTAACAATATGCCAATAAAATGGACAATCTAGAAGAAATGGATAAATTCTTAGAAAGTTACAACCTACCAAGACTGAACCAGGAAGAAATTGAAAATATGAACAGACCAACACAAGTACTGAAATTGAAAATGTAATAAAAAAATTCCAACAAGCAGAAGTCCAGGACCAGATGACTTCACAGGCTAATTCTATCAAACATTTAGAGAAAAGTTAACACTTATCTTTCTCAAACTATTCTAAAAAATTTCAAAGGAATAAATACTCTCAAGCTCATTCTATGAGGCCCGCAGTATTCTAATATGAAAACCAGACAAAAACACCACAAAAAAATTTATAGCCCAATATCACTGTGAACATAGACACAGAAATCCCCTACAAAATACTAGCAAACCGAATCCGACAGCACATTAAAAGGATCATACACCATGATGAAGTGGCACTTATCCCAGGGATGGAAGGATTCTTCAATATACACAAATCAATCAACGTGGAATTTTTTGATCACAGTTTTAATTTCAGTGCTTGTGACTGGTCTGTTCATATTTTCTATTTCTTCCTGGTTCAGTATAGGAAGGTTGTACCTTTCTAAGAATTTACCATTTCTTGTAGATTGTCCATTTTATTGGAGCATTGTTATTTGTAGCATTCTCTTAGGATCCTTTGTATTTCTGTGGTGTCCATTGTAACTTCTCATTTTTCATTTCTAATTTTATTGATTTGAGCCCTGTCTCACTTTCTCTTGATGAGTCTAGCTAAAGGTTTATCTTTTTTTTTTTTAATCTTTTGAAAGAACCAGCTTTTGGTTGCACTGATCTTTTTTACTGTCTTCATCATCTCTATTTAACAAACTGAAGGATAAAAACCATATAATCATCTGAATAGATGCCCAGAAAACTTTTCACAAAATTCAACACCCATTTATGATTAAAAAAAAAAAACTCTCCAGAAATTAGCCATAGAGGGAACCTACCTCAACATAATAAAGACCATAAATGACAAACCCACAGCTAACATCATTCTCAACTGAAAAACTGAAAGCATTTTCTCTAAGATCAGGAATAAGACAAGGATGTCCACTCTTGCCACTTTTATTCAACATAACTTTGGAAGTTTTAGCCACAGAATCAGAGAAGAAAAATAAATAAAAGGAATCTAAATTGGCAAAGAACAAGTAAAACTATCACTGCAGACAACATGATTCGATACATACAAAATCCTGAAGATGCTACCAGAAAACTACTAGAGCTAATCAATGAATTTGGTAAAGTTGCAGGATACAAAATTAATACACAGAATTCTCTTGCATTCCTACACACTAACAATGAAAAATCAGAACCATAAATTAAGGAAACTATCCCATTTACCACTGCATCAAAAAGAATAAAATACCTAGGAATACAGCTATCTAAGGAGAAAAAAAGTCCTGTATGCATAAAACTATAAGACACTGATGAAAGAAATCAAAGAAAACACACACAGATGGAGAGATATGCCACGTTCTTGGATTGTAAGAATCAATATTGTGAAAATGACTACACTACCCAAAGAAATCTACGATTCAATGCAATCATCCCTATCAAACAACCAATGGCATTTTTCACAGAATTAGAACAAAATTTTCACAATTTGAATGGAAACACAAAAGACCCCGAATAGCAAGAGAAATCTTGAGAAAGAAAAATGGAGCTGGAGGAATCAGGCTCTCTGACTTCAAGCTATACTACAAAGCTACAGTAATCAAGACAGTATGGTACTGGCACAAAAACAGAAATATAGATCATTGGAACAGGATAGAAAGCCCAGAGACAACCCATGCACATGCAGTCACCTTATCTTTGATAAAGGAGGCAAGAATATACAATGTAGAAAAGACAGCCTCTTCAATAAGTGGTACTGGGAAAACTGGAAAGCTACATGTAAAATAATGAAATTAGAACACTTCCTAAAACCATACAAAAGGATAAACTCAAAATGGATTAAAGACCTAAACGTAAGGGCAGACACTATACAACTCTAAGAGGAAAACATAGGAAAAACACTCTTTGACATAAATCACAGCAAGATCCTTTGTGACCCACCTGTTAGAGAACTGGAAATTAAAACACAAATAAAAATGGGACCTAATGAAACTTAAAAGCTTTTGCACAGCACAGGAAACCATAAAGAAGATGAAAAGAAAACCTTCAGAATGGGAGAAAATATTTGCCAATGACGCAACTGACATAGGACCAATCTCCAAAATGTACAAGCAGCTCATGCAGCTCAATATCAAAAAAAAAAAAAAAAAAAAAAAAACAGATGGAAGAACTAGAGACTTTTCTCCAGAGAATATATACAGATTGCCAAGAAATACATGAAAGGATGCTCAACATCACTAATCATTAGAGAAATGCAAATCAAAACTACAATGAGGTATCACCTCACACTAGTCAGAATGGTCATCATCAAAAAATGTACAAACAATAAATGCTGGAGAGGGTGTGGAGAAGAGGGAACATTCTTGCACTGTTCATGAGAATGTAAACTGATACAGCCACTATGGAAAACAGTATGGAGGTTCCTTAAAAGACTAAAAATAGAACTACCATACAACACAGCAATACCACTACTGGGCATATACCCTGAGAAAACCATAATTCAAAAAGAGTCATGTACCACAATGTTCATTGCAGCTCTATTTACAGTAGCCAGGACATGGAAGCAACCTAAGTGTCCATTGACAGATAAATGGATGAAGAAGATGTGGTGCATATATACAATGGAATATTACTCAGCCATAAAAAGAAATGAAACTGAGTCATTTTTAGTGAGGAGGATGGACCTAGAGTCTGTCATAGATTGAAGTAAGTCAGAAAGAGAAAAACAATTACCATATGTTAACACATATATATGGAATCTAAAGAAAAAAATCTTTCTGAAGAACCTAGGGGCAAGACAAGAATAAAGATGCAGATGTAGAGTATGGACTTGATGACACAGGGAGGAGGAAGTGTAAGCTGGGATGACATGAGAGAGTGGCGTGGACATACATACACTACCAAATGTAAAACCGTTAGCTAGTGGGAAGCAGCCGCATAGCACAAGGAGATCATCCCAGTGCTTTGTGACCACCTAAAGGGGTGGGATAGGGAGAGTGGGAGAGAGGGATATGCAAGAGAGAAGAGATATGGGGATATATGTATATGTATAGCTGACTCATTTTGTTATAAAGCAGAAACTAACACACCATTGTAAAGTAATTATACTCCAAGATGATAAAAAATAAATAAAAAAATAAAGTCATGTACCACAATATTCATTGCAGCTCTATTTACAATAGCCAGGACATGGAAGCAACCTAAGTGTCCACTGACAGATGAATGGATAAAGAAGATGTGGCACATATATACAATGGAATATTACTCAGCCATAAAATTAAATGAAATTGAATTATTCGTAGTGAGGTGGATGGACCTAGAGTCTGTCATACAGAGTGAAGTAACTCAGAAAGAGAAAAACAAATACCGTATGCTAACACATATATGTGGAATCTAAAAAAAACAAAAAACAATAAAAACCGAAACTGTTCTGCAGCACCTAGGGTCAGGACAGGAATAAAAGATGTAGATATAGAGAATAGACTTGAGGACACAGGGAGTGGGAAGGGTAACTGGGATGAAGTGAGAGAGTGGCATGGACTTATATATACTACCAAATATAAAATAGATAGCTAGTGGGAAGCAGCCAAGTAGCACAGGGAGATCAGCTCAGTGTTTTGTGACCACCTAGAGGGGTGGGATAAGGAGTGTGGGAGAGAGCCACAAGATGGAAGAGATATGGGGATATATGTATATGTATAGCCGATTCATTTTGTTGTAAAGCAGAAACTAACACACCACTGTAAAGCAATTATACTCCAATAAAGATGTTAAAATAAATTAATTAATATAGAACTACCATGTTTTCCAGCAGTAACACTCCTGGGCATATATCCAGAGAAAATCATAATTCAAAAAGATACATGCACCCCAATATTCATTGCAGCACTATTTACAATAGCCAAGATATGGAAACAACTTAAATGCCCATCAACAGAAGAGTGGATAAAGAAGATATGTTATACATGTACAGTGAAATATTACTCAGCTATAAAAAAGAACAAAATAATGCCATTTGTAGCAACATGGATGGACGTATTGATTGTCATAATGAGTGAAGTAAGCCAGATAGAGAAAGTCAGACAGATATCAAATATCACATGATATCAGTTTTATGTGGATCTAAAAAAAGGCTGCAAATCAACTTATTTACAACACAGAAATAGAGTCACAGATGTAGGAAACAAATTTATGGTTAACATGGGGAAAGCAACAGAGGGATAAATTGGGAGATTGGGATTGACATATACACGACTATATATAAAATTGATAACTAATAAGGACCTTTGTATAGCACAGGAAACTCTACTCGATACTCTCTAATGGCCTATATGGGAAAAGAATCTAAAAAAGAGTGGACATATGTATGTGTATAACTGATTCATTTTTTCTGTGTAGCAGAAACGAACACAGCATTGTACATCAACTATATTCCAATAAAAATATTTTTAAAATAGGGGTTGGTTTATGGATCAGGCGGGCCTGACCATACTCCAAAAAATAAAGAAAATCTCTTTTTAGAAAAAAAGAAAGAATCAGAGAGAAAGGATAGATTATGTACAATGGAAAGCAATTAAACTAACAGACAACCTCTTAAAGCAACAAGTGAAAACTGAAAAAAAATTATATATTCAAAGTGCTGAGAAAAGATGACTTTCCACATAGTATTGTGTAGCTAACGAAATTATCTTTCTACCACAAGTGTGAAATAAAGACCTCTGAATAATTTTTTTAACATCTTTATTGGAGTATAATTGCTTTACAATGGTGTGTTAGTTTCTGCTTTATAACAAAGTGAATCAGTTATACATACACATATGTTCTCATATCGCTTCCCTCTTGCGTCTTCCTCCCTCCCACCCTCCCTATCCCACCCCTCCAGGCGGTCACAAAGCACCGGGCAGATGTCCCTCTGCCATGCGGCTGCTTCCCACTAGCTATCTACCTTACGTTTGTTAGTGTGTATATATCCATGACTCTCTCTCGCCCTGTCACAGCTCACCCTTCCCCCTCCCCATATCCTCAAGTCCGTTCTCCAGTAGGTCTGTGTCTTTATTCCTGTCTTACCCCTAGGTTCTTCATGACATTTTTTTCTCTTCTTAAATTCCATATATATGTGTTAGCATACGGTATTTGTCTTTTTCTTTCTGACTTACTTCACTCTGTATGACAGACTCTAGGTCTATCCACCTCATTACAAATAGCTCAATTTCATTTCTTTTTATGGCTGGGTAATATTCCATTGCATATATGTGCCACATCTTTATCCATTCATCCGATGATGGGCACTTAGGTTGTTTCCATCTCCGGGCTATTGTAAATAGAGCTGCAATGAACATTTTGGTACATGACTCTTTTTGAATTTTGGTTTTCTCAGGGTATATGCCCAGTAGTGGGATTGCTGGGTCATATGATACTTCTATTTGTAGTTTCTAAAGGAACCTCCATACTGTTCTCCATAGTGGCTGAACCAATTCACATTCTCACCAGCAGTGCAAGAGTGTTCCCTTTTCTCCACACCCTCTCCAGCATTTATTGTTTCTAGATTTTTTGATGATGGCCATTCTGACTGGTGTGAGATGATATCTCATGGTAGTTTTGATTTGCATTTCTCTAATGATTAATGATGTTGAGCATTCTTTCATGTGTTTGTTGCCAGTCTGTATATCTTCTTTGGAGAAATGTCTATTTAGGTCTTCTGCCCATTTTTGGATTGGGTTGTTTTTTTTTTTTTTGTTATTGAGCTGCATGAGCTGCTTGTAAATTTTGGAGATTAATCCTTTGTCGGTTGCTTCATTTGCAAATATTTTCTCCCATTCTGAGGGCTGTCTTTTGGTCTTGTTTATGGTTTCCTTTGCTGTGCAAAAGCTTTGAAGTTTCATTAGGTCCCATTTGTTTATTTTGGTTTTTATTTCAATTACTCGAGGAGGTGGGTCAGAAAGGATCTTGCTGTGATTTATGTCATAGAGTGTTCTGCCTATGTTTTCCTCTAAGAGTTTGATAGTTTCTGACTTTACATTTAGGTCTTTAATCCATTTTGAGCTTATTTTTGTGTATGGTGTTAGGGAATGATCTAATCTCATACTTTTACATGTACCTGTCCAGTTTTCCCAGCACCACTTATTGAAGAGGCTGTCCTTTCTCCACTGTACATTCCTGCCACCTTTATCAAAGATACGGTGTCCATATGTGTGTGGGTTTATCTCTGGGTTTTGTATCCTGTTCCACTGATATATCTTTCTGTTTTTGTGCCACTACCATACTGTCTTGATTACTGTAGCTTTGTAGTATAGTCTGAGGTCAGGGAGCCTGATTCCTCCAGCTCCTTCTTTCGTTCTCAAGATTGCTTTGGCTATTCGGGGTCTTTTGTGTTTCCATACAAATTGTGAAAGTTTTTGTTCTAGTTCTGTGAAAAATGCCAGTGGTAGTTTGGTAGGGATTGCATTGAATCTATAGATTGCTTTTGGTAGTAGAGTCATTTTCACAATGTTGATTCTTCCAATCCAAAAACATGGTATATCTCTCCATCTATTTGTATCATCTTTAATTTCTTTCATCAGTGTCTTATAATTTTCTGCATACAGGTCTTTTGTATCCCTAGGTAGGTTTATTCCTAGATATTTTATTCTTTTTGTTGCAATGGTAAATGGGAGTGTTTTCTTGATTTCACTTTCAGATTTTTCATCATTAGTATATAGGTATGCCAGAGATTTCTGTGCATTAATATTGCATCCTACTACTTTACCAAACTCATTGATTAGCTCTAGTGGTTTTCTGGTGGCATCTTTAGGATTCTCTATGTATAGTATCTGCAAACAGCGACAGCCTTACTTCTTCTTTTCCGATTTGGATTCCTTTTATTTCCTTTTCTTCTCTGATTGCTGTGGCTAAAACTTCCAAAACTATGTTGAATAAGAGTGGTGAGGGTGGGCAACCTTGTCTTTTTCCTGATCTTAGTGGAAATGCTTTCAGTTTTTCACCATTGAGGATGATGTTGGCTGTTGGCTTGTCATATATGGCCTTTATTATTTGAGGAAAGTTCCCTCTATGCCTACTTTCTGCAGGGTTTTTATCATAACTTGGTGTTGAATTTTGTCGAAAGCTTTCTCTGCATCTATTGAGATGATCATATGGTTTTTCTCCTTCAATTTTTTAATATGGTTTATCACATTGATAGATTTGCGTATATTGAAGAATCCTTGCATTCCTGGAACAAACCCCACTTGATCATGGTGTATGATCCTTTTAATTTGCTGTTGGATTCTGTTTGCTAGTATTTTGTTGAGGATTTTTGCATCTACGTTCATCAGTGATATTGGCCTGTAGTTTTCTTTCTTTGTGACATCCTTGTCTGGTTTTGGTATCAAGGTGATGGTGGCCTCGTAGAATGAATTTGGGAGTGTTCCTCCCTCTGCTATATTTTGGAAGAGTTTGAGAAGGATAGGTGTTAGCTCTTCTCTAAATGTTTGATAGAATTCACCTGTGAAGCCATCTGGTCCTGGGCTTTTCTTTGTTGGAAGATTTTTAATCACAGTTTCAATTTCAGTGCTTGTGATTGGTCTGTTCATATTTTCTATTTCTTCCTGATTCAGTCTTGGCAGGTTGTGCATTTCTAAGAATTTGTCCATTTCTTCCAGGTTGTCCATTTTATTGGCATAGTGTTGCTTGTAGTAATCTCTCATGATCTTTTTTATTTCTGCAGTGTCAGTTGTTACTTCTCCTTTTTCATTTCTAATTCTATTGATTTGCGTCTTCTCCCTTTTTCTCTTGATGAGTCTGGCTAGTGGTTTATCTATTTTGTTTGTCTTCTCAAAGAACCAGCTTTTAGTTTTATTGATCTTTGCTATTGTTTCCTTCATTTCTTTTTCATTTATTTCTGATCTGATTTTTATGATTTCTTTCCTTCTGCTGGCTTTGGGGTTTTTTTGTTCTTCTTTCTCTGATTGCTTTAGGTGCAAGGTTAGGTTGTTTATTCGAGATGTTTCCTGCTTCTTAAGGTGGGCTTGTATTGCTATAAACTTCCCCCTTAGAACTGCTTTTGCTGCGTCCCATAGGTTTTGGGTCGTATTGTCTCCATTGTCATTTGTTTCTAGGTATTTTTTTATTACCTCTTTGATTTCTTCAGTGATCACTTTATTATTAAGTAGTGCTTTGTTTAGCCTCCATGTGTTTGTATTTTTTACAGATCTTTTCCTGTAATTGATATCTAGTCTCATGGTGTTGTGGTCAGAAAAGATACTTCATTCAATTTTCTTAAATTTACCAAGGCTTGATTTGTGACCCACGATATGATCTATCCTGGAGAATGTTCCATGAGCACTTGAGAAAAACGTGTATCCTGTTGTTTTTAGATGGACTGTCCTATAAATATCAATTAAGTCCATCTTGTTTAATGTATCATTTAAGGCTTGTGTTTCCTTATTTATTTTCATTTTGGATGATCTGTCCATGGGTGAAAGTGGGGTGTTAAAGTTCCCTACTATGAATGTGTTACTGTCGATTTCCCCTTTTATGGCTGTTAGTATTTGCCTTATGTATTGAGGTGATCCTATGTTGGATGCATAAATATTTACAATTGTTATATCTTCTTCTTGGATTGATCCCTTGATCATTATGTAGTGTCCTTCTTTGTCTCTTCTAATAGTCCTTATTTTAAAGTCTATTTTGTCTGATATGAGAACTGCTACTCCAGCATTCTTTTGGTTTCCATTTGCATGGAATATTTTTTTCCATCCCCTTACTTTCAGTCTGTATGTGTCTCTAGGTCTGAAGTGGGTCTCTTGTATACAGCATATATAAGGGTCTTGTTTTTGTATCCATTCAGCCATTCTGTATCTTTTGCTGGGGGCATTTAGTCCATTTACATTTAAGGTAATTATCGATATGTATGTTCCTGTTCCCATTTTCTAAACTGTTTTGGGTTCGTTATTATAGTTCTTTTCCTTCTCTTGAGTTTCTTGCCTAGAGAAGTTCCTTCAGCCTTTGTTGTAAAGCTGGTTTGGTGGTGCTGAACTCTCTCAGCTTTTGCTTGTCTGTAAAGGTTTTAATTTCTCCATCAAATCTGAATGAGATCCTTGCTGGGTAGAGTGGTCTTGGTGGCAGGTTTTTCTCCTTCATCACTTTCAGTATGTCCTGCCACTCCTTTCTGCCTTGTAGGGTTTCTGCTGAGAGATCAGCTGTTAACCTTATGGGGATTCCCTTGTGTGTTATTTGTTGTTTTTCCCTTGCTGCTTTTAATATGCTTCCTTTGTATTTAATTTTTGACAGTTTGATTAATATGTGTCTTGTCGTATTTCTCCTTGGATTTATCCTGTATGGGACTCTCTGTGCTTCCTGGACTTGATTAACTCTCTTTCCTTTCCCATATTAGGGAAGTTTTCAACTATAATCTCTTCAAATATTTTCTCAGGCCCTTTCCTTTTCTCTTCTTCTTCTGGAACCCCTATAATTCGAATGTTGGTGCGTTTAATGTTGTCCCAGAGGTCTCTGAGACTGTCCTCAGTTCTTTTCATTATTTTTTCTTTATTCTGCTCTGCAGTAGTTATTTCCACTATTTTATCTTCCAGGTCACTTATCCGTTCTTCTGCCTCAGTTATTCTGCTGTTGATCCCATCTAGAGTACTTTTAATTTCATTTATTGTGTTGTTCATCATTGCTTGTTTCATCTTTATCTCTTCTAGGTCCTTGTTAACTGTTTCTTGCATTTTGTCCATTCTATTTCCAAGATTTCGGATCATCCTTACTATCATTATTCTGAATTCTTTTTCAGGTAGACTGCTTATTTCCTCTTCATTTGTTAGGTCTGGTGCATTTTTATCTTGCTCCTTTATCTGCTGTGTGTTTTTCTGTCTTCTCATTTTGCTTATCTTACTGTGTTTGGGGTCTCCTTTTTGCAGGCTGCAGGTTTGTAGTTCCCACTGTTTTTGATGTCTGTCTCCAGTGGTTAAGGTTGGTTCAGTGGGTTGTGTAGGCTTCCTGGTGAAGGAGACTAGTGCCTGTGTTGTGGTGGATGAGGTTGGATCTTGTCTCTGTAGTGGGCAGTTTCACGTCTGGTGGTGTTTTTTGGGGTGTCTGTGGCTTTATTATGATTTTAGGCAGCCTCTCTGCTAATGGGTGGGGTTGTGTTCCTGTTTTGCTAGTTGTTTGGCATAGGTTGTCTAGCACTGTAGCTTGCTGGTCATTGAGTGAAGCTGGGTGCTGGTGTTAAGATGGAGGTCTCTGGGAGATTTTCGCCATTTGATTATGTGGAGCTGGGAAGTCTCTTGTTGACCAGTGTCCTGAAGTTGGCTCTCCTACCTCAGAGGCAGAGCCCTGACTCCTGGCTGGAGCACCAAGAACCTTTCATCCACACGACTCAGTATAAAAGGGAGAAAAAGTAGAGAGATTTAGTAGAAGTATGAAGAAAGAAAGAAAGAAAGGAGGGAAGGAAGGAAGGAAGGAAGGAATAAAGAAAGAAAGAAAGAAGCAA
Source organism: Orcinus orca (assembly GCF_937001465.1). Taxonomy (NCBI): domain Eukaryota; kingdom Metazoa; phylum Chordata; class Mammalia; order Artiodactyla; family Delphinidae; genus Orcinus; species Orcinus orca. The sequence continues at coordinate 69,508,981 of NC_064580.1, forward strand.
AGAAGGAAAGAAGGCAAGAAGGAAAGAAAGGAGGGAGGGAGGGAGGGAGGAAGGAAGGAAGGAGGGTAAGAAGGAAAAAAGACAGAAAGAAAGAAGATACAGTAAAATAAAATAAAGTATAATAAAGTTATTGAATTAAAAAATACTTATTTAGGAAAAAAAAAAGGAGAGATAGAACCTTAGGACAAATGTTGGAAGCAAAGCTATACAGACAAAATCTTACACAGAAGCATACACATACACCCTCACAAAAAGAGGTAAAGGGGAAAAAATCATAAATCTTGCTCTCAGAGACCACCTCCTCAATTTGGGATGATTCGTTGTCTAAAGGAGGGAAGGAAGGAAAGAAAGAAAGGAAGGAAGAAAGAAAGAAAGAAAGAAAAAAAAGAAAGAAAGAAAGAAAGGAAGGAAGGAAGAAAGAAAAGTATAACAAAGTTATTAAAATTAATTATTAAGAAAAAAAATTTAAAAAAAAAACCATGGACGGATAGAACCCTAGGACAAATGGTGGAAGCAAAACTATACAGACAAGATCTCACACAGAAGCATATACATACACATTCACAAAAGAGGAAAAGGGGAAAAAATCATAGATCTTGCTCTGAAAGCACACCTCCTCAATTTGGGATGATTCGTTGTCTATTCATGTATTCCACAGATGCAGGGTACATCAAGTTGATTGTGGAGCTTTAATCCGCTGTTTCTGAGGCTGCTGGGAGAGATTTCCCTTTCTCTTCTTTGTTCTCACAGCTCACAGGGGCTCATCTTTGGATTTGGCCCTGCCTCTGCGTGTAGGTCGCTGCGGGGCGTCTGTTTTTTGCTCAGACAGGACGGGGTTAAAGGAGCCGCTGATTCGGGGGCTCTGGAGCACTCAGGCCGGGGGCGGGGAGGGAGGGGCACTGCGTGCGGGGCAGGCCTGCGGCGGCAGAGGCCAGCGTGATGTTGCACCAGCCTGCGGCCCGCCGTGCGTTCTCCCGGGGAAGTTGTCCCTGGATCCCGGGAACCTGGCAGTTGTCGGCTGCACAGCCTCCGTGGAAGTGGGGTGTGGATAGTGACCTGTGCTCACACACAGGCCCCTTGGTGGTGGCAGCAGTAGCCTTAGTGTCTCCCGCCCATCCCTGGGGTCCGTGCTTTTAGCCGCGGCTCGCGCCTGTCTCTTGGGTCCGCGCTTTTAGCCGCGGCTCGCGCCTGTCTCTGGGGTTCGCGCTTTTAGCCGCGGCTCGATGCCCAACTTTGGAGTTCCTTTAAGCAGCGCTCTTAAACCCCTCTCCTCGCGCACCAGGAAACAAAGAGGGAAGAAAAAGTATCTTGCCTCTTCGGCAGGTGCAGACTTTTCCCCGGACTCCCTCCCGGCTAGCCGTGGTGCACTAACCCCTTCAGGCTATGTTCAAGCTGCCAACCCCAGTCCTCTCCCTGCGCTCCGACTGAAACTGAAACCTGAGCCTCAGCTCGCAGCCCTGCCCGCCCCGGCGGGTGAGCAGACAAGCCTCTCGGGCTGGTGAGTGCCGGTCAGCACCGATCCTCTGTGCGGGAATCTCCCCACTTTGCCCTCCACACCCCTGTTGCTGTGCACTCCACCTCTGAATAATTTACCCTAATACGCCTTTACTAAAATAACTTCTGAAGAATATAGCCCAGAGAGGAAAAAAGTAATCCCAGAATTGGATTAGTAGTGCAAGAAGGAATGAGGATCAAGGAATCTGGCAAATATGTAGATAAATGTAAATAAGCAGTTTGTAAAATTAAATATAATGTCTAATTTGTGGGATTTTAAAATGACAGCAAATCAATAATTTGGGAAGTGTGCAATTGTAGTAAAATTGTTTTAAGTAAAAGTGTGTAAGATTTTTTGCAAAGTGAATTAACATACTACTTTTAGATATTTTAATTTAGGTACACAGTAAAATTTCAAGGGTGTATAATAAAAATAGAATGTATAAATTTTAAAACAGGTGATAGAAAAATTAAGTTATCAGAATCCAGAGTGTTTGAAAGCTGAACTTTGGTGGACTCTTCCAGGTCAATGTAGCTTTTTGGACTGAAAGACTTTCTAGTCTATAAATGGTAAAGTACCATTGTCTTTTTATGATTCTTTAATAGACACAAAAATTACTTAACTAACTACAATTCTACGAGGTGATGACTGCTTTCAAACATCTGGATAACCATCAATGTCCTGATGCTGGTTTTCTACAACCTCTTAGAGCTGGATGAATAAGAATAGAATGCTTTGGACCACTGTGTCCTGCACAGAGTTTTAAGCTGCATGTTGAACAATATCACAGAATTCTGCAGACAAACTTCACATTAATGCACTAAAGCTCCTCTGAAGTCCTATTTAGAGGAATAATTCTCAAGCATGACTGCATTTTGAATCACATGTAGAGTGATTAAACACTGTAGGTGGCTGGACCCTTCTCCAGACCAATTAAATCAGAATTTGGTGGTGGAGCAGGAAGGGGTTTCAATCCCCAGCCCTAGCCTTTGAAAATACTGTAAAATTGCCTATATCCCCTTCCACCTCCTTCCTAAGGACCCAAGGCTCCATTATGCAGCCAGGCTGCCCTTTCTTTCATAGCTTCTTCTGTCTGAAATTGTCACTCTCTCATCTGTTATCCCACTCCCTCAATTCCAACAAAAAATTTACTAATCTTCAGTACTGAGTCACAACAGAGAGTGTTATTGGCTGAAAATAGCTTAGCTAGCTTCCTAGAGAGAGAAGAGGGAGTTGTAGTTTAACAGGGGAATTTCAATTACAGAGAATATAAACTCAAAAGAATGAATCCAGAAAGGAGCAATTCCAGACATCTTATTAGGGGACACAAGGAAGCTATTTGGGTACAAAATTTATCTGAGAGCCCCTCACCTACCTGGAGGTATTATCTTTTCTACCTGTATATAATTTGAGCTGTGAATTTGACTTTTTTCACTTGAGAGTAGAGATATGTGTTTATTCTACAGAATGGAATGTTAGAGGAGAATGATGAAAAGAAAGTAAAAGATAATAGTTACTGATGGTTCTCACAACAGCAAAGATGTTCCAGCCATTGTTCCTGTTCTCTGCTGCTGAGTCCATATACATGTTTGGGGAGGAGGACAGGAATTTTAATTCCCTCCTGCTTTCTGGGAATAACTAAATGAACAAGGAATTATATTGTTCTTGGGCTGGAGGGAAAACATGTTAACCACTTGTTTGTATGGAACTTATCTTGTCCCTTGGGATTGGCAGGTCAGAATCAGTCTTATTTGTACTTTATTTTTATTTAATTACATTGCAAGCATAGTGGGAGGGTGGAGTTTGGATAAATTTTCTTCATTCATATAAAAGAATAAATGTACATGATTTGATCAAAACACACATTTTAAAAAGAACAAGAGCTTGTGATTTATCAATCTGAAGAATTATTTGAAATATCTGTGTCTGTAATATTTTTAATCTAGTGGCAGGATTTTTTTCTTTTTGTAGCAAGAGCTATAAGCACAAATTAATCACAGCTTGAACATCTGTGCATATAACTAAGATGGTAAAAGAATATACGAAAATGAAAATTGCCAAAAATTGTTGTGGAAGAAAAGAAAATTATATTTGAGTAAAATAATGGAAATAAACATAAGAAGACATCAAAAACTGAGAAGGAAAAACAAGTTGAAGAGTAAAAATGGAAAGAGATTAGTAGTCTATAAATTATTCCATTCCAGGGGAGCTACAGGACACAAAATAATAATAGCTAACATTTATTGACCTTTTTCAATGTGCTGGGTACAGTCAAAGTAATTTAAATACACTAACTCAAGTAATCTTCAAAGAGGTTGGTACGATTATTATCCCCATTTTATAGGTGCAGAGTAAGGAAAATGAGACACTGTGCTGTTAAATATCTTTGCCAAGGTCGTACAACCAGTAAGTTGAAAAGCTTAGATTTTTTAAAAGCTTAGATTCTAACCTTGGCAATCTGAAGCAAGAGGCTGTGCTCTCAATTACTGCAATATGATGTGAGAAACCAGAGTCCTGCTCACCCTATCAAGAGTTTCTTTTAATCCCTACTTCTTTAGCCAAGCTAGTAAAACTTGGGAAAGAAAAACAATGGAATCCCTTGGGTAAATACGTTTTAAAAACAGACTCAGCTAATATTTGGTCCAAATAATGGTTAAGTGATATTACTCATACCCTTGCATGGTGCTAGAACTCTGGAGTGCAAAATGGGAAGGTGCAATGGCTCTTTGTTAATGTTACATGTCCAGATGTAAACCTCTCAATTTTATTCATTACCGTGGTCACATCTTGGACTTTTCATCACCTGGATAATTAAATGTAACATAGAGGGAGAGTCAAATTAAAATAGCAGAAGGAAAAATTAAATATAAGCTAAGGACTGCCACTTCTGGCTATGATGACACAATTTGCATCAGATCAACCCTTCTGCTAGGAACAATTATAAATGTTGGATTAATATTTTATTTTAAAACTTGTTTGTTTGAAAGCATCTTAGAGCAATCAAGCATTCAGGACTTGAGAGGCCAAAATCCCAGAGAGAGAGAAACAAATGAATTGAGGCAAACTATAACTGATACTATTTTCTTTGTGGACATTTGCTTATACCTGGTATGGGGCATGAAGGTTGAACAGAAATTAGCAAGCACAAAGTTCTCTGTAGTCTCCAGAGGTTAGGGGGTCAAAAATCAGAGTTAAAAACTTCAGAAAACTATAGATAAGTTAGTTGTGTTGCCAGTGAAATGGGAATGGGAATTGGCAGGAGTCTGAGAAATCAAGCAAAAAGCATATGCTAAGAAATTATACAGAACTTTCAGCATTTTCACAAAGCAGGAGAGGCTGAAATTAACATTCAAGGATTGCCAATAGGGGAGAGACCTTGGAAAACCCCTAGGATTGCAGTTGAAACCCTTGAAGTGCTGGACCATGAGTAAGAACAAATCAGAAATAAAACAGCCTTTAAAATGTCTGATAACAAGCCTAGAACCATCTCAATCTCTTATCTAACCAAGGTGTTCTGTCCTCACCCTAACTGCAGGTGACAAGAAAACTAAATTCTGCTTAGAATGAGATAACATCCAGATCCCTAGCAAGTTTTTTATACACAATGCCCAACATATAACTTAAAATCATTCATATTTCAAAAACTTAGGACCAAATGAGAGAAAAACAAAGGTAAAAGCACAGAATAGGACTCGACCCAATCCCAAAATGGGCAGAATATCTAAATAGACATTTCTACAAAGAAGATATACAGATTGCTAACAAACACATGAAAAGATGCACAACATCACTAATCAATAGAGAAATGCAAATCAAAACTACAATGAGGTATCACCTCACACCAGTCAGAATGGCCATCATCAAAAAATCTACAAACAATAAATGCTGGAGAGGGTGTGGAGAAAAGGGAACCACCTTGCACTGTTTGTGGGAATGTAAGTTGATACAGCCACTATGGAGAACAGTATGGAGGTTCCTTAAAACACTAAAAATAGAACTACCATATGACTCAGCAATACCACTACTGGGCATATACCTTGAGAACACCATAATTCAAAAAGAATCATGTACCACAATGTTCATTGAAACACTATTTACAATAGATAGGATATGGAAGCAACCTAAGTGTCCATCAACAGATGAATGGATAAAGAAAATGTGGCACATATATACAGTGGAATATTACTCAGCCATAAAAAGAAATGAAATTGAGTTATTTGTAGTGAGGTGGATGGACCTAGAGTCGGTCATACAGAGTGAAGTCAGTCAGAAAGAGAAAAAACAAATACCATATGCTAACACACATATATGGAATAACACACAAGGGAATCCCCATAAGGTTAACAGCTGATCTCTCAGCAGAAACTCTGCAAGCCAGAAGGGAGTGGCAGGACATACTGAAAGTGATGAAGGAGAAAAATCTGCAGCCAAGACTACTCTACCCAGCAAGGATCTCATTCAGATTTGATGGAGAAATTAAAACCTTTACAGACAAGCAAAAACTGAGAGAGTTCAGAACCACCAAACCAGCTTTACAACAAATGCTAAAGGAACTTCTTTAGGCAAGAAACACAAGAGAAGGAAAAGACCTATAATAATGAACCCAAAACAATTTAGAAAATGGGAACAGGAACATACATATCGATAATTACCTTAAATGTAAATAGATTAAATGCTCCTACCAAAAGACACAGATTAGCTGAATGGATACAAAAACAAGACCCATATATTTGCTGTCTACAATACACTCACTTCAGACCTAGAGACACATACAGACTGAAAGTAAGGGGATGGAAAAAGATATTCCATGCAAATGGTAACCAAAAGAAAGCTGGAGTAGCAATTCTCATATCAGACAAAATAGACTTTAAAATAAAGACTATTACAAGAGACAAAGAAGGACACTACATAATGATCAAGGGATCGATCCAAGAAGAAGATATAACAATTGTAAATATCTATGCACCCAACATAGGAGCACCTCAATACATAAGGCAAATACTAACAGCCATAAAAGGGGAAATCGACAGTAACACATTCATAGTAGGGGACTTTAACACCCCACTTTCACCCATGGACAGACCATTCAAAATGAAAATAAATAAGGAAACACAAGCCTTAAATGATACATTAAACAAGATGGACTTAATTGATATTTATAGGACACTCCATCCAAAAACAACAAAATACACACTTTTCTCAAGTGCTCATGGAACATTCTCCAGGATAGATCATATCTTGGGTCACAAATCAAGCCTTGGCAAATTTAAGAAAATTGAAATTGTATGAAGTATCTTTTCTGACCACAACACCATGAGACTAGATATCAATTACAGGAAAAGATCTGTAAAAAATACAAACACATGGAGGCTAAACAATGCACTACTTAATAACGAAGTGATCACTGAAGAAATCAAAGAGGAAATAAAAAAATACCTAGAAACAAAGGACACCAGAGACACGACAACCTAAAACCTATGGGATGCAGCAAAAGCAGCTCTAAGAGGGAAGTTTAGAGCAATACAAGGCCACCTTAGAAACAGGAAACATCTCGAATAAACAACCTAACCTTGCACCTCAAGCAATTAGAGAAAGAAGAACAAAAAAAACACTCCAAAGTTAGTAGAAGGAAAGAAATCAAAAAAATCAGATCAGAAATAAATGAAAAAGAAATGACAGAAACAATAGCAAAGATCAATAAAACTAAAAGTTGGTTTTTTGAGAAGATAAACAAAATAGATAAACCATTAGCCAGACTCATCAAGAAAAAAGGGAGAAGACTCAAATCAATAGAATTAGAAATGAAAAAGGAGAAGTAACAACTGACACTGCAGAAATACAAAAGATCATGAGAGATTACTACAAGCAACACTATGCCAATAAAATGGACAACCTGGAAGAAATGGACAAATTCTTAGAAATGCACAAACTGCCAAGACTGAATCAGGAAGAAATAGAAAATATGAACAGACCAATCACAAGCACTGAAATTGAAACTGTGATTAAAAATCTTCCAACAAACAAAAGCCCAGGACCAGATGGCTTCACAGGTGAATTCGATCAAACATTTAGAGAAGAGCTAACACCTATCCTTCTCAAACTCTTCCAAAATATAGCAGAGGGAGGAGCACTTCCAAATTCATTCTATGAGGCCACCATCACCTTGATACCAAAATCAGACAAGGATGTCACAAAGAAAGAATACAGGCCAATATCACTGATGAACGTAGATGCAAAAATCCTCAACAAAATACTAGCAAAGAGAATCCAACAGCACATCAATAGGATCATACACCATGATCAAGTGGGGTTTATTCCAGGAATGCAAGGATTCTTCAATATACACAAATCTATCAATGTGATAAACCATATTAACAAACTGAAGGAGAAAAACCATATGACCATCTCAATAGATGCAGAGAAAGCTTTTGACAAAATTCAACACTGATTTATGACAAAAACCCTGCAGAAAGTAGGCATAGAGGGAACTTTCATCAAATAATAAAGGCCATATATGACAAGCCAACAGCCAACATCATCCTCAATGGTGAAAAACTGAAAGCATTTCCACTAAGATCAGGAAAAAGACAAGTTTGCCCACTCTCACCACTCTTATTTAACATAGTTTTGGACGTTTTAGCCAGAGCAATCAGAGAAGAAAAGGAAATAAAAGGCATCCAAATTGGAAAAGAAGAATTAAAACTGTCACTGTTTGCAGTTGACATGATACTATACATAGAGAATCCTGAAGATGCTAAAAGAAAACTACTAGAGCTAATCAATGAATCTGGTAAAATAGCAGGATACAAAATTAATGCACAGAAATCTCTGGCATTCCTATACACTAATGATGAAATATCTGAAAGTGATATCAGGAAAACACTCCCATTTGCCATTGCAAAAAAAAGAATAAAATATCTAGGAATAAACCTACCTAAGGAGACAAAAGACCTGTATGCAGAAAATTATAAGACACTGATGAAAGAAATTAAAGATGATACAAATAGATGGAGTGATATACCGTGTTCTTGGATTGGAAGAATCCACACTGTGAAAATGACTCTATTACCCAAAGCAATCTATAGATTCAATGCAATCCCTACCAAACTACCACTGGCATTTTTCACAGAACTAGAACAAAAAATTTCACAATTTGTATGGAAACACAAACGACCCCGAATAGCCAAAGCAATCTTGAGAACGAAAAATGGAGCTCGAGGAATCAGGCTCCCTGACTTCAGACTGTACTACAATTCTACAGTAATCAAGACAGTATGGTAGTGGCACAAAAACAGAAAGATAGATCAGTGCAACAGGATAGAAACCCCAGAGATAAACCCACACCATATGGTCACCTTATCTTTGATAAAGGAGGCAGGAATGTACAGTGGAGAAAGGACAGCCTCTTCAATAAGTGGTGCTGGGAAGACTGGAGATTAGATCACTCCCTAACACCATACACAAAAATAAGCTCAAAATGGATTAAAGCCCTAAATGTAAGGTCAGAAACTATCAAACTCTTAGAGGAAAACATAGGCAGAACACTCTATGACATAAATCACAGCAAGATCCTTTTTGACCCACCTCCTAGAGAAATGGAAATAAAAACAAAAAAAACAAATGGGACCTAATGAAACTTCAAAGCTTTTGCACAGCAAAGGAAACCATAAACAAGACCAAAAGACAGCCCTCAGAATGGGAGAAAATATTTGCAAATGAAGCAACTGACAAAGGATTAATTTCCAAAATTATAAGCAACTCATGCAGCTCAATAACAAAAAAACAAACAACCCAATCCAAAAATGGGCAGAAGACCTAAATAGACATTTCTCCAAAGAAGATATACAGACTGCCAACAAACACATGAAAGAATGCTCAACATCATTAATCATTAGAGAAATGCAAATCAAAACTACTATGAGATATCATCTCACACCACTCAGAATGGCCATCATCAAAAAATCTAGAAACAATAAATGCTCAGAGGGTGTGGAGAAAAGGGAACACTCTTGCACTGCTGGTGGGAATGTGAATTGGTTCAGCCACTATGGAGAACAGTATGGAGGTTCCTTAAAAAACTACAAATAGAACTACCATATGACTCAGCAATCCCACTACTGAGCATATACCCTGAGAAAACCAAAATTCAAAAAGAGTCATGTACCAAAATGTTCATTGCAGCTCTATTTACAATAGGCTGGAGATGGAAGCAACCTAAGTGCCCATCATCGGATGAATGGATAAAGAAGTTGTGGCACATATATACAATGGAATATTACTCAGCCATAAAAAGAAACGAAATTGAGCTACTTGTAATGAGGTGGATAGACCTAGAGTCTGTCATACAGAGTGAAGTAAGTCAGAAAGAGAAAGACAAATACCGTGTGGGGATATATGGAATATAAGAAAAGAAATGTCATGCAGAACCTAGGGTTAAGACAGGAATAAAGACACAGACCTACTGGAGAACGGACTTGAGGATATGGCGAGGGGGAAGGGTGAGCTGTTACAAAGCGAGAGAGAGACATGGACATATATACACCAACAAACGTAAGGTAGATAGCTAGTGGGAAGCAGCCGCATAGCACAGGGAGATCAGCTCGATGCTTTGTGACCGCCTGGGGATGTGGGATAGGGAGGGTGGGAAGGAGGGAGATGTAAGAGGGGAGAGATATGGGAACATATGTACATGTATAACTGATTCACTCTTTTGTAAAACAGAAACTAACACACCATTGTAAAGCAATTATACCCCAATGAAGATGTTATTTAAAAATCTAAGGTAAAAAAAATATGGCACATATATGCAGTGGAATATTACTCAGCCATAAAAAGAAATGAAATTGAGTTATTTGTAGTGAGGTGGATGGACCTAGAGTCTGTCATACTGAGTGAAGTAAGTCAGAAAGAGAAAAACAAATACCATATGCTAACACACATATATGGAATCTAAAAAAAAAATTGGTTCTGATAAATCTAGGGGCAGGACAGGAATAAAGACGCAGACGTAGAGAATGGACTTGATGACACGGGGAGGAGGAAGGGTAAGGTAGGGCAAAGTGAGAAAGTACCATTGACATATATACACTACCAAGTATAAAACAGATAGCAAGTGGGAAGCAGCTACATCACATGGGGAGATCAGCTCGGGGTGCTTTGTGACCATCTGGAGGGGTGGGATAGGGAGGGAGCCTCAAGAGGGAGGGGATATGGGGTGATATATATATATAGCTGATTCACATTGTTATACAGCAGAAACTAACACAACATTGTAAAGCAATTATACTCCAGTAAAGATGTTAAAAAAAACACAATAGAAACACATAAACAAGTGATCTAAATATTGGAGTTACTGACAGACACTTTAAAATAACTTTGACTATGCATACCCCATGAACCTAATCCAACTCCTATGGATATACAGAGAGATTTAAGTGTATACATCTAACAAAAGACATGCACAATAATGTTCATAGCAGTCATTCATCATAACACAAAATAGAAATGAACTGTATGTCAATCACATAAACTGTATGTGCACTTTATGTATTTAATATATGAATGCTAAACCTCAATAAAGAAGTAAAGCAAATAAAATAACTATGATTATTATGATCAAGAATATAGAGGAAAACATGGAAAATCTCACTAGAAAACTGGAATTTATATTAAAAATATAATGAAGATTATAGAACCAAATAATGAAATATTTAAAATCAATATCTTAATATGTGGACTTAACAACATATTAAACAAAACAGAAAGGAAGATTAGTAGGTTGAAAGACAGGTCATTTGAATGGAGAGTCTGAAGGGAAAATAGGATGGAAAATATAGAAAAGAACATGGGATGTATGGTACAGCAAAAAAATATCTAGAATATGTGTAATTGACATCCTGTAAGGAGAAAAGAGAGAATAGGGCAAAAAAATTATTTGGAGAGACCTGGTTAAATTTTTACAGAACTGATGAAAGTCAGGAAGCTCTAGAATCATGAAACTCTAAGAACACCAAGCAGGATAAATTCAAAAGTCACACTGGACACATCATAGTAAAACTGATCAAAATGAAATGAAAGACAAAGAGAAACACTTTTAAAGCAGTAAGAAAAAAAAGAGAGAGAAAGTAATTAACTTTCAAAATGGCAACAAGCCTCACAATGAAATATCTTTATTTTTCAACTTTATTGAGAAATAAGTGACAAATGTAATAGTGTATATTTATAATGTACAACATGATAATTTGATACACCTATACAATGTAGAATTAGTACCAAGATCAAGACAATTAACACATCAATCATCTCAAATAGGTAACCCTTTTGTGTGTGGTGAGAATTCTTAAGATGTACCCTCACAAACATTCGAGTGCACAATACCATATTACTAAGCAGAGTCACGATGCTATATATTAGATCCTCAGAACTTACTTATCTTATAACTGAAAGTATGTACCCTTTAACCTACATCTTCCCATTTCCTCCTTCCCACAGTCCCTGGCAACCACCATTCTATTACCTGTTTCTATGAAATCAGCTTTAATTTTTAGATTTCGTATATATGTGATACCATACAGTATTTGTCTTTCTCTGTTCTATTTCACTTAGCATAATGCCCTCCACGTTCATCCATGTTCTTACAAATAGCAGCATTTCCTTCTTTTTATGGCTGAATGTGAAAATGAATTATAACATTTTCTTTATCCATTCGTCAAACAACATTTAGGACATTTAGGTTGTTTCCATATCTAGGCCATTTAAATCATGTTGCAATGAACATGGGAGTTCAAATATCTCTTTGAGATACTGATTTCATTTCCTGCAGATTTATACTAAGAAGTGGGATTGCTGGATCATATGTCAGTTCTATTTTAAAATATTTTTAAAACCCCTATTCTATTTTCCATAGTGTCTGCACCAATTTACATTCCCTCCTACAGTGCACAAGGTTTCCCTTTTCTCCACATCCTCACCCAATGCTTGTTATCTCTTATCTTTTTGATAATAGCCATCCTAACAAGTGTGAGGTAATCTCATTGTGGTTTTGATTTGCATTTCCCTGATAATTAGTGATGTTGAGCATCTTTTCTTGTATCTGTTGGCCATCTATATGTCTTCTTTGGAAAAATAATCTATTGCTATCCTCTGCCAATTTTTTGAGTTGTTTGATATTTTGATATTAAGTTCTATGAGTCTTTTATATATATTAGATATTAACCCCTTGTGAGATATATAATTTTCACATATTTTCTCCCATTCATTCCGTTGATGGTTTCCTCTGCTGTGCAGACATTTTTTAGTTTGATGTAGTCCCACTTGTTTATTTTTACTATTGTTGCCTTTGTTTTTGGTGTCAAATCCAAAAATTTATTGCCAAGACTGATGTCAAGGAGCATATGCCTTATGTTTTCTTCTAAGAGTTTTATGGTTTCAGGTATTACATTCAAGTCTTTAACCTATTTTGAGTTGATTTTGTGGTAGAGCAAGACAGTGGTCCAGTTTCATTCTTTTGCATGTGACTGTCCAGTTTTCCCAACATCATTTATTGAAGACACTCTTTTTCCCAATTGTACATTCTTGGCTCCTTTGTCATAAATTGACTATACATGTTTGGGTTCATTTCTGGGCTCTCTCTCCTGTTCCATTGATCTATGTTTCTGTCTTAATGCCAATACCATACTGTTTTGATTACTATAGCTTTGTAATGTAGTTTGAAAGCAGGGAGCGATGCCACCAGTTTGTTTTTCTTTCTTAGAATTGTTTTAGGTATTCAGGGTCTTTTGTTGTTCCACACAAATTTTAGGATTGTTTTATCTAGTTCTGTGAAAAATGCTGTTGGAATTTGATAGGGATTACATTGAATCTGTAGATTACCTTGAGTAGTATGGACATTTTAACAATATTAATTCTTCCAATCCATGAACACAAAATATCTTTCCATTTATTTCTGTCACATTCAATTTATTTTTCAATGTCTTATAATTTTCTATGAATAATATGTCATTAACCTCCTTGGCTAAATGTATTTCCAGATATTTAATTCTTTTTGATACAATTGTAAATGGGATGGGTTTTTTTGTTTGTTTGTTTGTTTTTTTTTTTTGCAGTACGCCGGCCTCTCACTGTTGTGGCCTCTCCCATTGCGGAGCACAGGCTCCAGATGCGTAGGCTCAGCAGCCATGGCTCACAGTCCCAGCCACTCCACAGTATGTGGGATCTTCCCAGACTGGGGCACGAACCCATGTCCCCTGCATCGGCAGGCAGATTCTCAACCACTGCACCACCAGGGAAGCCCTGGGATGTTTTCTTAATTTCACTTTCTGAGAGTTTCATATTAGGGTATAAAAAACCAACTGATTCTTATATAATAATTTTAAAACTTTACTAAATTTGTTTATTAGTTCTAACAGTTCTTTGGTGGAGTCTTTATGGTTTTCAACATATAATTCTATGTCATCTGCAAATAGCACAGTTTTACTTCTTTCTTTAAAATTGGGATATCTTTTATTTCTTTTTATTGCCTAATTGCTCTCATTAATATATCCAATTCTATGCTGAATAAAAGTGGCCAGAAATGGAATCCTTTTCTTGTTCCTAATTTTAGAGGAGAAGTTTCAGTTTTTCACCATTGAATATGTTACCTCTGGGCTTGTCATACATGGTATTTATCATGTTGTTGTACATTCCCTCTATATCCACATTGTTGAGTTTTTATCATAAATGGATGCTGTATTATGTCAAATATTTTTAATGCATCTATTAAGATGTTCATATGATTTTATCCTTTACTTTGTTAATGTGGTGTGTCATATTGATTGATTTATGGATATTGAGCCATCATTGCATCCCTGGAATAAATCCCACTTGATCATGGTATATACTCTTTTTAATATATTGTTGAATTTGGATTGCTAATATTTTTTTTGAGAATTTTTGTATCTATGTACATCAGTGACAGTGGCATGTAATTTTTTTTTTTTTTTGTAGAGTCCTTTTCTGGTTTTGGTATCAGGGTAATTCTGGCCTCAAAAAATGAGTTTGGAAGTGTTCCCTCCTCTTCTTTTTTTTGGAAAATTTGAGAAGTAATGGTTGTAAGTCTTCTTTGAATGTTTGGTAGAATTCATCAGTGAAGCTTTTGGACTTCTGTTTGTTCGGAGGTTTTCAATTACTGAGTCAACTCCCTACTGGTAATCAGTATGTTCAGATTTTCTTATTTCTTCATTATTTACTCTTGGTAAGTCATATGTTTCTAGAAATTTATACAATTCTTCTTTGTTAGCAAATTTGTTGGCATAGGATTGTTCATATTAGTCTCTTATGATCCTTTGTGTTTTTGCAGTATCAGTTAAAACATCTTTTTAATTTCTGATTTTATTTGGGTCTGCTCTCTTTTTTTCTTGGTGAGTCTACCTAAAGGTTTGTCAATTTTGTCTATCTTTTCAAAGAACCAGCTCTTGGTTTCATTGATCTTTTCTATTGTCTTTTTAGATCTCTATTATTTATTTCCACTTTGATCATCATTATTTCCTTCCTTCTAACTTTGGGTTTCATTTGTTCTTATTTTTCTCTCATGTTTGATGTATAAAATTAGCTTGTTTATTTGAGATTTTCTTTTTTCTTGCTATAGGCATTTATTGCTATAAATTTCCCTCTCAGAACTGCTTTTGCTCCATCCCATAAGTTTTAGTATGTTCCATTTCTATTTTCCATTGTCTCAAGGTATTTTTTAAATTTCTTTTTTCATCTATTCATTGACCCATTGTTTGTCTAGTAGCATGGTGTTCAATCAACACATATTTGTTAATTTTCCAGTTTTCTTCTTGTAACTGATTTCTAGTTTTATACCATTGTGGTTGGAAAAGTTGCTTGATATAATTTCAACCCTCTCAAATCTATTAAGACTTGTTTTGCGGCCACTCATGTGATCTATCTCAGAGAATGTTCTATCCGCACTTGAAAAGAATGTGTATTCTATTGCTTGTGGATAGAATGATCTTTATATTTCTGTTAAGTCCATTTGGTGTAACATGTAAGGCTGATGCTTCCTTATCATTTTTCTGGATTATCTATCCATTGATGTAAGTGGGATATTACAATCCCCTAGTATCATTGTATTGCTGTCTATTTCTTCCTGTAGGTATGTTAATATTTGCATTATATATTTAAGTGCTTTATATTGGGTGCATAAACATTTACAAATGGTATATCCTTTTGTTCGGTTGTCCCCTTTATCATTTTGTAATGACCTTCTGTATCTCATATTATAGTCTTTGTTTTAAAGACTATTTGGTCTGAGACTATTTTGTCTGATATAAGTATAGCTACTCCAGCTTTCCTTTGGTTTCCATGTGGATGTGATATTGTTTTCTATCCCTTCACTTTCAGCCTGTGTGTGCCCTTACATCTGAAGTGAGTCTCTTGTTGGCAACATATACATGGGTCTTGTATTTTTATCCATTCAACCACACTATATCTTTTGATTGGAGAATTTCATCCATTTATATTTAAAGTAATTATTGATAGGTATGTATTTTTGCCATTTTGTTAGTTATTCTGGCTCTTTTGTAGTTTCTGTTTCTTTCTTCTCTTGCTCTCTTCCTTTGTAGCTTGATGACTTTCTTTAGTTATAATACTCTATTATGAGTTGATATTAAATTAAGTTTGAACACATTCTGAAGTTCTGTATTTCTATTTGCCCCCCATGTTATGTTTTTGATGTTACATTTTACATCTTTTATCTTTGTATCCCTTTACTATTTATTGTAGTTATAATTATTTTAACTACTTCTGTGTTTTAATGTTTATACTAGCTTTATGTGATTACTCCGCTACCTTTACTATATAACTACCAGTAAGATTTACACTTTCATACGTTTTCTTATTACTAATTAACACCCTTTCTTTTTAGCTTAAAGAAGTTCTTTTAGCATTTCTTGTATAGCCAGTTTAGGAATGATGAATCCTTTAGCTTTTGCTTGTTTGGAAAACTCTTTAACTCTCAGTTCTGAATGATAACTTTTCTGTGTATAGTATTCTTTGTTGGTAGCTTTTCATTCAGCACTTTGACTATATTGTGCTGCTCCTTTCTGGCCTGAAAAGTTTCTGCTGAAAAATCTGTTGACAGTCTTATGAGGGTTCCTTGTGTGTAACAAGTTATTTTTCTCTTGCTGTTTTAAGATTTTTTTCCTTGTCTTTAATTTTGACATGTTGATTATAATGTGTTTTGATATGGGTGTTTTGGGGTTCTTCGTGTTTGGAAATCTCTTTGCTTCCCAGATCTGGATGTCTGTTTCCTTCCCCAGGTTAGGGAATTTTTCAGACATTATAACTTCAAATAAATTTTCTGCCCTTTTCTTGCTCTCTTCTCCCTTTGGAGCCCTTATCATGCAAATGTTTGTCTGCTTAATGTTGTCCCATAAGTCCCTTAAGCTATCTTCATTTTTTTTTTATGCTGTTCTGACTGGGTGAGTTTTACTGCCCTGACTTTGAGTTCACTGATCCTTTCTCCTTCTCCATCTAGTCTGTTGTTGAAACCCTCTATTGTATTTTTCAATTCAATTATTGTATCCTACAACTCTGTGATTTCTATTTGGTTCTTTCTCATATTTTCTACCACTTCATTGAAGTTCTCACTGTGTTCATCCATTCTTTTCCTAAGTTCAGTGACCTCCATGAACATTACTTTTAACTCTTTGTCAGGTAAATCACTTATCTCCATTTCATTAAGTTTTTTTTTTCTTGAGTATTACCTTGTTCTTTTGTTTGGAACATATTCCTCTGTTTCTTAATTTTACTTGATTCCCTGTGTTAGTATCTACTCATCAGATAAAACAACCACCTCTCCCAGTCTTCAGTGAGTGACTTCATGTAGGAAATGACCCTTATTGTTCAACCCTGCCCTAACTCTTGGCTGTCTCTCAAACCTTTGTGATTGTTCAAGCAGCTTATTTTATTTTTAATGGTTTCCAGTAGTTGAGAGTATGATGAGACCTCAGTGCTCCAAAGGGGAGGACCTCAATCAGCACCTATATTTAGGCTGATTGGAAGCCAGACCCTCCAGTAGCAGCTTCTAGAGTATGCAAATGTATACAGTCCTATGGACTGCAAGTGTCAGCCCCACTGACCACCAGTGCCAGGTGATCTAAAAGTGTCCCCTGGGAAGCAGCTGCAAAACTCAGGTCTCCAAACAAATGTATAAGCTTCTGTCTGGGAGATACAAGCAAGCTGTAGTGAGGCAGATGGAGAGCACAAAGCTAGTGTGCACTGGCTTATGTTTCTCTGAGAACACGTCCATAGATCTCTAGATGTGTGCCAAACCTGATGCTTACCCTCAGGTCAATGTTCTAGGACAAGCAAATAGACCTCCTTCACAAAAAGACTTGGAGTGTGTTTCAGTATGCTGTCTATGCAGAGCCCTGTGAGTGGTATCATGCCAAGAACTATCTCTCTGATTGTTATAGCCCCATGGGACCCAAGATTGCAAGTCCCTTTGTATACCAGAGCCAGAAAATCAAGGGTCATCCCCTAGACTGCAGCCTCAAAGATCAGAGAACCAGAAGTAAAAACTGGAGCACCAGATGCATGTAAAATCTCCCCTCAAGAGATACTGGTGTTTTGGATTAAGGCATAGGGAGAGTGCAAAGATAGGGCCCACAATACAAGGCCTCTGGAAAAGAATACATTCAGCCCTTAGATGCATGTTTAGTTAGAATCCTGCCCCTCAGGCTGCAACTATGATGATAAGTCAACAGGCTACATCATAGAAAGACTGGGATCTGGGGTCTATTGCTTTTTTGCTGTGCACTGGAGGTAGTAGCAATTTATAAACTCTTTTCCTGTTGATCACAGTGCTGTGGGACCCATGAGTGAAAGCCCCACTGGCCACTGGAGCCAGGTGATACTGAAGTGTCCCCTGACAGAAACCACAAAAATTGGGATTGCAGATATAAAACCTAGGCACCAGATGCATGTAAAATTTCCCCTCTGTGAATTACTGACACTCTGGAGCATAGTAGAGGAAGAGTGAAAAAATGGCACCCATTGGCTGGAACAAGGCAAAGGAAAATTGTCAAGATTGCACCTGCCAGGAAAAAGGAAAGACAAAGAAAGGAAATAACCTCCTAGAGGTAAAAAAAAAATTTTTTAATGTTGCAGCCACTGGCTGGAGCAAGGCAGAAGGAAATAAATAAGCAGGAAAGAAGGGAGGAAGGAAGAGAGGAAGGAAGGAAGGGAGGGAGGGAGGGAAGGGGGGAGGGAGGGAAGGAAGAATGAAAGAAAGAAAGAAAGAAAGAAAGAAAGAAAGAAAGAAAGAAAGAAAGAAAGAAAGAAAGAAAGAAAGAAAGAAAGAAAGAAAGAAAGAAAGAAAGAAAGAAAGAAAGAAAGAAAGAAAGAAAGAAAGAAATGGACCTAGAGGCTTAGGGATAATGCCTGCAGCTGGAGCAAGGCAGAAGGAAAGTACAAAGGTGGCATCCACCAGTCTCTATCCCAGATAGCACCTCAGCAGTCCTCTAAAAGTGTGTCAAATCATATGTCTGCCCCTCAGTCCTACATTCAAAGATCAGCAAATGAGGCTCTCCCGTACAACATCCGGGCATGCTTGATTGGCCACTTCTTTGCTGGGCCCTGGGGCAGGCGAGTCTGTGTGTTCAAGACCTTTAAGTGCCATTTCTCATATCCCTATAGCATTTTGTCTCTCATGGACACTAGCCTGATTGGTTTTAAAGGCTAGAATTTTGTAGCCGAGCAGGACCCTATGGGACCTTCCTGAGACAGACTCCTTCCCCCATGTCTTTTGCCTGACTCTTGTTTATAAAAAGGCTTTCATCTTCTAGACTTTCCTTGACTTCCAAAGAGCAGATTCAGTTACTTACTAGGAAAGTGAGGGAATGCAGAAACAAAGGAAAAGCAAGCCCAACATAATCTCTTCCATGATTGTTAGCTTAAACTAATGCCTTGATTTATCACCCCAAACTGTCAAGATAATGTCCTGTGGCTTCAACCAGTTGTCCACAAGCAGAAAGATTGAAAATGTGGTATTAGGTGGTATATATTAATATCAGTCCATTGCTGCTCTCCAATCAGCTACAGAGTTCAATTAACATCATCCTGGACTGCAAAGTATACTAAAGGTATGGTACTATAGACTTTACTCAGCTTTCATCTGAAATAAAAAGTAGCAGAATCTTGGCAACTGTTTACTTAGGGGGGTATGGTGCTGTCTTTTAGTTTCTACTTTGTTTCTTCTGATTGTAAAATGAAGAGAGTTTATTAAATTAGAGTTGCTTAAATATGAAATTTTTAAAACCTAAAAATTAGCCTAATGAATATTGTTTTGTTATTAAAGCAAATACCATGAGGGAGGGGATGAGTGGTCAGGGGAATGTAGCTCTCTTTTTTTCTGCTTTTCGACCTTTCTGCTGCTGCCATCTAGTGTTCTGTCTATACTGTTTGCATTTACTTTTTAGTATTAACCGATATCCCTCTGTATCTCTAAATGCCACTGCAAGAAAGGATCTGGGTATTCTGACTTCCCTGTCCAATGTTATTTTCACTTTACCACATTTGGGATAAAGTAGAACATAATCATAACAACTGTAGCTCTCATTTGTGATGGTCTCTGCAGTTTACAAAGTACTTTCACACACTTGTCATCTTAGATTGCTCCTAATAGCAGCATTTCAATGATCCAGAGACTACAAATTCTTTAAGGCAAATAATCATAGAATGCCAGAACTGAAAATGATATTAGAGTATAGCTAGACCAATGGTTTTCAAACCATGGTATTCTCTGTCCTAAGGTTCCAGGGAAGTGACTTGGGGGTAGGGGTAGAGGTAATGGGACTTCCTCCTCTCACCCCTATCACCACAAAACACACCTCCTTTATATATAGCATTGTTCCATTGATTTTATATGTTTTATCTATTTGGGTACTAATAAGATTTTATTTTTCTGTATGAGATTTTGCCCACAGCCAGGATTCTACTACTAAAAAGTAAAAGTTGAAAATCCATACAGATGAGAAAACTGAAGCTCAGAGAGTTTCAGTCATAAGTGAAAGATCATGCAGCTAATAAATAGCAGAGCAAGATCTGCCTGATTCTAAGGTCCACATTGGCTTCCCAGACTATGGAGTTGCTTATACTAATCCAGATAGTTAAAAAAAAATGAAAGATCAGACAAAAAAGCAAAAACAGATGTTTTTTTTAAAAACTGTGGTAAAATATACATAACATAAAATGTACCCTTTTAACCATTTTTAAGTTTATAATTCAATGGCATTAAGTATATTTACAATGTGTATCCACATTGTATCCACCACTATGTATTTCAATAAGTTTTTGCCATCTCAAACAGAAACTCCGTATCCATTAAACAATAACTCCCCATTCTCCCCTCTACCCAGTCCCTGGAAACCAACATTTATTCTCTGTGTCTATGAATTTGACTGCTCTAGGAACCTCATATAAATGGAATCATACAATATTTGTCCTCCTGTGACTGGCTGATTTCACTTAGCAGAATGTCTTCAAGGTTCATCCATGTTGTAGCATGTGTCAGAATTCCCTTACTTTTTTTTTAACATCTTTATTGGAGTATAATTGCTTTACAATGTTGTGTTAGTTTCTGCTGTATAACAAGGTGAATCAGTTATATGTACACATATATCCCCATATCTCCTCCCTCTTGCGTCTCCCTCCCACCCTCCTTATCCCACCCTTCTAGGTGGTCACAAAGCACCAAGCTGATCTCCCTGTGCTATGTGGCTGCTTTCCACTAACGATCTATTTTACATTTGATACTGTATATGTGTCAGTGTCACTCTCACACTTCGTGCCAGCTTACCCTTCCCCCTCCCCATGTCCTCAAGTCCATTCTCTACTTTTTGAGGCTAAGATTACATTGTATGTATATACCACATTTTGTTTATTCATTCATCCATCAATGGACATTGGGTTGTTCTCTACTGTTGACTGTTGTCCATAGTGCTGCTATAATTATTTGTGTACAAACATATGTGAGTCCCTGATTTAATTTACTTTGGTATATACCTGAGAATAAAAATTGCTAAGTCATATGGTATGTCTATATTTACCTTTTTGCAAAACCACCAAATTACTTTCCACTTTGAAGAATATTTTTTTCTTTTATTCTTTTTCTTTTAATTTTTATGAGTATAGCTGATTTACAGTGTTGTGCTAGTTTCACATATATAGCAAAGTGAATCGGATATATATATATATATATATATATATATATATATATATATATATATCTCCATTGTTTTTCAGATTATTTTCCCATATAGGTTATTATAAAATATTGAGTAGAGTTCCCTGTCCTTATTAGTTATCTATTTTATATGATGTCACTTATATGTGGAATCTAATAAAAATGGTACAAATGAACTTATTTACAAAACAGAATGTAATTTGTATACTTATTTACAAAACAGAAACAGAGTATAACCAATCTCCAAATCAAACGTATGGTTACTAAAGGGAAACGTGGGGAGAAGTAATAAATTAGGAGTTTGGGATTAACATATACACACTGAAGTATTTTTAAAAGCAATGGATTATAAATTCAGACAATATGTTTTCCAAATAATATATTTACCACTACCAATAAAGATTTTCCTTTTATGTTAGATTGTTTTTTTATAGAACATTGTTGTCTATAATCAAGAACACCTTATGTGGTTTTTATCACTGCTCATGCTAAAGATTCTCTTGCTCTCCATATAGTTACAATGAGTTGAAGTTTTGCTGATAGTTAATGCTGAGATTTAGAAGTCCTGTGTTGTTTATGAAGACACTTTTCTTTAGAATATCTTCCTTTTTGTCTACCTTCCCTAACTTATTTTGGCAAGGCTTTAATCTAATAGAAATTCTGACATTTATTTAAGCACATTTGCCTCCAAAAGATGGAAGAATAAGACTAATTTATCATGCCCTTTTTTGAAGTTGCTCCAGATCAATTAAATGCCTTCTTCTCAGTGTTAAGTCCTCAGATTTCCTAAAGCATAATTTTCAAAATTAAAAATGTTTCAATTGATCAGTTAATTAATGAACTGAATGATCAACTTACAGTATTATGTCACAATGTCTTTTTTACCTGAAGTAACTCTGTGGTACAAATAAAATGTCCTTTTTATTTTTACCCCCAGCACAGAATGTGAAAATCTTCCAGCAGATGCATAATATGAAATCAATTTGACCAGGATTATTCTATCGTTATTGCTAATATCAGTGAGTATGACAAAAATAAAAATGCTTGAAAGAAGTATTCTTAGATACACTGGTTTCTAAAAGACAATTCTACCAACATATTGACAGGTTCAAGCATTTAATTAACTAAATGTTTACCTGCAGACCTACTAAGCTTCTGAGTTAACAAGAGAGAATATCCCTGTTTTCATAGAGGTTCCACTCTAGTGCCACAAGACAGACAAAGCACTAATAAGCAAAAATAATTTCAAATAGTGAGAAGTACTAGATGGAAAGTGTTATTCTTTAGTTAAGATGGCCAGGGAAAACTTTTCTGAAGAGATATTTGAGCTGACACCTGAATGGCAAGTAGGAGACAGCCATGCAAAATATGATCCAGGCAGAGAGAATAGCAAGTGCAAAGGCCATGAGGTAGGAGAGGAAAGGTACATATATACCACATCATGTAGGGTCTTGAAAGTCATGATAAGGAGTTTAGATTTTAATCTCAGTTCAACTTATATCAATACAGTTAAATCACCATGTATAATCTACTATGAAAGGTTTTAATTTTTTTTTTTTTGTGCTGTACGCGGGCCTCTCACTGCTGTGGCCTCTCCCATTGTGGAGCACAGGCTCTGGACGCGCAGGCTCAGCGGCCATGGCTCACGGGCCCAGCCGCTCCGCGGCATGTGGGATCCTCCCAGACCGGGGCACGAAACCGTGTCCCCTGCATCGGCAGGCAGATTCTCAACCACTGCGCCACCAGGGAAGCCCGAAAGGTTTTAAATTTTGATTCAGAATTTTATAGGAGAATTGACAGTTCCTTCATTCCTGTGTTGGAGGACAAGTCATTGGAAGTAGATCCTATTATAAGTCCAATAAGTGATCTTATCTCTGTACCTTTTATACTACAAATTTATGGCTGGACATTGCTGATGAACAGGAGGGAAAATAGGTCAGTGGTATTACTGCATTTTTGTGATGCTTTCAAGTTAAGTGTGTTGCAATAGGAGAAAACAGGGAATTTGATTTCAAAGAATTTAACAAATACTTGGCTTTATGGTTTTAGGGTTCAAGCCTGAGACACTTTGGGCCAGGGGGCAGGTAGTAAACCATTTTTTAATTTAGCCATTTCCAGCTAATCCTTATTCTTTGGAACAAATGAGGTTTGGAGTTAGCAAGAGGAAATCTGGACAGTCACTGGGGTCTTGCTCTTTTTATGGCCACTTTCCTACCTTTCCACCCAAGTCTGCTTTCTATACTGCTTCAGGAGAAAAGATGGAACAATAAGTGTTGGTAGGTCAAAATGTGACCTTAGAAAAGGGCCAGAATTCCTAGTAACCAGAGGAATGATGGAAGTGTGTAGGCCTTAAAGAAATGCTACTTCATCTGGTTGATGAGGCCTATTAGCATCTCATCACCATATTACATGATGAATGAGGACCCCTCCTCCAATATTTCAAGAGGGTGGGATACCGTAGTGACCCATCTAAGAAAGCCTTGCTGTTGTTTTAGGTAATGACACTGCTGTATTCCCCAGGAAGCTAGAGATGGAAATGGCTCACACAGCTCAGGGTAGCCTCATAGACATGAGACTAGGCCTCCATCTTGCAACTGAATGATGATAGCCTTGGGCTAATTTCCCACTCAAGTATTTTTGTTTTGGATTTGAACATGTATGAGGGTTCTAATCACTCCACATACTCACTAATATTTGTTACTATCATTATTATTATTATTGCCCTCTTAGTAGATGGAAAGTAGTATCTCAGGGTTTTGATTTGCATTTCCCCATGACTAATGACGTTGACCAAATTTTCATGTGCTTATTGGTCATTTGTTTATGTTCTTTGGAGAAATATTTATTCAAATCCTTTGCACATTTTTTAATGGGGCTGCTTATCTTTTTGTTGTTGAGGTGTAAGAGTTCTTTATGTATATTCTGGATACTAGATCCTTACCAGATATATGATTTGCAACTATTTTCTCCCTTTCTGTGGTTTATCTTTTCACTTTCTTGATAATGTTCTTTGAAGCACAAAAATGGTTAATTTTAAAGAAGTCCAATTTATTGTCCTCCCTTTGGTTGCTTGTGCTTTAGTTGTTATATCTATGAAATTATTGCCTAATCTAAGTTGACAGATATTTACACTCAGGTTTTCTTCAAAGAGTTTTATAATTTTAGTTAGGTCTTTGATCTGTTTTGAGTTAATTTTTGCATATGATATGATAGAGTGGTCTAGCTTCACTCTCTTGCATGTGGATATCAAGTTGTCCCAGCACTACTTGTTGAAAGGACTATTCTTACTCTGATTGAATTGTCTTGGCACCACTGTCAAAAATCAATAGATCATAGATGTATGATTTATTTCTGGACACTGAATTCTATTGCACTGATTTATATGTCTATCTTTATATCAGTACCACAGTCTTGCAGTTGTTTTTAGTAAGGCTTGAAATTGGGGATCGTGAGTCCTCCAACTTTGCTCTTTTCAGGATTGTTTTGGCTATTCTGAGTCCCTTGCATTTTCATATGAATTTCTGAAGTTTCTGCACAAAAGTCAGTTGGGATTTTGCTAGAGATTGCATTGAATCTATAGATCAACTTGGGTGTATTGCCATTTTAATATTATGTCTTCTAAACCATGAATACAGGATACTTTTCCACTTTTTTAGATCTTTAATTTCATTCAAAAGTATTTTGTAGTTTTCAACGTACAGGTCCTATACTTATTTTGTTAAACTTATTCCTAGGTATTTTATTATTTTTGATGCTGCTGTAAATAGAATTGCTTTCTCAATTTTATTTTTGGATTCTTCACTGATAGTCTATAGAAATATAACTGTTTTGCATATTGATCATGTATCATGCAAACTTGCTGTACTCATTCATTTGTTCTAATACTTTTTACATTCATTCTTTAAAATTTTCAACATACAGAATGATGTAATTTGCAAATGGAGATAATTTTACTTCTTTTTTTCCACTCTGGATGTCCTTTATTTATTTTTCTTGCCTAAACACCCATGTTAGGACCTCGAGAACAAGGTTGAATAGAAGTGGAGGAAGCAGAAATCTTGTCTTGTTCCTGATCTTAAGTGGAGAGTATTTAGTATTTCTCTCTTAAGTATGATATTAACTGTGGGTTTTTCATAGATGCCCCTTATCAGGTTAAGGAAGTTCTCTTCTGTTTGCTGCAAATTTTTATCAAAAATTGGTTTTGAATTTTTTTTTTTTTTTTCTGTACGTGGGCCTGTCACTGTTGTGGCCTCTCCCGTTGTGGAGCACAGGCTCTAGATGCACAGGTTCAGCGGTCATGGCTCACGGGCCCAGCCGCTCCGCGGAATGTGGGATCTTCCCAGACCAGGGTATGAACCCGCATCCCCTGCATCGGCAGGTGGACTCTCAACCACTGCACCATCAGGGAAGCCCTGGTGTTGAATTTTATCAAATGATTTTTCTAATTCTAATGACAAGATAATATAGTTTTCATTTTATTTTATTAGTATGGTACATTACATTAATTGATTTTTCAAATTTTAAACCATACTGCTTTCCTGGGATAAAGCCCACTTGATCATGGTGTATATACCTTTATATATATATATATATATATATATATATATATATATATATATATTACTGGACTTGGTTTGCTAGTATTTTTGTACCTGTTGATACCCACAAGGAATATAGGTCTGTAGTTTTCTTGTGTTGTCTTTGTCAGATCTTAGTATCTGTGTAACCCTGGGTTCATAAAATAAGTTGGAAAGTGTCCTTTTCACTTTTATTTGCTGTAATAGTTTTTGAAGGATTAGTGTTAATTATGTTTGGTAGAATTCACCAGTGAACCCTCTAGGACTGGGGTTTTCTTTGTGGGATGTTTTTAAATTATGAATTCAATTTACTTGTCTTAGTTCAGGCTGCTATAACAAAAATACTATAGAGTGGATAGCTTAAACAGCAAAAATTTATTTCTCACAGTCCTGGAGGCTGGAAAGTCTAATATCAATGTTCTGGGAAATCCAATATCTGGTGTGGGCCCTCTTCCTGGCTTGCAGCAGCCAACTTCTCATTTTATCCTCACATGGCGTATAGATCAAGGCTCTAGTCTCTCTTCTTATAAGGACACTAATCTCACCATGGGGGCCCCACCCTCAACACCTCACCTAAACCTAATTACCTCCTAAACACCCCACCTCCTAATATCATCCCACTGGGGGTTGTGGTTTCAACACTTGAATTTCTGGGAGACAGAAACATTAAGTCCATAACACTTGTTATAGGTCTATCTGGATTTTCTATTTATTCTTAGTTTTGGTAGTTTGTGTCTTTCTAGGAATTTGTCCATTTCATGTATGTTATCTGATTTGTTGGCATGCAGTTTGTCATGGACTGAATTGTGTACCCTGCCCCATATGTTGAGGCTCTAACCCCTAATATGACTGTATTTGGATAGGGTCTTTAAGGAGGCAATTAATGTTAAATGAGATCATAAGGGTGGGGCTTTAATCCAATATGATTGGTGTCCTCCTAAGAAGAGGAAGAGACACCAGGGATGCACGCTCTTCTGTGTGAGGAAAGAGCAAGAAGGTTTCCATCTGTAAGCCAAAGAGGGAGGCCTCAGAATACACCATCTCTTCCAGCACTTTGGTCTTCTAGTCTCTGCAGCTGTGAAATTTCTGTTGTTTAAACCACATGGTCTGTGGTATTTTGTTATGGCAGACATAGCAGACTAATACACCATTGTTCATAGTATTCCCTAATAATCTTTTTGATTTCTTTAAGGTAGGAGGTGATTTCTTCTCTTACACTCTTGATTTTAGTAATCTGAGTCTTATTTTTTCTTAGCATAGCTAAAGGATTGTCACTTTTGTTGATCCCTTCATAGAGTCGAATTTTTGTTTAATATTCTCTATTGTTTTTCTATTCTCTATTTCAACTCTAATATTTATCATGTCCTTCCTCCTCTTTGCTTTGGGTTTAGTTGCTCTTCTTTTTCTAATTTCCTAAGGTGAAAGTTTAGGTTATTGATTTGAGAGCTTTCTTACATTCTTTTATTATTATTATTTTTTGGGGCACACCATGTGGCTTGTGGGATCTTAGTTCCCTGACCAGGGATTGAACCCGTGCCCCCTGCACGGGTTCCCACCAGGGAAGTCCCCCTTCCATTTTATATAGGTATTTACAACTGTAAGTTTTCCTTTGAGTACTCCTTCTGCTGGTCTCATAAGTTTTGGTATGTTGTGTTTCAGTTTTACTTATATCAATGTATTTTCTAATTTCCCTTATGATTTCCTCTTTGATCTATTGGTTATTTAAGTATTGTCTGACTTCCACATAAATTTCCCAATTCCCTCCTGTTGTTTGCTTCCAATTTCATTCTACTATAGTGAGAGGACATACTTTGCATGATTTAATCCTTTTAAATTTATCAAAACCTGTCTTATGGCTTTGAATATAGTATATTCTGAAGAATGTCCCATGTGCTCTTGAGAATAATGTGTATTCTGCTATTACTGGAAACTGTTTTATGCCTGCTTCTCCCTGCAAGGCAAAATCTCTTGAGTCAGGTCATTGGAGCTGGTAGTGGGGACAAAGGCAAGCTTCCCTCTGAGTGATCCCTACTCTAGGAGTTGAGCACTCAGTTGGGGGCAGGGACAGCAGCCTGAGATCTTCTCCTGGCATAGAATCACATCATGAGCTGGGGCAAGAGTGATCAGGGCCTCAGTCTTCTCAGCCCACACTACCAAAGCAGAACCTCCATACCATGAGAGGCAGTTGGGAAGAAAAAGGGAGCCCCCACCTGTCAACTTCATTGAGACTTAGTCTCAGTAACACACAGCTGGGGGAAGGATAAGAAATGTTGATATCCTGCTCCTACCTGGAAGAAAGCCTTTAGCCTGGGATCTGGAGGGATAGAGAGCCTTTGTTTTTGGCTGTAGCAGTCTAGAGTAGTCTCTGCCTTGCT
This sequence comes from Orcinus orca, assembly GCF_937001465.1. Classification (NCBI taxonomy): domain Eukaryota; kingdom Metazoa; phylum Chordata; class Mammalia; order Artiodactyla; family Delphinidae; genus Orcinus; species Orcinus orca. The sequence continues at coordinate 69,537,655 of NC_064580.1, forward strand.
GACCTGGGATGGGGTAAGGAGAGAACAGCCTTGGTCTTGGTTCAAATACCATAGATTCTCACCTTTCTTGCAGAATTTTCATAGATTTTCTTGAACAGACTTTTTTTTTTTTCTATTTGCCGTTTGTCTTTACATTTCCAGAGGTCTTCACCAGTTCCACTGAGAAGTGAGTCAGAAGAGCTCCTTCCATTGTCAGGCTAGAAGTTAATCTTTCTAATTCCTTTTTTACACTTAAATTGCATTCTGCAAGCCTTCCTTTATGAAAATTGAAACATCCGAAAGCAGTTCAGATAGGATATTTGTCTTTAAATGAATAACTTTAATCCGTAGAGTATAAGGCTTATCAAGATTCTAAGAAAATCAAGACTCCAATGAAAGTATGTTTTGGAGATAAGGAAGATGCATAAAGGATATGCAAAAAAATTAAGAGAATAAAATCATAGGGACTTTAGAAATCATTTAGTGATCAACTTCAGCCTTGTATAGCTAAAGACAACAGAAACCAAGGAAGAAAAGGGAATTGGCCAAAGCCACTCAGTAAGTCTCTGACAGATCTAAGGCTAAAACTAGACCAGTGGGAAGTGGCATGTGTAATAATAGTTAAGTATACAGACTTTGGAAAATGATCTGAGGGTAAATCCTGCCATTTATTAGCAGCGTGATCTTGGGCAAGTTACTTGCTTTTCTACACACCAGTTTCCTCATCTGCAAAATAGGGCTAATAATACCTTCTTAATAGCACTGAGATCTCAAGAAATTAACTATTATTGCTAATACCATCAATTCTGACATTAAAATCCCACCATCACAAGCAATCCCTTTACAGCCCATCCCCTCAAAAAAAAAAAAATCACGTGAGGCTTCCCCTAACCTGTTTCTGAGACTGCTGTGCTTGAAGGCATCAACACCCAAATCCTGAACACTAGAGGATTTCATTCCTCATTAACCCTCCAAACCCCATTCCTCTCTCTCCTCTAGTTAAAATGGATCTTAGAGAGGTATCAGTTTCCCCTTAGCTTTCCTTTCTCCCTTTACCCTCCACCATAACCATAGTACCTGACTCTAAAGTCAGACTCCTTCCATCAAAACACATGTCAAGCATACAGGCCAGGCCACAGAATGGTGTACAACCACAGCACAAGGCCCCAAGCCAGATTTCTAGGTTATATTCTCCTAATATAAGCAAAGATTAATGTAGATATAATCAGTGAGCCAAACCTGACTTTCTCTACCTAGCTAGAAAAATAAACTCTCCTATTTTGAAGCCAAAAATAAAGCAGAATTGACTTACTAGAAATTAGGCAACAACCCCAGAGAAAATTAATCCTCTATTTTCAACTCCCTTTCTGTTTGATTTTTACAGCAATCTTTGTTGAAAGAAGAACTCAACAGTCAATCTGTTAAAAACCAACATTTCTCTTCCTTGGATGACAATGAGTGGAAAGTGGTTAGAAGAGAAAATGTGGCATTGTGAAATATGAATGAGACCAATGTAAATGCCATGAACCAAATGCAACTTGGGCAGTCCTAATGGCTTTTCAAAACCCATTGCAAAATCCCATTACTTAAGAATAAAGAGGGGAGCTTTACCATGTAACAAAGGACATTAGTTCTGAGTTAAATTACTTGAAGTTTTTCCCCTAATAACCACATAAACTGTAACAGAATTGTTATAAAAATAAATAAAGGGCTTCCCTGGTGGCGCAGTGGTTGAGAGTCCGCCTGCAGATGCAGGGGACACGGGTTAGTGCCCCGGTCCGGGAAGATCTCACATGCCGCGGAGCGGCTGAGCCCGTGAGCCATGGCCGCTGAGCCTGCGCGTCCAGAGCCTGTGCTCCACAACGGGAGAGGCCACAACAGTGAGAGGCCCTCGTACCGCAAAAATAAATTAAAAAATAAAAAAATAGGGGCTTCCCTGGTGGCGCAGTGGTTGAGAGTCCGCCTGCTCATGCAGGGGACACGGGTTCGTGCCCCAGTCCGGGAAGATCCCACATGCCGCATGGCCGCTGAGTCTCCGCGTCCGGAGCCTGTGCTCCGCAACGGGAGAGGCCACAACAGTGAGAGGCCCGCTTACGGCAAAAAAAAAAAAAAAAAAAAAAAAAAAAAAAAAGAATAAAAATTGTTATAAACTTCGAGTTAGCAGGGGTTCAAATTCCATTTTACTATATTTATATGGCTACTTGAAACCCACCAAATGCCATTCCTGCCCCAAAGTCTTACCTAGGAAAAAAATCCAAATCATTAAAATGATACCAAAGAAGGATTGGTATATGAAAGATAGGTTAGTAAATGCTTTCTTTTTGAAACACTCTATTCTCCCTAGATATTTTGGATTTAGGGAAATTTTTTAAAATGAGGGTGCAAGGGAAGAGTGGCAAATTAAATGAGTAAAACTCAGAAGTAATTCAAGGACTATTAAAAAAAAAAGCCCAAAACAAAACCCTAAACTAAATTAAAACCATGGCTTAGACCAGGAACCTTGCTATATTCTCTGAGAACTGTACTTAGAAACCATTTACATTCAGAAGGGAAAAAAGTTCTAGGTTTTGCAGCTGGCAAGAGAGCACAGAGTGTGTAAGGTAGCAGTAACTGATAAATTTTGTATCATGCACTGTAAAGGACACTTGTGTACATTATTAGCAGAATTAATCCTCAAAATAAGATATAAGTAAATTCGCTACATTTTTCTTGGATATTTACCTTTGTGTAATTATGCATAAGATATGTACTTTGAGTTCCATTCATTTTTATACTTACAAATCTGATATCTTTAAAACTTTTAGTTCCTAATTAAACACCTCCAAAAAGTACTAAGAGGCATAAAGACCCACATCATAATGTCCTCTTTATTAAATGATCTTAGATATAAGCAAAAAGAAATGTGATCTTCAAAGTACTTATTGCATGATTTTGGAGTCTTCTTTTCATGGACAATGGAAAAAGGAAAATTAAACCAAATATCACCCCATTAATAAGATATAAAAGCTAAGACTAGAAACCTGGAAGCAGATATTCTGGATGAATCAAGGCTTTTCTATTTACTAGCCATGTAATATTCGGCAAATTACTAGATTTCACTGAAACTCATTTTTTCTGATCTGAAAAATGGAATTGACTGATAGTATCATTCTGGTGCTTGAGAATATATTTGAAGATGAAATTTGTAAACTGCAAAGCTCTTTAAAAATATCACAGTGCTTGGCACATAACAAGTACTCAGTAAATGTTGAAATTAATTAATAAATGTTGACTGAATTAATAAAATTAACAAATAAACAAATCTGAGAAGGAATAGACTAGTCTTCCTTTAGCCACCTCTTATCATTGATATAAAGAATGTAGGCTACAAATTCCTGGTGGTAAATATCTTCTTCTATGAAGGTGATCCCCATATGTATCTGGAAAAAGAATGTAACTCATTATCTCAGATTGTTCTCTGGAAATTTCTGCTTGAATAATTATAAGCAAAGCAATAAAAGATTAATATTTTGACGGTATTGAAAACTTATTGTATTCACCGGTCATATTTTTGAGGCAACTGGAGAGTAAAAATATATCTACCATAAACTTGAACTATTATTTTGCCTTAATAACTATTTTTCTGTATCATGATAACTACTCAACACAATTACAACAAAAATGAACAGCAACCTTCGAAACTGAAAGGCAATGTGACTATGATCAATCAAATGATATTTTCTGCTCCATAGGACCACACTAGACAAAATTAACACTTATGTTCTTGTATACAAGGTTTGCTATAATTTGTAAATTAAAGTTTAACAAATAGAAACAATTCAGAATCACCAGTATTTCATTATTAATGTTTCAGATGAACAATACCCATCATAACAAAAAATCCCCTAAGAAATGAGCTATTTATAATTTGGGCTGAAAATTTCATTTTAACATGATATTCTAAGCTTTTTAAAAAGAAAAAAGGAAGAATCACCTTCAGACAGTTTTACTGCCTTAAATTACTTGACAGAATAAACAAAACTTCAAATATAAGTTAACATGTTGCTATAAAAACACTACTTAGAACAGTAGCATGACAAAAATCAATCACAAAAAAATTCCTAAAATGAATAAGTCCCACCAAGTAATATTAGTAATCTAAATCAAGCAATTTAAAATGTTTTGATTTCTTCATATATTTACTATAAAACTTATTCTCTAAGAGAATAATAAAGATGCTGAGCAGGTAATCTGACTATACAAAATTTACAAATTAATGAAAGGATACTAACTTCAGAAAGTTGTTTTTAAAAGTTCTCTAATGTCAAATTAAGATTTAATTTGTTAATAATTAATAACAGAATTATCTATTAGATGTTTGTAATCGACAGATAAGAGGTAACTTTATTAAGGCAATTGCCACAGCTGGCAAAGGAAAAACATACTAAAGTTACCAAGAAAGGAAAGAAGAAAGAAAAAATGTTTCTTCAACACTTCAAGAAAACACTGACACCATAAAATGTTCATTTTATTTAATGTTGTATTTGGTTTACCAGCAATCTGTAGCATTAAAAAGTCCTTTATTTATATAAAAGACCTAAGAAAGCAACTTAGGTGTACGGGCTTAAATATCCAAAGAAAACCAACTCACAGGCTCAATATATTGGTTTCAATTTATTTTGTACATTTTTGGAAAGTAGCTTTAAATTGTCAGGGGCATATAACTGAGGAGGAGGGTAGAGAGCACTCTGTCCTTGACCTTCCCAACTAGAAAGAAAAATGGATCTTCTTCTGAATACTGCTGTAATATTTTGTTATAAAAATTCTTTACTTTTTCTATCTTAAAAAAACCTATCAGGTGAAGTCAGAAAACATCAGAGCCTGCTAATTAATAATTTTTAATGTACACTTTTATATCTTTAAAGAGGGCTATCTTTAACCAATCAAGCAACTATACACAAATACCAAACAATGCATCTCCACTTAAATCTCCAAATATTGCAAAAATGTGGACTACTTTCATAGCCATAGGATATGATGGCAGAAGGCAAAGGTGATATTTTTGCTAAATACCTTATTTCTTAATTCTAAATACACAAAACAGACAGTATATGTATGAAACATACAGTTGGGTCTTTAGCCAGCTTACTTACCTTGAACCAAATGGAGTTCTGACCACTGGGAAGAAAATTCTCAGCAACCATTTAGTTGCATAAGTGGGATGTTCTTGTTACGGCCTTCAGTTCCTGGCTTAAAAGTTACCTCTCACCTTAGTTCTCTCCCTTCTTCATTTACATTGAATTAAAGCACCATTTATAATATAGTTAAGCCTCTATGGGCAATTTTACTATAAATAAGAATGCCAGAGATTCATAGCTCAGCTGTTAAAACTTATAAGCTATAAACACATTAGAAATCTATTCATTTCAAAGAGCTCTCTCTACAAAACAAAATGTTGAATAAAGATTTGCAGGCTGTTTTTTAATGCACCAAGCAGCCCACATTTAAAATGCTAACATATTTTTACCTAAAAGTGACCCAAAGAATATCTGCAACAACTAAGGAAAAAAAAACAAACACCTTAATTTTCTTTGATAGGAAGAAGAGCCCTAGTTTCTCTAATTAAAATAATAACAATAATAGAATATTATATGACAAAAGACAAGAAAGGCCTAAGAGTTACATGTTACAGTCTCTGAAGCTGGATAATGGAAAGGTAACTCCATATTTCTTTCTATTTGTTAATTTATCTCCAGTACCTGAGTTGAGGCACAAAGCAGCAAGAGTGCAATTGATTCCAAACAACTTGGAATTTTATTGTAAACATCCCATAAAGAATGGCAACAAATTAGTTCAGTTTTTTTTCTTTGAAGATAATTGCTTATAATGACTAATAACTGCCAAACAAAACATCTTTTATAAACCAAGCCAGTTTAGTTTACCTTTCTTTACTGAATTTTAGTTTAATGGACATTTTGTCCATATACAATATCACATCAACTATTAACTGAATGATTTTCTACCTTAAAATTTATGGATACTAAGAACAAACATAAAGTACAGTTTTGTTAATACTTTGCAAGGGATTACAAAAGACAAGGATGATAAGTTACAGGACAAAGAAATAAATTATTGATTGCCATCACCACAGTATTGTTTAAAGAATTAACATTTGTAGTACTGCCTAATGTGTATCTGGTGGTATATGTAAAAACACATTTCCCAACTGTGTTTCTAAATATTTTTGTATGTGATTTTAAAAGTCAATTACCAATGGCGATTTTAATACGTATCAATAGTTTTATTTTTTAGAAAATACTTACAATGCTTTTATGTCAAAGTCTCATATTCTAAATTTAATTAAGATAGGTATAAGAATAACAAATGGGCATACATATAAATAAACAAACACACCTTAACTCTAAACTGCAGGGCCTTTCTACTGTACTTCTTCCATCAATGAATCATAAATTGCCAGTCTTGTTGAAGTTTGCTAAATTAGGTGCACTCTTCATTGCAGAAAGAGAAATGAGGATAAAAGCAAGCAGGAGAGAAATGATGGAAAAGGAAATAATCAAGGATAAGACTATATAAGAAATAAATGTCAAAAAATTTGAGCGTAATCCATATTATACAAAATATAGCACCATGAAAATAATTTAACCTCATAATTAGAATTTAATCAAAACTTGTTAAATTTGGTAAATTAAACTTGGTAGAGAAACTTTACTGAGAGGTGAAAAGCAAAAAAGCATGAAAATATTTTCACACTGTTTTTTAAAACAAGCCTTAAAAACCATGTTAGAATATTCTATTTTCAATATAACTTTCATAAACCCTCATGTAACACAAAGATGTTGGGGATGGAGTTAACATTTAAAACAATGAACTTTAAATGTTGAAAGTTCCATTCCTTCCCCCAGAAATAAACTAGTTATTTCAGAACTCGAAATGTTGGTAAGTTTTTAAAAGGCTGGATATCAAAGTATACTGAAAATTATACAGGATGTAAGTCTTTTTGTGGATGTGAAAATTCCAGCTTAAAAAAAAGAAAATTCTAACTTTAAAGATAAGTACCAGTTGGTAAATGTGCATAAAATAATTCCCGAGATATATGAGCAAGTAATAAGGGTGTTTAATTTTATCACTACCACAACATACAGATTTTGAAAAATGCTCAAAAATGTTTTTATCAAAAAGCTAGAAGTAGCATTCACATCTTTCTCTTTTAATCATTCTGTTATTGTCTGATGACAACCTAGGATTACAAGAAAAACAACAACAAAGATAAATGACTCAAATTTACTTCAAAGTACTGGAAGGCTGAGTTAGGTATCTGCGCACACAGTTGTGCAGAATAAGATTTATTAATTTTACTCAGTTTCTTAGCCTCTGGGTAAACAAAGTGCTGTATAGTAGAATTCCAGCACAAGCCTGATCTCTGGGAAGGGAAACAGACAAAGAAACACATGAAAGAAGGGCAAATTAGATTTAAAAAAATAGGACACATGTACACGACAAAACCTAGATTGTTTATCTAGAAGGCATAATGATATGGATGATCAAGCAGTATATATACAGGCTAAGCGCTTTACAACAGAGGCAATAAATTGGTAGACAGTGAAAACAGCTGTCTTCCATATAAACATTTTTTTAATGTCTGAGATAAAGCGTGTCAAGTTGGGGAAAAAAATCTACATATAGACCTATGCATGTGTGTGTGTGTGCGCAGGCGCGAACGCCCATGTGCACACACACAAACATATCTAGTCATTACGTTAATAGGCTAGTGAATGTTTTGGAGAGCATCCTATTGCTGGAAGAGATACACGCAGCAAGCCATAGAAGAAACACACAATTCTGTTTTCATAAACAGATACACATGCTAGGATCTTAAAGCTGGAAATTAAAACACTATTAGCATTCATGAGAAATATTACAATTCATTGACTGTTAATATCTAGCATAGGAATAGGCTTGTACATGTATATGGTCTCATGGGCCTAAATGTAACTGTTTTTTTCTTAGCAATTCATTTAAGATTTAGACTTTTCTTCAGAATTCTTAGCTCATTTCCTACTTTCTTTGCTATGGCTAAACCCAGATCTTATTTAGGTTTTAAGGACCTCTAAAAAATTAAAGTGATAAAATATCAATGCGATATAAATTACAACACATTCACAGGAGGTGGTATTACAAAAAAAAGCAAAGTATAAATGGGGGGGAGTCCAGATATAAAAGTAAAAATACTGTCTTCCAAACTTTTATTTTCACACTTATTAAAATAATTTGCATGCAAACAGAAAACAATCTGTTTGTTTTGTAATAAATGATAACTATGCTCATCTAACATACCCTGGTGACTAACTTTAAATCCTAATAACTGAAATCAATATCACAGCAAAATGCTGTTCACTAGTATTTTCACAGTATCTCACTACATATAAAATATGCTTAAAAATGTCTTCAGCCTTATTATTCTAATTATCTAAACCTAGAAAATCTTGACGTTTGGGAAATAAATGTGCCATTTTTATTTTTCAAAATAAATTATAAATAAAGCTTGAGATAGCTAAATCACACAAATGGAAATTCTTCTACATTTCAAGAGGTCAGCTCTTCATAGAAGAATGTCAAAAAAAATTTTTCACACTAAAACGATACACATGATACACATTTGAGTATATCCATGAATTTAAGTAACTATGTTACTTTGAATAGGGTAGGCCAAAGTGTTATTGATTCCAGGAAAACACAGGCACAAATTTAGTCTAAATGTATAAGATATGAATAACTAAAATAGTACATTTTAGCAAAAATCAAATGTAGAGTTTTAAACATGAATGTTTTTGAATCTATATTATGGTTAAAAGTGGCAGCTGAGTTACAACCAGAAGTAATTTTGGTTTAGTGAAAAGTAGACTACAACAACAACAAAAAAATCAGCTTGATCTACTGTCCAGTAACAGAAGTTAGTTCCATTAATAATTCACAATACTAATTCACAATACTTTCTTACAGCCTGAACATCATTTCTACTGCAAGTGAAAATTGCTTAAAGATGTTAGTCCGAGAATAACCCCCACCCAACCCAACCAAAAAAGCAAAGTTTTGTGTGTACTCCTTCCTCTGCACTTAAGGATTTTCAGATGCATGAAATGATTGAAAGCATGAGACAAATACATTAGCTTAGGAAATATCCTGGGATTACTAAGCATACATTAAAACGTTTCTTTTATCCCACAAGTCTGATCTATGCGCAACAAATCGGTTGCTACAAAAACAGAGATCAATATTATCCTTCTCACCTCAAAAAAATCTAAGAATCTAATGAATTAGCGAATTTGCAATCTCTCAAATTTGAGGAGTAAAATTGATCTTGGAACTCAAGCTCACTTACGGAACCATGTGCACTCTACTGCTGTAAACAAGACCATACGGTTTAAAGTTTTTTAATCTATAAAATAATGACTCAAAATGTCAGTGTGCAGTACAACCAGGTTCTATTCTGAAAGATTATCACAGAAGAACCCTTTGGAATGGTATGAGCAGAACCCTATTAAAGTTGATTCAAAATATTAGCTAGCCAAAACATTCCAACTCAAACTAGGTGCTGTGTTACATTTTAAAATTCAAAACTAGTCACTCACAGCTGTTAAATAGTAAGTGGTAGCAGAGATACATAAATAGTAGATCAAGTCTACTTATACAAATATGTTCTAAGAAAAGCCTAATAAGGTAGAGCATACTAAAGAAAGTTTGTTAATTACAACTATTAATTTGAGAGCCAATACAATTATTAACCTCTCAGCTTATAACTTATGAGTATTCATTCCTACCAAGCTTGTTCTATTTCTCCTTAGTAATGAATAACAGCGTCTATTTTTCTTAATGTTTCCAGTAGTTGTAGTTAATAGAGGTAGCTGAGCTACTATTAAGTTATTATTTGTGGATGAGGATTTTTCAAATGTTTAAGTTATTTTTTAAGCTACACAAGTTCTATTAATGCAATAAAATATAATAGGAAAAAGAAAATGGATGCAAGAAACTTTTGCATTTGGCACCTTGTCTAGATTGATACCTCAAGTATTCCTTTTTTAATAAAGTTAATGCACACATCAGGACACACCACAAAGATTTGCTACATATTTACAAGGCACCAACCCTTTCTCACCTTTAACATGAATTAAGCAAATCAATGAAAAGCATATTAAGAATCCCCCACCCCCCAAAAAAACTGTAGTATAAATATATACTTCAGTTCAGTACAATTCATGAAAGTTTGGCCTGGGAAGAGTAAAATAATCCAGATCGTTCTTACAATATAGAAACTGTAAACATTTAATAGCTGCCTTTAGGATTGGTGTATTGTGCAAAAGTTATTATTACTGGTACAGGAATCAAAATGGCAAAAACAAACTATATAAAACTCTGTAAGAAGGTGCTATACTTCTGTGATACAAAAGCAAAAGAGGGATATTCCATTGAGATAAAAATGTCATGCTACTCTTAAGAAGCTGAATGCTCCCTTCATGTAGTAAATCTGTAGTGTGTCTGTGGTGTGTGTGTGTGTGTGTGTGTGTGTGTGTGTGTGTGTGTGTGTAGATTTTTTTTTAATTTAAGGCCTAATGAGTAAGGCTTGTTTGAACAAATGAAGTGTGGAGATCAAAAGTCTTGAAACAAATGTATACTGGCATAATGGAAAAGCACCAATGTGAAAGGAAGCAGAAGTCCCCACACAACTTGCTTTGTAGATTTCCTGGTAAATTCCCTGCAGTAGAAGGCCATTAAATTTTTAAAATTATTCTAAATTTATTAACTGTTAATAATTCCATCCCATGAGATGGCTAACCCTGGCTTTTTCTGTCATTTTACGGACTCTGCCTGATCTGGATGTACCAAGATTTAGAGGATCTTCAGTGGACACAAAATTGTCATTATCAGAATCATCATTATATAAAACAGTCCTCCTGCCTTGGTTTCTTGTTTTAATTCGAGGCAGTCTACTGAAACGTCCTGAAAACATTGTATCAAATTCATCATCTGCAATACGTGCACGTTTGGCTCTGGTGGCTCCTCTAGAGGCACCTCTTCCTCCTCTCCCTCTCCCTCTCCCTCTCGTGCCACCTCCACCTCTTCCTCGACTGCCTCGTCCCCTGCCTCCTCTTCCTCTGCCTCCCCTACTCCATCTACCCCATCTGCCCCATCTGCCTCTTCCTCCCGTGCCTCTCGTCTTCCAGTTTCTTTTTCCATTGGCATATTGCTTTCTGAGTTTTCTTTTAGGCCTAGTTTGTATGAATTTGCTATAGTCATGGTCTCCATCTACGTAATCTTGATCTGTTCTGGAAGTTGATTCAGAGTCAGAATCAGAACCACAGGTACTTTCAGAACTTAAACTGGATCCTAACTCTCCACTCTCTGAGGAAGATAAATGTGATTTCTCATTTGTTTCTTTTTTCTCTTTCTCTTCTCTTCCCATGCTCTCATCTTCTTCTGATGCACTAAGTAGTTTTCTCTTGATTCCTGCCCGGGGCTCTCTGCCATCACCATTTGTAAGGGGTCCATCAAGGGAGTGATCTAAATCAAGATGAATAATTTTTAAAGTTAAGCTTTGACATTGATAAGATGGTTATTTAGGTTCAAAAGTAAAATTAAAAGTCTATCAAAATACATTTGGTGCCCAAAGATAGATGGGGTAAAATCATGGAGAGTGCTGGAGTATGAATTTAAACCTGTTTGAAATGAAAGATACTAAGGTTTTAATTTTTATCTGATTGCTTTTTGCAGGGGATGGGGGGAGTGTAGAGGGATGATGGGTGGTGAGATAGCTAGGTAGAAATTTTAAGGGCTTGAACTCTAGAAGAAATAATCTGGGAACATGTATCAGAATAATTTTATTCATTCATTCAACAAATATTATTGATTACCTACTATCTGCCAGGCATTGTATGGACTTTGGAATATGGCAATGATGAGACAAAGTCCTTGATCTTTGAATTTATATTTTAGTGTGGAAACCCTGATAGACAATGAAGTAAACAAATAGATTATATAACTTCAAGTACTAATATGGGTTATAAAGAAAAAGAAAAGTGGGTAAAAAAAAAGAGTGTGAATATATGTATGGGGGGTATATTAAATAGGGAAGACTTTTCTGCTGAGGCAGTATTTGAGAAAAGAACTGAATGAAGTGAGATCTGGGGAAAGAACATTCCACTGAAGGAAACAAGAACCCCATATAATTAGAGTAGAAGAGAAAAATAAGAAGTAGTAGGAGATGACTGCCAGTGGAGAGTTTTAAAGCTAGAGAATGACAGGATCTGATTTACATTTTTAAGAGTGCTATGGTTGCTGTATAGAGAATGGAATATAGGAGGGCAAGACTGAAAACAGAGATCAGTTGGGAGTACATTGCAATGGTCTAGGTAAGAGATGATGAGAGATATATCAATAGAGGTGATGATAAGTGATTAGACTTAGAATATTTCCTTCTGGGGGAGCTACCAGAACCAAGCTTCATAGTTCAAACTGACAGAAATTGCTGATGGATTGGATGTCAAGTGTTAAGCACAAAATGAAGATCAACTCCTAGGTTTTATGCCTGAGTAACTTGGTGAATGGTAGAGATATATTGCTAGGTTAGAGAACAATGAAGGAGAATAGGTTTGGGCAATCTGGTGGAAAGAAAAAATCAAGATTCCAGATAGAAATACTACTAGAAATCCAAGTCAAGACATTTGAAAAAGAAAAAAAGCAAGTGGATATACCAGTCCAGAACTCAGGGGAGACTTGGATAGAGTTGGAGATATAATTTTGGAAATTTTCAGTAAAGAGATAACATTTAGTGTAAAGAGAAATAAGAAAGCTCACTGAGAGAGCAAGTAAAGAGAGAGAAGGTGGCTGAGGACTGAGACTTGGTATATTCCAACATTTAAAGATAAAGAACAATTGGCAAAGATAAGCGAGGTAGGAGGAAAACAGGAGAGTGGACTGGAAAAATTGGAGAGAGCAAAGAGTAGGGTTGTATGGTAACCACAATTACAAGATTAGTCTAATAGTCTAGGTGTTATGGACTGAATTTTGTGTGCCCACTCCACTCCGCCAAATACATATGCTGAAGCCCTAACCCCCAATATGACTGTATGTAGAGCCTTTAAGGAAGTAATTAAAATTAAATGAAATCATAAGGGTAGGTGGGCCCTAATGCACCAGGACTCGCCTATGTCCTTATAAGAGAAAGACACACCAGTGCTCACTTGTTCTCCCTGTCTGTGTATGCAAAGAAAAAACTCACACGAGGACACAGGGAGAAGGTAGCCATGAGCAAGCCAGGAAGAAAGCCCTTACCAGACACCAACCCTGCTGGCACCTTGATCTTGGATTTTGAGCCTCCAGAACTGTGAGAAAATAAATGTCTGTTGTAGGTATATGAAAAGGTGCTCAACGTCTCTAACCATCAGGGAATGTAAATCAAAAACACAATCAGATATCACCTCACACCTGTTAGGGTTGCTAATATCAAAATGATAAAAGATAACTAGTGTTGGCGAGGATGTGGAGAAAAGGGAACCCTTGTACACTGTTGGCGAAAAAGTAAATTAGTACAGCCATTATGGAAATCAGTACGGAGGTTCCCTAAAAAAAACTAAAAATAGAACTACCATTTGATCCAGCAAACCCACTTCTGGATATATACCCAAAGAAATTGAAATCAGCATCTTGAAGAGATATCTGTATTCCCATGTTCAGTGTAGCATTATTCACAACAGTCAAGACATGGAAACAACCTGTATGTCTTTCCACAGATGAATGGATAAAAGAAGGAAATATTGCCATTTACGACAACATGCATGGAGCTGGAGGACATTATGCTAAGCAAAATATGCAAGATACAGAAAGAGAAATATTGCATGATATCACTTATATCTATAATCTAAAACAGTCATACTCATAGAGGGAGAAAGTAGGATGGAGATTGCCAGGGGATGGAGGGAAGAAAAATGGGGAGGTGTTGGTTAAAGGGTACAAAGATTCAGTTATTCTGGATATCAAATGTACAGCATGGTGACTACAGTTAACAATACTGTATTGTATACCTGAAATTTGCTATGAGGATAGACCTTAAATCTTCTCAACACACTCGGTAACTATGTAGAGGTGATGGATATGTTAATTAGTTTGATTGTCGTGACCATTTCATGGTGTGTATGTATATCAAAATATCAAATTGTACGCTTTAAATATATACAATTTTTATATGTCAAATGGTATCTCAATATAGCTGCTAAAAATGAATATCTGTTGTTTAAGCCAATCTGTGGTGTCTTGCTGTGACAGCCCATGTTGACTACTATACTAGGCTAGAGACTATGGGGATAGCAATACAAACTGTAGCAAGAGATTTGAGTGATACTAAAAGTTGTAGAATTCACAAAACTTAGCAACTGACACTTATGAGGGATAAAAGGTGAGTCAAAGAACACTGTAAGATTTTAAGTTGGATGACTCAGAAGATGATGGTGCCATTAACGAAAATAGTGAGTGCAAAAAAAAGAAGCAAGCTTGAAACATAAAAATGGATGATAAGCACTCAAGGGAAATTTTTTTAAGAAGTACTGGAAATGAGACTGGTAGAATAAAGAGATATTAGGGCTAGATATATGAATTTGGAGTCATCAGCATAAAGATGATAGATGTAGTTATTAAATTCCTTTGTTTGTAGAGGACAAAAAAAGTGAGAAACTGCAAATAGGAGGCATGAAAGGCCAAAGAAAAGACAAAATATAGAAATATAGGAGAAACAGAGATATAGGATCAGTAGAGTATAGAAGCCAGGCAGTGGAGTTCCTAGAGGGGGTAGTCAATAGCATGCAATGATACAGAGAGATCAAGGAGATGGGGACTAAGAAAAGGACTGGTTGGTCACTGAAGATTACTGGTGATTCGGGGGAGAAAAGCTTTTGGAGAGTGGTATGGGCAGAGGCCAGACTACAAAGCATAAAGGAATGTTTAGATGGAAAGAAAATAGAGGTAGGAAGTATAAGCTATTCTTTCTAAAAGCTTGACAGTGAAGGAAAGGGCAAAAAGAGAAGTGCCATGAGTATGCAATGTGCAGCAGGATCAGAGGAGAGGGTAAAGATATAAATTGGAAAAATAAAGGCACTAATTATTTTAAAGTAATCTGAAGTTTCAATATTTCTCACATAACTGATATAAAATATATCTTTAGAACATCTATTTTTAAGTTATTTGATACTTCAATAACAATGGATAAGCTACTTAATCTTTCATTAAAAATTTATATAAAATAGAAATATATATTCCAATAAAGATATTTATAAAAGCATATTAATCATTCTTCACAAACTTTAAATAGATGAACATATTAGAACTTTCTGTGAACATGCTCAGGGTCCATAACATAGGACTAAGTATAAGAAGAAAGTCTGCATAACAACAATAACCTTCCAGTATTTATAACTGATGCCCTCAGACATAGTCCAAAATGGATGTACCTGATAATGAATTATTAGGTCAGGGATTTCTTTTTAAGCAGTGAAAATTTTTCTTCAAATAAAAGTTATATGAAAGCTCATCACATGAAATAAAAAACAGAGTTGCTCTGGTTGAAAGGAGAAAGCTCTTCTGAGTATTTTTGAAGTACCTCTTTGGATTACCCAGAAATAGGTAGAACAGTCTGAAAACCCCTGAATTATTGAGACAGCAGGCCCCTGAAGGAAGAGAATATCTGAGTAACATAACTGGGAAACCAAAGGAAGGTTTTAGAAGTGGATGTTGACTGAAAGAAGGCTCACTTTTCAACACAAACCCTTTTGTAAAATTGGGGTAGCCCCCAAAAATATGAGGCCTATTTAAAGGTGATTTTGGATTTTTTTCCTCTCTTATTAATATGGTTTAATAATATGAAAAGCCCTAAATGTGTCAAACAGTCTAGTTTTACGTGCTTGGGGAAAGATCTCTTCATTTAGTTTTTTCTCCCTACTCATTTTAAATTTTATTTTAAAAGACTAAGATATGTTTGGAAATCTGCATATGAAATCCTATCTGACTCAAGTCTGACAATATTGAAATCCTCATTAACTATAAGAACATGCTAATTTTTACTACCTAAATATATCAGCTTTTAAATGATTTGTCTGCCATCATAAAGGAACAAAGAATAAATGCCCTGTCCATATTTATTTCTTACCTTGTTTAATCGGCAAAACTTTATTTCGAAATGATTTGGCTTTCCCTGGGTCATGGCTATTTCCACTTCGGCTATATCCACTGAAGCTCGATGAAGAAAATGGCCCATCCAGTTCATCATCAAGTAAATACAGTGACAGCCCTTCAGCAGCATCTGAAACTTACATTTAAAAAGATTGTAATGTTAACATAATTATGTTTTCAGAAAAATTTAACAGGCTGTTTTTAAAACTATATCTCAGTTATTTCACTCTAACATCAAAATTACAAATTGTTTAAAGAAAATATGAATATTTTGAGAACAAATGTTTTATTACATCATTAAGCTTTCAAGCAGTTTGTCAGAAAAACTTGTCCAAGAAAACCACCTCCCCACATTATGAATCTTCAACTCTTAGGTTGGCAAGTATATTATAGATGAGTGGTATGAGATATTACAGATGTTAAAAATCATAAAGTCACATAATTTTAAAACTAAGTGACTTTAAAATTCATCTAGTCTTAACACCCTTACTTTAAAAATGAAGAAACTAAGTCCTATGACCTAATGTCTTACCCAGGGCCACAGAGAACTGGGGATAAAATGCAATTTTTCTATTGATACATCCAAATCCACTGCTCCTTGCATTATAAACCATGCTGCCTCTTCTATATTCTTTAGTTAAACTAAAATACAGAACACCAAAAACAAAAGACATATTTACCAGGAGATGAGAAAGGAGAGCTAGTCCTGGCATAAGACACTGAGGTATTCTGGTCATTTTTAGGCTGTAACTTCATTTGTTTCTGTTTCCCTTTTGGACTATAAGTAAAAATATATAATAATGAACAAATTTTTCTATTAGCAATATATTATGATAGTATGATACAAAATGCTTAAGCTAAGCAAAGAAGAAATGCAATATAATTTAAGTGAAATAATTCAAATTGGTAATAGGACAAAGTTAAATTTCAATCATTAAAATTAAAAAAAAAAGGTTTTGGTATAGTAAAATCCATTTAAAAAAGCTTTGGGTTACCAGCTCCACCTTTACACAGGCATAAGAGTTCTAACAACAACAAAAAAATCTCTTGGATTCCCTCAAAGTAGTCAATAAACTTTAAGAAGTGAGGTAATACATACAAGATGCTTTGAAAACTAAACTGTTATGTCAATGTAATATACCTAGGAGCTCTGCTACTAGATAATGAACTGCTGCTGCTTCTTAGACGTTTTCTGTACCGTGGCCTTCTCCTCTTCTGACTCTGGATTGCTGACTTATATTCAGAGATGATATTTTTAATATGACTTTCAAATAAGGCAGATAATCGCAATGTCATGCTATAGATCTGAAAAGGTAGAAATTAGTCTTGTTTTACCAACTACTTTAATTATATAAAAATAACAGGTTATAAACATGCCTGAACAATATCAACATCATCCTTTCAGACATAATATATGTGCTTCTTACACTTGAAAAATTCTTCCTGAAGAACTAAAACAAAATACCATTTTTACCTACAAATTAATAAAGATTTTTAAAAGATAATATACAATGTTGGAAAGGGGAGGAAAAAACATTCTTATACATTGCCAGTGGGTATTTTAACCTGAACAACATACTAAGGACAATCTGCAATATTTGCCAAAAACCTTAAAATATATACATCCTTTGGCTAATAATTTAATCTTTAGGAATTTATCCTAAGGAAATATCAGAGAATTACACACACAAAATAATTACGTTCAAGGATGTTAAAGATGTTAGCCACAGCATTATCCATTTAAAGTGAAAAACTAAAAACAACCTAAATCTCTAGCACCAGGACGCTGGTTAAACAACACAAAACCACCTACACAAAACCACCTACTCTTCTGTTTTCAAAGAGTAATAATAAGATGGAAAAATGTTCATAATATATATTTTTAAAAAGGCTTCAAAATATAAAACCTACTGTTTAAAGATTATACAAACATTTATCAGTACACATGTAAACGTAGAAAATAAATCAAGTGTGAAAAATTATGTGTACAGAAATCAGTGAAAATTCATTTCATATGAAGTGGAAGTGAGCATGTATATACCTACTGCGCAATTGATTTAAAAGTTAATCAGTTACTAGTGATTAGAAAACACAAAAATTATTACTTTTTTGTTCTCAAGATGTTTAAGTGCTGACAAAACACAGAGAAAGTATTAAATGTGAGTATGAATAAACAGTTATAATTTCCCAATATAGTTCACTAATTTGTTATAATAAAGGGAACATAAATATTCAGAGCTAATCTAAATATTTCATATAAATTAATCCTGTCAACCACTTTTATTTATCAAATTATTTATTGGACATATTAAAGAGTACTCAAATTTCTACCACTCCTTTCCTTGACTTCTCTCTGGCAAATACAGGTATTACTTAAGAGTAAAGAAGAGGCAGGTAGGAGAAAGGAAGTAGGGCTTAATTTCAGAATGACTATGCTAAATGTATCTTTAATGCATGCTTAATAAACTGTTTCAGAGAAAGTACTGAGAATCAAACTTTAGAAACTGTGTCAGAATGGTAGTACATACTTGTTTAGCAATTTTAAAACTGGTGAAAGAAAATTGCCTGATATATATAACTAAACACTTAGGTAATTAATCCACCTAATATTGTTTTTTTCATACCCTTGACTTTTTATTAGAGGTATAAGCTTTGGAGTTGCTGAATATTTGGCGAACATCCTTATAAAATTCCAGAGGACTACCATAGTTTCCTGCTTCCAAAGTTTCTTTCACAGTGCTGAAGTCCATAGGAGTGTCTATAACATGACAATCCTACAAAGAAGAATGTGTTATTAAACACACAGGCTGAGTAACAACACTACATAATACAATGGGACTGAGATTTGCATCATCATGAAACAAACACACTGCTCTTCAATCTGCCAGTTACCTCTTTGTAGTCCCAAACCATCCATTTAATAGAGGTCTTTTGGTGGCTCAGGGAAACAGCAGGGGTCTGTGGGAGGGTCTTAGCCCTCACCCTTCAATAGAAAACCATATGACTCTCTCAAGGGACAGAACAGAAAATCCACAGCCACTGGCTTCATCTCTACATAGATGGGAATATCTTGGAAATAGGTAGCTAATTTGTGACATGGAACTATTTAATTCTGTGTGAATAATCCCATCTTCTACTTTCATTGAGCAATGTGCCAGGGAGTTGGCATGAGGGCATTCTACCTAAACTGTCATTAGTTGAAGGTCAAAATCAAATTGGCCATGTTTGTGCCTTTCTCCTTTTTGTTTTTAAATAAATGTGACACTTGTGCTTCATCTAAAGTCTTCAGTCTCAGATTCATGATTAGTTTGATCTTTATTAGTTAGGGGTAGGAGAAGATTCTTTCTATTTTAATCTAAATCTTTCAAGTCTAGTTAAGATATTCCTAGGGTTATCATATGGAATTACATCTGAAATTTATACTTATGTATACCACAACCACCAATAATAAACATGTTCTGGAGTGAAAACCATAGTCAATATTAGATCCTTCATCCTACTTAGAATCATTAAGAAATAAAAGCACAACATTTCTCTCAAAAGAGAAGCCAAAGGGCCAGATGAAGGGGCAGAAGAAAGGTATTATAAAAAGAGAAAGTATTTTTCAAAGTATGAGAAATCACAGTTGATCTTAATGTATCTTCTTAAATTTTTTTGCTTAAATCATAAAAACCAAAGTGTATTCCAACATAATATGGCTTATGAAACAAAGATTTTCATAGAGAAAAAATATTGGAACTTCATGCAATACAGTGACCAAAACTCAAAAGACCCAGTCAGCCTGCTGAATAAAGTCCCACTGGGAACAATCAGCTGCAGTTACAGACACAATTATGTTGTGTAATTGATGTTTTCTACTCTGCTACAGTAGCTTTAGAACTATAGAAACAAACATCTACCCAGATGCTACAAAGAACTCTCCAGAGCATGTGTTGTTTAAAAGACAAAAAATAAACAACCAAAATCTCAAACAAAGGTAAAAAGATAGTAAGCAAAGTTGAAAAATAGCTTTATAAATTATAAAAGGTTTGTTTACAGTATGGGGATTTAAAAAAGTAAAACAACACACAAACAACTAGAACATATATGCCTTTTAAGAGACTACTAGGCCTACCTCACAAAGAGATGGATCTTGTTGTCGTTCTGGAATAACTGACTCAGAGGATTCGCCCTCTTGCTCTTGACGGCCCTATTAGGGTAAAGAAGATATATTGTATTTCCAGACCACCATAACAAAATATCAAGACTTGCAATGCAATTATGATTTAAAGCTCAAAGATCCATAAATAGGAATTATGTTTTTACTAACTATAATTTAAGATGAAGGAATTCTACATTCACCATTCTCCTCTACCATGAAAAATACAAAACTAATTTATTCTACCTAAACCCCCTACAAAAACAAATCGTTTTGTTGAATGTAATTTTGTTCCTTATTGGAATAATATTTTTTCCCAACTGAAACCTGTTTATGCAGAGAATATTGATGTTTACTAATTTCAGAGGATAGTTTGATGTATTTCTGAAATATTGCTGTACCTTTTTTCTGAAAAAGCTAAAACAGATTTGCTATCTATACTAAAAGGTTATTCAACATGTAAATAGATATACTCCTAGAAAAGGTATCCTGTAATTTAAGTTCTCATGCTTTTATCTTTGATGAAAAGTAATATGGTATATTGATTACTCTAAGTGATCATATTTAATAACTTATTTATTGTAAATTAAATAGGGCTGACATATGTTATCAAGGGTCTCCAGTGTGTAGAAGTTTATTAGAAGTTAATAAAATGCATTAAACAAATAGGCAAAATAAAAGCAGCAAGGAAATGCAAAGATGTTTAGATTAAAATTTGGTTTACAACTGTGTAATTTACAAAGTACATGTCAGGCATTTTAAAAAGTCATGACTAATCACACTACACACTTTCACAATTCAAAGATACACAAACAAAGAAGGAAGAAGGAAGGAAGGAAGAAAGGGGGGAAAGGGCTCTTAACTAGAACTTAGCATGGACATTCATGGGAAATTACATATTGGTAATTAGTTAAATAACTATACTTACTGGGTAGGAAAGAGGATCAGATGGCTGTCGAAATGGCTCTGAGTCTTCACGTTCATAAATGAGGCCCAACAGTTCTGTGCATTGTTTTCTCCAAGCATCAGGATTACACTTTAAAGACAGTCTTCTGCCTCGGCATTTGACCTGTAGATTTTAAAAGAATTATATCTAAAAGCTCTTTCCTTAAGTCTTCATTGATTTTTTCCTGTCTTCCTCTGTTAATATATATCTATATAAGATAGAGCAGCTGCTATTTAAAAATTTCTTAGTTTAGATTAAACATCATTCTCCCTGGCAAAAATATAAACAAGTAAAAACTGGATATTATATTCTTAGAAACAGCAATAATTCTAGCATTCTGAATTCTCATTTTAAGAAAATCTACAAGGTCAATAATTTTAATACCTTAGTCTTTGCTACTAGTTAAGAATATTTGACAATGGCACTGTAATTTTCTCAAAATAACAATTGAACAATATATATATTCTTAAGTAAATCCTTTGTGGTCATAATATATTCTTGCCTTTACTATTTGATGCCTTTTTTATACAATCTGTTTCAGTATTTGAAAGGGAACATTTTCCTTATATACAACAAATGTTTGTCTAATTATCATAGAGGAGAAGTGTGCAGAACAGAGTTAACATAACAGACCTGAGGCTATCTTTAGCAGGGCTTGCTTATAAGGTTGGCCCTTGACTGGCATCTAGGAACCTGGTACTTGAACTCTTTTCTAAATAATAAAGGTGGTTTACTGTGCCCACACTGTTTGTACAAAGAATGTCACTTGTGCTGAACATTCACTTTCCTGTACATTTCCTATGCTTTCCTGCTTTCTGTGAATCTGGAATCTTGGCATGTGCTAGCTAGATGGGGTCTACATAACAAACTCCCAATAAATTCTTTGGGAGATCAGTCTCTAATCACACACATGTTGCTACATTTTCACTGTGGGAAAAGAATGTACTCTGTGTGGCCCTTCAGAGGAGAGAGAGAACATAAAGAAACCTGCACATGGATTCCTCCAGACTCTGCCTGTATCTTTTTCCTTGTGATCCAGCTGTGTATCCTTACTGTGTCACTGTCATAAACCTTAGCGATGAGTTAACAAGTATATATACTGAGTTCCATAAGTCTTTCTAGCAACTCTCCAAATATGTGGAGTTGGTCTTAGGGATCCCTGACACAGGAAGCCTGAATTTTTTTCTTATCAGCAGTTCATTTATCCACTTACCCTTCTTCCAGATGAAGTACCAGGACCATCTGAATCTAAATCAACCATTTCTGTATCCTAAAATTAAAAAGGAAGAGTGGGAGAAGATATTAAGTTATATTCAGTCTTTTACAAATTTACAAAGAAATGGCAAATATAATCACAATTAACTCCCTCATTGGAGCAGGCAACAGAACAAAGGTGAGAGGGAGACTCACTCCAAACTTCACCTACATGCTATATACAAGTTGGAAAATATACTGGGAAAAGAAGAGTAAATGAGGTTTCTCTTTAAATCAGAATAGGAAATGAGGGGGAAAGTACAATGATTGGTATCTAAAGTTGTACCTAAATGTTAGTATTTTTTAAAGAAACTTATTTTATATGACATGATAATTTAATATACTATAATCATGAATTACTCATGATTAATCTTTTGCTACTTCAAGAAATATATCTCTTTTCTATAGGGAAAATATGAATGTGTATTAAAACATAAGATTCAGTTAAGTATCCCTCTGAGGGTTAGTTTTTTAATACAAAGAGGCAAGGCCCACACACCACTATTAACTTGGTGATGGTGAAGCACACTGGTAATGCCTCAGAGAATCTAGAAAATGGCTACAAGTGAACTTATCTACAAAACAGAAATAGAGTTACAGATGTAGAAAATAAACTTATGGTTACCAGGCGGGTAAGGGTGGGGGAGGGATAAATTGGAAGATTGGGATTGACATATACACACTACTATATATAAAATAGATAACTAATAAGGACCTACTGCCTAGCACAGGGAACTGTACTCAGTACTCTGTAATGGCCTATATGGGAAAATAATCTAAAAAAGAGTGGATATAGGTATATGTATAACAGATTCACTTTGCTGTACACCTGAAACTAACACAACATTGCAAATCAACTATACCCCAATAAATTTTTTTTAAAAAAAGAAAGCAAAGTAGCTCATGAGCCATTGGTTTCCCTTTCTAAAATTGCTGAATTACATTTTACTTTAATTTTCTATTCTAACCCAGAGTGCCATTCTGAGGTGAGCAACATCCATCCATGATAAAAACTCCCTGGGGGGTTAATATCCAAAAGATATAACAAAATAGGTATAGATTTTATTTCAACATAATAAAGGCCATATATGACAAACTCACAGCTAACTTCATGGTCAATGGAAAAAAACCCAAAAGCTTTTCCTCTAAGATCAGGAACGAGACAAGGATGTCCACTCTTTTATTTTATTTAACATAGTATTGGAAGCCCTAGCTAGAACAATTAGTCAAGAAAAACAAAAGACATCCAAATTAAAAAGGAAGAAGTAATACTGTCTCTGTTAGCAGATGACATAATATTACATATAGAAAACTCTAAATACTCCACCAAAAAACTGCTAGAACTAATCAACAAATTCAGTAAAGTTGCAGGATACAAAATCAATATACAAAAATAAGTTGTGTTTCTATACACTAATAATGGGCTATCAGAAAGAGAAATTAAGAAAATAATGCCATTTATAATTGCATCAAAAAGAATAAAATACCTAGGAATAAATTTAACCAAGGAGTTGAAAGATCTGGACACTGAAAACTATAATACATTGATGAAACAGAAGAATACACAAATAAATGGAAATTTTTTTCCATGCTCATGGATTGGAAAAATTAATATCGTTAAAATGTCTGTACTACTCAAAGCAATATACAGATTCAACACAATTTCCAACAGCATTTTTTGCAGAAATAGAAAATAATCTTAAAATTCATATGGAACCATATAAAAGAATTCTAATAGCAATCTTGAGAAAGAAGAACAGAGCTGGAGGCATCACACCTCCTGATACCAAACTATATTACAAAGATATAGTAATCACAAGAGTATGGTATTGACATAAAACACACAGATCAATGGAACAGAATAGAGCACAGAAATAAACCCATGCATATTGGTCAATTAATTTACAACAGAGGAGCCAAGAATATAAAATAGGGAAAGGATAGTTTCTTCAATAAATTGTGCTGGGAAAAGTGGATATCCACCTGCAAAAGAATGGAACTGGACACCTATCTTACACCATACATTAAACACAACTCAAAATGGATTAAGGACTTGGATGTAAGACATGAAACCATAAAGCTCCTAAGAGAGGGCTTCCCTGGTGGTGCAGTGGTTGAGAGTCCGCCTGCCGAGGCAGGGGACACGGGTTCGTGTCCCGGTCCAGGAAGATCCCACATGCCGCGGAGTGGCTGGGCCCGTGAGCCATGGCCGCTGAGCCTGTGCGTCTGGAGCCTGTGCTCCACAACAGGAGAGGCCGCAACAGTGAGAAGCCCGCGTACCGCAAAAAAAAAACAAAAAAAAAACAACTCCTAAGAGAAAACACAGGGGTGTAAGCTGCTTGACATTGGTCTTGACAATGATGTTTTTGGATGTGACAAAATGCAAAGGTAATAAAAGGCAACAAAAGCAAAAATAAACAAGTGGAACTACATCAGACTAGAAAGCTTCTGCACAGTAAAGAAAACCATCAACAAAATGAAAGGCAATATACCAAATGGGAGAAAATATTTGCAAATCATATATTTGATAGGGGTTAATATCCAAAAGATATAAACAACTTGATAGCAAAAGAACAAATAATCCAATTAAAAAATGGGCAGAGAAACTGAATAGACATTTTTCAAAGGAGACATCCAAACGACAAACGGGTACATGAAAAGGCACTCAACATCACTAATCATCAGGGAAAAGCAAAGGAAAACCAGAAAACCACAGTGAAATATCACCTCACACCTGTTAGAATGGTTATTATCAAATAGACAAAGAAATAACAAGTGCTGGCGAGGATGTGGAGAAAAGAGAGTCCTTGTGCACTGTTGGTAGTAATGTAAATCGGTACAGCCACTATGGAAAACAGTATGGAGGTTCCTCAAAAAATTAAAAACAGAACTACCATATGATCCAGCAATGTCACTTATGGGTATATATCTAAAGGAAATAAAAACAAGATATCAAAGATATAAAGTTGTACTCCCATGTTCATTGCAGTATTATTCACAATAGCTAAGATATGGAAACAATCTGTCTGTCAACAGATGAATGGACAGAGAAGATATGGTATATATATATATACACAATGGAATATTATTCAGCCTTAAGAAAGAAGGTAATTCTGCCATTTGTGACAATGCAGATGGACCTTGAGGGCATTATGCTAAGTGAAATAAGTCAGACAAAGAAAGACAAATACTGCAAGGTATCACTCATATGTAGAATCTTTAAAAAAAGGGAAAGTCAAACTCATAGAAACAGAGTACAGAAAAGCGGTTGGGTGGTGGACCAGATGGTGGGGGGGAATATGGAGAGGGTGGTAAAAGGATACAAACTTCCAGCTAGAAGATGAATAAGGTCTGAGGATATAAGGATCTAATGTAAACCATGGTGACTATAATTGATAACACTGTATTGTACAACTGCAATTTACTTAAAGAGTAGAACCTAAATGTTGAAAGAAAGGAAGGAAGGGAAGGAGGGAGGGAGGGAGGAAGGGAGAGAGGGAGGGAGGGAGAGAGGGAGGGAGGGAGGAAGAAAGGAAAAGTAAGGTTGCTGAATTACATTTTACTTTAATTTCCTATTCTAATCCAAGTAATGCTACTTTGAGGAGGTATTCTTGCTACATCAAATTCTGAATCAAAATGCATTTATATGAAAGGTCAGAGAAAATATTAGGAATAAGAATGATAAATTTTTCATTAGTTTCAGGAGGATAATATCTAATTGGTATATCTGAGTTTTCCTTAATATGTAAATAACATTTAACTTCAATAATACTTACAACATTTTATAGTCAAATACATTTTTGTAAAATTTAAAAACATGGGGGAAAAAATAAATAAAAAAAATAAAAACACTGGAGATTTACCATTCTGGGAATTAACAGTACAGAAAATATAAACATGTAAAATACCTCTGTACAATAATAGCCACTGCAATAAAATCCAGCATATCTGAGTCACTCATCCCTGGGATGAATTGTTTTCCATTAAATATTTTTGAATTATCACTTTTCATTACTGTTTAAGCCTTTTATCTTGGTTTTTGCTTCTATCATAGCCTCTAGTCACAAATAGCTTAATGTAAATTAGGGATATGACTGGGTGGGGAAATAAGATATGTGAGGGTCTACTGACAATACTAATTCCATTTCATTAAGAAAAACTGATTTATGTTTGCAAATTTTCGTAAAGGAAATCAAATAGCAATTCCATGAAAGTACTAAAGTACTAAAAATGTAGACTTTCAAGTTTAAAATTATAAAATACTTTAAAATTTTATATATACTGTGTAGAAAATTAATCCCTACTGAAACTACCATCAACTAACCATTCTTTTAAAACACTGATTAGTGCTTTGTCCTGTTTTCAAGGGCTGGAAAATAAAGTATTGATTTCTCATCACAGAAACCCACTGTGTCAAAAAGGATGACTGACCACCTCTCTCTGGCTGTAGCACACTACATTTTTGGTATATATTATCTACATATAGGTTAAAGAGTTTAATACAAAAAGATGCAGGTGTTCAGCCAGCTTTCAGAAATCAGCTTCACTGCTTATAGTTAGTTTTTTTTTTTTTTTTTTTTTTCTGTACACAGGCCTCTCACTGTTGTGGCCTCTCCCATTGCAGAGCACAGGCTCCGGACACGCAGGCTCAGCGGCCATGGCTCATGGGCCCAGCCGCTCCGCGGCATGTGGGATCCTCCCAGACCGGGGCACAAACCCGTGTCCCCTGCATCGGCAGGCGGACTCTCAACCACTGCGCCACCAGGGAAGCCCCTATAGTTAGTTTTAACACTTACATATAATACTTATTGTACTTTAAATGACAGAAAAGGAATTTATGCCTACTAATCATGCTGTGATTCTTACCTCCTCTGCATCAGTACTGTTTAGTTCTTCTGCTTTAATTTTATTATAAGTATCCAGTATATCAGTACAGCTCTGATCCCTGATAAGACAGATAAGTTAAAATACATTTCAATAAATTTTAGAAGTCAGAAGTCAGCCTCTATGGGAGATAAAACTTCTTCTTACCCAATAAAGCGAAGTAAGACATCAGTTACAATTTTGGCTGCTTTAACTATAGGACTGTCTGGCTCATTGAAAGTCCTAGCATTATGCTCAATGTAGCGTACTTCCCACATTAATGCTGATATTCTCCTATGAAAGAAAAAATACCCTGTTACTCTTGGTTGATACATTTAAAGTCTATTCTAGGATTAGACAACATAGAACAACTAGGCATTTAATCATGATATGTCAAAGGTGTTCAGATATATGTATGTGACTCAATATATGTGTGTGACTAATGTGCACTAATAAAGGTATATAGTTAGAGTATTTGAAGCACAGGCAAGAGTTCAGAACCACTGGACTATAAACTTGGATATGAAAACTTGGAAAAGAACTGACCCACGACATTGTGGGTAAATAGCGATTTGACCAAGGTCAAAGTAACAAAAACAAACAAATACTGCTTTGATAAATCAACAGAAGAATGTTTCGTTTTCAGAGAAAAGCAAAAAACAAAAAGGACAGATTTTTACCTCATTGCTTTTATGATATATATTATTGAATGAAATTATAGGTAAAGATATAAAATACACCCAACTGGTTATATTTATAACCATTTCATGGAATAATTGTGGTTAGGACACAGTAGACTCTAGGGTGAGAGAGGTACCAAAAGCTGCCCTCCACTGCCTTCCCATAATCACCCCACTCCCAACCAAAACCAAGGAAAAAATAACTTGGCTTTTTCTAAACACATTTTGGGACTGGTAATTAAATCTAATTAACTGCTGCCTAATTCCCCAACAGGGGATTTAAAACATGCTCCAAGTCCCTGGAGCACCATAATCAAGATGAATCCACAAACTACTTAATCTGCTTTTAATAAGTTAAAATTAACTGTAGTTTTTGTTTCATATGTGACTTCTGCTAGTCATAATTTCCTCGCTGTCCATACCCCTTCTTAGCCTGGAAGAGTGAAAATCTACTGAATAAAGGGAAATCAGTGTTCCAAATTTTCAGGAGAAATTTTGGAGTGGGTCTTCTGAACGGTTATTTTACACTATGAAAACAAAGATCTCAGTGTATCATTATGCAAAAAGGAAAGCAAAAGATATAAAACTATACAAGCTTTTAGGAAATGATAAATATTAAACAGACCTGTAAAAGCGATTTTCAAGTCTCCGCCTGATGGTGTTGAGGTCAGTTGGATAAGCAACTACAGTACAATACAAGGGATAGGCACTGAGATCCACTGGAACAGCAAAAGGGCTGGCAAAATCTACAACATTTACAAAATAAAAAAAGACAATTATAAAGAACACTAACATTTCATGTTAACAAACAAAAACACATATAAACAAGAAGGGTGGGTGATATAATACTACATTTCTAAAATGCTGATGATTCAATTATGCAAAAACTAGACCAATACTATTATAATGTTATTCTTTTTATTTGGACATTCTATCTACGAATCAATAATGCATGATACACTGGTTCAAATCGGTAAAAACAAGACAAAATTAAAGGAGAACTGTGTTTAGCTTCAAATTTATGTCTTTTCTGGATAAATGTCAAATGTCTCGTGATATACTTCAGAAAATATAAATAGTCATGGAGTAAAATATATTATTGCACCCACTGTCTTTACCAAAATATTGATCCAAAGTTAGGCTCAGGGAATAGCTAGAGAGCCAAAATGACTCAAGAAAGTAAAAGACACCTATATGGCTGCCTTCACTATTATAGCCCAAGAACTGAAAAAGTTTGCCAGTCATTACTTTGGCCAAGCAAATAAAAATGTTATTATTAAAACTAGAATCACCATGCCTCTTGGGTTAAAAGTATACAGTGAGAGGGCTTCCCTGGTGGCGCAGTGGTTGAGAGTCCGCCTGCCGATGCAGGGGACACGGGTTCGTGCCCCGGTCCGGGAGGATCCCACATGCCGCGGAGCGGCTGGGCCCGTGAGCCATGGCTGCTGAGCCTGCGTGTCCGGAGCCTGTGCTCCGCAACGGGAGAGGCACAACAGTGAGAGGCCCGCATACCGCAAAAAAAAAAAAAAAAAAAGTATACAGTGAGAAAATGCATTTCCTTTTACAGAACTTATAATTCTGCTGGTTTTCCTTCTCATCTTCCTAACATTCTTTCACATTCACCATACCCAGGGAAAGAAGGTGGTTGATGCCCTGAATAACTCGTTCACATTCCTCATCTCTGGAATGAGCCCCCCACTCTCCTTCCTGAGGTTTGTATAGCAAAGCAGTCAATTCCTCCTGGGACACAGGAACACCAGCACCAACTTCATCTGGAAAGGCAGCTATGCATAAAGTGAAAAATCAGAAATAATTAGTTTCTAGAATCATGCTATTGCCATTTTTCTTTTAGAAAAATTATAATTCATTTTTTAAAAGCATATTTACTTCCTTCTGGAATTGGCTCCATATCCCAGGGACTCATCTTTTCTCTCTCGTTATTGTCCCAGCTATTAAAAAATAACAAGATACAAATCAAATTCAGATGACATTTTATATACTAGCATAATTTGCATTACTTCTTGGGGGTGAAATTTGTAAAGGGACAATACAGTTTCCTTGAAGTACAACTTTGCTTACACAAAGATAATAATAAGCCTCTAATAGAGAAAACATGGCCCATCAATATGAAAGAGAGTTGTAAGCTTACTCTTAGTTCTGCTGGGCTTTTTTTTTTAATTCCAACCAAGCATACATTCAATGTTAAGCCAGGGTACAGAATAAAAAGATCTCTTTGGAAAATTCCTTTCAGGTTAAAAAAGTCGATTTAATAGATCACTTCTTTCTATGAGATAACCTAATTTATTCTAACAGGTTGAGTATTATAGCTTCTCCAAAAGTTTATTATTCCCTTTTGATCTACAATATGGAGACTAAAAGTCAATCTTCACAGAATAAACATTTGTTCTATCATTCTTGAGAAGAAAGCTTTATTTATTAGGAATCTTACAACTCTGGTATTTCATGAACAGCAAAAGTAAATTGTAGACAAACAGTACATCCAAACATAATGCAGTCACTCCTGTCTAGAATTCATACCATTAAATAAAAGACTATGTAAATATTCAGTATTATATTCCAGGTGTAACAATTAATTTAAACACTGAATTAATTTCAGTACTCTTCATGAAATAATAATTGTAATTCTTGTCTAAAATAGAAATACTTACGAGAAAATACAGGAATAAGGGAGGCAGAAATAAGTCTTCAGTTCCTGCTTTGTGTTAGCATGCATATTGGACCAAAAGGTTTATCAACAAATTTCTTCCTTAAAGGTACTATGATTACTTCCTTACAGGTACAAGTCTTAAAAGACTAGGTAAGGTAGGGTTTATAGAAAGTCCATATAGTACTACAGTATTATATCAGGTGTAAACGACCATAAATATACTTACTGAACACTGTAACACTGGAAAGAACTATCAGGATACTCTGGTTGAAAAGGCTGCTGACTCTCCACGGTCCCAAACCACCAGGCGTCATCTATTATACTGCGGAATCTATCACCTACAATGTTTTTAGAAATTCTTAAGAGTGCTCTTGAGAATAATCACTCTGTTCCCACTCTAAATTGCTAGTTTTTGTTGAATACAGAAGCAGCATTGTATCCAGCATTATTAGAAGTTTCAATCTGAGTTTTCCATATATGTGAATTTTACATTTTACCCTCTTCAAGGATTTTGATTTCCAAATGCTAATAATTATTCTGAAATAAATCACATATTACCACATATAATTTAACTTTTATCAATTACTTGGGCTCATTAGACATACTGCTTTTTGTATTGCACATATGATACTACAGTTGTTTCTTCTATTTTTTGTTTCACCATTTTGTTTTTAAAAATCTCTTCATACTAGTTTTGTACCTTTAAATGGCTAAGGAATACAAAACCAACCATGTGGACAAAAATGTTTCTCCTACATAAGAAAGGAGAATTTAAAAGTACTAATAGCAGATAATAACATAGTGGTTGCTCTGTGTCAGGTACCATTTTATTCATATCGACCTTATAGGTATGTTCTGATGTGATTCCCATTTTACAGATAATGGAATTGAGGCAAACAGAGGTTAAAATCTTGCCCAAGATTAAACAGCTAGTGAAGGGGGAGGAATAGAGGGGGAGAGAATAAGAAGGGGAAAGAGAGAAAGGGAAAAAAAGGGAGAGGGGGAGACGGAGAGAGGAGGAGGGCAGAGGGGTAGATGGAAAGAGGTAGAAGAGGAGGAAGAGGGAGAGGAAGAGGGGGTGGGGGGGGCAGAGAGAAAGAGAGAGAGAGAGAGAGAAAGGAGAGAGAAACCCACAATCAGTAAAGGTCTTTTAAGAGCCCAAGTGTTAAGTACTCCATTTCATGGCCATTGACATTTCAAGATTTTCTTTTTAATACAGATTTGTATCCTAATAGAGTAGGTATTCACAGAAAAGGTTTTATGCCACTTACAATGTTCATAAAATCACCGAAACGTAACTGAAAAGAAAAATTTAATTTTTCTAATTTGGCTAACAGCTTTTTCAGTCTACTAATTTCTTTCTGTTAAATTGGTTTAATAGTTACTTACTCTACTTCAAACAATAATTATTCAGTGAGAATTCTATACTTACCAATCTGCCAGTTCCTTTCTTTGGCTTCATTATAAAATTGATGTAGCACAAGGAAGTCAATGACATCTGGCATGTCATGATACCTGAGGAGAAAGTAAAGTACATATGATTCAGTATACAGATATAACAGTATATGTTACTTTCTAAACATCCAGGAATATATGCTTAATGTGGAAGTATTGAGCAAAATGTTGCAAAACTCAACGTCCCTGTGAATGCATTTACTTAAATTAAACCCCATCTGTTTGATCTGTTTGGCTTAAATATTTACTTATGACATTATTTTTTTAATATTTGCATAAAGTAATTTATTTTCTTTATTACAGTGTATGTTTATTGGGGTTTATTTCACTTGTTTTTATTCTCCTTTTTTTAACATCATTATTGGAGTAAAATTGCTTTACAATGGTATGTTAGTTTCTGCTTTATAACAAAGTAAATCAGTTATACATACACATATGTTCCCATATCTCTTCCCTCTTGCGTCTCCCTAACTCTCACCCTCCCTATGCCACCCCTCTAGGTGGTCACAAACCACAAAGCTGATCTCCCTGTGCTATGCAGCTGCTTCCGAATAGCAATCTATTTTACGTTTGGTAGTGTATATATGTCCATGCCACTCTCTCACTCAATCTCAGCTTACCCTTCCCCGTCCGCATATCCTCAAGTCCATTCTCTAGTAGGTCTGTGTCTTTATTCCCGGCTTACCCCTAGGTTCTTCATGATCTTTTTTTTTCTTTTTTTTCTTAGATTCCATATATATGTGTTAGCATATGGTATTTGTTTTTCTCTTTCTGACTTACTTCACTCTGTATGACAGACTCTAGGTCCATCCACCTCACTACGAATAACTCAATTTCGTTTATGTTTATGGCTGAGTAATATTCCATTGCATATATGTGCCACATCTTCTTTATCCATTCATCCAATGATGGACACTTAGGTTACTTCCATGTCCTGGCTATTGTAAATAGAGGCACAATGAACATTTTGGTACATGACTCTTTTTGAATTATGGTTTTCTCAGGGTATATGCCCAGTAGTGGGATTATGGGGTCATATGGTAGTACAATTTTTAGTATTTTAAGGAACCTCCATACTGTTATCCATAGTGTCTGTATCAATTTACATTCTCACCGCAGTGCAAGCGTGTTCCTTTTCTCCACACCCTCTCCAGCATTTATTGTTTCTAGATTTTTTGATGATGGCCATTCTGACTGGTGAGAGATGATATCTCATTGTAGTTTTGTATTTCCCTAATGATTAATGATGTTGAGCATTCTTTCATGGGTTTGTCGGCAATCTGTATATCTTCTGTGGAGAAATGTCTGTTGAAGCTTTCTGCCCATTTTTGGATTGCATTGTTTTTCTGTTATTGAGCTGCATGAGCTGCTTATAAATCTTGAAGATTAATCCTTTGTCAGTTGCATCATCTGCAAATATTTTCTCCCATTCTGAGGGTTGTCTTTTGGTCTTATTTATGGTTTCCTTTGCTGTGTAAAAGCTTTGAAGTTTCATTAGGTCCCATTTGTTTACTTTTGTTTTTATTTCCATTTCTCTAGGAGGTGGGTCAAAAAGGATCTTGCTGTGAGTTATGTCATAGAGTGTTCTGCTTATGTTTTCCTCTAAGAGTTAGAGAGTGTCTGGCCTTACATTTGAGTCTTTAATCCATTTTGAGTTTATTTTTGTGTATGGTGTTAGGGAGTGTTCTACTTTCATACTTTTACATGTAACTGTACAGTTTTCTCAGTATCACTTATTGAAGAGGCTGTCTTTTCTCCACTAGTATATTCTTGCCTCCTTTATCAAAGATAAGGTGACCATATGTGCATGGGTTTATCTCTGGGCTTTCTATCCTGTTCCATTGATCTATATTTCTGTTTTTGTGCCAGTACCATACGGTCTTGATTACAGTAGCTTTGAAGTATAGTCTGAAGTCAGGTAGCCTGATTCCTCCAGCTCCGTTTTTCGTTCTCAAGATTGCTTTAGCTATTCGGGGTCGTTTGTGCTTCCATACAAATTGTGAAACTTTTTGTTCTAGTTCTGTGAAAAATGCCAGTGGTACTTTAATAGGGATTGCATTGAATCCGTAGATTGCTTTGGGTAGTAGAGTCATTTTCACAATGTTGATTTTTCCAATTAAAGAACATGGTATATCTCTCCATCTATTTGTATCATCTTTCATTTCTTTCATCAGTGTCTTATAATTTTCTACATACAGGGCTATTGTCTCCTTAGGTAGGTTTATTCCTAGATATTTTATTCTTTTTGTTGCTATGGTAAATGGGAGTGTTTTCTTAATTTCATTTTCATATTTTTCATCATTAGTATATAGGAATGTCATAGATTTCTGTGCATTAATTTTGTATACTGCTACTTTACCAAATTCATTGATTAGTTCTAGTAGTTTTCCGGTAGCCTGTTTAGGATTCTCTATGTAGGGTATTATGTCATCTGCAAACAGTGACAGCTTTACTTCTTCTTTTCCAATTTGGATTCTTTTATTTCTTTTTCTTCTCTGATTGCTGTGGCTAAAACTTCCAAAACTATGTTGAATAATAGTGGTGAGAGTGGGCAACCTTGTCTTGTTCCTGATCTTAGTGGAAAAGGTTTCAGTTTTTTACCATTGTGGACGATGTTGGCTGTGGGTTTTTCATATATGGCCTTCATTATGGTGAGGAAAGTTTCCTCTATGCCTACTTTCTCCAGGGTTTTTATCATAAATTTGGTGGTGAATTTTGTCGAAAGCTTTCTCTGCATCTATTGAGAAGATCATATGGATTTTCTCCTTCAATTTGTTAATATGGTGTATCACATTGATTGATTTGTGTATATTGAGAATTCTTGCACTCCTGGAATAAATCCGACTTGATCATGGTGTATGATCCTTTTAATGTGCTGTTGGATTCTGTTTGCTAGTATTTTGTTGAGGATTTTTGCATCTATGTTCAACAGTGATATTGGCCTGTTCTTTTCTTTCTTTGTGACATCTTTGTCTGGTTTTGGTATCAGGGTGATGGTGGCCTCATAGAATGAGTTTGGGAGTGTTCCTCCCTCTGCTATATTTTGGAAGAGTTTGAGAAGGATAGGTGTTAGCTCTTCTCTAAATGTTTGATAGAATTTGCCTGTGAAGCCATCTGGTCCTGGGCTTGGGTTTGTTGGAAGATTTTTAATCACAGTTTCAATTTTAGTGCTTGTGATTGGTCTGTTCATATTTTCTATTTCTTCCTGGTTCCATCTTGGCAGGTTGTGCATTTCTAAGAATTTGTCCATTTCTTCCAGGTTGTCCATTATATTGGCATAGAGTTGTTTGTAGTAATCTCACATGATCCTTTGTATTTGTGCAGTGTCAATTGTTACTTCTCCTTTTTCATTGCTAATTCTATGTCCTGCCACTCCCTTCTGGCTTGCAGAGTTTCCGCTGAAAGATCAGCTGTTATCCTTATGGGGATTCCCTTGTGTGTTATTTGTTGTTTTTCCTTTGCTGCTTTTAATATGTTTTCTTTGTATTTAATTTTTGATACTTTGATTAATATGTGTCTTGGCATGTTTCTCCTTGGATTTATCCTGTATGGGACTCTCTGTGCTTCTTGGACTTGATTGACTATTTCCTTTCCCATATTAGGGAAGTTTTCAACTGTAATCTCTTCAAATATTTTCTCAGTCTCTTTCGTTTTCTTTTCTTCTTCTGGGACCCCTATAATTCGAATATTGGTGCATTTAATGTTGTCCCACAGCTCTCTGAAACTGTCCTCAGTTCTTTTCATTGTTTTTTTCTTTATTCTGCTCTGCAGTAGTTATTTCCACTATTTTGTCTTCCAGGTCACTTATCCGTTCTTCTGTCTCAGTTATTCTGCTATTGATTCCTTCTAGAGTATTTTTAATTTCATTTATTTTGTTGTTCATCATTGCTTGTTTCATCTTTAGTTCTTCTAGGTCCTTGTTAAATGTTTCTTGCATTTTCTCTATTCTACTTCCAAGATTTTGGATATCTTTACTATCATTATTCTGAATTCTTTTTCAGGTAGACTGCCTATTTCCTCTTCATTTGTTAGGTCTGGGGTTTTTTTTACCTTGCTCCTTCATCTGCTGTGTTTTTCTGTCTTCTCATTTTGCTTATCTTACTGTGTTTGGGGTCTCCTTTTTGCAGGCTGTAGGTTCGTAGTTCCCGTTGTTTTTGGTGTCTGTCCCCAGTGGCTAAGTTTGGTTCAGTGGGTTGTGTAGGCTTCCTAGTGGAGGGGACTAGTGCCTATGCTCTCATGGATGTGGCTGTATCTAGTCTTTCTGGTGGGCTGGTCCACGTCCGGTGGTGTGTTTTTGGGTGTCTGTGGCCTTATTATGATTTTAGGCAGCCCCTCTGCTAATGGGTGGGGTTGTGTTCCTGTCTTGCTAGTTGTTTGGCATAGGGTGTCCAGACTGTAGCTTGCTGGTCGTTGAGTGAAGCTGGGTCTTGGTGTTGAGATTTAGATCTCTGGGAAATTTTCGCCATTTGATGTTACATGGAGTTGAGAGGTCTCTTGTGGACCAGTGTTTTGAAGTTGGCTCTCCCACCTCAGAGGCACAGCACTGAATCCTGGCTGGAGCACTAAGAGCCTTCATCCACATGGCTCAGAATAAAAGGGATAAAAAATAGAAAGAGGATAAAATAAAATAAAATAAAGTAAGATAAAAATTTTAAAAGTTATTAAAATAAAAATTATTAAGAAAAAAAATTTTTAAGTAAAAAAAAAAACAAACAGAAAAACGGATGGACAGAACCCTAGGGCAAATGGTGAAAGCGAAGCTATACAGACAAAGTATCACAGAGAAGCATACACATACACACTCACAAAAAGAGGAAAAGGGGGAAAAATTATATATCTTGCTCCCAGAGTCCACCTCCTTAATTTGGGATGACTCGTTGTCTATTCAGGTATTCCACAGATGCAGGGTACATCAAGTTGATTGTGGAGATTTAATCCACTGTTCCTGAGGCTGCTGGGAGGGATTTCCCTTTCTCTTCTTTGTTCGCACAGCTCCTGGGGTTCAGCTTTGGATGTGGACTTGCCTCTGCATGTCGGTCGCCTGAGGGCATCTGTTCTTCGCTCAGACAGGACGGGGTTAAAGGAGCAGCTGATTCGGGGGCTCTGGCTCACTCAGGCCGGGGGGAGGGAGGGGTATGGATGTGGGGCGAACCTGCAGAAGGAGAGGGTGGCATGACGTTGCAGCATCCTGAGGTGCGCCCTGTGTTCTCCCAGGGAAGTTGTCCCTGGATCACGGGACCCTGGCAGTAGCGGGCTGCACATCCTCCTGGGAGGGGAGGTGTGGATAGTGACCTGTGCTTGCACACAGGTTTCTTGGTGGCGGCAGCAGCAGCCTTAGCGTCTCATGCCCGTCTCTGGGGTCCGCACTGACAGCCGCAGCTTGCGCCCATCTCTGGAGCTCCTTTAAGCAGCACTCTTAATCCCCTCTCCTCGTGCACCAGGAAACAAAGAGGGAGGAAAAAGTCTCTTGCCTCTTCGGCAGGTCCAGACATTTTGCCGGACCCCCTCCCGGCTACCTGTGGTGCACTAATCCCTTCAGGCTGTGTACACGCCGCCAACCCCAGTCCTCTCCCTGCACTCCCACCGAAGCCCGAGCCTCAGCTCCCAGCCCTGCCCGCCCCGGCGGGTGAGCAGACAAGCCTCTTGGGCTGGTGAGTGCTGGTCGGCACCAATCCTCTGTGCGGGAATCTCTCCGCTTTGCCCTCCGCACCCCTGTGGCTGCACTCTCCTCTGCGGCTCCAAAGCTCCCCCCCTCTGCCACCTGCAGTCTCCGCCCACGAGGGGGCTTCCTAGTGTGTGGAAACCTTTCCTCCTTCACAGCTCCCTCCCACTGGTGCAGGTCCCGTCCGTATTCTTTTGTCTCTGTTTATTCTTTTTTCTTTTGCCCTACCCATGTACGTGGGGAGTTTCTTGCCTTTTGGGAGGTCTGAAGTCTTATGCCATCGTTCAGTGGGTGTTCTATAGGAGCAGTTCCACGTGTAGATGTATTTCTGATGTACCTGTGTGGAGCAAGGTGATCTCCGCATCTTACTCTTCCGCCATCTTCCTCAACTTTCCCTTATGACAGTATTTATATCACTAACTATATTATTTATTTATTTATTTATTTATTTATTTATTTATTTATTATGTATTTATTTTTGGCTGCCTTGGGTCTTTGTTGCTGCGTGTGGGCTTTCTCTAGTTGCGGTGAGCAGGGGCTACTCCTCAATGTGGTGTGCGGGTTTCTCATTGTTGTGGCCTTTCTTGTTGGGGAGCACAGGCTCTAGGCCCGTGGGCTTCAGTAGTTGTGGCATGCAGGTTCAGTAGTTGTGGCTCACGGGCTCTACAGTGCAGGGTCAGTAGTTGTGGCGCACGGGCTTAGTTGCTCCACGGCATGTGGGATCTTCCTGGGCCAGGGCTGGAACCCATGTCCCCTGCATTGGCAGGTGGATTCTTAACCACTGTGCCATCAGGGAAGCCCTATATCACTAGCTATATTATTTTTATCCTGTCTATTTTATAAGATTGTTGTTTCTTACATTACCCAGTTATGTAACCAGGTCTTCAACAAAACTAATGATGCTTCAATGTCTTGAGGCAATTGATCACATACATAGTTCCATATAAATTAATTGTAATAGCGCAACTCTAGATATGGGAAGAAGCAACAAGGGAGGATATTTCCTGGATTATAAGAGTCTAGTAAAACAAATGATGCTGAGCCTAATCCAGAAATAGCACATTGAGTGGCCTACCAACAAAGTCCTTGCTTGACCTAAGAATAAGCCTTCATAATGCCATGGGACAAATGGGTCATGACATTCTTCCCAAACCTTAGATGAATTTATGACCAACGGGGGTTACTGTAAACAGAAATATGTTGCCTGTGATTCCAGTTCTACAAGGATCAAGTCATTAGCCACTGTAGTTGCTGACCTACAGCACACCCTGAAAGGAATTCAAGATGAAACATTCTGTGTTTTGGATATATGGGCCCCTAGATAGTTAAGATGCATATGTAATGAAGAACTTCAGTGACCCCAGATTCTTGCATCTTCCCATATATAGAAAAGCACTAAAACCATTAACTGAGATATCGGATCCTTGTGACTAGCAATAACTAGCAGGATGTATGCTTGACA
This sequence comes from Orcinus orca, assembly GCF_937001465.1. Lineage (NCBI taxonomy): Eukaryota > Metazoa > Chordata > Mammalia > Artiodactyla > Delphinidae > Orcinus > Orcinus orca. Next base: position 69,576,974 of record NC_064580.1, read on the forward strand.
ACAGCTACTTCCCAGCCCCCCAAAAATCATATATACGCTGGCTCATTCCCTCCTAACTCTTGAGAGCAGTTTGTCAGAGCTATCTTAGAGGCTGTCTCCTAGACTATAGTCCTCAGTGAGTCCCCAAATAAAACTGAAACCCACAACTCTAACACTGTACATTTTTCAGTTGATATATATATATATATATATATATATATATATATATATATATGTATAGAGAGAGACAGAGAGAGAGAGACAGAGAGAGAGGAAGAGAGAGAGAGAGGAAGAGAGAGAGAGAGAGAGAGAGAGAGAGAGCTATTAAGTGGAGAAACAAAGCAAGAATTATACAAAGCAAGAATTAAATATTAAACCTTGGTACTGGCACAAAAACAGAAAGATAGATCAATGGAACAGGATAGAAAGCCCAGAGATAAACCCATGCACATATGGACACCTTATCTTTGATAAAGGTGGCAGGAATGTACAGTGGAGAAAGGACAGCCTCTTCAATAAGTAGTGCTGGGAAAACTGGACAGATACATGTAAAATTATGAGATTAGATCACTCCCTAACACCATACACAAAAATAAGCTCAAAATGGATTAAAGACCTAAATGTAAGGCCAGAAACTATCAAACTCTTAGAGGAAAACATAGGCAGAACACTCTATGACATAAATCACAGCAAGATCCTTTCTGACCCACCTCCTAGAGAAATGGAAATAAAAACAAAAATAAACAAATGGGACCTAATGAAACTTCAAAGCTTTTGCACAGCAAAGGAAACCATAAACAAGACCAAAAGACAACCCTCAGAATGGGAGAAAATATTTGCAAATGAAGCAACCGACAAAGGATTAATCTCCAAAATTTACAAGCAGCTCATGCAGCTCAATAACAAAAAAACAAACAACCCAATCCAAAAATGGGCAGAAGACCTAAATAGACATTTCTCCAAAGAAGATATACAGACTGCCAACAAACACATGAAAGAATGCTCAACATCATTAATCATTAGAGAAATGCAAATCAAAACTACAATGAGATATCATCTCACACCAGTCAGAATGGCCATCATCAAAAAATCTAGAAACAATAAATGCTGGAGAGGGTATGGAGAAAAGGGAACACTCTTGCACTGCTGGTGGGAATGTGAATTGGTGCAGCCACTATGGAGAACAGTATGGAGGTTCCTTAAAAAGCTACAAATAGAACTACCATATGACCCAGCAATCCCACTACTGGGCATATACCCTGAGAAAACCGAAATTCAAAAAGAGTCATGTACCAAAATGTTCCTTGCAGCTCTATTTACAATAGCCCAGAGATGGAAACAACCTAAGTGCCCATCATTGGATGAATGGATAAAGAAGATGTGGCACATATATACAATGGAATATTACTCAGCAATAAAAGGAAACGAAATTGAGCTATTTGTAAGGAGGTGGATAGATCTAGAGTCTGTCATACAGAGTGAAGTAAGTCAGAAAGAGAGAGACAAATACCGTATGCTAACACATATATATGGAATTTAAGAAAAAAAATGTCATGAAGAACCTAGGGGTAAGGCAGGAATTAAGACACAGACCTACTAGAGAACGGACTTGAGGTTATGGGGAGGGGGAAGGGTGAGCTGTGACAGGGCGACAGAGAGTCATGGACATATACACACTAACAAACGTAGTAAGGTAGATAGCTAGTGGGAAGCAGCCGCATGGCACAGGGATATTGGCTCGGTGCTTTGTGACAGCCTGGAGGGGTGGGATAGGGAGGGTGGGAGGGAGGGAGACGCAAGAGGGAAGACATATGGGAACATATGTATATGTATAAGTGATTCACTTTGTTATAAAGCAGAAACTAACACACCATTGTAAAGCAATTATACCCCAATAAAGAAGTTAAAAAAAAAAAGAACTATTAGAAAGCTATGTCAGAAAAGTCTCTTCTGCAATATCTATTGTTCAATAGTAAGTAATCCTTTCAAAGTATTAATATGGGTTTTATTTTATATAGTTAAGATTCTAATATTGTTTAAATACTAATATTTTACTAGTTATGGTTTTATAACTAAGTCTGCATTTAGATACTTAATGATTTGTTAAATATGGTTTCATATTTCTGAATATGAAAATCTTTAATATTGATCATTTTTGTGTATACTTTTAATAAAACATGCAACATATATTATTAAAAAACATTAAACCTTGGTCCTTAAACTCTAAAGCCTGTAGTGCTGTCATGTTTTCTTTCCCATTAAGACTTGTACTCTGCAGAATACATCATAGGGATTAAAATACACACACACACACACACACACACACATGATCCAAGATAGATACTCACTTAATGGAAAAAGATTCTCCAGTCATTTTGCCTGAAATGGGGTCCAGAAATGCAAGCTTCAAGCAGCACAGTGTAGGTGGTCCAACCTCATATTTGATTCCTACAATCTTAACAAATTCTTGTTCCTATTCATGAGAATAACAATAAATTATTACTTTCAATATAAATAATTGCCTAACATTTGCATATTATTTCATTATTATTTGAACAATTTAAAAATTATCTGAAACAACTTTGTAAATCAACTATACTCCAATAAAACTTTAAAAATAAAAAAAATAAAAATTATCCTAATACCCACCAGATACTAGGCACTCCACTAAGTGTTAAAGGTAAGAAGACATGGCTCTTGACCCCTTAATAGCAATTTGTAGTTTAGTGCAGGGCTATAAACCAATGATAAACAGCAGAATCCCCTTGGGAACATTTTTAAAATTCATGTTCCTAAACCCTACTACTATGGAATTGAGTTCACTATGTCTGGGGTAGAGCTCAGTCATATATATTTTGAAAAAACTCCCCAGGTTTTTCTCTGGGGAGTTAAGAATTGCTCTGCTGGTTAAGAATCACTCCTCTTGTCACTACTTCTCTCCTGAACTCCTTGATAGTCTGTCAGTGGGAGATCTTTGTGGCCGTCTTCTCGCCTCCTCCAACCCCACAGAACCCTACAAGTCTCAGTCATGCGTGAGTGCATCTCCATCCATGTTGGCCAGGCTGGTGTCCAGATCAGCAATTTCTGCTGGGAGCTCTACTGCCTGGAACATGGCATCCAGCCTGATGACCAGATGCCAAGTGACAAGCCCATTGGGGGAGGAGATGACTCCTTCAACACCTTCTTCAGTGAGACAGGTGCTGGCAAGCATGTGCCCAGGACAGCGTTTGTAGACCTGGAACCCACAATCACTGATGAAGTTCACACTGGCACCTACCACCAGCTCTTCCACCCTGAGAAGATCGTCACAGGCAAGGAAGATGCTGCCAATAACTATTTCCATGGTCATTACACCATTGGCAAGGAGATCATTGACCTTGTCTTGGACCAAATTCGGAAACTGGCTGACCAGTGCACAGGCCTTCAGGGCTTCCTGGTTTTCCACAGCTTTGTTGGGGAACTGGTTCTGGGTTCACCTCCCTGCTGATGGAACGTCTCTCTGTCGACTATGGCAAGAAGGCTCACCTGGACCACAAGTTTGACCTGATGTATGTCAAGAGTGCCTTTGTTCACTGGTACGTGGGTGAGGGCATGGAGGAAAGAGAGTTTTCTGAGGCCTGTGAGGACATGGCTGCCCTTGAGAAGGAGTATGAGGAGGCTGGAGCGGATAGTGCTGAGGGAGAGGATGAGGATAAAGAGTATTAACCTGTCTGCTGCAATTTTACACCCTTGTCTTGAGACTGTCTTATTTGTGTTCTGTGGAGCTGCCCATTGTGGCCCTATCTTGTCAATAAAAGTGATATTTCGATTTAAAAAAAGAAAATAATCACTCCTCTAGCAGAAATACAGTTTGTAAGTAGGCAGGTGGACATGTTATGTATATGTTTGGGAAAAGGACTTACATTTATGAGTGCCTACAATATTATTTTATAATACCATCCTTATACATGGTTATTAGTCACACTTAACAGATGACAAAACTGAGCCTCATGGGTACAGTGACTTGTTTCAAGTTATACACTAGTATATAGCAGAGCTGGGATTGAAATTCAGGTCTTATTCCAAAGCCCAGGCTCTTATACCACATATATGCTGCCTCCTAAAATTTCCTATAACCACAGGGTTAGAATTTAAAGTAGGAAATCATATGGTTTATTTATTCCTTTGATCCTAAAAAAAAAAAACAAGAACAAAAACCTCAATTTTCACCTGATTCAGAACAGATGGTAGCATTCCTGTTTCCCAGGAGATGATTATGTAAAGCTCACTTGATAAGAAATTTTAGCACCTTACAACCTTAATACAATTTTTATGTTTCAATTCTTTATTTAAATAAATATATACATTCTCTCTTGCATCCTTCCTTTTAAGCATCATTACACAACAACTCTTCATTTACCTGGAAAACTATCGTAAAATTGCCCTTTACTCTCTTGCTCTCAGAGTCGAAAAAACAAAATGACAAAAACAAATGTAAACCTAAGTAGAAATGATGGTGTATGTATCTCTGTGTTTCTTTGTCTGTATTTATATAAGTATGAATGAATGAATGAATATGTATTTACAGTGAGAAAATCCTTCTCTAAAAAATAAACATATCTGTTTTATTCAGTGACATGTAGCTACATAGGTACTATATCAAAAGAAATAATAAATAAAGCACCACAAAGTCATGAGTTTCTTAGGATTTATGATATTTACTATATCCTAAATTTGCCAGAATCTCAAGGGTGTTTGTGGTCCACACATGCAGTCACAGTTTATAGAGCTTCTAGAACGTTCAAAGATGCTGAGGAAAATATCCACACCATGGAACTACTGCTTTGCTCCAATTATATCAATAGAATGGTATACACTACAGGACCTGAAGCTTGAAGGAAATTAGGTCAAATAATCAAGACAACAGGTGGCATACAAATTTCGGGAACCATAAAATGTGACCCATAACACTCAGCTGTACAAGAGTAAGGTACATCACTTTATCCTGGATGCACAATCAACAGTGAAATATCCAGAAACTGAGAATAAGCCTACAGGCTAATAACTTAATTCCCAAGATACTTCAATTGCATAGATTATTAATTTGGTGAACTTACCCTGAGATCCATTTTATTCCATGGCTGTTTTTGTAGGTTAACGCTGTATATTTTTGATTTTCTTACAGCCCGTATATAAGCTTCATGTCCTTGCCTAAAATATATAAGCTAAAAAAAAACATGAGGTATTAAACAGCAGCATCCCATTTAACACCACTATACTTCCCAATATATTCCTACAAATGTCCTCTTCTGTTTACAAAGAATATAAATAATCATAATTTTGAAAAAATTTATACAATAAAGGTACTTATAATCAAATAATGTTCATTCAGTACTCATGCCTATGTAGCCCTGTGCTAAATATTGCAAAATAAAAACACACACAGTCCTTCTTCTCCCTAGCACCTTCATAAATTTCTGAAGAAACAGACTAATGACAAATGTACACAAAAGTGGTCACATTTTAAAGTAATATATTTCAATCTGTAATTGACATTCTAAAGCATCAACATTTTAATAGCCTACACATTTTATATATATATATATATATATATATATATTTCTAACCACAGGCTACTAAATACAGTAATTTCTAGACAGATTAAAATTTTTCTTTTGTAAGAAATAATATCAGAACTAGCATGGTATGGAAGGAAAATGAATCCAAGTGCTTGATAAAACTGTTCACCTCTTTAAGACAGCATTCACTACCATATTCTGATTCATTAAAAAAAGTTTCTTTCCCACAATAATTTTTTTTTTGTCCTCATACCATACTGACAGGTTCAAATCACCTCGCAACCACAAAAATCTTAGCCTCCTTTAAGGCTCAGAATACTGAATCTGATTAAACTATCAGCAAACATTTCCAAAGTGTATGCCAACCCTGGATACAGCTTATTGTCCCAAGTCTGTGCCCACCAGGGTAGAACAATGCCAGTGCAAATGGCCTTGCAGTAATGTTCCCTAAATATCCCTGGGTGCACTCTGTACCTGAGAAGCTTAAGATCAGGTTGCAAGTAGAATATGTAAGTAATGCCACCCTTCTTGTACACGTAGCTTCTTCCAAACAGCAGGCCTACTTTGTAGGCGTTTTTCCCACTCTGCTTCCTTTATTTATTATTAATCCAAACACCCCACAATCATTACACAAAGGCAACCATAGGGACAGGGAAGAAGTCAGGAGACCTGACTGCTGTTGGTGCTACCCTTACAGGCCATGTGACTCTGGCCTTCGACATGCTCACCTGTCAAATGAAGAGGACACTCTGCTGGCAGAGGTGTTTGAAAGATTAATAACAATAACAAAAGACAGACAGACTAGCATGCCTCAGGTACTATCCTAAGTGCCCTACAAATATCTTTAACTTAATCCTTCCCAGAGCCCTATAAGGTAGATACCTTTATCCCCACTGTACAGTTGATGAAACTAGGGCACAGAGAAGTAATTTGTCAAAATCTTATTAGGTTTCATGCACTCCAATGTCCATTGCAGCACTATTTACAATAGCCAGAAGCAACACTGAAGCAACCTAAATGTTCAACAGAGGAATGGATGAAGAAGGTGTGGTACATATATATAATGGAATATTACTCAGCCATAAAAAAAAATGAAATTGAGTTATTTGTAGTGAAGTGGATGGACCTAGAGTCAATAAAAAAGAACAAAGTAATGCCATTTGCAGCAACATGGATGGACCTAGATTTGTCATACTGAATGAAGTCAGAAAGGGAAAAACAAATATCATTATGATACCACTTATATGTGGAATCGGATAAAAAAGGGTACAAATGAACTTATTTACAAAATAGAAGTAGAGTCACGGATGTAGAAAACAAACTTATGGTTATCAGGGAATAAGGGGGAAAGGAATAAATTAGGAGATTGGGATTGACATATACCCACTACTATACATAAAATAGATAACTAATAAGAACCTTCTGTATAGCACAGGTAACTCTACTCAGTACTCTGTAATGGCATATATGGGAAAAGAATCAAAAAAGAAAAAAAGGGCTTCCCTGGTGGCGCAGTGGTTGAGAGTCCGCCTGCTGATGCAGGGGACACGGGTTCGTGCCCCGGTCCGGGAGGATCCCACATGCTGCGGAGCGGCTGGGCCCGTGAGCCATGGCCACTGGGCCTGCGCGTCCAGAGCCTGTGCTCCGCGACGGGAGAGGCCACAGCAGTGAGAGGCCCGCGTACCACAAAAAAAAAGAAAAAAAAAGAGTGGATATATGTATATGTATAACTGACTCACTTTGCTGTACACCTGAAACTAACACAACATTGTAAATCAACTATACTCCAATAAAAATTTTTAAAAAAAGAAAAAAAAACTTATGTTTCCTATAATATTTTTAAAGGGGTGGTAGAGATAAATAGAAGAAAGTAATGTAAAAAATACCATACTATGGAGATTTTAAAAATACACTGACATATTCTACCAATCAACACTAAGTCAGAATTTCTAATAGTTAAAAATACAAGTAAAAATTTTTTAAACGTTTAAATATTAGTATATAAACACAACTGTAGTGGTAAAAAAATGTCATTACCATGCTTACCAATAACATGATAAGCATGTTATTCAGATATCCTTTATTATATATTTATTCCTGTACTCAACAAATATTGATCAAATATATATGTACAAGGCACTGGGTTATATGGTAAGACATCAAAATAAAATCCTTTCCCTCAAGGATATGGACAGACATGTAGATGTATGAGTATGATACAAGGCAGAATGTAGAATGTATCATAAGAGAGAAATAATTTAGATGGGAAAGCATATGAAGAAGGAGTGGCAAGCAAATGGTAAGTAGGGATAACATGCAAAAGAAGTTGGCATTTAAGTTAAACCTTGAAAAATGAGCATTTTGAGAGGCAATGACCTGTGGGTAGGGGTATTCCAGGCAAAATAATGAAGCCTTAACACTTAAAAGTAAAAAGTAATGCTGTCATTAACAGATTGATTATATAAAAGTATGTTTCTGCCTTTATGGGTTCTTTAACAACATTCTTTAATTCACGTATTTCACTGTCTGATTCACTTATACACCTTTTCCATTACCTGAACAACTGTCATTACCTAATACACATTAGTCTTGAAGCATATAATCATGCACTAAGTTTAACAAAATAAAGGGAAAGGTAAATATGGTCCTATAAAATAGAGAGGAGTCTCAGATCATAGAGTATACAGATCCTTATTCTGTTCTAAGATTTTTTTTTTAATATTTATTTGCTTATTTATTTATTTATTTTTGGCTGCATTGGGTCTTAGTTGCAGCACATGGGATCTTTTGCTGTGGCATGTGGGCTTCTCTCTAGTTGCAGCACATGGGCTCTCTAGTTGTGGTGCACAGGCTCCAGAGCACATGAGCTCTGTAGTTGCGGCACACGGGCTCTCTAGTTTTGGCATGCAGGCTCTGTAGTTGTGGCAAGCAGGCTTAGTTGCCCCTTAGCATGCAGGATCTTAGTTCCCTGACCAGGGATTGAACCTGCGCTCCCTGCACTGGAAGGCGGATTCTTAACCACTGGACCACCAGGAAGTCCCCCTGTTCTAAGATTAATTCAAAATTATTTCTCTTAAGCCTCCATAAAAAAAGGCAATAAATACAAGAAATAGTGATTTTTGGATATACCCCTAAGAAAGCTCTTCTAAGTTTTTTCATACAGCATTCATCCAGAGCACGTTTTACTAAAATAACCAAACAAACGAGCATTGCTCAAAAGTCCGACACTTACAAGAAGACACACTTAGGAAAGGAAACATTTTAATAATATCAAAAGATATTATAATAATAAGTAATAGCTTAATTGTAAGGCTACTTGGTAGCTATCTCTGGTACAAAATATCTATAGAAGACAATTATAGAAAAGTTTGGTAAAATTTTTATTGGTTCCAAGACTTTTAGAACCATTTCCAAGGTTCTGCTCCTTCTTTATTATGATGATAATATTACATTCCTACTATGGGTCTTAAGTTGAAAACTGTGGGTAAGCATTTAATCATTCAAAAATGAATGATTAGTCAACATGTCAGAGACTATACAAGCCAACTAGGGCTCAAAATATAACAATGCTACCATAATTTTCATAAGAAAATCAAATAAAAATTTTTCACTGTATAGAATTTAAATCAATTTTTGACTGACCAATCATAAATATGGCTGTTATTCAATCATAGGTTCAGTAGGAAGGCCTTGTTTGTGAAATGACTTTCCCGTAAGCATTGAAAGGGGTGATCATCCTCTAGAATATTTTCTATCAGGTTGAGCATGGGCTTCTTTTAAAAAAACAAAAAAACAAAAAACAGTATTAGGACTTGATTAGGATTCAAAATACCACTCAATTCTACTATGTGGCAATTAAGATAAAAATAAAGACAATTATTTTCATGGCTTCACAAGCCAATCAATTTATCTCAATGTTCATTGAGCATCTACTATACTAAAGACTCTGTGTCAAGCCCTACAAAGGACACAAAAATTAGTAAGATTCAGTCACTGTCCACAATAAATATATAATTGAGCAGCACAGTTAAGATGGTGGACATATAACTATAACAGAATTGAGAATATGAATGGCCTAAGACTGATATTAAAGTGAGTACTCTTGAGGTTCCAAGAGAAAAACGTTATTTAACAGAAAACAATTACCTCGTCTCCCATCTGTGGGACAAACGGGGAACGTCGTGGTATGGTATCCAAGATCCACTGAGGGGCAAACCATTCTTCACTGGGCTCACCTGCCATAGAAACCAGTCCTCCTTTCTAAAATATAGTTCACAAACATATAAACTGTAAATATATGAACAATTGTAGAAAAAATAGCAGGTAGAAAATGTTAAAAACATCAGGTTATAATAAAACACAAAATATACAAACTTTACACATTTTCTTTTACCAATTAATTATGCATAACTTTTGTACCAATAAAACAATCAAGTGAGTAACATGTTCAATTTTGGCTGACAGATAATATGACACTATATACTATCTAAAACCCACAAATTTTACTCTTCATGTCCCTAGTATATCAAAGGAATTCAAATACAAGTAACACAATAACTTTTTGCCAATTAAATGATGACCATCAAGAAGATAATTCTATCTACTAAAGCAAGAGGTTACAGAATGAATACAGAACCCATTTTTAAATTAATATTCAAGGAACTCCGTGGATTAGGTTTTTACATCATTCAAATGAAATTAGAGTGGGAAATAAAACCCCATCATTGGGATGAAATAAAAACATAAAGAAACAGAAGAAGCCCTACATGATTTATCATATCCTTCCATTTTACAAGTCAAAAATATATAGAAATTTATGACTGGTGATATGACAAGAATAATCCTTTTATACTACAGTGGCTTATTTAAAAACTCTACTACATTTTAACAAACAACTGTCAAAATGTTTTATTTAATGTTAACATAATAATGAAAATATTCTAGCCTCTACTTTTGACAACAGAAAAATTTCAAAATATCTTTACATCTTTTATACAATTTTACTTAGTTTCTCAGATGGAATATTATTTTTAGATAAAAGTGAAGTGTTACTGTTAAATATTCAAGTATCAAAGGAAAAAACCAAAACCTCCCCCAAGAAAGAAAAACAACCTGTAAACTTACAAACCTTCTTTCTAGTCTGTTTAGGTTTCTTTTGCCGTTCTTCAAGTGACTTCAAATTCTCCTCCTCAGAGCTGCTGCATATTTTCCGTGTTGCCTGTCTCGTTTGCCTTTTTGGAGGTTGCAAATTTATTCCAGCATCTGCTGTCCAATCAGAATATTCACTTGATGAATCACTGTAAATAATACATAAGTTCAGAAAAGGAATAGTTTTGCCTCATGATTGAAAGATGATCATTTTGTAATCAAACAGCATTATAAATGACATGGTTTGATTTTGTTCTAACCAAAGATAAAAAAATATCAAATATAGAATTTTGATCATTACCTAAGTGATTTTAGTGAAATGCTTCTTGGATAAAGTATAATGCTTAGTTTCCCATAACAGGATTTAAAATTCAAAATTCCTGTCCAAATCACAAAAGCTTCTTTAAATAAAGATGTTCCTTATCCCTGGAAATGGTTAAATATAGTTGTTTTAAACCTGAAATAAATACACATAGCCTGCCAAGGTGTAGAATCTTGGATTTACAAAGAATCTTATTTTACAGATGGAACTATTTTAGGGAACTAAAGTCCATGATGACATGCGCAAAAAGATATTGGTAGAGCTAGGATAAAACAACAGGTCTCTGGGCTTCCAACCCAGTACTCTTTCTACTATAAAATACTATTTTAACTCTGGCTTTACCAAATTCCTACAAGAACATAATTTCACATTAAAACTGTCAAATGATTTTGACCAAATCAAAACCATTAAAACTACCTGGAGGAACTTTCACTTTGCCATTCAATAACAGGATCCTCTATAGAAGCATCACTTGTGCCAACTGTTTCATCTTCCTGCAACAAAGAGCCAGCAATTGAGATATATTGTTATTATTAACTAGCATATTATTAATTAGCATATATTACCTGTTTTATAACACTTTTTGTAGTCCCCCCTCCAAAGAAAAGTTCTAGTTAAAATGTATGTAATCATTTTTCTATATATACTTGTAACTCATAACTAAGCCTACCAAGTATTTAAAAATTTCTAGCATCTACTATCTTACTGATATGACACACCTTTTCTTATTTCAAAGACGCAATAGACTCCTTAAGAAATGCAAATATAACCCTCTTAAATTTTGTTAAAACCACTGTTTTCTTTTTTTAATTGAAGTATAGTTGATTTACAATGCTGTGTTAGTTTCATATATACAGCACAGTGATTTGGTTTTTGTTTGTTTTTCATTGGGGTACAGTTGCTTTACAATGTTGTGTTAGTTTCTGCTGTACAACAAAGTGAATCAACTATATGTATACATATAACCCCTCCCTCTTGATTCAGTTTTATATGTATATATATACATGAAAAAATATATATGAATTTATATGAATATATATATTCTTTTTCAGATTCTTTTCCCTTATAGAAAGCCATTGTTTTAAAAAATACCTACACAAAAAAAGATAAAAATACCTATATGCCTCTACCAAGTTAATATAATTACTCTCCATAAAAAAGTTAATCATCTTTTTATTACGTAAGATCTCAAACGTATCAAAGTAGAGGAAATAGATAACATCCTTGTGTACACAATCTCCAGTTTAGACAATAACTCACTGCCTATCTTGTATATATACCCTTACCAACTGCCTCATACCTCAGGAATTATTGTGAAAAAAAAGCATTTCCACTATAAATATTTATTAAGATAAGGATTCTTTTTAAAAACATAACCACAACACAATCATTACATTAAAAAGATAACAATTCTTTTCTTTTTCTTTTTTAATAACAGCCTATTGAGATAGAACTCACATACCATAAACTTCACCACTTCAGAGTATATAGTTCAATGGTTTTTAGTATATTCAGAGCTGTTCAACCATCACCACTAATATTAGAACACTTTCATCACCCCAAAAGAATCCCTAAACCCATTAGCAAGGACCCCTCACTCCCCACTACCTCAAGCCCCTGGCAGCCACCAATCTACTTTTGGTCTTGGTACTCTTGTCAAAGTACCACATCCTTTGAACAACAAAATCTGTACCAAGTAATCTTCGTTTTTCTTCTCTCGTCTTCTTTTTCATGTATTTTTAATTTTCTTAACCATCTTAAATTGCTACGTTGCCCTGAATTTCTCCTTGCCTATCTGTCTTAGTGACACTCATGCAACAGGACTCTATAATCCATCTACATTCAATGTATTTTTGTTTTAATTCTTTTAAGTCCATAGCTCAGAGGCAATAGTTTTTTAAAAAAATTTTTATTGGAGTATAGTTGCTTTACAATGTTGTGCTAGCCTCTACTGTACAGCAAAGTGAACCAGCCATACACACACACACATCCCCTCTCCTCTGGATTTCCTTCCCATCCAGGTCACCACAGAGCACTGAGTAGAGTCCCCCATGCTATACAGTAGGTCCTCATTAGCCATCTATTCCATACATATCAATAGTGTTTATATGTCAATCCCAATCTCCCAATTCATCCCACCCCCCCTTCCCCCTTGTTATCCACACGTTTGTTCACTACGTCTGTCTCTATTTCTGCTTTGTAAATAAGACTGTCTATACCAATTTTTTCGGATTCCACATATATGTGTTAATATACAATATTTGTTTTTCTCTTTCTGACTTACTTCACTCTGTATGATAGTCTTGAATATGTGATCATTCTTTTCAGATCAAGATTTTCATGGGTGGGGGGAGAGAAGGAAGGATATCATTGATAAGAGTTAAAGAATTGTGAATGGTGGGAGAAGAATGAGGGTACCATACATTATCAATGCATAATTAAACCCTCATTATTCACTTAAATACTATAGTTATTAAGAGAACAAAAGGAAAGGACTGGAGAAGAGAGGAACATGAGGAAAAGAACTGCTATAGTTTTTATTTCATTACCATGAAAAAGGTAGGTCTGAAAAAAATCATCACTCAGTAATCTCCATGACTGGTAAAGTCAACAATAAAAGAAAACATGTATATTATGATTACACAGTCAACAAGTTCTGGAACTGTATAACTAGTTATCACAGTTAATATTCCACTTCTTTCCATTTCTAGGCAGATTTGCTCTCACTCTCTTTTCTTACTGTCCCAAAGCCAAACTTTTCCTGGCATGTTTGATACCCTCAACCAAGATAATATCTTGGGTACAAATAAGAGAAGATATCTAAAGGAGTTCAATATAATGCTCGAATTTGCCTATTAAATGCCTTATTAATAAATAATACTCATAAGATCATCATTAAAATAATTTTCTATTAAATTGACCCTTAAAAGTAAACCCAAAGTTTATCAAATTGTTACTTCTTTCGTGATATGTCGATTTTCAGCCTTTCATAGAAAAAAAGAACTTTGAAAAGGAATCTAGGTATCAGATATGCCTTAACTTCTTTGTGATTTTACAAGGTCTCGAATATTGACCTCATTGATAGTCTCATGTTATTAAACCTAGTTGAAAAATTTAAAAAAAAGTAAACCCAAAGTGATGACACTAACTGGGAAACAAAAAATTACATTGAGTAAATAATAGCAGATATCTAACCTCTGAGGAGCTATCTGAGTCTTCCTGTACACCTGAATTTTGACATGATGCTTGTGAATTATGCTCTATGTTGGATCGTGTTTGGTAAGTATGCTGACGTTTGCGTTGTGTCCTTCGTAAAGACCGCCCACAGCTAGGCGGATAATCATTCTATAAAACAGAAGGAAAATAAATTTTAAAAAATGAAAGCCTCAGTGAATATACACAAAAGAACACATATAAAGAGAATCAATTGGGCTTGATTTGGAGTGAGGGTGGAGGTAAGAGATAGGAATAAATTTCCTAAAAGAAAACCCAAGATATATTTTTATACTATGTTTTTACATAAAAAAATATACTTCTTCTTTTTTTTTTTTGTGGTACATGGGCCTCTCACTGTTGTGGTCTCTCCCATTGTGGAGCACAGGCTCCGGACGTGCAGGCTCAGTGGCCATGGCTCACGGGCCCAGCCGCTCCGCGGCATGTGGGGTCTTCCCAGACCGGGGCACGAACCTGTGTCCCCTGCATCGGCAAGTGGACTCTCAACCACTGCGCCACCAGGGAAGCCCCAAAATATACTTCATTTTTATATATTTAACCCACTTCCATTAATACTGATTACTTTCTGTATTTTGAAAACTTTGTGATCAAATTACAGACAGTGCTGAAATTCTAAGCTGCAAGAATCTGCCCACTCAGAATTTACATATACCATATTATCTACAATTTATTACAGGATGAAGCAAGATATCTATATCATATGTATGTGTATATATAATTCTTAATATAACATGTATTTCTTTAGTTCTATAAAAAACTACATTTAGTAAACGAGTCAAAATAAAAATTTAATTTTTAATAACAAAAATGTAAAGTAAAAACTGTTTTATTCTACCCTTTACAAGTATAAAATATTATTACTGATATACCATATGTCAAAACTATAACCCTAATATGTCATCAGGAGTAAACAAGCTTAAAGGTCTTCTAAATCAGTATCAAGGGCCAGTTTCTTATCTTACATGTAAATGTTTCTCATTTTCAATATAAATAAAAATGTTTACAGATCCAACTACCCTGTTTATTAGTCTCAGACAAGTCTGATGTTTGACAAATCAGCTTAGCAGGAAAAAAGAATATAAATCATGGATGTGAGTCATTCAAAATCTCTAAGAAAATAATCTTATCAGAGAACATCATATAAGCTAATAAAATCTGAATAGAAATTAAGAAAGTGGGTATCAAAATGATGTAAGCATATTTAGAGATATTCATATAATAATTACCTGAAATTGTATTTATCAATACTGAAAAGACACTTAAAATTCAGTACCCATTGCTTATATTTCCTTAATAAGATTAAAATCAACCTAGACTTTCCAATTTACCATACTCTTCAGGAGTTATAGTTGTTAGTTCCGAGAACAAAACTATATTCTTATGTCACTAGTTTGTTCAACCTCAGAGTACTAGTAAGGGGCTTAACATGCACCTAATGGAGTACAGGGATCTTATTTCCTGATTAGCAGTTTCTACTGGGAATATGAATCTTCCTAATGTATATAGAACAGATTTTGCTCCTGTCTAATTAGGTAGGCCAGGAGTAAGCCTAGGGCAGGGGTCAGCAAACTTTTTCTGTAAAGGGGCAGAGTACAAATATTTTGGCTTTGCAGGTCATATGATCTCTGTGGCAACTACTCAACTCCATATAGCATGAAAGCAATCATAGACAATATATAAATGAATAGGTATGGCTGTGCTCCAATAAAACTTTATTAATAGGAATAGGCAGTAGACCAGATTTAGTCCATGGGCAGTTTGCCAACCTCTGGCCTAGGGTATCTGAACATTTGTTTTACATTGTGATTAGTGATACAGCATTAATTTTAAAGTTCTACTTTAACCATATGAAAATGGTATTTTAATACAAATGTCTTATACCTACAATGACCACATATCCTAGATTTGGGGGGATAGTTCTAACTTTGTGTAATTTTATCCTTATTAATAATAACCATATATCTCCATTTGGGGTTTTAAAAAAATAGTTTCCCTATATACAGACACCTATCAAAATAATCCCTTAATACATAACTTCCACCTTTCAAAAACCTGGTGCCTGCAAATATTTACAAATAGTGTATTGCAAAGTACTGTAAAGCTAAACTTACCCTTTGGGTAGCATAAGATGGCTTTTTCTTCTTTTCGACTGTATAAAGACTGATTTCTATGTCACCTTTAGCAGTTCGACATTCTTCCTGAACCCTAATAACATATCAAAGGTCAAAGTAACAGAAAATCATCAAAGAGCAAACCAATGGTTTATTTATTATTAGAGAAATGCAAATCAAAACTACAATGAGGTATCACCTCACACCAGTTAGAATGGGCATCGTCAGAAAATCTACAAACAACAAATGCTGGAGAGGGTGTGGAGAAAAGGGAACCCTCTTGCACTGTTGGTGGGAATGTAAATTGATACAGTCACTATGGAGAACACTATGGAGGTTCCTTAATAAAATAAAAATAGAATTACCATATGATCCAGCAATCCCACTACTGGGCATATACCCAGAGAAAACCATAATTCGAAAAGACACATGCACTCCAATGTTCATTGCAGCACTATTTACAATATCCAGGTCATGGAAGCAACCTAAATGCCCATCGACAGACAAATGGATAAAGAAGATGTGGTACATATATACAATGGAATATTATTCAGCTGTAAAAAGGAATGAAATTGGGTCATTTGTTGAGACATGGATGGATCTAGAGACTGTCATACAGAGTGAAATAAGTCAGAAAGAGAAAAACAAATATCGTATATTAGAGCATATATGTGGAACCTAGAGAAATGGTACAGATGAACTGGTTTGCAGGGCAGAAATTGAGACACAGATGTAGAGAACAAACGTATGGACACCAAAGGGGGAAAGCGGCGGGGGTGGTGGGGGTGGGGGTGTGATGAATTGGGAGATTGGGATTGACATGTATACAGTGATGTGTATAAAATTGATGACTAATAAGAACTTCCTGTATAAAAAAAATAAAATAAAATTCAAAAATTCAAAATAAATAACAAAAACACTTCTAAATATAAAATTGGACATTTAAACCATTTTAGGTATGTAACTCAGTGGTATTAATAACATTTACAATGTTGTGTAACCATCATCACTATTTCTAAAACTTTTTCATCACTCCAAACATAAACTTTGTAACCATTAAGCAATAACTCTTTATTTCTCCTTTCACCAGCCCCTGCTAACCTCTAATCTACTTTATGTCTCTATGAATTTGCCTACTCTAGATATTTCATGTAAGTGGAATTATACACTATTTGCCCTTTTGTGTCTCGCTGATTTCACTAAGCATTATGTTTTCCATGTTTATCCATGTTATAGCAAGTATCAGAAGTTTTTATGGCTGAATTATATTCCAGTGTATGTATATATCACACTTTACTTATCCATTCATCTGTTGACAGACACTTGGATTGTTTCTACAATTCAGCTATTATGAAATAATGCTACAATAAACATTGGCATACAAGTATCTGAGTCACTGTTTTCAATTCTACTTCTAACGTTTTGAACAGAGAATTATTTCATATTGTTCTACTGCCAGGGGGTAGCATTCAGTTCATATATTAGCTATGTCTCCCTTTTCTTATTACTGCTAAAGAAAGAAAAGGTGAAACCAAATTAATTTTGCTACTTGTTGGCTCAGCTGGTAAAAAGGTTTTGCTAGGAAGATATCATGATTTGAATGGATTTTCTATGTTCTCTGTCAATGTCCTTTCTGTTTTCCAAATCTATTTCTAGTTGCTGTGCATTATCTGGAGTCAATATTACAGTAAATGTTAAGGTTTACAAATAAGGATAGGGATTCTAAGTTTGAAATTCATCCTAATGAAATCCTTTCATCCAAAGAAGTCTACTTAAATGATATTTCTAAATATATGCTAAGCACTGGGTCTACTACATACCTATACTGCACTCCCAAACTGCTCCAATTCTGAGTTTCCTCAGAACAACT
Organism: Orcinus orca; assembly: GCF_937001465.1. Classification (NCBI taxonomy): domain Eukaryota; kingdom Metazoa; phylum Chordata; class Mammalia; order Artiodactyla; family Delphinidae; genus Orcinus; species Orcinus orca. Next base: position 69,595,196 of record NC_064580.1, read on the forward strand.
GTTGAATATTGGGTCCATGTATCACTGACATATTTAATCACATATGGCCTCATGTTCTTACTTAATAGTATTTTTTCATATCTTCTAACCTAGACTATAAATTCAAAGAAGACAGAGATTATGTTTTTTCATTTTTCAGTATTCCCCAAAACATTTACCACAAAGCTAAGCAAATTTAAGATAATCTTTAAATAGTTGTTATGGAACGAACTAATGAAATAATGTGGAAAAACTAATGCATGGCTCAGCTAAATTAAAGAAAAACACCTTAGTTATTAGCCTAACATAGTACATTTTATTTTATTTTTTTTTATTTTATTTTATTATTTTTTTTTAGTACATTTTATTTTTTAACATCTTTATTGGAGTATAATTGCTTTACAACGGTGTGTTGGTTTCTGCTTTATAACAAAGTGAATCAGCTATATGTATACATATATCACCATATCTCCTCCCTCTGGTGTCTCCCTCCCACCCTCCCTATCCCACCCCTCTAGGTGGTCACAAAGCACAAGCTGATCTCCCTGTGCTATGCGGCTGCTTCCCACTAGCTATCTATTTTACATTTGGTACTGTATATAAGTTGATGCCACTCTCTCACTTCGTCCCAGCTTACCCTTCTCCCTCCCCATGTCAAGTCCATTCTCCACATCTGTGCCTTTACTCCTGTCTTGGCCCTAGGTTCTTCAGAACCATTTTTGTTTTTTTTTTAGATTCCATATATATGTGTTAACATATGGTATTTGTTTTTCTCTTTCTGACTTACTTCACTCTGTATGACAGACTCTAGGTCCATCCACCTCACTACAAATAACTCAATTTTGTTTCTTTTTATGGCTGAGTAATATTCCATTGTATATATGTGCCACATCTTCTTCATCCATTCATCTGTCGATGGACACTTAGGTTGCTTCCATGTCCTGGCTACTGTAAATAGTGCTGCAATGAACATTGTGGTACATGACTCTTTTTGAATTATGGTTTTCTCAGGGTATATGCCCAGTAGTGGGATTGCTGGGTCGTATGGTAGCTTTATTTTTAGTTTTTTAAGGAAACTCCATACTGTTCTCAATAGTGGCTGTATCAATTTACATTCCCACCAACAGTGCAAGAGGGTTCCCTTTTCTCCACACTCTCTCCAGCATTTCTTGTTTGTAGATTTTTTGATGATGGCCATTCTAACTGGTGGGAGATGATACCTCACTGAAGTTTTGATTTGCATTTCTCTACCTCACTGAAGTTTTGATTTGCATTTCTCTAATGATTAGTGATGTTGAGCATTCTTTCATGTGTTTCTTGGCAATCTGTATATCTTCTTTGGAGAATTGTCTATTTCAGTCTTCTGCCCATTTGCGGATTGGGTTGTTTGTTTTTTTGATATTGAGCTGCATGAGCTGCTTGTAAATTTTGGAGATTAATCCTTTGTCAGTTCCATCATTTGCAAATATTTTCTCCCATTCTGAGGGTTGTCTTTTCAACTTGTTTATGGTTTCCTTTGCTGTGCAAAAGCTTTTAAGTTTCATTAGGTCCCATTTGTTTATTTTTGTTTTTATTTCCATTTCTCTAGGAGGTGGGTCAAAAAGAGTACATTTTAATTTACTTACTCAAAAAGAATGTTACCATACTGACTCACCTACTAACTCCATTATTTAGTTCATTGACCACCACTCTTCTGCTCCATGCCATGAGATCTCTTTCAGTGGCCATCTGGCTTCTAGGAGCATTGTTATGCATTTGTCGGACACCTTCAATTTGACCACTACGTCGGAGTCCAATGTTTGGGGAAGAAGATATGTCCATATTTGGATTTCTCAGAGCTAAAACAAAAACAAAGGAAGGCACCACTCTCTCAGCAAAGGCACCAAACTTTTCCAGATTAGAGCTCTAAATAAAATAGGAGATTCAAAGACAGTACTGCTGGACAATATTGCTATCCCTTTTTTATATATTTTCTGTACCCCCTTTATGGTTTTTACAGTCTTATAGATAAAGCAGGCACTCAATAAATGTTTACTGTCTCTATAGCTCTTTTAATTTTTTCCAGAGGACTTTCACATCTGTCATCTACTAAATGCTCAGTAAATACAAAAGGTGTATTTAACATATTTGGTAGATTCATAAATGTTATTAGTACTAGTTCAGAAAGCAGCTTTTTAATCTAAATTCTACCTTTATTTAGCCCATTAAAAGGTTTTTGAATAGAACTCCAATAAAGCTTTCAAAAATAGTACGAAAAAAATATTAAAAAAATTTTAAACTATCAAAATTTCATTTTCAAAATTGATAAAGAGTGAAAGAAAGGGGAAATAAGCAATAGAAATTTTACTTTTGTTTTTAATCCTCCAGTAAGGTCCCTGTTTATTTTTGTTGTAATTGCAAATAAAACAAAAGTGGAAACTGAAACATTGAACTGTTAAAATAAGCACCAGGAAAAAAAAAAAAAACAAATGAACATTGCAAAGAGAAGTCATTGGGGTCCCTTTGACTAACAGCATTTCAAATCTAACCACAGAGACCTAGCATTGAAATTACTGACCTCTAAATCAGGGTTCTAAGCAATTTTTATGTCTTAGGAACAAAAGGCCTGGATATATAAGATTATCAGCCCACTTCTTATCTTGTTCCAGGTTAAGGAAAGCTTATCTGAGCTAGGTGCTCCAAATGACATGAACAAAGAATGTTTTTATTTTAATTTTATGGGATACTAAAGAAATCAGGAAATGAGTAAAAGATCCTGTGAATCACCTCAAATTTAAATCACCTTATTCATTTCTGTGGACTCCAAAATGTCACAATACCCAAATAAATGACCTCACTTATGTAAATATAAAAAGAAACACATTTGCCAAAATCCCATATGAGGACTGCATTTTAAACAGAACTAATAGTTCTTGATAAAAGTAAAACTGACATAGGCTAAGATTATATAAAACTCAGATGCATAGACACACTTCATGTAAAGTGAAGGAAGACATACAATAGATTGGAATAATTCTGGTAATTAGAATCAAACTTGTCAAAGTCAATTAAGAAGTTGTATCTGGGGCTTCCCTAGTGGTGCAGTGGTTGAGAGTCCGTCTGCCGATGCAGGGGACGAGGGTTCGTGCCCCAGTCCGGGAAGATCCCACATGCCGCAGGGCGGCTGGGCCCGTGAGCCATGGACGCTGAGCCTGCGTGTCCGGAGCCTGTGCTCCGCAACGGGAGAGGCCACAATAGTGAGAGGCCCACGTACCACAAAAAAGAAAAAAAAAAAGAAGAAGTTGTATCTGTATTCCCTAAGAAGAGGGCTTCTTGTCTTCCAGTGTATTTTTGTAAACTCGAGAGACAGATGATATGTTGCTTCCTTTTCAACAAAGGAGGGCAAATTATTTTGGTATTAATTTTTAAATTTAAAGTGGCTTTAATTTTGAAAACTTTTAGGTTGGTTCCCCTAGAAGGGGCTGGACTTATTGTAGCACCTTGCTTATTAGAACAAAAGTAAAGACTGCAAATACTTAACTGAGTTAACAGAAAACAGTATATTAAAATACACCATCTGTGGGCTTCCCTGGTGGCACAGTGGTTAGGAATCCGCCTGCCAATGCAGGGGATGCGTGTTCGAGCCCTGGTCCAGGAGGATCCCACATGCCACGGAGCAACTAAGCCTACAACTGCTGAGCCTGCGCTCTAGAGCCTGTGAACCACAGCTGCTGAGGCCACATGCCACAACTACTGAGGCCCGCACGCCTAGGCCCCGTGCTCCGGAACACAAGAAGCCACCGTAATGAGAAGCCCGCGCACTGCAATGAAGAGTAGCCCCAGCTCACTGCAACTAGAGAAAACCTGCACGTGGCAATGAAGACCCAGCACAGCCAAAAATAAATAAATGAAATAAATTTATAAAAACAAAATAGGGGCCCTCCCACCGCTATTGTGCTGGGGAAGATGTAGCAGCCTCTTCTCCGAGCCACCCCTTTGCCTCCGGACTTCTCTGGGGCCAGCAGCCGGCCGACCTGGGGCCCGGGGCCGCGGGCTCAGCCGACTACCATGGGCTCTGTGTCAAACCAGCAGTTTGCAGGTGGCGGCCGGAGGAGGCACAGGAGGACGCGGCCTGGGCGGCCGAGGAGCCGCAGCTGCTGCACGGAGTCGGCATCTGTAAGTGGTTCAACGTGCGCATGGGATTTGGCTTCCTGTCTATGACTGCCCGCGCCGGGGTCGCACTCGACCCCCCAGTGGATGTCTTTGTGCACCAGAGTAAGCTGCACATGGAGGGCTTCCGGAGCCTGAAGGAGGGTGAGGCCGTAGAGTTCACCTTTAAGAAGTCTGCCAAGGGCCTGGAATCTATCCGAGTCACCGGCCCTAGTGGGGTGTTCTGTATTGGGAGTGAGAGGCGGCCCAAAGGGAAGAACATGCAGAAACGCAGATCAAAGGGAGACAGGTGCTACAACTGTGGAGGTCTAGACCATCATGCCAAGGAATGCAAACTGCCACCCCAGCCCAAGAAGTGGCACTTCTGCCAGAGCATCAACCATATGGTAGCCTTGTGTCCACTGAAGGCCCAGCAAGCTCCCAGGGAAAGCCAGCCTACTTTCGGGAGGAGGAAGAAGAGATCCATAGCCCTGCCATGCTCCCAGAGGCCCAGAATTGAGCCACAGTGGGTGGGGGCTATCCGTTTGTGATCAGAAAGTTTTGAGGAACAGGCATCAATCGGCAGAGTGGAGAAAGTGGGGACAGGGTGGGTAGGGGGCAGCTGGCACTGCCATATATCTCAGGCCGGGGGCCAAAGTGTCACCCCCTCTTCCCTCTTGGTGGGGGGAAGGGGTGAGGCAAAGAAACTCCAATCATGGTCTATCCAAATGCACGTGAGGGCTTTGGGGGGTAACCCTTCCTGCATGCTTTATCTGAGTCTCCACCCCCAGAATCTCCAGCTTTTGAAAGTGGCCTGGATAGGGAAGTTGTTTTACTCTTCAAGAAGGATATGGAATAATATTCCCCGTGCCAGAGTGAAAAGATTAAGCATGAGACCAGATTGATGGACCCAACCCACAAGCCACTACATTCTGTGGGAGGAAATATCTCAGGGGTAAGGCAGGGTTTTCCACATCTTGTCTGCTCACAACCTCCTCCTGGGAGAGAGTGCTGAGAGAACTGTCCCAAGCAGTGGGTTGTGATGATGGGCAAAAGGAGAGTTGAGGGAACAGCTGCAGACCTGCTGCTTCTAAGCTTACTCCCACCCCATTCTGGGCCAATACAATTTAATTTATTTGCTCCCTTGGATTACTGTACCTTGGGTCCCACTTTCTTCAGGATGCCAACTGCACTAGCTGTGTGCGAATGACGTATCTTGTGCATTTTAACTTTTTTTTCATAATATAAATATTCTGGTTTTGTATTTTTGTGTATTTTAATCTAAGGCCCTCATTCCTGCACTGTGTTCTCAGGTACGTGAGCAATCTCAGAGATAAGTCGGCAGCAGCTCCGGGTCTGCACAGCAGGAATACTTTTTGTTGCTCTATCACCAGAGAGAACAACTATTTGGAGCATATAGCCTATTGAACTACCTCATTTTTGCCAATTAAAGCTGGCTTTTCTGCCACAGTGTCCTCTTGAAACCCCTCCATCTTCAATGTTTCATGGGAGACTAGGTTTTAACTGGGTTGCCCCATGGCTTGGTCTCCTTCTACTGAAAGATTAGAAATTGGTCTGAACAGAAAAAAGGTGGTACAGAGAGGTTAGGAGAGGCTGGGCCAGGTAAAAGGTGCAGAGAGAGGAAGCCAAGATTAGGCAGAGGTCATCTGTATGTGTGATAAAGGATTCCTGTTCCAGACCTCTAATCCCACGGCATAGGACTCGTTTTACATACCAGGTCCATCCTTCAGTGGATTGGGCTAGGCCTAACATACACAACAGGGTATATTGTATGTGTTTTTGTGAAAACTGTGAGTTGGTAAGGACAGGTTTTAAGAATGATGCCTCTGTACCCATCTTGAGCTGCCCAGGGATGGATATATGAAGCAAGGACAAGATCCTTAATCTTTAACAATTCTGGACTTTTCCTCCTTGGTTTCCAGAGAGACCATCAGTGATGGCTTCTTTGTGGTTCCCAGAGCCAGTGTCCTGCCCTGCTGCAGCAGTAATTAGTGTCATGGTAGCTAAAGGAGAAAAGGGGGTTTCGTTTACATGCTGTGAGATCACTGCAAACCTACCTCACTGTGTTGTAACGGGGCAAATGCAATAGAATGCATTGGGTGATGTGTGTCTGATCCCCTCTAGTTATTGTATTTGTCTGGACTTTGTAGGACTTCACAAGTAGCTGATTTGGTGATTGCTAGGTGGCCTAGTTTGTGTAAATATAATGTGTTGGTCTTCTCCATGTTCTTTTGGGGTTTTATTGTTTACAAACTTTTTATATTGAGAAAAATAGCCAAAGCATCTTTGACAAAAGGTCTGCACCAGCCAAAAAGATCTGAAACATAAACTTGGCGGCCCCTCTTCTTGAAGTGGGAGATCTTGAACTACACTTTCTTTTGTGTTCCCCTTCCCTGTTTCCTATTTCGAACAAGATCTTCTGTCCTAAAAACTGTATTCCTACCCCCTCTTCTTTCCCCCTTCGTGCCCTCCCCAAAAATAGTCCATACACCTATACGTTTAATTTGTGGGGTGTCTGTGATTAAATGATTTCTGCAAAAATCCTGAAGAAGCTAAGAACTCACCATCCATCCCTTGTTCTCAATCTCCTGAGTCATGACCATTCCTTGATTTGATTCATGCCAAACAGACTGCTGTCCTTGGATGGATTAAAACCTACTTTAATCTCTAATCCTGGGGTAGAGAGGAGCAACGAGGGGGCCTTCCATGTAGAAAGTGGTGTTGGGAGACCACAAAAGGAAAGATGAATGTATAGCCAAGTCACTCAGGAACTTTTATGCAGGTGCAAGAAACTTATGTCAAAGTGGCCACAAAATTGTTTAATAGGAAACGGACGAATGTAACTCCATGTTTACTGCTAGAAACCAAAACTTTGTGTGAAATCTTGAATTTATGGGGAGGGAGTGAGGGTAGAAAAGCATGTACCTGTTCTTCATCCCTTCCCCTCATTACTGAACTGCAGGAGACTGAGCCCCCTTGGGCTTTGGCGACCCCATCTGGGCAGTGTTTATTTGTTGGTTGATTTTGCTGTGCCAGGTACTTCCTTTCCCATTTGCTATCATTTTGTAACACACATGCTGACCCTTTCCCCTTCCCCTTCTTTTCCTTGGGAAAATACAATGAATAAAGACTTATTGGTACCGAAAAAAAAAACAAAAAAACAAAATAAAATAAAATACACCATCTGTATTCCTTAGGAGATGCTAAATCACTTTAGCCCCAAATGATAGAGTATGGCACTTTAGTGTATCATATCACAACTGTAAATTAACAAAAATGTTGCTTTTATTTAAAAACCTAAAATGTTCCTCACATGTAATTACTTGGTACAAGTAAAATAATTAAAGTACATTCATCATACCTTTTACAAATATACACATACTTACCACCATTAGAAGAATATGATCTATTAAGTGGAAAATGTGGAACATCTCCTTCATTAATTAGCCTCAGATCTTGTTCTCTTTGTAACTCCCTGATTATTCCATCAAGAATGCTCTCATCTTGGTCATTGGTTTGTTGCCCAATTACCTGTTCTACTACTTCACCATCACCTTAATTGGACCAAAGATATAAAGCCACAAAATTATTTACATTTCAGTGTACCATAAATATAATAAAATCAAGCTTAATCTATAAGTTTCTAGACAAATATTTTTAAAGGGATTAAAATGAAAATAAAATGTATAGCAAAAAAAAAAAATGTATAGCAAACAAAGTATTTTTTAAAGAACTTTTAAATATGTCAGCTTGTGTGTTTAACTTAACCAATGTCCCCAAACTAGACATTATTATGAGAGCCTTCTCACCTTAAAGAAAAATTATTAAATTATTAACTTAAAAATTAATTTTCTCTATAGAATATTCCAAGCTAAAAGTTGGGAGTAGAGATTTGAGTAAGGTTTTAATAAGTTTAACTGAAAATACCAAAAATGCTTTGCATCTTTCGTGAGAATTTCCTTTCTGAGAGAAATCAATTATGGTCTTCCAAATATTGTCTCTTTTTTTTTTAAATTTTTTTTTAAATTTTCTTTTGCGGTACGCGGGCCTCTCACTGTTGTGGCCTCTCCCGTTGCGGAGCACAGCCTCCGGATGAACAGGCCCGGCGGCCATGGCTCACGGGCCCAGCCACTCCGCGGCATGTGGGATCTTCCCGGACCAGGGCACGAACCCGTGTCCCCTGAACCGGCAGGCGGACTCTCAACCACTGCGCCACCAGGGAAGCCCCAAATATTGTCTCTTTTGATAATACCTCAGTATATGGATCAGTATAGAAATTATTTCTTATAATGAAATTCAATGATTACATCTGAATAAAAACTTATTTACTTCTATGATCTTTTTCTTTCTTAAATACATCTTAGACCTATTTTTCATCTTGTCCTCTAGTCAGATTAAATGGCATCTAGTAGAGTAGCCAAGTGATCAGGTCTTATTGGAAGTAAAATATGAATTACAGATTTTTTTATTCAAATGCTTTCAGTTTTACCTCCTATTAATATTCATGCTTTTCCCCCTTATTTAATAAATATGACATCAAAGAAGTAACTATTGGCACATGTGTAACACCATTTCATTGCTCTACAAATCTTTATGAGAGAGACAATAAAAAAGGATATGCAACATTTCATTCTAGAAAGGTCAAGTCTTAATTCCCTAGTAAGGATATAAAATTCCATTTGCAGGAGTTCCCTGGTGGCCTAGTGGTTAGGATTCAGTGCTTTCACTGTGGAGGCCTGGGTTCAATTCCTGGTCGGGGAAACGTCTCACATGCCGCATGGCACAGCCAAAATATATTAAAAAAAAAAAAGGAAAAAAAATTCCATTTGCAAATAAATAACTCATTACCTCATACTTGGAAGAAAACCTACAAGTAACAAACTAAGGTATGAAGGCATTCTGGTGTGGGGGGTGGTGTGGAGGCAGCATACCTAAGGGAAATATGCCAACCAGAAGAGTTGCTTTAATAGAGAATATCTTATTTCAATGTCTTTTTCTGCTACGTTGCCATCATGCATCACACTCATCACTGCTTCAGTATCCTCCAAGGTTGAGTGTTATTTAAACACTCAGCATCCCCCACCCCAAAACTCAATAATTCTTTACATTTCAAACGTGAGGATGGGTAAACAGCCACTACCCAGTTTGTAGTTCTTGAAATTTCCTCTTCTTCAGTCCATTAACTATGTACTGTCAAATTAGAATACTAATATTATGAGCAGTGGAATTTCACCAATTATAAAAGCTTGACACATTAAAGTTAGTATATTTAATCATCACTAGAAGCCAATACTACAAACAACAGGATCATACATATGTTCAGGGTTCTAAGAAAGCAGGTCAACACATTCTCTGTTTGAGTGTACTCTTGTTTGTCCTAGTCCATTTATCTGTGTCCAGGTGAGATAAACAGTGCAAAAGTACTCTGGTAAGATAAAAAGTTCTATGCAACTGAAAATTAATAAAGTATTAGGTAAAATATAGTATAACCTACTACATGGGGATATATTATATATATTAGAGTTTAGCATGGGCATATATTATAGAGAGAACAGGAGCAAGTATAACATTTTACAAAATGTTTTAAATTTAATTTTGTAGAGAACGTACCATTAGCCACATATCCCAGCTGTGGTATAAGCTGTTCATCTTTACAATTTTCCCGTCCTGGTACTAGCCTTTGGAATTTTGTGGGATGAGGATTTCCATCAACATCCACCAAGAATGGGGGAGGCATGAGATGAGGAGCTTGTTGGGTTTGTTCATCCAATACATAGTTGTTGGCATCACGGATAAGAGGTCGATAATCCGTATGGAAGAACATCTGATCTGGAATCTTTATGACAGATTTTTAGTATTTAATATGCACAAGAAATTTATAAATAAGCATTTATTTTCATTCCTAGAGCACATGTGTTTTTCAAATCAGATAATTTCTGCATTATCTTTATAGTCCTCTATAGTCATATGTTCCCTCTAAGTAGAAGTGAATCACCTAGATCATAATCCTATCTTTTCTCCACAAAACTCTACAATCTATATTACTTTCTGGCCCTCCAATATTGTATTTTTCCAATTAGGATAAGAAGAAGCAAAGCAACAACACAGTAGATAAAGTTAGTTACTTTTTAAGTTGCAAAAAAATACAAACTTTTATAACTATTTTTCTTGCTTATTTGTATTCAAATAAGAATAGATGGAGTATAATATAAATGGTGAGGCAGGTAAATATCAATTGCATGAAAGACACTCAAAGGTGATACAAGTATTGAGCTGAACTCAAAGATTCTAAGCTCTTTTCCAACTCCAAGATTCTATAATCTATCCTAAAGTCACAGCTACTAAAATATAAGAAACCAATTAAGTTAGCTTCCAAAGTATTTTAACAAGATCAATAATAGGTAAACTAGCCAAGCAAGAAAATAAGCATTCAGTCACCAGCTGTTTATTCCCAACTTAGGATAAGTAGAGGATGTAATCTGGTAAAATTGTTCTCTTATTACACCTAAAAGGCAGTACAGAGAATATGTTCTAAGCAAAAGGATTTCCTAATGAATTTTTTTTAATTTATTTTTAAATTTTATTTATTTATTTTTGGCTGCGTTGGGTCTTCATTGCTGTGTGCGGGCTTCTCATTGCGGTGGCTTCTCTCGTTGCAGAGCATGGGCTCTAGGTGCGCGGACTTCAGTAGTTGTGGCACGCAGGCTCAGTAGTTGTGGCTCATGGGCTCTAGAGCACAGGCTTCAGTAGTTGTGGCGCATGGGCATAGTTGCTCCGTGGCATGTGGGATCTTCCCAGACCAGGGTTCGAACCCATGTCCCCTGCATTGGCAGGCGGATTCTTAACCACTGCACCACCAGGGAAGTCCCTCCTAATGAATTTTTATATCTACATCATCCTATATCTTAATAGTAATTTGAACTGCCAAGCTTTATGTTCTGTCAGTGATGAAAAATTTTACCAAAAAAGGTGACTTTGTTATTTTATATCTATTGACACAGAGTGACCTTATTAACTGGAATACTTCAAATAAAATTTATGAATGATACAATAAAAAATTGCAATCTACAACAAAAATTAAATATATTAACCTTTTCATAGTATTTACTGCATCCAAATCCAAAAAGCAGCAAATGCCCATGAGAATCAGTGCAGGCAAAATGGTTTCCATCTGGTGAAAATTTACAGTCAAACACTGCACCATGGCCTTGACCTTCAATCTGAAATTTAAAAAAGTCACTTTAAGTCATCTTAAGAGGTAATTTTAAAATAATAAGTGGTCAATAGCTTCTGCTTGCTAATATCTTGGATTCTGTGATGCATCAACATGCCAATGTACTCTCTGACTTCTGTAGCCAGAACCCTACTGTAATAGTAAAGCTCTAAAAGAAATTAGGGAGAATTTCGCAACAAACATTACTAGCAATGTCATTTCTGAAGAAGAACTGCATGAATGAGTGAGGAGAATAAAAAAGACCTAAACACAACCAAATTGACAAAGGCACTATCTCAGCAAAGTCAAGATATTATCTTCATATTTAAATTGTAATGCAAGTTTTAAAAGAACCATCCTAAAATTAAAGTACACAAATCAATCTCACTGACACAAGGCAGAGGGTTATTATTAACACTCTGAATCTGTATAAAGCCTATAAAAGGGAGCTCAAAGGCCAACAATTTAGAAACGTTTAGTCAGAACTATTCTTCAGAAAGGAACACTAAATATGGTGAATATGAGTATTCCCATCACCACAGGAGGGTGTTCTACTGGAAGAAGAGAATGGCTCACCATATTTTTCCATAGTTTGTATGAAATATATCTTAGAAGTATCCATATCTCCAATTCCATGTGTGCCAAACAGCTTTCTGATTACTAACTAAGCTATATGGGGCTTACCAGAGACAGATACAATACAGTTACTGTTGTGATTCATTAATTAGGATTATAGTTTAAACATTAACATTTTTTGTGATTTTGGTTAGTGTTAGCTCCAAATGCTTATTAAATTTGAGTTTCTAGAATTAAGAGCTTGGAACAAGAATTTGGAAGGTGCTAACACCACAATAACAGAGACACCCTGAAAGGCATAATTCTCAACTGGCCTTACTCTTGGGTCTTGAGTCATTCTCTAAGTTATTACATGGATTTAAACAGATGACAAGAGGTTCCTTGGCACTAAGTATACTTTAATTACCAAGTTGTCACATAAGAGAAGTCTGCTTTAATATCAACTAAGCATAGATTTACCTTACCATGTTAAAATAATTCCGAATTTTGGTCCCCCGGTCAAGGTCCCAAATAAAAATGTTCCCATCATGACCTGCCGAAAGTATGATCTTTTGATCAAATGGATGTGCTTCCAAAACAAATACTTCATCATCATGTCCCTGTGACAAAATCAATGTTAAAAATGAAAAGCAACACTGAGTATCTGGCTTATTTGGTTAAAAGATCTCGGGAGTATGCTATCAATCTGATTCAGATGAATTCATGTATGCAAATTTAACAGCATTTACTACATGCATTCTATAAGAAACAGTTTAGAGTTCCTTATATATTTAAATGCTGATTTCATAAAATATTCAATAGAGAGAAGACCTGAAAAGGTGTTTAAAATAAAGACAGTCAAAATCAGTTACAGTTCATTAACCAGGTCCCTGAAGTGGAATTCTTATTTCTAGGACTCTGCTATTAAAAGGTTACAAAATATGTGACAAACAGAATCTTTTATTAACACCCAATTCTAACATAGTGATAACAGACAAACCTTCATTATTCTTCATCCAGCACTCTCTATCACTGGTATTCATATTGTATCGTGGGAGGCCCCATGATATATTCAAACAAGCTATAGTTTGTCCTTTTTACCTTTATCTATTTTATAGTTGAAGGTTTCATCTAATATGCTATCTGAAAAATGGGTTTGCTGCTAAAAAAAAATAAGTTTGAAAACCAATGCTCATATGTTCCCCTGACAATAAATCAAGTAATATCAGTATCTCTATAGACCTAAGAACAGGAGTCTGCAAACTATAAACTTCAAGCCAAATCTAGCCCCGGGATGTTTCTGGACATACAGTCTGAGAGCTAAAAATGGTTTTTACATTTTTTAACAGGTTGTAAAAAATGAAAGAATATGCAACAGAGACCATATGTGGCCTGCAAAGCCTAAAATATTTACTATATGGCCTCTTAAAGAAAAAGTTTGCCAAAACCTGATTTAGATCATTGTTGATTTTCCTAAACTCCTGACTGGAGAGTACATCTTTAACAATAGGCTCAAAGTCTTAGAAAAACATGCAGGACATCCTGAAATTGGATTTTACTTAGGAACACGTCAGCATATTACACATCAGGGGCTTCTAGAAATGATCATATATTGTGAACCTAAAAAGTGCATTTTATCCCAAATCATTGTATACAAAAATAGAATATCCTACCATATTACCATTATGGACAAAAATATAAAAGTAACTTCAGAATGGCTCAAAATGAAAAGTGGAAGATGAGGAGGTAAAATCCATTACAATAAATATCATCACAAAACTTTTTCCCAATGACTACCAAAGATCTTATTTATTTATCATAACAAAATCTCTTGCTGAATATCCAATTTGATATAGTAAATACTTTCTCAGTTTCCTAACCAGTAAATAATAAAATTACACTGTTAAACTCAAATGATAGTAATACAACTACATTAATGTACATTAGGAAAGAGAGGCTTTTAAATAGGGGGTTGCATTTTTGGCCAAAATGACATAGTCACTGGGTCATGGGAAACAAAACCTAGTCAGCTTCAGTAATGTCTTAAGATTTATCACCTGCCCTATTTTTATTTATCAAGCACACCTCTATTTCCACCACTACCACACAATCCAAATTATCATCATGGCCCATCCTATCACAGAATCCTACAGTGTACCCAGAGTCATTCTTATCTCATTCCAATCTATTCTGTCTACTCTATTGCTAGAATTACAGGGTATTTTTCAAAAGCAATAGCAAAGGCATGCTATTCCTTTGCTTTTAAACCTTTTCATGGTATCCTGTTGGTCTCAGGATAGATCCTGCAAGACCTTGTATGGCCTGGCCCCTGTCCATTTCTCCAGTCCTATGGGGTGACACTCTTTCTGCTCTCTGTGCTGTAGCCAAAAATTGGCTTTCTTTCTCCTCCTTTCTACCTCAAGACCTTTGTACATGCGTTTTCCTCTTCTTAGAGGGACCTTTCAACCTTCTCACATGTGTAATTTACCAAATATTTATTGACCACACTGAGACAGAAAATAAACAAACAAATAAACACAATAAGAAAATATCAGGTAGTGATAAACACTATGATGAAAATAAAGCAAGACAATGACTGGGAGGCTACTCTAGATTGTTTGATCAGGGAAGGCCTTGTCAAGGAGGTGACATCTAGGTTGAGAGCTACAAATCTTAACCCAAACTTCACTTCCTCAGGAAGCTTTTTCTGAACCTGCCAGACCAGGTTTGGTCATCCTATTAGAAACTTGCTTTGCACTTTTCTTTCTTAGCATTTATTTATTAAATGCTTGTTTCTTTTTTAAAAATTTATTTATAAGCTGTAAACTCCAGGAGGATGGGGACCCTTTAATTTAACATTTACTCCTAACTCAACAGTTGGCACAGTGGATACTCAGTAAGTATTTGCTGAATGGAAGAACTTTACGTCCTAGTTAAGACCCTGACATACAAATTGTTAACACATAAAACATAAATTCTATACCAAAACTAAGCAGATTTGACTGTTACAAGGACTAAAAATAGTCTGTTCTAAAATTTCTTCATTAAAATTCACTGGAAACAGATGACCCATGAGTCAGCCCATGGGAAGTGTACCACTAAAGAGAACTCTAAATTAAGATATTTATTAAGACAGAATTTTATAAAACCAATGGCTACATCATGGCCTTTGAAGCTGTGATTTTTAGAGATAAAGACCTGCAGCCACTGGCCACATGTGGCTACTAAGCATCTGAAATGTGGCTAGTGCAAATTGAGATGTTCTATAATTGTAAAATATACACTAGATTTCAAAGATTTAGTATGAAAAAATGTGAACAATTTCATTAATATGTCATATTAATTACATGTTCAAATGTTACTATTTTAGATATACTAGGTTAAATAAAATATATTAAAATTAATTTTACCTGTTACATTTTACTTTTTTATTGTGGCTACTAGGAAAATTAATATTATATACATGGCTCATATTATATTTTTATTGGACTGTGCTGACATAGACAAACATTTCCTAGTAAGTAATAAAGCAAACAGTATAGGTTTTTCCACACATATTAATAGAAACTTGTATCAGGGAACAGGGAGAGCCAGAATGAGATAAGTATTGATTTAACAGATAAAAGGAAGAATCTAAAACTCCCCTAACACAGTGTTAGGGTTTTACTTAGGAAGGAGGACTTGGGAGGTATATGAAAGATCAACTGCAAATCCTCCCAAAATTAAACTAATCTTTAGAAACCTCAGAGGTCTTAGAAAAGATTATCTCACATAGGCATCAAATAAGGATGATACTATGGCATACAACAAAGAAATGAGTCATGAGAATTGGTATCTAGTCCCTATCATTTACTACTGTGTAAACCATATGGCAATCACTTGGCCCTTCTGAAAGTACTTATGAATTGATAATTGAAGCAGATAGGAAATAGGCTTTTAAGTAGAGTTCAACTATGACAAATTCCTTTTTTTAAAAGAAAGAAGGAAAGACACCATTTTCTCCTACTTCTTCCTCTTACCTCTACTTCTTGCATAAACTAATCCCCAAAGGTAGAATACAGGTTACCCTTGTTAAAATAAAGTCAGCTCTACCCTTAAAACATTAACAACAAAAAATCCCAACTCACGCTAAAAACAAAATAACTTACATACCCTTGACCACATATGATAACATAATGCGTAAATAAATATCAGACTTGGAAAGGATCTTAAGAAGTTTTCATACTTGCTTTTAGCAGCTACACCATGTGCCATCCCTATTTTGTTGATATGTCAACAGAGGTACCTTGAATAATTAATTCTCCAAAGGACAGTAAGCCATAGAAAGTAAACTAGAACACTTAAATTTCCTGTCTTCTAGAATAATGCCCTTTTTGACCATTTTAATTATTCCAAAAATAGAGTACTTACGGATAAAGTATGAAGAAGTTGGCCTGTGACAGAATTCCATACTTTCAAAAGGAAATTGTTCACTGCAGTAATAACTGTGGTATCATAGCGATCCCAGGCCACCATAGTCACCTTAAGTTTAGTGACCTTGTCTTCTCCAGATGGCAAATTATTCCTAAACAAAATGATATCAGGTTCATAAATTTTGAACAAAGGTGCATCTAACAGAGCAAATTATGGCAAAAATCTCTCCAGGAGCATGCAACTTTTTAAATTAAAAACTCCTAAACTATACTTTTAACTATTAATGAAATAAAATAATAAGAGTAACACATAGGGTAATACCCATAAGCTTATTTTAGGGAGAAAAAAACCCACAAAATGACAAAAATTTTGTAGTTAGTTACATGAGAACGAGAACAAAAAAGTGAAATTAGAAAGGAATCTGCAGATACCTTGAAAAATAAAGTACAAGGTTAGATTGGCTACCAGAAAATATGAAGAAACCATATAATGGACATTTTATTCTTAAATATTCATTTTTGAAACTAAAAGGTCTTATAAAAAAGCAGTAAGAAATTCAGTAACTTTTGCTTTAATTGAATGACATTATCAGTAACTGACTATGACCACAAAGTTGGTTCTATATTGTTATTAATGGGAAGATAATTAATTTCCCGGTCATACCCTAAAGGAATTGCAGTATCCTAAAGAGGAATTATATATCTTCCAATGAACAGTGAAGATGATGAAACAGAATTCTGATTAATTGTATTTATAATGTCAAGTAGGAATGTTAGCAATATGAAACATAAAGGTATCCTCAGTAAGTCAGAGAAATATCTAAACATACGATGACATTTAATAGGGGCAATCCTCAAAGTAGAAAATAGTATAAATAGATATAAAAAATGACTCATACAAAATCAGGGCAGAGAATGATTATATGGGCATTAGTAAAGCACAGAGACCTTTGGATCACAAGAGACCAGAATTTTCAATGAGTCAGCTATGTTCCTATCATCCAATCTGTCCACCAACAGCAAAAGGCAATAGTGCTTAGAGACTATATACAGATGCAAACTTCACATCTACCAATTAACTCCAAATTAAAAAGATATTTATTTTCATAATTAAATAGAATTCAATAATGTAAAACATACTATACCATATGAGAACCACTAAAATATCTAACATCCAATCTTACCCAGTCATTTTAGTAGCCATATCTAGCACTATACTCTTCCACTCTTGTTGCTGATATTGCCAAATTCTTGCCGTTCCATCTCTACTTCCACTAACAAATCTTAAACTGCAAAGAAACAGTTAAAATATCCTTATTATCTCCCTCTAAAATGGAAATCACTATTTTTCTAATTATAAAAGTAATACATTCATCCTCATATACTTCTGCGGAGAATAAAAATGGTACACTTTGTAAAACAGTTTGGCAGTTCCTCAAAATGATAAACAGTACCATATGACTCAGCAATTCTACTCCCCCATAAATATACAAGAGCAATGAAAACATAAGTCCACACAAAAACTTGTACACGAATATTCATGACATTATTCATTATATGCCAAAAAGTGGTGACAACCCAAATGTCGATCAACTGATAAATGGATAAACAAATTGTCGTATATCCATACAATTGAATACTGGACAGCCACAAAAAGGACTCCAATTCTGATACATGCTCCAACATGGATGAATCTTGAAAACATTATGCTAAGTGGAAAAAGTCACAAAAGACCAAATATTGTATGAGTCCATTAATATGAAACATCCAGAATAGGCAAATCTATAAAAACAAAAAAGTGGATTAATGGTTGTTCAGAGCTGAGGGTGGAGGTGTAAAAAGATTGGGGATTGAAAGCTAAAGGGTATAATATGGGAATTCTTTTTAGGGTGATGACAATGTTCTAGGGATATGGATTAAGAGATGCAAACTACTATGTATAAAACAGATAAGCAACAAGGATATAGTGTACAGCATGAAGAAATATAGCCATTATTTTGTAATAACCTTAAATGGAGTATAATCTATAAAAATATTGAATCACTATGTTGTACACCTGAAACTAATACAGTATTATAAATTAAATATACTTCAATTAAAAAATAATAAAATAAAATTGATCGTAGTGAAGGTTGCACAACCCTGTGAATATACTAAAAACATTGAATTTTATGTGGAATATATCTCAATAAAACTGTTATAAAAATACATTCATTAACCTATAAATCTATCACTGTTCATAATTTAGTTTCCATTCTTTCAGACTTTATTAAAGACATATATATATACTTAGATATTCCCCCTATGGAAAATAGAATTACACTACATATAATGTTTTATAATGTTTTTCTTTAAGTGTACAGTTTGACCCCTGAACAATGTAGGGATTAGAGGCACCGACCCCCACACTGCCACACAATCAAAACTTTGCGTGTATATTTTGACTCCCCCAAAGTTAAATATTATTAGCCTACTGTTGACCAGAATTACCAATAACATAAACACTTGACTAACACTTATTTTGTGTGTTATATGTGTATCTACATATATTTTATACAATCATGACATACCTTTCTCTTAATTTTTTTGATATTTCTAGGCTACATGGTTTGTCTGAGTTTTTTCAAATTGTCACAAATCTCCAAAATTTTCCCTAATGTATTTATTGAAAAACAATCTGCATAAGTGGACCTGCACAGTTCAAACCTATGCTTTTCAAGGGTCAACTGTATTTTGTAGATATATTTCTATGTTTACAAATATAAAAACTACCATCACTTTCAATAAATGTTCAACAATACGGATGTATCAAAATTTATTTAATCAACCTCCTAATGATGAATATTTTTACTGTTTCCAGTCTTTGCCATTATAAATAATGTTGTGATGAATATCTCTATACACATCTTTGTAAAACCTTATATATATATCTTTGCTGAGTCAAAGGGTAGGCACATTTTTTTTTTAAAGAAAGAAAAGCTTTATTCTGTCTCAACTTCAGGTTTGGCCACAGAGGCACACACTGGGAGCTGTCAAATCAATGACATTTTCCTAGTATAACAGTATAAAGGACTCTTTCATGAAGAATTTATACTCTCTTCCTGAATCTTTTCTCCCTTATATTCCCCCTTCAGGGTAGGCACATTTTGAAAGCTTTTGACATACTGCCAAATTATTTCCCTGAAAAGTTTTTTTAAAAACAATTTACAGTATCATCAAGGCTGTGGGGGAGTGTCTATTTTCCCTAAACCCTTGTCAATATCGGGTGTTATCATTCTTCAATATCTTGTCATTCTGAAAGAAAAAAATTGTTACTGTTATTCTAAATTGTATTTCTCTGATTATTAGTAAAATTGGACATCTTTTGATGTATTTACTGGCCACATAACTAATTAAGATAAAATAATGCTTCTCATTTAAGGAAAAAGGCAAAGAATTAAAAAATTCATATACTCCTAGAATGAAAGAATAGTAGCTGTACAAACCTTCCAGTGTATAGCTCAGTAGGGTGCAATAAACCAACTTAAAAATTATTTTAAGGATTTTTCATTCCTAATAAAAACATCACTCTTTGTGGACCATCATTATTTACTCTCGCATTTAACAAAGATGAACACATTCATCATAGTAATCACCCAGTGTTTGAAAAATATTTAATAATAAAACATGGTCACCCATATAAAGTCTTTATAGACAGATAAGGATACAAATTTATGCTAAGTGGTTGAATTTTTAAATCTATTCTAGGTCAATTTCTAGGCCAGGGCAGAAGATTATCACCTTCTGGGGACCAGACATTTGAGAGGGTACATGAATACCTGTATATAATTTCTGAGTTTACAGACATAGGAAATTGTGTATCATATGAGTAGTAAAGACAGTAAGCGATACAGATGCTCAAAGGAAGAAAAGACAGCTAAAATCTCAAGCAGTCAGGAAAGGCTTCAGGTAGGGTATGAACCTTAAAAGGAAGATAGAACTTAGAGAAGAAAAAGAGACAGGAGGGAGAAGGAAAATAAAAAGGAAGGAGAGCAGAAGGGAGAGGGAGGACATAGGTGGGATAGAAAAGGAGTGAAAGGAAGTAGGGTATGATTATTTCTGGTGTGAGGTAAAGTATAAGTGAAAGAATGGATAACAGAATGTATATGGGATGTAATAATAATGATGACTAAATCAATTGGGCTGGATCTAAGTATTTAAATGGGTAATAGTAGATAAGAAAAGAATGTAGGTCTAAGTCAAGTTGAAGAGAATTCTGAATGCCAGGCTAAAACATTTGAGTTCTATAAACAAAGAGAAAACACTAAAGATTTCTGAACAGGGCAATGTTCATCTGACAGAGATGGACAAGATACATTTAGAAGGGAAAAGAAAACTGAAGGTAATGGGTCAAATAATGGAATTCTTGACTAAGATGGGTGATAACAGAAATGGAAAAAGGAAAATCACTAATAAAGGAAGAACTGATAGACTATGGCTACTACTTAGATGGGAGCTTAGAAGAGCTGGGGTAAGCATGTCATCAAAGACAGACAAGGGCTTTCAGCCTAAGTGACTGGACAGAAAAAAAAATGTAGTAGAAGTAGTGTTTTCTGAAGAAATACAGGTAAAATATGTGAAACATCTGTTTATATAGATATGTACTACATAGTTACCTGTCTCCATTGTTACAGAACTGAACAGCAACAACCTTGTCCTAAAACATAAAACAACAGATTTTTGGTTAGAATTAATTTATTTTTAAAATGAATAAAGTACTCTTTCCGTCATATTCACATATGAATGTATCATGGAGTAGATTTTTTAATGCTATAATTTTCTTTAAAAAAACCCTCTAATTTTCTTTAAAAAATTAATGAAGGCTGAAACAATACATTAACTAAGGAGGAATACTTATCAGCAGTAATTTGAGACAAACCAGACATAAGCAAACCTGTTTCTAAACCATAATCTCAAGAGACAGATAGTTCTGAATAGATGATAGTTTATTATATTCCCCATAATAAGACAGCACACTAATCTAAAACGCCAACTTAAAAAAAATTCATTTAATAGTAGTTGAATTAAATTCCTCACTTAACGTTTTTTTTTAATTTTAGAAAACAAATCAATAATGTCCTGTTTCTTACATGGTTTATTTAATTATTTTACAATGAATTCATTTGACCGTCTTTAGGTTCTATAATTTAGATACTGTTGTTTGAACCTTCCTTTACAATGACTAAACTATACTTTTACAAATATGATGTGCATTGTAGTGATTATATTATAGTAATATACCTTCAAATGTTGTAAACATTTTGACAAACCACAATTATTGAACTACATTTGAACTTAATTTTTTAATTTTTTTTTATTTGAACTTAATTTTTAATAAAAAGCTCAGATATTAAATGTCTTCGTATTTATTTTTTCATTTTAAAAACGTATTAAACCGTCTTCATACGTTCAGACGTATCTGTGATTCACACTGTTCCATGATTTCACTGAGTATTTATCTGACAGATTCGGGATTCTCACTGCCAGTTGCAATAACTGATTTTAGATGTTCTGGAAGGACATCTTACTTTCAATGACTAACAGCCGCCACTGATTTCAACAGGGAATGTTTAAGTTTTCTGATTTTTTCTTAGCTGGGCCCTTGCCAAAAAAACCCTACCAATCAGTTTTTCTTCATCTTCCCCCCCCTCAATTATTTCCCATTCATTTATTACCTCCTCCTCTCTCAGCTCTCAATAAATTTGACTGCACTGTATACACACCTTGCTTGGGTGGTAACTGTAAAGATGCCTCCTTTGTGTGCTCTAGCACAAGTGGATTTTTCCCACTGGATAGTCTCAGATTGAGATCTTTATATATTTCCTAAGTTTTTCTCTTTCACAATTTACATAATATTCCAGGATTTTAGTATCTAGGAATAAGTAACAGCAAGGTGAGAGCTCAGCTAGGTTCAGTAACTTTTCATAAGGAGAATATCCAATTATGTTTATATGGTAAGACAAAAGCAGGAGGCTGTTTCCAAAAGCTCAAGGAAAAGGTTTCTAACAGGGGTCTCTTTTACTACAAATTTCAGGAACATGATTGATTCTGGAACTCACAAAATATCTTTTTTTAAAAGTCATCTTTCAGGGAAATTATGTGTGTTTTATTGATATGTACTAATACTATTCCAAATAAAGGGTCAATAGTAGTAGGAACAGTAACAGTAAGACTTGTAAAGCTGAGTACTTTCAAATGCTGACTATGCAGCTTTGACAATGAGGAACATGAGATATACAGTGAGCTGAAACAGAAATACTCCCATATTCAACAGTAAATAATTACCTGGAGAAGGTAAGGAAATAAACAGAAGGAAGAAGTGAAAGGTACACAGGGATATGAATAAACAGTAGTGGCTCCAAGATTCCTGAAAATGTCACAGGAGAGTGGAAAGAGCTTGGGAGGAAAAATGCCAGGCACCAATGGCTGTCACCCCAGCATAAAATTGTCCCCTGTATGGAAGGATGTTTTTGATAACTAAATGGGATTAGATTTCAGGAGTCTGATGGCATTCTCAAAATAATCAAACTAAGATCAATGAGCTAAATTCAGTAAAAAGAATTTTTTCCTAAGACATACTGTAATGTGTCTTTTAATAAGTGTATAGGCTTCGAAGTAACACTTATATAATTAATAAAATAAAGCAAGCTAGAAGAGGATTTTTGTAAATTATTACTGTAATATATATTTTTCCCTTCCCATACAGTCAGATAGAAATTGTCTTAAATACTACAACCATACTAAATCCAGAATTTCACACTGATCTTCATTACTAAAGAGACATCTTACCATATAGGTTTCAGTACCAATCTATATTAAATTAGGGTAGAGATCGGAAAAAAAGAAATAAAACCAATTTTCCAGGGGTGTTTAAAAAGAAAGCAACATATTTAAGTTTCTCATTTTGTTCTTACCGTATGTGACTCTAATTCAGCAATTTTCTCAGGGCTCTCAGAACCCAAATAATATATTCTAATCACATGGTCGGTGCTACCTGTTGTAATGAACATACCACCTAGAGGATTAAAAAACAAACAAACATTGTACCAAAGAATTTTAAAAACCCTCTGATGGCTTCCTTAGTTATACATTACCTTGCTAATTAAAAAGCCTTCAAGAAACATAAGGTTATTTTCTAACCATTAAAGACATATTAACATTTCTGAGGAAAAATAAGTAAAATTCAAGAAAAACAAGAGGAATATTTAAAGAACAACTATACCATTCACCCAACAAAAATCCACCAACTATACACTAAATACAGGCCTTTGGATCATAAACATTAAAAGCGTTGAGGAATTCGTTTCTTCATATTTTATGTAAAAACATAATGTTCCAAAATTATTTATAAAATAACCTATATCTACAATTCTCTGTATAGTGGCTACAGTAGTTGAGTGTGAAAACTCAGCAGCTTTTGGGATGATGAAAAAAATTCTAGAGATGGATGGTGGTAATGTATGTAGAACAATGTGAATATACTTAATGCCACAGAACTGTACACTTAAAAAAAGTTCTTAAAATGGTAAATTTCGTGTTATATTTTACCACAACAAAAAAGAAAAGGTTAACCAGCACATAATCCTTAGCAGTAGAAAAGCACTGTTTACATACTGTGAACATGTCTTCTACATGGAGCCACTGTACATGTTTTCTGAAAAGTCAGGGCAGGATTTTAGTGTTGAATTGTGTATGAGTATTGGGGGAAGGCTGTACTTTTTACCAACTAAATTCTGTATTATATAAAAACATATTAATTGTAAATAAGAAAACAACTCAAAATCTATTACATGTTAATTAGAGTCTACAAAGGTCTGTCTATTATAACATATGGTTCACATTTTTAGCATGTTTCCATTAATTCTCAAACATATGCATTTTTTCTCCACAAAATTAAAAAATATTTTACAGTTGAAAAATCTTTTATAACTGGATTATTCAATATTTTAGATACTCAAAACATTCAATTTTTACACATACCAGAGCTGAAAGATGAACAAGATATCTGAACTCCAGGTCTAGATCTCTCAGTAAATTTCACTGGGCGATCTCTAAGAGAAAAGTAAAATGTTTTTATTTTTCATCATGTTCATTTAACGTGCAAGAATTTTAGCACACTGCTAGATATTGACAGATTTATCATCAATATTATAGAAACCACAAAACTGAAGTAGTAAGTACTATTCCCATTATTGAAGTTAAAAATACATTTAAACTTACAAATATACTTTATGCTATCAGTATAATTATGTTAGCTTTACAAAGAAATTACCATGTTACTTACTACCATCATGAAGAAAGGTTCAAAGTGTTCTTACCAGAGTAAGAAATGAAACAAATACTCCTTATCAAAATTTTGTGTATAAATTAAATAGTCTCTTCAACATTGGTTTCATAAAAAATTTATTCTAAAATCTCTAACATCTAATTGAAGTAGGTATGGATATGTACATACACACTCATACATATATAAATTTATATACTTACATACATGGACTATCAAGAATCTCTCAAAGTGATAAAGAAAAATTTCTAACCCAATTTTAAACTTACTTAAACTTCATTGTTTTTACATGCCATTGCCAGAAACAGATAGTTCCGTCAGCACCAGTAGAAGTGAGGTATCTGGTTGTGCCTTTAGTTGATGGACAAAACTGGAAAAAAAATTAATTAAAATAGAAACCTTTCATGTTCAAGCTTAATTTCAGTTTCAAGAAATTAGTTATTTAAATTTCCTAGATTAATGAATACCTTATAAAATTTGAAAATATCAAAAAACTAGAAAAGTCATTCATTGAATTTAGGATAAAATATTTTAGCCCTAAAGATAATTGTTTTAAAATTATTCAACATCACACTTTAATATTATTATTTTACTACTTTTAATGGAGAAAAACAAAGTCATTACTAGTTAAACCATTACAAATCTGCTGAATACACGCTTATATAGCAACCATATAAATTTTTTATAGTTCACATGAAAAAGGCATGCATCAGAAGTAAGTCTAAAACAGTGATAAGGAAGTTAATGTCTAAGTATTGGGTTTTAACATTTTACTTTAATTTCAATGAAGTATGATAGAAATTTCGCCATTCTTAAATTTAAATCATCTTCATGTGTTTTAATGGATAACATAAAATAGGTCAAATGTCTGTATGTATCATTGTGGAAAAAAGAGATTAAAAAATATACTTGAGTTGCCAATTTAAAGTATGACTACTATCTGATGGTCTTTATCATGTAGGATTCTCAGGCTCTAACTCTCAGTATTTTACAGGTCCTCAGAAGAGAATCAGAGAAGGGAAAAGCCACTAGGCTCCTGATACCTGGGACACAGGAAAAGGTTGAAAATCAAACCAGGGTCTCTAGCATGCTCATGAGCTTTAAAAATCCCAAATAGGGAATTCCCTGGCAGTCCAATGGTTAGGAATCGGAGCTTTCACTGCCATGGCCCAGGTTCAATTCTTGGTCGGGGAACTAAGATCCTGCAAGCCGCTCAGCATGGCCAAATAAATAAATAAAAATTAAATTAAAAATTTTAAAAATAGGGTTTCCCTGGTGGCACAGTGGTTGAGAGTCCGCCTGCTGATGCAGGGGACATGGGTTCGTGCCCCGGTCTGGGAAGATCCCACATGTCACGGAGCGGCTGGGCCCGTGAGCCATGGCCGCTGAGGCTGTGTGTCCAGAGCCTGTGCTCTGCAACGGGAGAGGCCACAACAGTGAGAGGCCCACGTACCGCAAAAAAAAAAAAATTCATTTGTAGAACAAAAAAACAACAACAAAGAGGTCCATGGATCTCTAGGGCACTTACACACATAAATCAAATGAGACAGAAACTAGCAAATGAAACTATGAAGGAGCCAAACAGTTCCATAAACATTTCCAGTATAAACAAATATTCATATTTTTTATGTTGTATGAGACTATCTCCAAATTCCAGAAACAGTCTGTCAGATAGGATGGTGGGAACACAAGTAACTAGTAATATTCCAAAACAAAATCCAAAAAATAATTTCAACTAATCAAAAATTTGACATAAAAATGTTCAAATCCAATATATGTTGAATCTAATTCTTGCTAGGGCCTCATAAACAGGTTATATATTATTTAAATAACACACAAAAAACTGATTGGCATATTTATTAGTGATTAAAGAACAAAGAAAAGTGAATGGGAGTAATTATCTCATCCACAAAAGTAACCTGCTTGACCAAAATAAAAGACAGTGTCAGAAGGATTCCTCTGTTTTGCTGTCAACACAAAGAAGAGAACAAAGTTCTTTGGGGAGTATCCAGGACTTTCACTACCAACATCTGGTAAAAACACTATATGGACAAATATTTAAAAACTCAATGTACTGTATGTCAAACATCTAGTTGAAATAAGAAATGACTGAAACTAAGAATAAAAATTTCCCTAATATTAAACTACACATACACACACACACACACACACACACACACACACACACACACAAAATCTGACCTGATAAACATTTTGCATTAAATATTAACACAAAGTATGCCAATATTCAAATTAGAAGCTACTTATATCCTGCCTAAAAGGTACTGGTGTTGTTCCTTAAGGCAATTCCGTCTTTTCCCTTCTTCACAAATACAAATGAGATAAAGAAGATGTCTTACACTACATTTGAAAAAACTTTTCAATGACCTTTTTACTTATTTCTAAAGGGAACAGATTTATATGAAAAGGGAACTTTAAAAAATACCTGT
The DNA here is from genome assembly GCF_937001465.1 of Orcinus orca. Lineage (NCBI taxonomy): Eukaryota > Metazoa > Chordata > Mammalia > Artiodactyla > Delphinidae > Orcinus > Orcinus orca. The sequence continues at coordinate 69,622,277 of NC_064580.1, forward strand.
CTGCAAGGTAAGGACAAAGCCCTTAAGAAATCAATATTTTTCTGTTGCCATTCTTTGTATAATCCACACGATGTAACAAAAAACAAGAGAATTCTCATTCTTATTACATCTACTAGAGGTATCTTTTTATTTTTCTTACCTGTATGGAAGTAATAGAAGCTGAATGTCCCTGAAGGACTGCAACTGGTGCACAAGTTCGAAGACACCACACTCTTACAACTTTATCACAGCTGCCTGCGGCAATGAGAGTGTTTTCATAGTTAACAGCCATGTCAGAAATTTCAGCAGAGTGCCCTCGAAGTGTAGCAAGAAGGCGCCCATCATCTGTTGCCCAAATTTTCACCAAACAGTCATCTGAACCCTACAGCAACACAAAAGGACAGAAGATTTACAATAAAGCAGAAATTCGCCCCCTCCCCCCACAGAAAAAGCAAAAACAAAGGAGAATTTTATTAAGTTACTTCTAAGCCTTTACTTTTTAGTCTCTTTTCTTCATGTAACATGGAGCGAGTAGAAAATATAAAATATGTCCAAATGACAGCACTGACAAAGCACTGTCCAAACTGATAATGGCATATGTGAATAACTCCTCAAAACTACTACCAATCCTGACAACTCAAAATATTTTTTACTTTTGAGTGATTTGGCATTAACTATCTCTGTCATTATTTCTTTCCTTACACCTGACAGCCTTTTTTCTTAATTGCTTGAATATTTTTTTCTCTATAAATACTTAAAACTTTAACCTAAAATCTACATGCAAACATGAGACTTTGTTAATAATCTCTGGGGAATATTGTGTGGAACTTCCTACTGAGAATTTCAAGAGCTTTAAATAGTAAAAAGCAATTCTACTGTGGTAGATAAGCTATTTAATAATTATCTGTTTATAAAAAGATGAAAATCATCATCATCATCAACACCCATATACTTAGGTGATGCATTTTGGAGTCATGAAAACATCAATGGAAGAGTCTGTAATGAACTCCAAGAAGTCGAACTTCTCAAAATACAAACCACTTCCTTTGTTGTAGCCTAGGAATTTAAAAAGAAAATTATGCCAGTACCTACACTTCTACATTAACTTAGTACTGAAACAATGAGACTAAGCCTTTACTTGGAAATATTAGTGTGCTACAATTTTGTACTCTAAAGCACACAATATGATCTGGTTATTAACAATCCAATTTTAAAAATAATTACTATTGAATTCAAAGAGAGATATATACAATAACTGTAATCTTCATTACTAAACATGTAGTTCAACTATTCAACTATAAGGATGATGTAATCATTAATTAAGCAGAACTGGCACCAATAGAAAATGCATTTTAATAAATGTTTGCTAAAAGGGAATGAAACCAATTGAGTAGATAAACTTGTTTCACATAAATTAACCACCTCTAGAATATAAGGCCTCCTGAAGATTTATTTTTTTAAAATTAGATTTCCCAAATATAGGTCATTATAGTTCATCCATTTACTTATATAGAAAGAGAAAAGATTTTCAATTTCCACTCATCTTTTCTTGCATGCATGTGTCTAAAAAGGAAGAACTGCTTACAAAGCATAATTCAATGCCATGAAGCCTAGCTTCCATTGTTGTAAATCTCTAATATGCTATAGTATCATTAATTTTAAACTCACTGTAAAAATTCTTCTCCCACTTCGGTCAAATGCTACACAGTAGACAGATGACAAGTGCCCCAGAATTCTCTTATGCATCTTAATGTGCTGGTAAGCAGATGAAGGGAAAATATGGCTGAAGCGACTACATCCGGTTAATTGCCTGGCAGAGGTGATATTCACTGAAAAACAGAAAACAGGGGATTCACTTCTTAAAACCTAAAAGTGAAAACTACATTTAACATGAAGTTAAATCATCAGTATTATGATGAAACAAAACAGGGTACACACACCATGGCAATTCTACGCTGTGAGAAGTCTAAATTCCATCACACATTTCATGATTTTATGAACTCAAGTTCACTACCACAAAGCACTAAGAGTACTCTTCTTTCAAATCCCAGAAGTCTGATTTTCTGTTTACCTTACTATGGTTTCCCAAGTACAATCCCATTTTGCCTTTCTTGGTATACTTCAGTCAAAGACACTGTAACTTTAAATATATATAGGTAAATCTTACCATAACATGAAAGAATTTTAGAATAAAAACGGTATTTGGTTAAGTATAATACATCTTAAAATGTATATAGGAAATTTTATGAACTCCTGTCCTACCTTCTCACACCCATCCACCCTGTAAACAGCTGCGCCTAAAAATTCAAGAGTAATACAAGAGATTTATACAGTAAAAAGAGGAAGGAAACTATAACACCACATAGATTTTCAGTAACAAACAATCCTTTCTAGACTTGTCTATAGGTTCTCCCCCTTTTTGGTTTCAGAAACTATAGACTCTCCCTCTAATCAATGAACTTTTGAGAATTCATCTCTTATAAGGTCATCTTAGATCCTGTCTCCTTTTTTGTTTGTTTTGTGTTCTAATTTTCTTAAAAAGCAGCCAGAATAAAGCATAAATCTGCAAAATTCTCCTCCAAATACCACCTGGATTCTACTCATTTCCCTAAAACGAAGATCTTGTTCCCTATAAGGATATACAAGCACCTACTTGCTCTGTGACATTCCACCAGTCTTCCCTTATACACTGAAAGTATTCAGCATCCAACATATTATATTTTAATCAAAACATAGAAGCCTTAAAAGTTAGAGTGACCTTGAGGCAAGGCAAAATTTTACCATACTTCATAATAATATAGTATAAATAATAATAGCTTTATGTTGAAACAAGGCAAAATTAAGGCAAGAATTGAGTTGTAGCTAGATTAGTACGATTAGAAGCATGCCACAATCAAAAATAAGAAACCTTTCAACATCTCAATCTTAAGAGCAATGAAGTCTTTTTCAGGCAACGGTCGATCCACTGGCCATCTCAAACTGATAAAATGACAAAAATTGAATGATGAATAGAAAAATCCAACTTTGAATGCAAATCATAAGAACACATTAGAAATCTTAATATTTATGTCGAGATGCTGAATAAATAATGGTGGAAAATCCATAAGTATCAGTACTAGGTAAGAGGTTTCCTTTTTGGCAGTTGCTTCCCATGTCAACCTCTAGAAATGGCCACAACTCTAAGATGGGAAGAGCAGGCACCGTAAATTTTGGACTTTAGCAATCTTCCCTCTCCAGTCAAACATTTCTTACTGCTCTGAGTTCCTTGAAACAATCAACCATTACTTCTGCTTTGCTTTTTTTACATTCATATTCTGTAAATATATAGAGGAAAAGGTGTGTTACTTTTAAGGAAGGATTTCTCAACCTTGGAACTATTGGCCTTTGGAAATTTGGGACTGAGGATTCTTTGTTGTGGGGGTTGTCTGTCTATTGTAGAATGTTTAGCAGCATACCTGGCCTCTACCCACCAGATGCTATTAACACCCCACCAACAACAACTTGTGACAAGCAAAAATATCCCCAGACATTGCCAAACATCTCCTGGGGAAAAACTGCCCCTGGTTGAAAACCAGTTTGAAGTTTAAAAACAAAAAACACCATCAATATGAAGAAAAATATCAGAAAAGCAGAGATAGAGAAAGAATCAGAATTACAGAATATATGATGGACTATTCTGTAAAAATTAATAATTAAAATATGAAAACTCCATCAATGTGGGACAATTTAGGAGCTACAAAGCAAAAAATATAAAATATGAATTTATAAGTAGATTATGATTTAAATTATACAAAAAACACATACATATATGTATAAAGACTAGAAAGAAAAATGAAACCAACTGCTTTGTGATAAAAGTATAGATTTTTTTAAGTTTCACTTAACACTCTTCTAATAATACATTTTTATCTTAAACACAAGTTTTCTATTAGGTTCTCTAGTCCACTAACAGCTATTCAAAAACTTCCTATATATGGTATATCGCATATTCGACAGCAGGATCATCAAATATTCCTTCTTTCCTATCTCAGCGATTTTTGTTTATTCATATAGCACCTGAGATGATAATATTTATACATTTTTCTCAGTCATTTGGTAATGTCAACAGGTCTTAGGCTCTATATACAATAAGGAGTTCTGTCAACACTCTTTTGCATGTATTCTCCATTTAGCCACTCTTTTTCAGTACTGATGCTTTTTGCTTTTCTTACATCTCTAAAGAATCCTTTATCAAGAACATTTTCTGAAATTTGTAATGGCTGATAACTGACTTTAAAAATACAATTAAAAAGAGTTCACTTTTGACCAATCCTTGAGTATTTTACTAGAAAGTAGATCTCATTCTTCTAGAATAAATATTATATAGCTCCTTCGGGGGAGAGGGATGCTTAGAGTCCTTTTCTCAAAAGTAGTAATTCCTTTCCTCAAAAGTAGTAATAAAATAAAGGGACACACACACACAATTATGACTGTGTTGTATTTAAATGTCTCTATCAAGATTACTATGAAAAGCTATATGCCAATAAAGTGGACAATGTGAAGAAATTGACAAATTCCTAGAAATGTACAATCTCCTCAAACTAAACCAGGAAGAAATAGAAAATATGAATAGACCATTGGTAACCAATCTAGTGGTTACCAATGGGGAAAGGAAAGGGGGAAGGGGCAAGTTAGGGATAGGGGATTAAGAGGTACAAACTAAAATGTATAAAATAAATAAGCTATGAGGATATATTGTACAGCAAAGGGAAACATAGCCAATATTTTATAATAACTATAAATGGAGTATAATCTATAAAAAATTTTTGAATCAGTTATACACCTGAAACTAATATTGTAAATCAACTATACGTCAATTAAAAAATAAATAAATAAAAATAAAACAGTCAAAAATAAAATAAGGGACTTCCCTGGTGGTGCAGTGGTTAAGAATCCACCTGCAAATGCAGGGAACATGGGTTTGATCCCTGGTCGGGGAAGATCCCACATGCCACGGAGCAACTAAGCCCATGCACCACAACTACTGAGCCTGTGCTCTAGAGCCTGCGAGCCACAACTACTGAGCCCGTGCACCACAACGAAGAGTAGCCCCTGCTCGCCACAACTAGAGAAAGCCTGCATGCAGCAACAAAGACCCAACACAGCAAATAAATAAATAAATAAAATAAAATATATACCCTTTTTTAAAAAAAATAAAAAATAAATATCTATCAAATGTACTATTTGAATGCATTGTTTCTTCTTCTATTATAAGCAGAATGCAAGATTAGAGATGAGCAATTTAAACTTTCACCCTAACAAAGTAGAAGGAAGTATTAATGAGAAACAACTACAAATAAATTTTTAAAAAAATCCCACAATCCTATGCCAATATATCCACTATTCATTATTGCAATCTCAATATTAAGCTTTCTAAAATCTACTGTATTTCAAAGGTATGTAATAAGTTTTAGTATATATAATTAATTACCTTGATTACTTATTTAAGTATTTCAAAAACACTATAAAGAGTAAACGTTATCTCAGCTTCAATTTACTAAGGAATGTAGCTCTCAAAGTTACAAAAGTGAAATGACAATACAACCCTCAAAACACTGGTTAGAACGGGGCAATCAATCAACATAATTTTAGTCAGAACAAAATGCCTGCTTCTCCATCCACTGTTGTTAAGGACCTGGCAACCTTGAAAAATAGTACACCTTAATTATGACACCTTTCTATCTGGGGAGCTGATACGGTAATAGTCAGTTTCGAACAATCAGCTACAGAGCATTTTCTCTTGAGTACTGATGTGAACATGCCAACCTTGTCTTGAAATACATTAAGAACTTTTGAGAAAAACATCTTTGATGTCACAATAATTTCTTTGTATTTAGCAATGCTGACAAATTCAATTAGTAGATAAACTAGTCAAATATACATACATATAAAATGTATTTAAATACGAAATATTACATTCAGAATCCACTATGTCTCCTAAGTGTTTCTCTTTAAATCTTTGTAGGATAAGTTTCCAAACTGTTCTCTAAAACATGATATATGAACTAACCCAACAAGAGACCAAAATGCTTAAAGATTCAAGTAATAACAAGATAAGACTTATTCAGTGTATTTTATAAACTTTTTAAGTCACAGAGATTAATAAACAGCTACAAATGGAATAATTGCTTTCTCTCTTTAAAAGGTATTTGTTGACAACCTACTATGAGCTAAAGCACTGTGACAGATACTAGAATACAACTTATAAACGAGTCAAATAAGATTCCCATCCTTGTGGAATTTACATTATTCCACTGGGCAAAAGCTTTCATCGTTTACTCAATTGCAGGAATGAATAAGATACTTTAATGAAGTGATCTGCAGAAATATATATCTCTCAAAATGTGTTTTTCTAATAAGTTCTGCAAGTGATGCTGATGCTGTGCCAAATTTGGGAACTACCAATTCTAGTCCAACTTCCCTCCCCACAAAATTATCCTTTCTATAATGTATCTGGTAGATAGCCATTCAGCCTCTGCCTATACACTTCTAGTAAAGAGAAGATTATTTCTCAAAAATGAATGATTTATATGTTGAGCTGCTCTAATTTTGCAGAGACTCTACCTTTCACTGAGCTCAATTTCTTTCCCTCCAAGTTCCAGAGAATCACAGGTTTAGCCCTTGAGAGCTACACTTAAAAAAAAAGTCAAATCCCTTTGTTATATGGTAACCCATGAAATATTTAAAGATAGCTATCATTTGTGCCTTAAGTCTTCTCTCAACATGTGAGGTCTCCTCTATATTACTCACAGCCATAATTTACAAACACCTTTCTTTCCTATTATTCCCTATACAAAAAAGCATTCTTTCACCATAAACACTACTGTGGTTGCTTTTTTCTGGTAAGGTAAGTCTCTAGTTCATCAATGTCTGAGCCTCTTAAAACAATACAAGGACTTCCCTGATGGTCCAGTGGTTAAGATTCCACACATACAATGCAGGGAGTGCGGGTTCAATCCCTGGTCAGGGAACTAAGATCCCACATGCCGCGTGGTACGGCCAAAAAAAAAAAAACAACTGAGCAAAATATCCCCAGTGGTCTGATCAGCACAGAGTACAGGGGATTATTTCCAGCTATGCCTCTATAAATGCAATTTAAGATTGCAAAGACTACATTAGTTTTCTAAAACAGCTGCCTTATGCTATCTAATAGTCAGATTAAAGTTAGTTTAACATTCTTTTCTAGTAAATGTATTTAAGGTTCTAGTGATCACCTCCTTCTTTTCTAAAAGTACACAAACCACTTATTAAATAAGCCTGTCTAAAATTTTCCTGGGGTTAAAGCTAAGTTCACCGATCAATAATTTAAAGATCTGTTCTTTGTTCCCTTATTGTACACTTGTCCATTGGTCATTTCCATTTCTCTTGTCTCCTCTGATTTCACAAAGAATACCTGCCAGTGAAAACTGGTTTAGTATACTGTGACTTAATTCATTTGGGACTCTTAAAGCAGCCAGGTACTCATGCATCTTGGGTTTTCTTTTCTTTTAACCATGCTAGCTCTATCCTTTATACAGTTTAGAGATCTTCCTCTTTGATAGAGAAGACTAAAGCAAAATATAATTATCCCCAGCACTTACATTTTAGTTATAAATTTATTCCATCTATTCCTTTTTAATAAATCTATAGGTTCCTTCCCCATATGCTAATTGTAACATTAAAGGTGTTTTGGGGGTATTCTTATATGGATTGAACCATATGAAATTGTTGATATTCAACCATTTTCTACAAATAGAAGTAGTAATTTTAAATGGCTCAACATAATAACTAAATTGGAGTGGGGAGGAATAAAAGGACATTCATTATTAGTTTGATATAGATATCCTGTTTTACCTCTCCATTAGGAAAGCATCATCCATACTGTCCAGTCTGTAATATAATCCAATATAAATTTCTCACTCAATCTCTACACACTGTTTTTCATAGCACAGCCACATTTTGGCCTATGGATTTGTAAATACATTTAACATGCACTGCTACTCCTTACCTTCCTATTAGATATGTTTGTTTAGAACCAAATATCACCACTCATCACACTTTAAGTACTAATACCATTACAAGTTTTGAATGTCTTTATGTTAAATTTTCTAGTTCACTTTGTTGCATTATATCTAATATTTGTAAATATTCTGCCTAACCTGTATGTTTTCTATCATGAATTACTGGTCACTTCCTCCTTTATGGATCTTTTCCCTATGTTATACCTGCTATACTTCATCATATTTTTTTTTTCTTACGGGTAATTTTACTAGTGCGAGTAACAAACAGTAAAATTAACTTATTTTGGCTTAATTTCCTGTGCTTTCTCCACATAAATTAGAAGTGGTAATGAACAGTAAAAGGGAGAGAATACAAGGTCACAGTTATCCCACAAGAAGACTCAAATTTTATGAAGAACATATTAAAGGATTAATTAAAACTGAATAAAATGCACATATTCTCCTGAAATCTATTTTTTCTATTAATATTTTAAATGCTATTTAATTACCTTTAGAAATTAATAATACTGAATGGTCTTTGAAAAAAGGAACAGAAAAATAGCATAATTTGAAGTGTATAATATTCTAGTGTATGTTGGATATTAATGCACCATTTTATGTAATCAAATTCTATTTGTTTCAAAATTACAATATGGAACACTGTGTCCCAAATTAATAAGGTTAGAACCAGACTGACTTTTTCATCTAGTCTTCAATAATAGCTTTGCCTTCCTCACTTTTTGGCATCCTGAATTATAAGGATGTGCTTCTTTTCTTACGTTACTCGTTTTTTCACTGTCCTCTCCAGTAGTTATCCATCCCACCATTTTATAGGAAAAAAGTAAAATCTACCAATAACCTATAAAATTCTAGTGTTAGAAAAAAGTGTGTCTATTTTAGAACATTTGTTGAGTGTGGCACAAGATATACTATTTATTCTCTTGACTTCAAAGGTTAGTACTAGACCCCCAAATATTAAATGGTGATATAAAAAACTTAAAAAAAATAGAAGAATAACAAGGACACTTAACAACAGTAAATCCAAACTGAGGACTTATTACAGGGTTGTTGTACCAAAAAAACTGTATTAGTACATAAGCTTATTCCTACAATAGTTCAAGACCACACAGTTTGTTCTCCTAAATTCAGTCAATCACATCAACACACCTAGGTTAGTAAGCAAAAATAAATAGAAGCATCATTGTAAGTGCATAAATTCTGTGAAAAAATACCTCAAAGCACATTTCCTTCTATTATCTTCATACATGAAAGATAGAACATTATTAGACCAAAAAATGATTAGAAAGCCTAAGCTAAAACATACTGAAACAATTATATAACAGGCAGAGGACAAAAACTGTAAAGTAGTAAATAAGTTTAAAATTGGGGAAAGTTGTAATAAAGTATAAAATATTTGTTATTTTATACTAAATCTAAGGTTTTATATTTTATATACTTAATAAAGAAAATGTTGAATTAAAATGAGTATTATAGAATTTCATACTCCACATGATTTCTTGCTAAGACACAGCTATCAGTAGCAGAATCCAAATTTAAAGTGCATTAGGGGAATGATGTCAGCATCATAATAGTTGAGTTTTTCTTTTCTTCTCTCCCCTCTGATGAACAACTAATTGGACAATAATAGCTGAGAACATCCGAATGATGGGAAAGGACTTGGACATACAAGTACATGAAGCTAATAGAAAACCTTATTACCACAATGCAAAAAGATGTTCTGTAAGACACATTATAATGAAAATTTCAGAAATCAATGATAAAGAATATTAAAGCCAGCAACAGGAAAAGAGAAAGTAACCTACAAAGGAAACCCCATTAGCCTATCAGCAGATTTCTTAGCAGAAATTCTACAGGCCAGGAGAGTGTGGACTGACATATTCCAATTATTGAAAGATAAAAGTTGCCAGCCAAGAATACTTTATCCGGCAAAGTTATCCTTCAAAAGTGAAGGAGAAATAAAGGTTTTCTCAGCCAAACGAAAGCTGCGGGAGTTCAGCGCCACTAGACTTGCTTTGTAAAGAAACACTAAAAGGAGTTCTCCAACTGAAATGAAAGAACCAAAAAGCGAGATGATGACATATGAAATACTCTGGTAAAGGAGAAAAATGGACAGAATTAGAAAACTGTAATTCCATATTAGAATGGTATGTTAATCACTTAACTTTAGATACAGGTTAAAGGGAAAGACTATTAAAAATAACTATAACCACTATAATTTGATAATGAATACACAGCATAAAAAGAGGCAAATAGTGAAATTGAAAATAGAAAAGTGGAGGAGAAGGACTTCCCTGGTGGTCCAGTGGTTAAGACTCTGTGCTTCCATTGGAGGGGCCATGGGTTCAATCTCTGGTTGGGGAACTAAGATTCCACATGCTGCATGGCACGACCAAAAAAAAAAAAAAAAAAGAAAAAGAAAGAAAGAAAAGTGGAGGAGAAAAGGGGTGGAAATCTTTAAAGGTGAATGAAGATAAGTTGCTATCAGCATAAAATGGACTTTTTTTTTTTTATCTATAAGATGTTTTATGTAAACCTCACGGTAACCACAAAGCAAAAATCTGGAATAGATTCATGAAACTAAAAATAGGAGAGACAGAGCATTCCACCATGGAAAACCAACAATTTACAAGGCAGGCAGAAACAATGGGAAAAAGAAACAATGGAGACATAAAACAACCACAAGGCAAACAATAAAATGGCAGTTGTAAGGCCTTACATATCAATAATCACTCTAAATGTAAATGGTTGAATTCACCAATCAAATGGCATAGAGTGGTTGGATGGGTAAAAAAAACAAGACCCAGCTACATGCCATTTACAGGAAACTTGGTTCAGCTCTAAAGACATATAGGCTCAAATTAAAGGGATGGAAGAAGATGCTACTGGCAAGTGGAAACCAAAAGAAAGTGGGGATAGACATATTTATCAGGCAAAGTAAGACCTTCAAGCCAAAAATGATAACAAAGACAAAGACTGTCATTATATAATGATAAAAGGAGTCATTACATCAAGAAGGTATAACAATTGTAAATATATGTGCAGCCAACATAGGAGCACCTAAATATATTAAGCAAATACTAACAGGTCTGAAGGGAGAAACAGACAACAAAACAACAATACTAGAGGACTTTAATAGCCCCCTGTCAGCAATGGATAGATCACCCAGACAGAAAATCAATAAGGAAAGGTTGGAATTGAACATACTTTAGATCAAATAGACTTAACAGATATATAGAACATTCCATCCAATAGCAGCAGAAGAAACGTTCTTCTCAAGTGAACATGAAACATTTTCCTAAATAGATCATATGATAGGACACAAAACAAGTCTTAGCAAATTTAAGACTGAAATCATTCCAACTATCTTTTCTGACCATAATTGTATGAAACTACAAATCAACAACAAGAGGAAACCTGGAAAGTCTACAAATATGTGGAAACTAACCAACACGCTTCTGAACAGCCAATGGTAAAAGATAAAATCAAAAAGGACACAAAAAAACTATCTGTAAACAAATGAAAATGGAAACACAACATATCAAATCCTACGAGATGCTGCAAAAGCAGTTCTAAGGAAAGTTTATAGTGATAAATTCATGTATTAGAAAGACTGGAAATAAACAACATCACTTCAAGAAACTAGAGAGAAGAACAAAGTAAGCCCCAAGTTAGCAGAAGGAAGGAAATAATAGAGATCATAGTGAAAATAAATGAAATAGAGACCAGAAAAACAATAGAAAGGTTCAACAAAACTAGGAGCTGGTTCTTCAAAAAGATAAACAAAACTGACAACTTTAGCTAGGCTAAGAAAAAACAAGTGAAGAAAATAATATTAGAAATGAGAGACATTATAACTGATACTGCAGAAATACATAGGTTCATAGGAAACTACTATGAACTATTATATGCCAACAAATAGATAACCTAGAAGAAATGGATAAATTCCCAGAAACACATAAACTACGAACACTGATGCGGGAATAAATAGAAAATCTGAACAGATCAATAACAAGTAAAGAGACTAAATCAGTAATCAAACACCTCCCAACACAGAAAACCCCAGGACAGGTGGTTTCACAGGGAAATTCCACCAAAAATTTCAAGAATTAATGCCAGTCCTTAACAAATTCTTTCAAACTATAGAGGAGGGAACACTTCCAAACTCATTCTATGAGGCCAGGATTACTCTGATACCAAAGGCAGATAAGAGCACTACAGGAAAAGAAAACTACAGATCAATATCCCTGATGGACATAGATGTAAAAAATTCTCAACAAAATATTAGCAAGCGGAATTCAAGAACACACTCAAAGAATCATAGAAAATGACCAGGGCTTCCCTGGTGGCGCAGTGGTTAAGAATCCACCTGCCAAGAAAGGGGACACGGGTTTGAGCCCTGGTCCGGGAAGATCCCACATGCTGCGGAGCAGCTAAGCCTGTGCGCCACAACTACTGAGCCTACACTCTAGAGCCTGCAAGCCACAGCTACTGAGCCTGCATGCCGCAACTACTGAAGCCTGAGTGCCTAGGGTCTGTGCTCCAAAACAAGAGAAGCCACCGCAATGAGAAGCCCATGCACGGCAACAAAGAGCAGCCCCCGCTCCCCACAACTAAAGAAAGGAAAGCCCACATGCAGCAACAAAGACCCAACACAGCCAAAAATAAAACAAATTAATTAAAAAAAGAAAGTGACTAAGTGGAATTTATCCCTAGGATGCAAGGATGGTTCAACATACGCAAATCAATAAATATAATATATAACATTAAAAGAATGAAGCATAGAAATCACATAATCATTTCAATAGATGAAGAAAAAACATTTGACAAAATACAACATCCTTTCATGATAAAAACTTTCAACATATTGGGTACAGAAAGAGCATACCAACATAATAAAGGCCATATGCAACAAACCCATAGCTAACATTGTATTCAATGGTGAAAAATTGAAAGCTTTTCCTCTAAGACCAGGAACAAGACAAGGATGCCCACTCTCACCACTCTCATTCAGTTTAGTACTAAAAGTCCTAGATAGAGCAATTAGGTAAGACAAAAAACTACAAGACATCCAAATCGAGAAGGAAGAAGTATAATTGTTGTTATTAGCAGATGATATGATTTTATATAGAGAAAATCCCAAAGACTCAAGTAAAATATGTTATAAGGAATCAACACATTGAGTAAAGTTGCAGGATATAAAATCAACATAAAGATATGAGTTGCATTTCTATACACTAATAATAAAACATCTGAAAACAAAACTATCCATTCACAATAGCATCAAAAACAATAAAATACCTAGGAGTAAATTTAACCAAGGAAGTAAAAGATTTGTACAAAAATAAATAAATAAATAACTACAAGACTTTGTTGAAAGAAATTGAAGATATAAACAAATGGAAAGAAATCCCATGTTCATGGATGCAAAGATTGTTAAAATGTCCATGCCACCCATATCTATCTGTAGATTCAACACAATCCCTATGAAAATTCCAATGGCATAATTCAAAATAAAATTCAAAATTCAGAAAAAACAATTCCAATGGCATAATTCAAAGAAATAGAAAAAGCAATCCTAAAATTTGTATGGAAGCACAAAAAAAACCCAGAATAGCCAAAGCAATCCTGAGAAAGAACAAAGCCAGATATACCACACTTTCTGATTTCAAACTATACTACAAAGCTATAGTAATTAAAGCAGTATGGTATTGGTATAAACACAGACCCACAGACCAATGGAACATATTGAGAATCCAGAAATAACCTTACATGTATGGTCAACTAATATTCAAAAACAGAGTCAAGGGAACCAAGAACACTCAATGGGGAAAGGATAGTCTCTTCAACAAATGGTGCTGAGAAAACTAGATAAACACAGGCAAAAAAATGAAATTGGACCCTTGTCTTACACCACTCACAAAAATTAACTCAAAATGTACCAGAGATCTGATACCATAAAACTTCTAAAAGAAAATGTAGGGAAGAAGCTCCTTGACACTGGTCATGGCAATGATTATTCACATATGACACCAGAAACATAAACAACAAAAGCAAAAATCAACAAGTGGGACATCAAACTTAAAAGCTCCTGCTCAGCAAAAGAATTAAAATGATGAAAAGACAACCTACAGAATGTGAGAAAATTTTTGCAAACCATGTATCTGATAAGGGGTTAATATCCAACATATATAAAGAACTCATAAAACTCAATAACAAAAAATCTGATTAAAAAGTGGGCAGAGGAACTAAACAGACATTTCTCCAAAGAAGACATCCAAATGCCCACCAGATAAATGAAAAGATACTCAACATCACTAATTGTCAGGGAAATGCAAAGCAAAGCCACAACGAGATATCACCTCACATCTTTTAGAATGGCTATCATCAAGAAGACAAGAGATAACACACACTGGCAAGGATGAGGAGAAAAGGGAACTGTTGGTGGGAATGTAAGTTGGTTCAGCCCCTATGGAAAACAATACGGAGGTTCCTCAATAAATTAAAAATAGAACTACCAGGGAATTCCCTGGCAGTCCAGTGGTTAGGATGCCACACTTCCACTGCAGGGGTCATGGGTTCAATCCCTGGTTGGGGAACTAAGATCCCACATGCTACACGGCACAGCCAAAAAAAAAAAGAAAAGAAAAAAAGCTACCATATTACCCAGCAATTCCACTTTTCACTATATTCCCAGAGGAAATGAAAACAAAATATTGAAGAGATTCACTCTCACTTTTATTCTGGTATTATTCACAATAGCCATGAGATGGAAACAACCTACGTACCCATAACAGACGAATGGATAAAGCAGTTGTGGTATACAATGGAATATTATTCAGCCATGACAAAGAAGGGCATCTTGCCATTTCTGACATGTATGGACCTTGAAGACTTTATGTTAAGTGCGATAAGTCAGACAGAGAAAGACAAGTACTATATAAAGACAGTAAGATGGTGGTTATCAGGGGCTGGGGAGTAGGGGAATAGGACAGATGGTTGAGGGTACAAACTTAGTAAACAGTAAATAAGTCCTTTGGATCTAATGCACAGTATAGTGAATATAGACAACAATACTGTTGTATAATTATCAAACTTGCTGACATTAGAACTTAATTATTCCAATCATTAAAATGAAATGATGATTATGTGACGTGATAGAGGTGCTAACTATCATTACAATGGCAATCATACTAAAATATGTAAATGTACCAACATGTTGTACACCCTTAAATTTACACAATGTTATATGTGTAACAAATATATTTCAATTTAAAAATGTGCATTAAAAATGCCCATTTTTGTAAAAAGCATAGGCTCAAATAAGCATTTGATTCAACCACAGGAAGAGACATTTGCCCACAGGTACAATTAGAAATTTAATATTTGTAATCATTTTCTGTCTTATGAAATTTTTCATTGAGATTTACATTTAAAACATAACTGAGCTTTGTGCTCTTTAATTCTAGACACAGGAAATGCAGGAGACAGGAAAAACAGCTGCCTTTGGCAATCAGAAAATGCAAACCTGCTGTCTATGACAACATGGATGAACCTGGTGGACATTATGCTAAGTGAAATAAACCAGACGGAGAAGGACAAATATTACATGATTTCACTCATATGTAGAATCTTTTTTAAAAAGTTGAATTCATAGTAACAATAAGTAGAATGGTAGTTGCCAGAGGCAGGGGGGAGACAGAGGAGGAGATACTGTTTAAGGAGTACAAACATTCGGTTTTAAGATAAAAAAATTCTGGAGATCTAATATACAGCTTAGTGACTACAGTCAATAATAATCTACTGTATACTTGAAATTTGGTAAGAAAGTAAATCTTAAGTGTTCTCATAACACACACAAAAATGGTAACATGATAGGTAACTAACAGGTTTATTTTTTATTGTGGTAATCATTTCACATGGTAGACATATATCAAAACACCAAGTTGTACAACTTAAATGTATACAATATGTTTTTGTCAAAAATAAATAAATAGAAAGGAAAAATGCAAGCCAACACTAGTGAAGATTCTGAGAGGCTAATCAGCATTTCTGAGGCCCTAGAAAGTAATCTACACACAACCATGATTTACCTTTCTCTCTTTGAACTAGTGTATGTTATAGAATTGTGCTAGAGCTTGAAGGGACTTTAAAGATTAATTTTTACTCTAATAACTCATTTTACATATAAATAAACTATGATCCAGGTTGGTGAAGCAAATTTTCCAAAGTCATACAGGTGATAATTAACAGAGAAGGAGGGTGCTTGAACTTATGTCCAATGTTCTTTTTTCTTATACCACAGCTACCTGTCAGTTAGTGCTTTATGTTTAAACATATCAGCAATGTTTACCCCCCACCAAATAAAGGATACTGATGGGTCAAAGCAGTGAACTCACCCCTTGTTTTTCTGGGTACCAAGTCACTATTCAATATAAATGAGGACATGTGTTTGACAGACAAGGAGAGCAGGGCAAAGGATATATACAATAGTAATCCTGTGGGAAAATCAAAGAGCCAGGCAAGTAGCTCAACAGGTGTTGGCAGAGTGGGTTCTACCAATTCCCCCTATTTTGGCAGAATAATGGAGTAAAAAGACAACATAGTATTGAGAAAAGAACAAGAGGCCTAGCTTCTTCCTTATCTATAAAATCTATAAAACAGGCATAATACCACCTAAGTGACATGAATTTTGTAGAACATCTAGCACAGTAAGGTTTACTTTCTGTGAAGCTTAGTTCCTATTCTTCTTCCCTTTCCTTTCCTCTCTAGAATTTCAATGTTCTCACATTCCAAAATGGGTAGGGTGGAGGGAAGAGGGAAACATTTGGTATTAGATCGGTTACTCTAATGATAGTAATCTCTATGCTAAAGAAAATAATAAAATACATACAAAAATATTATATTATCCATACATTGCCAACCAGAGTAGACTAAAAAAATCCCTTGTTATATAATAAAACTTAATATTTATTTAATACTTTTTATGTGCCAGGCACTACGCTAAGCACTTTATATGTTTAACTTAGTTAACCCTACAAAGTGAGTACTATTAACATCCCCTTTTTAAAGACATGGAAACTGAGGCATAAAGGGGTTAAATAATTTCTCCAAGATCCCAAGCTAGTAAGTGACAGAGCCAGGATTCAAATCTAGGCAATATGACTTCAGAGGCTGATCTCTTAACCAATATTGTATAACAGTTTTTCTGAAAATGAGAGAAAAAATTTTAAAAATTATCATTTGCACCAATAGGTAAACTGTGTCCCAAACCTTCTAGCCCAAACCAACCCATATCATAATTACATCTGCCAAATCATATAATCCCAAAACTATAGTATAAAAAAGCAAGATAGAATATGTTTTAAAAGAGATTGAAAACTCCTAGAAATAATAGGTGGGCTGAGCAAGGTCACAGGAAATAAGATCAACACACATAAATCAAATGCATTTCTATACACTAATACTGAATATGCAGAAACCAAAATTAAAAACACAATATCATCAATAGGGGTAGGGGGTTAAGAGGTACAAACTACTTGTTATAAAATAAATAAGCTACA
Source organism: Orcinus orca (assembly GCF_937001465.1). Classification (NCBI taxonomy): domain Eukaryota; kingdom Metazoa; phylum Chordata; class Mammalia; order Artiodactyla; family Delphinidae; genus Orcinus; species Orcinus orca. The sequence goes on from NC_064580.1 coordinate 69,639,855, forward strand.
AGAATATATTGTGCAGGGTTTCCCTGGTGGCGCAGTGGTTGAGAGTCCGCCTGCCGATGCAGGGGACACGGGTTCGTGCCCCGGTCCGGTAAGATCCCACATGACATGGAGCGGCTGGGCCCGTGAGCCATGGCTGCTGAGCCTGCGCGTCCAGAGCCTGTGCTCCGCAACAGGAGAGGCCATAACAGTGAGAGGCCCGCGTACAGCAAAAAAAAAGAAAAAAAAAAAAAAAAAAAAATATATATATATATATATATATATAGTGCAGCACAGGGAATATAGCCTCTATTTTATAATAACCACAGATGGAGCATAATCTTTAAACGTTGTGAATCACTATGTTCTACACCTGAAACTTACGTAATATTGTAAATCGACTATACCTCAATAAAAAATAAAGTGTAAAAAAACCACACACATTTACAATCACTCCAAAAATTAAATACTTGGATATATACTTAACAAAACATGTACAATATCTGTATGCTGTAATTATAAAATGCTGATGAAAGAAATCAAAGGAGACCTCAATAAATAGAGACATACCATGTCCATGGATTGAAGTCTCGACATAGTAAACACGTCAATTCTCCCAAATTGATTTATAGGCTTAATGCAATTCCTTTCAAAAGGCTTTTACAGACATTAATAACCCTGTCCTAAAATTTATATGGAATGGCACTGGCCCTAGAATGTTGAAAACAATCTCGACAAATAATAAAGTGAGAGGGACTACTCTTTCCAACGTTAAGCCTTACTATGTAACTACAATAATCAAAACAATGCGGTCCTGGTAAAGAGATAAACACATATATCAATAGAACAGAATAGAGGACCAAGCAGATCCACACAAATAGTAACTGATGTTTGAAAAAAGTACAAATCAAATTCAATGGAGGAAGGATATCATTTTAAACGAATGGTGCTGGAGCAACTAGATATCCATTGATAAAAAATAATGAACTCCCACCTAAACTTCAAACCTAAACTTCTCCCAGTTTACCAACCCAGCACCTTTGCTTATGCTATTCCTTTAGCCTTATGCCTAACCTCTGCCATTTCATCTTGTCAATATCCTTCTTATCCTTGGAGGCATAGCCTAAAACCATTCTTTTTCATGAAATCTTTCTCAATCACTTCAGCCAAAACTAAACCCTCCTGTTTCACTTCTTATCGTGGTCCTTGTATTAGTTATCTGTGCATATCTCTGATCTAAGATTACAAGCACTTTAAGGATAGAGATTAATGTATCATGTACTGACCTAGTTCAGTCAGTACATGATAGATTAATCATGTACTGATTAATGTACTTCTAGTACCTTGGAAGCAAAAGACCCTCAAGTATTTGCTTAATTAATCTGGTCCCACCTTTCCCAAAATATCCAACCATAATTCATACTCCTCCAGGGCATAAATTTTCCACTTAAAATCATAGAAGCCTTCTTTTCTGTCCTATGCAGATATTCTCTCATCTGTAATGTTCCACCCTTCAAGTTATAATTAATCCTTCAAAGTTCATCTCAAAGGTCACTTATTCCTTAAAATCTTTCCGTGTTTCTCTTAATCAGTTTCACCTCTCCTTCCTTCCTTAATGCCCATTACTGTATTTCCCTTAAATCACTTAGTCTATGTCTGCTTTAGACAGAACATTTGTGCTTCCTCCCCCAAATTCATATATTGAAAACCTAATATCCAATGTGATGGTATTAGGATGTGGTACCTTTGGGGAAGTAAATTAGTGACCTTATATAAGAGGCCTGAGAAAGTTCCCTTGCCCCTTCCTCCATGTGAGGTATCTATGAACCAGAAAGCCAATTCTAACCTGACACCAAATCTGCTGGTACCTAATCTTCGACTTCTCAAACTCCAGAACAGTGAGAAATAAATCTTGTTCATAAGCCACCTCGTCTATACTATTTTGTTATATCAGTCCAAAAGGACTGAGACAATGCCTTGTACTATAATCATAGTCCAGCATCTGTCTAAACCTCCCCAAAGAGTAAAATTCTTGACAGCAAGGACTGCCCTGAACATTAGAAAAGGTTTTGCATATATTTGCTGTTCAAGTATTTGCTGAATTGAATAAAAATTATTTCTAGTATTCAACCTTCCAAAACCATTGAGAATATAAATTCCATAGTAAGTTTGATAGGGAATATTGATCAAATCTGCAATTTTCTTCTTATGACTTACAAGATATCATTTCTGATTCTCATTTCAAAATATCATTACTGCCTCTCTAAACCTTGCCTTCTTAGTTTCTTATATTGTTTTTCTACCCTGACTCACCCTTGATGAAATGCTAACAGTTCACTCAAATTCTATCCTGGGATTTCTTCTCTGTTTTCATGCTGTCCCTGCAATCTTACCTACCCATATACTAATTACTGCCAAATCTTTATCTCTAACTTACATCTTTCACCTGAGCTCCTGGACCACATTTTCAACTACCTAATGGACATCCTTCCCCTCTACCTAGATGTACCACAGATGGAGAGTTCCCAGATCACATTCATTATCCTTCCATCACAAGTTTTCTATATTCTCCCTCTCCTCAATTTTGTTACTAATAGTTTTACTCTTCCTCTTTTATACCCCACATCCAACCAAACTGTATTATTCATCTCACCTCCAAAATTTTGCTTGAATCAATCCAGTTATGTCCATTTCTGTTGCTACTACCCCCACACTCATCATCTCCTGTCTATACCTACAGTAAGAGCCTTCCCTCTGATTTCCCTGCCTGCCTCCTCCATTCTCTCTCCTCTCCAATTTATCCTATATTCTGCCACCTGAGCTGTCTTTTCAAAATAAAAATCCAATCATATACTTTTCCCATTCAAAAGTACCCAATGGTTCTTCAGTACCTGTAGTATAAAATCTAAATTCATTAGTATAGAACAGAGGTTGGCAAACTTGGGTCCATAGGCCAAATTCAGCTTACCACCTATTTTTACAAATACAATTTTATTAGAAAACAACCATGCTCATTCATTTACATATTATCTAGAGCTGTTTTTACACTACCACAGAGTTGAGTAATTGCAACAGAGACCAAATGATCCAGAAGGCCAAAAAAAAATTGACTATCTGGCCCTTTATCCAAAAATTTTGCTGACTCCTGGCACGGACAGTTCCGAATAATTGGGCCCCAACCTCCCTTTCCAGTTTCATCTCCCACCACAAACTCTAGGCTCTTACAAGGGGTTCTATTATGGCAACTAGGAAATATATATTACTTACTTTGCTGAGACTTTTGTGGAAAGGGCACTGGATTTGGAGACAAAGAACAGGTCCTGAAACTTAAGTTTAGATACTAAAAAAGCACCCCACTACAGTTGCATGTGAGCTAGATAATCTTTTTGTGATGATAACTCAAATACCAGATGTTTAACCTATGAGTCATTATTATCACTATCAACATTATTATCAGCGTGTGATCCAATATCATAATTACAAGTTACATTTGCATAACATTTTAAAGCTTATAAAGTAATTCCAAAGACATCTCATTTGAGTTCACAGTAATCCTGTGAGATCTGAAGGCAAGCATTTTCTTCAATTTGTAAATGAGGAAATTAAAGCCCAAAGAAACTGTCTTGCCTAACATCAATACATAGCAGACCCTTGGTTCAATCCAGGTCTCTTGATTCTAGTTCAACAGTCTTCTTACTTTTAAGTGCTGTCTATTTAATGACATTGTAGAAAATATATAATGAGCCTGAAATAGGAAATAACTATAACATCAAAAATTCTACATTATATTCCTCAATCTTCCCTCTACCTGCAAAAGACAGTGAACAAAATCGGCAGGGACTCTGGTATCTACTAAATTGGGTTTTACTGGAAAGTTCACCAAGAACCGAAGTGTTGGTTTGAGATGGCCACATCAGAGTTGTTAGACCACTCTTCTACTCCACTCATTATTTACAGTGGAGAAAAATCTGTTTGTTTTAAAATTATTGTACACTGGCATGGAATTTTGAACTGGTGTTAGAAAATGTCTGTAGACCAAAACAAAAGATTTTCAATTCAACAGACTAAGAATATCCAGAAAAGCCCTTAAAGACAATAACAAATTGTTGTAGCTTGACCCTGTGTTTTTAAAAGATTTATAAGAACACATGTTGAAAGAATCAAAACCTATCTGGGACTGAAAGAGTAAATGTCAGTTAGGACTGAAAAAGAAAAAAGCAGCCCTGCAATTAATCAGGCTGGGAGGACAGACACAGATAAAGCCAGCTGAAAAGTTAACAGGAAACACTGTTTTTCCCAAGGTCATGCAGCAGTTGTAAAATATCATAGCGACCCCTTCTTTGGGTGATTACAGCTTTCTTACCAATGATGCCCCCATCCTCACTTTGGTATTTTCATTGATTACTGGAGCGAGATACCCAAGTCCTAAACCGCCCAGCTTCATGACCACACCCAACCCGTAGTTAATACCCACTTCTCTCAATTTACCTCAGAATCAGCCACCAATCCAGAACTAATCCTGGCTTCCTTCAGACACTCCTCAAAATTCTTCAGTGGTAAGCCAAAATTTACTAAAGACACTTCCCTCTTCCCTCTTGCCTAGAGGCCTTCCACGGTGCCTCAGCAGTACACTCCCTCACTAAGAGTAAATAAATTTGATTTTTTCAAACTACAGGCTTGTTCCTGGTGGTCTTTGTTTGATGAGACTTGCACAAGGTAAGTTATTTTGAATTACCCTACACATTCAGCAGTTTAGTACTGATAAAAGCCCTCCTCGCTACAAAACAAACAAAAACAAAAACAAAACACACTTGAACTGGACTTCCCTGGTGGTGCAGTGGTTAAGAGTCAGCCTGCCAATGCAGGGGACACGGGTTTGAGCCCTGGTCCAGGAAAATCCCACATGCTCTGGAGCAACTAAGCCCGTGAACCACAACTACTGAAGCCCACGCGCCTAGACCCCGTGCTCCACTACAAGAGAAGCCACTGAAATGAGAAGCCCGTGTACCGCAACAAAGAGTAGCCCCTGCTTGCCACAACTAGAGAAAGCCCGTGCTCGGCAATGAACAGCCAACACAGCCAAAAATAAATAAATTAATTAATTAATTAAAAACACTTGAACCTAAACCAGAAAATCACTAACCACAAGAAAATTTCACTGCCGATAAGGATGAATAACTCACTGAATTCTACGGCTTATATCACAGGAAATATCTGATCAATGATGCTAAGAGATAATGACATCTACCATATCTTTGCCTGCCAAAGCCAGGAAACTACCATATCTGCTGGGAAAAAGAGTATATCATCGTGCTTGCTTCAGCAGCACATATACTAAAATTGGAAGGATACAGAGAAGATTAGCATGGCCCCTGCACAAGGATGACACACAAATTCGTGAAGCGTTCCATATTTAAAAAAAAAAAGAGTATATCATCAACTTGGCATCAAGCTCCAGATAAAAACCAGATGTGTGCAAATGGGTGATATTATTCGATTTTTAACACAAATGAGTCACATAACTCTTGAGCAATTTCATCTGTCACCTACAATCTAATAACATGCTATACAAAGTGTTCATGAAATCCTTGTGTAATTTGCTAATTTTTAAACTTTAATACAGATTATATAAAAAGTAGAATATTTCCAATTCTTCTGCAACTGGCATTGAAAGATAAACTGAATTAATTGTTTAAAAAATAGGTCAAGCTAACTTCCATAGAAGCCATAAACAACCCAGAGAGTTTAAAGGTGCCTCTTTACCAGTAATGCTTTGGAAATAGCAGGTCTAGCTATTTTAAAGAATAATCTCAACCCCTTTGCTAGGCCAGCCCTATGAGAGGAATGAAGGACAAAGGACATTATTACCAAAAGCATGTTCTAATATGATGCCTATAGCATCAAGAAATGTTTTAAAATCCACTAAAACAACTTCATAACAATAAAGCAAAGTTGTGACCTTCTAAGAAATAGTAGTTATATACCCACCTCAAAGACAAACCTCAAGAATGTGGGGATAGGGTAGAGGATGAAGGAGGGAGAGGGGTGCTTTCAGCAAAAGCTTAAGACAATCAAAACAGTACCAGGCTCAACCGATAATTGCTAACCAAATAAAAGACTTAAGGCTTTATACACACAAGGCAGAAAGGATTATTGTTCACAGATCAGACTTCTTACACCACACCCATCACTATCAACATCATCTTCAAAAACAGTTTTTCAGGAAACAAGCTGTATTTAAAGAGGGCTAAAATATTCTTGGATTAGTCTTTTCTCTTTTACAAAAAAGTCAATTGATTAACATTTGTAGTTTTATTTTTTAATTTTTATTAAAAAATAAAATAATAGCATATATACGACCTTATGATTGGTTAAAATGCAGTTGAACATATCAATCAACTCCTATAGGTAGAGAGGACAATAACAGACCAGGAAAATACTCTGCCAAGAATATTGGAAATTGACTCATGAAATTCAGTGTTAATTCCAGATTTAAAATGACTAGTGTTTTCTGTGTGAAACTTGGTTTGGGATTTCCCAAAATAGCTCTAACAACAAATTAATATAAAGTCTTAAAAGAAGCCAGAAAAAAGGGCAAAAATGAATTTTAATAAAACCTGAAAACTGTAGTAGAAGCACAACAGAATTATTTCTTTCATGGATTTGATGCTACTATGAATCAAATTATATCTCTGAAATCTTAACCACACAGAGTAACAGCTTCACAGTCTTTAAGGCTGATGCCATTCCCACCCCTTAACACCCATCCACAGTACAATTTAAGTAAACCTAGTAAGTCCTACAGGCTATTGGTATTCATGGTCATTGAATGTCCTATTGCTAGGATAATATCATATAAGATATGGCAAAGAAACAATATTTCTAATTCCATTCAGGCTTTCTGCAAAGTTCACTTAATATAATTTGGGAATAAATATCCTAAATCTTTATTTTACTATCTTCTTCTAAACCATTTAATTTGATTTGGTTATCATACACAGACATTTTAATTTTAGACTGCCTTTTCCTCCAAATAAACAAATCTAAACTGTTTTACAGCTTCCCTTTGTGAACTATAAAGTTCTATTTCTATAAGGTACTGGGTAAAATGTATAGAACAAATACTAAAAGATCCTTTTAGAATACTCTGGTGTATGTTGAAAGAAAAAGCTAAAGAAATGACAAAGAATAATGAGGAAAGGAAAAAAGTGTTCTTAATAGGATTAAACAGAAATTATTTTTTCATTATATTTTACATGATCATACTAAGACACAACAAAATCTACTTTCTTTCAAATAAAGGAACTAAAATTATTATCCTAATATTAATATAATATTGATTCCAGAAATGGATACAAGGGGCTAAAAACTCATATAAGCTATATAAAACCATAAAAATGCCTTTAAAAGGGATGCTTCCGTTTCCATGTGGCAGCAATCATAGCACTTCCATTCATTTAATATTTAGTGAGCACTCACAATGTAGCACTTACAAAAGACTCTGAGTTTATATTCCAGTTCTAATTACTTGCAGGTGTGACAAGAATCCCTTGCTCCTCTCCAGATACAAGAAAGTAATAACTTTAGAAGCAACTTGCTTCATGCATAATTATCAAGTACAAAAAGGAGGAAGGTGAAGTGGAGGGAAGCAGGCAACAAAAAGCAAGGCTTGGCCAAAGTGTGATGCACGGGCAAGAGACGAGAACTACATAAAATCAGAGGGAGAATGACAAATATTCCTGGAAGAAACCCAGCCAACCTCAACCAAATAAAGTTTACCTTAGAGTACTTTCTTTCAATTTACATTTACATATTAACAAGAGGTAGATTTCCCACCTCCAAGTGAATTCTGGCTTTAAGTTGACATATAACCATACAATGGCCAATAAGTCAAGAGCCAATCAATGTTAAATGGAAGCTTATGGCAACAGATAAATATGAATTTGGCTACAGAGTTAATACAAGCCTCCTGAGTTGTATAAGTTGTAAATTACAGGCCTACTACATAAATTACAGGACATTGCTATATGTCAATTGTACTAAAGATAAAAGAGGTAAAAAAAGGTTTAGAGTCTTACAGCATCATGCCCTTGACTCAGTTTAGAAATACAAGCATGTACATTTGTTCCTTGGGTATAATGTTAAGTCTCAAACTAAAATGAACAAGGCATCTTGCTGCCATTTCTATGGATAATTTTATGAAAATTGTTTAGAATGTGATAATTAGGACAATTTCTGAAACTCTTACCATGATGGGTAATAACTATAATACTAGTTCTTCCAAATATTCATTTCAAACAGACATGAAACAGATTTTCAAAATTATTTCTGTACTGACAAACTCTCAAAGCAGAGCTGTACTTGTATGAAATTATATTTTCAAGTTTTAATATGACCACTACAAAGTTTCCAAAACAACTACTAATTTTTAAAGGGATGAAGAAATAACAATACATAGTGATTATAGTGCAAGATCTCAAACAATACTACAAATATTAATTACATATGCCCCAGGATTTCTTTCAGTGGCATTAGGTATTAATACTGTTTTGAAAGAAAAAGACTCACAGGCATAGAAAACTTATGGTTACCAAAGGGAATGGTGGTGGGGGAGGGAAGAAAAATCAGGAGTTTGGGATTAACACATACACACTACTATTTATAAAACAGAAAAACAACAAAGACCTACTGTATAGCACAGGGAACTATATTCAGTATCTTGTAATAAACTATAATGGAAAAGAATCTGAAAAAGAATTGATAGATATACATATATGTTACTGAATCACTGTGCTGTACACCTGAAACTAACACAACATTGAAAATTAATTATACTTCAATTTTAAAAAGTTAAAAAAAGAATAAGACAGGGACTTAATATGAAAAGTACTGTTTTGAATTTAGTTCAATTTTTTTCCTCTGATTTAATTTGACACAATGCAAAACCAACTTGATTAGTCAAGCATACAGCTAATGAGGTGGCATGACTGGAGCTTAGACCTGTAATAATGTAAATATAGGCATTGTTGGTCTTGCCCTATAGGAATTTGGAAATTCATTCCTGGTAAATTTATTTATTTATTTTTCCTGGTAAATTTAAGTACACATATATTTAAAGTATTACAGCTGTTAATCTGGAGAATGTAATCTGGGAATTAACTCCCAAGTTCCATTCCCATGCTCCCTCTCCTCCACTTCATTAAATTACTAAATAACATTGCTGATTAACTGCACAAAAGATGGGAACATTTGAATAAATAATCCAATATAGTAGAGAGTACAGAAGGTCAGAATTTTATTGGTTTTGGCCAAAGACAATTGTAAAACTTTAATTGGAAAGAAGTGGCACAATATGATCTTTAAAGTGAGTTACTAAAATCATAATAGGAAATGCTAAAGGCAGTTTCTAAGTACAAAAATTGGAAATATTCCAGGTTAAGTATATAAAGTGAATCATTAGGCAATATATTATTACCAAATTATGCACCTATCCAGAGGGCTGCTTACGGATTCCCACACTGGTCTAGATCTGCACTGCCCATTGGCTATATGCGGTTACTGAATGTCAAATTACTTAAAGTTCCATAAAATTAAAAACTTAGACCTCAGATACAATAGCCACATGTGACTAGTGGCTACTGTTTTGGGTATCACAGGATAGAACATTTCCATTATCACTGAAAGTTCTATTGGGTAGCACTATACTATATAAAATACCAGTTAAAGTGAGTGCCAAGAAATAACTGGTACAATTCCAACTATACTGAATAAAATTTTAAACGTGGGACATATCTCTTTACGATAAAAATTCTACAGAAAGTAGGAATAGGGACTTCCCTGGTGGTCCAGTGGTTAAGAATCCACCTTCCAATGCAGGGGATGCAGGTTCGATCCCTGGTCGGGGAACTAAGATCCCACATGCTGCAGGGCAACTAAGCCCATGTGCCGCAACTACTGAGCCCACGCACCACAATTACAGAGCCCACATGCTTTGGAGCCCGTGCGCCCACGCACCACAACTAGAGAGAGCCCATGCAATGCAATGAAAGATCCCGTGTGCCACAAATAAGACCCGACGCAACCAAAAATAAAATAAGTTTTTTTTAAAAAAAGGAAGTAGAAATAGAAGGGAACATCCTCAACCTGATAAAGAGCATCTACAATCATACTTAATGGTGAAAGATTGCCTGCTTTCCCTCTAAGATCAGGAATAAGGCAAGAACATCCAGTCTTACCACTTCAATTCACCATTGTACTTGAGGTACAAGCAGTTCAAGGCAAAAAAAAAAAAAAAAGCACTATAAGGCATAAAAGATTACAAAGGATAGAGTGAACCTGTCTTTATTTGTGGACAACATGATCATCCATGTAGAGAATCCCAAAGAATCTCAAAAAAGAAAAAAAGGCTATTAGATCTAGTTAGTGAATTTTGGATTAGCAATATACAAAAAAAAACAACAACTGTGTTTACTAACAACAACTGGAAACTGAAATTTTAAAATATACAATTTAAAATAGCATCAGAAACCCTTAGGGAAATATCTCACAAAACATTGCTGTGAGAAATGTAAAAAGACCTAAATAAATGGAGAATTATACTATGTTCCTGGAATGAAAGGCTCAATGTTAAGATATTAATTTTCCCCAAATTGATCTACAGATTCAATGTAATCCCAAACAAAATCTCAGTTGCTTCTTTTTATAGAAATTGAGACACTAATTCTAAAATTATACATTGCTAGTAGGAATACAAAATGGGATAGCTACTTTTGATATAATTTGATAGTGTCTTAAAGTTAAACCTGCACTTACCATATGATCCAACAATCCACTACCTAGCTATTTACCCAGAGAAAGGAAAACAGATGTTCATGCAACAACCTGTACAAGAATATTTATAGGCCTTTATTTATAATAGCCAAACTCTGAAACAACCCAAATGTCCATCAATAGATGAATGAACATACAGAATCCAGTGTACCTATACAACAGAATACAACTTGGTGAAATGATATGCATGAATCAAAAAAGAATTAGGTCTAAGTGAAATCAAACAGACACAAAAGGCTACATACTATATAATTTCATTTAGATGACATTCTAAATAAGGCAAAAGTACAGTGATAGATTAGTGGTTTCCAGGGATTGAGGAATAGGGCATTGACTGCAATGAGGCATGAAAGAAATTTAAGGGGTGATAAAAATGTTCCATATTTTATTGTGTTGGTGGTGGTTATACAAATGTATTCATTTGTCAAAACTCATTGAACTGCACACTTAAAAAGGCAGAACTTGGGAATTTCCTGGCGGTCCAGTGGTTACGACTCAGGGCTTTCACTGCCAGGACAGGTTCAATCCCTGTTGGGGGAACTAAGATCCCACAAGTCATGCGGCATGGCCAAAAGAAATGGGGGGAGAACCTTTTTATGTAAATCATACATACACCATAATATATGACTTAAAAATAAAAAATGATGTGGCTAATCCTTTATCTTTTGAGTTCTAAGTGTAGATCTGTTATAAAAGGAAGTATTGGTAACATCTGACCATGAAATGTTTTTTTTTTCCTTTGGCCGCCCCACACAGCTTGTGGGATTTTAGTTCCCCAACCAGGGACTGAACCTGGGCTCTCGGCAGTGAGAATGTGGACTCCTAACCACTGGACCGCCAGGGAATTCCCCATTAAATGGTTTAGAAATAGACTGGAAGGCAAGCAGTGTAACGTATGCCAGTCACATACTTCTCTGGGCTTTGGATTTTTCTGCTCTAAACGGGGGTTTGCAACCCAGTTTCCTAAATCTGCTCCCAGGAAACTTTCAGAATGTTACAGGTGTTCTGGGAAAAGGATTTCCACTGCCAAATTACTTAGATAATGCTCCCCTTAAGATGATTCACAATGCATTTCAGCATATGAAAGGATCTGAGCAGTCCTACGTGCATTCATTTCTTTCTGTATTTTTTTAAACTCAGTGTTTCCCACATTTAATTGACCAAGGAACCCTTTTATCAAGAAATAGTTTTGCTAAAAGTTCTTTCTAGTGCTAAGATTCTGTGATAAAACCTTCAAGACTTACCTTCATGATTAAGTTTTATTTATACAGGGAAACTATAAAACTGATTTTAAAGTAGCTATGGAAAGCTGTACCCCACAAGGAGAAAACTGTCTCAAATAACAAATTTTAAAAGATTTTCTACTTATCTTGTTTACTTTCGTAGTCAACTCCTCTGAGTTTTTATCAGGTTCTGAATTTTAAATATGTTGAACTTAAGTATCTTGACTAGTATATACTACATGAAAATACATCATGATTGAGTTATCTCTATTTCAATAGCTCATCCCCAATAACATGGCAGATTTAAGAATGTGAAAACATCAGTGACAGGGACACTAAAATTCCTAAGCAATTACCATTATGAATAACAAAATGATTGTCAGAATGTAAAGCATTTACTGTACAAAACCAACAGAAGTTTGAATGTATATGCACAGTAGAAAGAATTTTTTAAAAGAGAAGGAAAGAGGGACTTCCCTGGTGGTCCAGTGGTCAAGACTCCATGCTCCCAATGCAGGGGGCCTGGGTTCGATCCCTAGTCAGGGAACTAGATCCCACATGCCACAACTAAAGATCCCACAAGCGGCAATGAAGATCTCATGTGCCACAACTAAGACCGGGTGCAGCCAAATAAATAAATATTTTTTAAAAAGAGAAAGAGGGCTTCCCTGGTGGCGCAGTGATTGAGAGTCCGCCTGCCGATGCAGGGGACACGGGTTCGTGCCCCGGTCCGGGAAGATCCCACATGCCACAGAGCAGCTAGGCCTGTTAGCCATGGCTGCTGAGCCTGCACGTCCGGAGCCTATGCTCCACAACGGGAGAGGCCACAACAGTGAGAGGCCTGCGTACCGCAAAAAAGAAAAAAAGAAAGAAAGAAAAAAAGAGAAAGAGAAGGAAAGAAAGAATAAAGAAATATTGAAAACCTAATACTCTACAGGTTGCTCTTCAGTGCTTCACATGTGACCACTGAAGGAAGTATAAAGCATATAAACAATGTTGATAGTACGACTAAGACTATTATACCTTTTGAACATAAATAAATGCATGAAAAATAAAAGCTATCTCAATTCAATTCAATAAATTAATTATGAATAAAGCTTAAGGGAAAAGTGAACACCAGAAAATTCTGGATGATAAACAAACTGCCCCTGAAAATGAAAAAAAAATAAAAAAGTTAAAAACACCATGTCCAACTAGACCCAACCCAGTAGTCTACTTTTTCCAGTAATATCCAGGCTATGGAAGAATAGTGTTAGCAATATATATCAAAGAATCCAATTTATCTTAATAACACTTATGAATCTTTATCAATGACTTCATCTAAATATTTTTAAAAATTATTTCTAGTCTAAATTTATTTAACCTCTTTGGGTAAATAAGTTCTATAAGCTAATTACATAAAATAGTATTCCTTAAAAAAAGTAATCTTATTTTTCAATTTGAATTTAAGGCATATTCTCTAGGCACTAGGCACTATATAAAATAATGTAATTTTTCAGAAGAGTGAGAAAATAGGAAAAGAGTGGCAGTTACTCATCTTGCTGCTTGGTTCTGTACATTCTTTGCAAGAATTAACTTTAGTATAAATGGATTTGTTAGCTAGATCTCCTCAGGAACCACTACTATTATTTCTTCATAATGGTCTGGCCAGAGATGACCCAGGAATAATATGAATGGGACATGTGAATTTCAGTAAACTACAAGTGGGAAGGGTGATTTTTTCCTTTTAATAAAGACATAAAATTTATTACATCATTATAAGTTTGGCAAGCAGCTATAAGCAGAATGTACTTTTGCTTCCTTCTGAAATCTATCTTTACATAGTTCCTGTAAAATCTTTGAGCTCAGCACAGAAATATGTAAATAGACATCCATATGGTAAAAAACACCTGAAATATATAAAAAAGGAAATGCTTCTGCTAAGAGGAAAGAAAGAAAGAAAGAAAGAAAGAAAGAAAGAAAGAAAGAAAGAAAGAAAGAAAGAAAGAAAGAAAGAAAGAAAGAAAGAAAGAAAGGAAGGAAGGAAGGAAGGAAAGAAAGAGAAAGAGAGAGAGGGAGAAAGGGAGAAAGGGAGAAAGAAAGAGAGAGAGAGAAAGAGAGAAGGAGAGAAAGAGAGAGAGAAGGAGAGAAGGAGAGAAAGGAAGAAAGGAATAAAGAAAGGAAGAAAGGAAGGAAGGAAGAAAGAGAGAAAAATAGAAAGAAAGAAAGGAAGGAAGGAAGGAAAAAAAAGAAAGGGAGGGAAGACAGGAGAGGAGAAGAGTGGAGGAGAGGGAGGGGAAGGGGAAGGGAGAGGAGGAGGAGGGGAGGAGGAAGGGAGGGGGAGGAGGGGAAGGGGAGGAGGAGAGGCCAGGGGAAGAGAAAGAAAGAAAATGAATTTTAAAAAAAGGTTACCTTTTACAAAACCATGATTATATTTGCTTTACATAAAAATGCTTTAGGGCTTCCCTGGTGGCACAGTGGTTGAGAGTCCGCCTGCCGATGCAGGGGACACGGGTTCGTGCCCCAGTCCGGGAAGATCCCACATGCCGTGGAGCTGCTGGGCCCATGAGCCATGGCCGCTGAGCCTGTGCGTCCGGAGCACAGGCTCTGCAACGGAAGAGGCCACAACAGTGAGAGGCCCCCGTACCGCAAAAAAAAAAAAAAAAAAGCTTTAAAAAATCTGGACCAACCATGAAACTCTTCAAGAATGTAAGCAGTTTGTTTATACTTCAAATTTAATTCTGGTACGTATTTTTGGCTGTATAATGAGTTCAGGAAGGAACAAATTAAGAATATGTTTATAACTCACATGGACATTACTCACCCACATTTGGAGGTTTCACATAATTTACAGGTAGTTCTGGAGGTCTGCCTCTATGTAGAGCTGCAAAAGCAGAGCCATTCCATAGCGTACTCTTACAGTCTATACAGAAAGATTCAAAAGTTAGTCAAGGCATAGAACAGTTTTTTTTTAACTGTACCCTAGAGGCAAATATCTGTTTTCAATTTTATTTATTGAAATACATTTTTAACTATTAAAACCACAATGAGAAATAACATGCATATGTTTAAAAGTGTTATAATCTATATTATGATAGGTGAACACCAATGCCTTAATATTATCATCAGGATATTTTATTTCCATGCTGATATAGAACTAAAGCTTTTATTATACATATATTTGAATCTTATGTAAATATGTCATGGATTAATAAGGTTTTAAGTTTACATTGGTCCCCTTCTTGATCTTTAGGCTTATACACATCTGCTCATATAAAACTGTATAAGCAAGGAAATGAATACAGCACAAGTATGCCAGGTAAAATTCAGAAACATTTATACTTCGTGTATGCTAATGTTATGGAGCGCCTGCCAGCTGTGCCATAACAGGTAACACTGCATATCAGATGATAATTGAGTAAAAATAGTTGTGTTTTTTATCTTTAATGTTTATGTCAAAAAATTCAAGCAAATACAAAATATTCCTAATAATTCAACTTTGAAACAAAAATATTCTACTACTCTCTTGAAAGGTTTCAAATTAACTGAATTAAAGAATTTCCTTAAATTAAGATATTTAAAAACTGACATCATTTATGTAACTATTTATATTTGTAAATTAGGATTTTTAAAACATTATGCTAAAAAAACAAAACATAGAAATAAATTGGTTGCTAGATCTGAAGTATTTAATTCACTAAGGCATCCAAAATGCCTAATTTCACATTTTTACATTCAGAAAATTCTATCTATATAATTTACATATGGGGGTTCCGTGTAAAACTTTGGGAGAAATCTGTAAAAGACTGAAAAATAGTGGAGTAGAGAAACTGTTACTGAACGCTGATGGATTGATTTTTTTTAAATATTTTTAATTATAAACATAGTTATATATCATAATTTTCATTTACCTGTTATGAAATACCCAATGTGATTAGGATGATATCAAGACTCAAAGATTAAGAACATCAAAATGTAATGAAAGAATATTTTATGTATTTATACTGTACTAATCAGAGCAGCGATCTTTTGAGATTTCTATTCCACAGGATTACAAAGAGATTTTATAGTCTTTACCTCTATAGTATTCACTGTTTTACAGAAAAGGGCTCCATTTAGGCCTCTAAAAATTTACTTGTACACTAGGAAAATAAAAACAAGATTGGCAAGATAAGAAAAACTAAAAGAAAATTAGTATTTAGAAAAGCATGGGAACATTTAATTAACATAAAAACACACTACTCTCGACTCCTTCCTCTAAAAACTGTAAAAATCTTACCTTTGGCATCCCGTAACAGAGACTGCCGACCAACACCTAGTAATGTCTGTACCCCAGGAACACTCTGAGGGATCTCCTTATCTAGTAAGGGACCAATCCGCTCACAAATTTTAAGGAGGTAGTCTGGAGGAATGTGTGCATTGGCTGCCACCTAAAAAGCATAAGTAAAATACAGGAAAACAAATTTGGTTTAAAAACATTAATCTAGTCCATTACCAAACTGTTCCATCATGGAAAAAAGTACAATTTTAAAACACACAAGGAAAATAACATTTTAAATATTTAATACTTCAACCAAATTTAAGAAACAGCTACAAAAATTAAGCATCATTTAAACAAGTGATAACACATAAATGACATGGCAGTTTAACTTACTTTTTCGTGCCTTGATTAAATCATTTGCTTAGCTGTTAATCTAATGCAATAAGCATTACAAAACAGCAAAAAGGATCATGCCTAAAAATCAAAGTACAAAGATGATGGGTAAACTCTACTAGTACTTGATCAGCAGTGATCAAGAATCAGAGAACCTAGATTCTATATAAATGATAAGAATGCAAACAAAAGGTAATACTTGCACCAAACTCTCACTTAAGTCCCTTTAGGATTAACAGGACACATTTGCTTAATTAAAGCAGAACTCTTTCTCCTAAAAAAGTTAATTGGTTTTCAAAAGAGTATCAAATTAATGATTATTTTAAATACCATGTTCTAAACAAGCTATGTACTCAAAATTCATTGCAACATTAACTCATTTTTTTCCTCCAAGTGCTTTATTTATTTATTTTAACATTAACTCATCTTTAAAACACAAGTAAATTTCTGAAGATGATTAACTAATGTAGATAGGAATGAGACAATAAAACAACAAAACTGGTTTTCATTTTTTATCTAAGCTAATGTTAAAGTTACTGATGTGTTTCATAAATACCTAATTATTAAAACAGTAAAGAGTAAACTAGAACATTAAAAATCCTTAGATAAAAAGAACATCTACATTCTCATCTTGACAAAAGGCCCTAAAATCTACTTACAGTTACAATGCCAATTTTTATAAGTGCTACAGAGATAAATATATATATATATATATATACATATATATACCTACCATCACATAGGACACATATCAATATATTACTTCCAAGTCAAAAACAATATAACTCAAAGGAATAATTTTGTAAATCATCCCTAATGATCACCAGAAGAGATTATGTGTGTTCTTGATAAATACTGGTTCACTGAATCAATGAATGAATAAAAACCAAAGTCTACCTATAAGTAATATCATATGAACTCACAGAGGAAAAATCTTTCTCCTATCAGGGTGCCTTTTTTGTTTTCTTAGGAAACACAGGTCAAAGAACTACAATCCAACATGTATTTAGGAATCTGGGAATAAATGATTCTATTGTGATTTTTTAAAATTATTTCCTGCCAATTATCTTTTGTAAGTCCCTGAAGAAACAAATTTTAATCTACCAAAATCACTGGGGCCTGGCAACTGTCATGATGGTCAGGAAGAATGGCAACTTATGGGACTTCCCTGGCACAGTGATTAAGACTCCATGCTTCCACTGCAGGGGGCACGGGTTCGACCTCTGGTCAGGGAACTAAGATAAAAAAAAGAAGAAGAAGAATGGCAACTTAACCTGATTATTTGCATCTACAAGGTTTAGCTTCTGGATTGGGACAAAGGATCAAGCAAATTCTTTCAGTTATTTCACACATGTCTAGTTTTGTTTTCCAAGCAAGTAACTACATAGAACTAAAATATACAGGTAATATTAAAGTCAAAGTACGTGATGATTTAATCTAAAAACTTTTTTTTTTGTTACTTAGAGACACTGATGTCCTAAAATCCTAGTTTGTAATTCATTCTCTCCACAATAGGGCATTCCTAAATAGGCCTACGTGCAAATATAGTTAGTACTCCTAAAAACATATATCTCAAAGAAAAAAGCCTTGACATACTGCATATTAACATCTATAATATTTTATGCCTTTTTTCCCGCAACACTGTCTTGTATAAACTGGGCTTCTGATATCAGTCATTACCTTTTCACCAAGTAAATGTTATAAGGCTTTACACACAATGGTAGTTGTTGTCTTTAGTGGCATTTTCTTTTTTATCAATTTTCTTTTCCTCATTTCATTACCATCTCAAGAGTTATTCACTTGTTACACAAATCTACCCACCAACTTGCAATATATATACAGTAACATATAATCCAGAAAACGGGAGTTCTCTGATATGAATTTTTAGTATTACCCTCTTAAAGAAACCTGTCAGAATTATACCTTAAACTGAAACCTTAGGCCTCCTGGCTACTTCATTTTATAAAAACAATGATGCTTCATTTTCAGCTAGTTATATAAATGTTTTATCTATTCCTCAGTAATCATTTAAAAACACAGAATCATTAATTAAGCAACTAAAACAAGGCTCATCTACTCTCACATTCTCCCCCTTGAAAATTTGTATTATAAACTATTAAAGTTTACAAGTTTTGCTTTTCACCCTATGCAACAGAAAATTGCTCAATTTCTAGGCAGTCCCATTCAAAAATCCATTCCTCTAAAATCAATAAAAATTTGATTGTAAAACAGCACAAGAGAAACAGAGATTCTATCAACACAATGGCAATAACAATACTTTTGAGTTTGAACGTGCTCTTTTCCTTTAAACAATATTTACAGGCTTCCAGACTATATCAGCACAGTTCTTGCAATGATAGTTTCTTCTAAATCAAACTTCAGGACTTATAAGTGGTATTAAACATTTACTTCAATCCATTTGCTTTGCCTAAAGCTGGAATTCCTTTTTTTAAAATTTTTTTTAAAAATAGGTATTTATTTATTTATTTATTTGGCTGTGCCTGGTCTTAGTTGTGGCATGTGGGATCTTTAGTTGTGGCATTCGAACTCTTAGTTGGGGCATGTGGGATCTACTTCCCTGACTGGGGATCAAACCGGGCCCCTTGCATTGGGAGTGCAGAGTCTTAGCCACTGGACCACCAGGGAAGTCCCCAAAGCTGGAATTTCTTAAAGGTGATCTTTTTAGGCATAAGAACTCTTATCCACCCTCAGTAATTACATTTCTAAGTTTTAAAAAAATTCTGTATTAGAATTACATGTGAATATAATGTAATATATCATAAAATGTAATATTGAAGATATGTATTAAAATATTCTATGAAATTTGTGGCTTATTAAAAGCCACTCTTTTTGATTAAAACTCAAAATATTCTAATTGCAGTTATTTAGCCAAATTTCTTTCTGGAATATAATGGCCAAGAAGTAACACAACAAGCACTTTGAGATCTGAAGAAGAAAGGCACTCTCTAAAAACAAAGTTCAAGAGCATAATACAAACTTTTGTATTATTCTGTAAAATAGCTCCAAGGAGTTAAATTATAGAACCTTTGAACTGGAAGGATCCTTATATACAATCAACTTAATTCCACAACTTACAGTAGGAAAAACAGATCCAGAGGAGTGAAGTTCAATGGTCACAATGAATGGACCAGAATCTGGGTCTCTGTGCCCACTGTTATTTCTATTACTGTCCCATTAAGGCAGCTGAAAAATCATGAAAGTAACACAAAGACTGGAAAAAATTAAAACTATAAATTTGATAAACTGAAAGAAATTAAATGAAGCCTAGATTATAAACCTTCTTGATAGGAACACTGGCTGACCTAAAGAGCAAATCTAACAACTGAAATCACCACACTTGAGAATCATTATGACAACTGAGAAGACCAGAAGGAATCCAGCTGGGCACTGAATAACATACAAAAGGTACCTAATCTCAGGGGGCCAGACCTGCACCAAGAGCTACATTTGAAATACTATTTTCAGATAGCCATGATAGCATTCTTACTTTGGCTTTTCGAAATAATAAGATCAGACAAGTAACTAAAAAACAAAGAAAATAGAATTGTGTGTTTTGTTTTATAACTAAAATCACTACACAGGTAAAATGAAGAATGAAACTGAGACCATATGCTGAAGAAGTAAAATGCAACATTTTCTCTGAGATTTGAAATGGGTTTTTTTGGGGGGGATAGAAAATGAACATCCATAAAGTTAGTCACATGACTTTTTGATATTTAGGGACAGGAAACAAAACAGATTTTGAAAAATACAGCAAGGCTTTAAATATATCAATATAAGTATAGTAGAGATAAGCACAGTACTTTGAAGTCTAAGAGCCTGGATTACTCAGGCTCTAAAATTTACTAGCTGTTACTCCTTCTGGCAGTATGATACTGTAGAAAAGACTTAGATTTGAATTTTTCCAGCATCCCCAGGATCCTACTTATATGACCTGCAAAGTTATTCAGTCTCTCTGAGCCTGAGCTTCCTCAACTGCAAAACAGGGAGTAATGATAACCACCTCATATTATTTGTAAAACAAAAACAAAATCATTCACTCATGCATTCATTCATTCAGACATTTGAAGTATAGGGATATAATGGAAAGATTAAACTGCTGCCCTAAAAAAATCCATAATCCCAGTGGGGGAAACAAACTAGTAGCTAGAAACAAATCAAATCTACAAGCGCCCAGAGGTTTAGTACAGAGAGCTAATGAAGCAAAGTACAGTACCTAATTTAGCCTGGGGGTAGGGGTTCTTGTCCAATTTCACACCTGAATTCTAAGTGAAAGTTAACAAGGCAGACAAAAGGAAGGGAAGGCATTCCAGGCAAAGAGAAAGGAACCCCCATCCAGTAAACACACTTTGCACAGTGACTAGTACATATATCTCCTCAATGTTTAAGATGCTCCTACACAACATTAAGTTAAAAAAAATAAAAATAAAAAACTCTATCCAGAGTATCTGATTTTGAAAGAAAAAAATGCCCATACTTGTACAAAAAAGATGAAAGAAAACATAAAAATCTAATAGTTTATTTTCTGCTTGATACTGTTCAGTAAAATATAAATGCCTGCAATAATCCAATATTATCTTTATAATTTAAAATTTGAGTTTTAATGTTTGCTGAATTTGAAGGAGGAGAAATGAAAAACTGGGAAGCAAAGGAAAGAAAACAGGCCTTTCCATTGTAGTAATACCACTGGTTAACAGGGTGGGCCACAAAGTGTTAAGACTTCCTATCATTTTCTTTTGAAAAAATTAATCATTGTTCATAGCATTTATTTTTATTTTTATTAGTTTTAAGATTTCCTCAGGAATGAGACAGGCAGAGCAATCCACCTAGGGCTCAAGTATTCTCTGGTTAATACTGCCTCAAGAAAGCACTAAAAGTACTATAACCCTGAGGTCAGATGATATCAAGACAAGAACAAGGGACCCACCCACAGTCTAGATGTTTCTCAGTAGAGAAAGGCCCAATAAAAAGAACTCCATACTAGCTAGCAGATTAGTAAGCCTAAAAAATATATATCATGAAAACACTTCTAAGGGCTTCCCTGGTAGCACAGTGGTTGAGAATCTGCCTGCCAATGCAGGGGACACGGGTTCCAGACCTGGTCTGGGAAGATCCCACATGCCGCGGGGCAAGTAGGCCCGGGAGCCACAACTACTGAGCCTGCACGTCTGGAGCGTGGGCTCCGCAACAAGAGAGGCCACGATAGTAAGAGACCCGCGTACGGCGATGAAGAGTGGCCCCCGCTTGCCGCAACTATAGAAAGCCCTCGCACAGAAACAAAGACCCAACACAGCCAAAAAATTAATTAATTAATTAATTTTAAAAAGCTACAAACATCCATGACTTATAAAAAAAAAGAAAAAAAGAAAACACTTCTAAAAAAGTTAAGAACATTGAACAAGTAATAACTAAGAACGAGCTAATTATAAAGCACCATGGTAGATACTAAAAGGCATAAGAAAACATCTTCAACAAGGTAATTTAAAATACAAGAAATAAATTGTCAATAATGTATAGAAAATAAGATTAGGATAAGAAGAGATCAGTCAGAAGGGTTGAGGATCCCTGCAACAAGACATGGGAAAAACATACCTCCCACTTCTTAAAAATGAGTTAATACTATACCAGTATCATATTGAATTACTTTTCTGTAATACATAAAAATGCAAATAACACTAAATATCTTTTCACCTAGTGATCATTCCTTGCTTAACACAGATGCACTTCAAAGACACTCATTTTGGGCTCAATTCTGACATTTTTTAAGTGCTTTTTTTTTCTTTCTTTCTTTTTTTTTTTTTTTTTTTGTGGTACGCGGGCCTCTCACTGTTGTGGCCTCTCCCGCTGCGGAGCACAGGCTCCAGACATGCAGGCTCAGCGGCCATGGCTCACGGGCCTAGCTGCTCCGCAGCATGTGGGATCTTCCTGGACCGGGGCACGAACCTGGATCCCCTGCATCGGCAGGCGGACTCTCAACCACTGTGCCACCAGGGAAGCCTTAAATGCTTTAATGGTACTATTTTATATGTCCCTTACCTTATAAAAAATATTAGGAAAATTGGGTGGTGATAATTAGCCAATTACCCAAGAAAACATAAATTCTGGGGTCATAGTTCTTCAGATTTTAATGCTAACCATTCAAACTCTCTGTCCTATATTTAAAATGTAGTAACCAACTCATTTGCACTCATTTGCATTCTTTCATATTTAACTCATTTGGTCCACACAACAACCTTGCAAAACAGGTAGGGGTTTTTATTTTATAAATGAGGAAACTGAATCTCTGAGAGGTTAAGTAACTTGCCCAGGGTAGTTCAACGAGTAATGACTATCTCCTGGACTAAATCTTATGGCCTTTTCTACTACCCACAAAATCCTATTTGAGAAATGTCAAACAAAGGCATCTCTAAAATATGACACAAACACTAAGTTGACTTTAAATTACTATTTTGCTCCCTATAAAAAAATTATTAATCAGTCAATAACCAACATCAGTAGAACTTCAACAGAAACACACAAACTAAACTAATATTCAAATGTCATAAAGGTGCTTTCTGGACAAAATTTTATAAGAAACATTCACCCAATCCAAATTCTTACTCTTTAACAGCAGCTCTCTTCGTTTCCTTAATACCATCTTATTTGTACTGAGATACCAGTTTTCCTAGGACTGATGCTATATCTCCAAAAGGATTTTAATCATTGAAAGTATGTTTCTAGAGCCCAAGTGTGGAAAAAAAAAGCCAGTGATCAATCCAGATGAATAGGTAAAACAAACATGTTATAGAAAGCAAGAGTGTACATGTGGCTCAAGCCAATCAGTAGTGAGGAATACCAGTTTACAGACATTGACTGCTGCCTGCCATAATACCTATCAGTTAGCATTATATCCACACGGGAGTCAAGCAGCACATGCTTTTTGGTTTCCCATGATGCATTCCGTTCCTCCTAACTATGGCTGTGTGTCCACATAACAGTTAATAAATCACACATGCTTAAATTGCTTCCACACTTAGAGATGCAATACCATGCTACCAGCACTCAAAATCATTCTACAGTTCTAATAGACAATTTAAGCTATTACTAGTAACTAGAGAACAAGAGCTGAGTAAGGTAAGAAAAAAATGCAGGTATGTCTGGAATTCAAATACAGTGTTTTAAAGCAGTTGGTGAGGATCAAATGAGATAATGTGAAAACATTTTTAAACTCAAATATGTTAAATGCAGATGTAAATTCTTATAATGACATATATCACCATAGATGTACTATTTCTAAAGACAGCAGTGAACATACGATCTTGATAAAAGTTTTTTAAATAGCAGAAAACTACTTCAAGTCTTTTGAATATAAAATGAAGGTAATAAAATCTATGTCACTCCAAATGTAAGCACTAATTGGTACTTTCAATTCTACAGATGAAAAATGCTGAATAAATGTAAAAATATATACCACACCTAAAGATAATTATGTCTTTGGTTCAGTCTTATGATAGGAGTACCCATACAGTGATTCAAAAATCTTAAAGCATGCCTTTAAAAAATGTTTCCAACTCACCATTCCAATATATAAAATTTGTATATTTACAAAAACTGTTCATTTGTTTACACACACACACACACACACACACACACACACACACACACGCCCCTCACTGCTCTGTTTGTCATCCCCAATAAAGCTCCAAGGAGGAAGCAATAAAATAGTCAACAATTCAACAGGGTCACCACAAATGAAAGGACATCTGTATTTATTTATATTATCTACCTTAAGATGTAAGAAGCAAATCTAATTCTATTATGCTGTAAATAACAGTCAAGCAGAAATAAAGAAAAATACTCAGATCAAACTTCAAAAACAATCACCCTGACTTCAATTCTCTCCCTGTATCATTACAAAATTCTGAAAATTAATTTAGAATTTTTTTGAATGTCATAATCAAAAATGTTACAGTTCAACATAAACTGACAAACATTTCATGTTCAGACTCATTTTTTAAAGGCATTTCAGATCTTGACATGTCAATACTTGACTGCAAGCAGCTTTAACAAAAAAGCACCTTCCCATGTGTTCCAAATTATAAGTAAAACACTAAATCAGATTTAAGAAAGAAAAAATAGGGATTCCTAGGCTATGCAATAGTAACAGTAGTAATGAAGTGTTGAAGAAATCTAACTTATTATCTTAATATTCTTCTGGATAAATCAAGTTAAGCAGTATAGACAATTCAAATGAAAATATACATATGGACAGAAAGGCAGGATTTTTGTTTCAAGTATGTAGTATACATGACTATGCAACTTCAATTCAGTATTTTGATATCCTTGTTTATAGTCCTTCACCTCTTCATTATGCATTTGTCTTCTTTCCTTTTTATATCCCAGTACATCTTCAGTTTGAAGTGCTGCTATAAAATTATACTAATTAATACTTTGCCCTAAATTTAAATCCAAAACATGTAGCTAAATCAAAGATCACACTGTATAAATCCATTGTTCTAACAGCACTTTAAAAAATACTACCCCAGGACTTCCCTGGTGGTCCAGTGGTTAGGACTCTGTGCTTCCACTGCAGGGGCACAGGTTCAATCCCTGGTGGGGAACTAAGACCCTGCATGTCCCTTGGTGTGGCCAACACAACAAAACAAAACAAAATGAACCTACATCTCTCCTACAATGAAGCCACTCAAAATCTCAAGCCAGATTTGAAATAATTTTTATCAACAGTACGACTGATGAATCTAGCAATCAAACACTGCACACTCAGTTCTCAGCCACTTCTTTTCCTTCTGTTCAATTCTCAGCCCTGCCTCATCTTCCCTTACAAAGAAATCTATAGGTAGAGAACAGACATATGACTAAAAATAAGACCATATTATCAAAATGTAATATCCCTACAAAAATTGGACCCTGGTGTGGAAAAATAAAAACCTATGTGTACAATACAAAAAGTAAATTAAAAACAAAAAAGGTAACACTAAACCATAGATAACAGTCAAACAATAGAAGAAATTCTGTGTATATAAAAATTAAAAATGTATAAGTAATTATAAAAACAATAAATTAAAAAGATAAAGGTGAAAATCAAGTATATGTAGGGATATACAAATGGATTAATGACAATTAAAAAATAATTTGTTAAAGTTTAAGCCTCACTAATAATGGGGAAAAGAACCAATTAAGTCAATTGAGGACTATTTTCACCTATTAAAACCACCAAAAGATTTTTAAATATTTTAAAAATTCATTCTAAGTATCTAGATGGTTACATTATAAATTAGGACAATCTTCTGGAGAGCAATTTTATAATATATAACAAAAGCTATAAAATGGATGAGTCCCTTGACCTGATAACTCCACTTCAGAAATATAGCCCAGAAAAACAACTGAAAAAGAAAAGAAAAGAAAAAAAAAGGAAAAAAGCAGAAAGACTACTTAACTATGCAGATATTAGTGAAAAACTGGAAGTAACCCAAATGTTCAACTGGCAATTGAGTTCTAATCACAGCAACTTAAAAACAACCGAATCTTTCCTTGCCATTAAAATAACAATGACTACTCAAATATAGATAAGTATACGTAAAAGTGTTACATAAGAAAATATAAAGCATAAAGTGGACATTGATTACAATTACATGAAAATATGCCTTTACAATATAAGGAAAGGAAGTGTAGTAAACTGGACTTTGTTTTTTTTGTTTTTCTGTGTGTGTGTGTGTGTGTGTGTGTGTGTGTGGTTAGGAGACTATTTTTAATCATTTTGGTGCTCATTTACTTTTTGGAACTGTCAAGTTAATTTTTAAAAAGCTTTTTCCTTTTAAAAAATGTTACTTGCTTAAAATGGTCTACTTAGAAACAAATAAACAAAAATATTGTCAATACACCTCAGTATACAAAACCACATTAGTCATAAAGTATTAAAACATATTGGTAAGCACTGTTGTTTTTGCCCTTTTTTTGAAAGAACTTCAGTCCAACAAAAAGTCTGACTACAAATTAAATTGGTAATACATGCAGTTTTTCAAAAATATTTTTTATCCATCGGAGAATTTTTTACCATTAATATTACAGATGGTGGAGTTTATCCTTATCACAATTATTATATCATTTTCTGTGCTTTGCAAAACTAAAAAAAATTAGTCAGTAGATTTGGTGATAATTAGCATGGCCTCATTCTTGTAATTTAATACAAAGAAAATTATCAAATGAACACCAAAGTAATTTAAATATTGTCCTGTTGAAAGCAAATTTTAAATCATTCTATTTATATTTAGAGTCTACCATACCCCTCCAACTTTCTTTAACTTTGTCTAATTTTCCTCTGTTTGGATCTTACTGGAAGGAAAGATAGCTGAACTTAGATTTTAGTAACATCACCCCTTTCTCCTTTTATTTCCTTCCAATTGACTGTGCCAGTGGCTAACACAAGGGAACATCCTCCCAAAAATAAAAAGGATCACCTTTTTGTGTGTGTCAATGCCGAACAGAAGGTGCATTTACACTATGAATTATATTTGCTGAACAAACAACAGTCAATCCAATGCTTTTGGTCCTTTACTAAAGTATATTCTATTTTAAAATATGACCATTGTTGTTTCCTTGTAAATCCAAAATCGTGTTTCGTCAATTCTCAAAAAGCTCATAATCCACAGTTCTTATTTAGTGAAATTGTTAACTGCATAAATGCGATTTAATAATGATTTGATGAGCTATTTTCTACAATCTGAGATATACAACGATTATGCTTTTATTCCGTAGTCGATTATCTAACCCCCGACAAATTTTGAAATTAGCTTGATGCTATTATTTTTAATTGTGTCGTTTTTCCCTAGTCCCTGGTCCGTCAACTCCCCTCCTGAACCCCCTCTGCCGTGCGGCCCGCCGCCCCCAGACCAAAAAAAAAAAAAAACAGCCTGGCCTCAGTTCCCGTATTTCAAGCCAGGACCAACCAGAAAGCAGTTTTCTTCCACTAATCCGGAACTCCAGGCTGTTACCAACGCTGTCATTGGCCAGCGTCAGTCCTTGGTACGTGCCCCAAGATAACCCCCTGGTTTCTCTCCCTTTTACCCCTACAATGGGCCTTTCCCGATGTTTGTAACATATTCATAATCTACAGTACGGCATCTCTGATAACCAGTTCACATTCTTCAAAGTTTTCGGGTGGAAACAAACGAGGCCAAGGGGAGGGCAAGGTACCCTTTCTCCGACTCGCCGGGAGGGGGGAAGGGACAGTTCTTCGGCTCAGCACTGAGCTCCAGAGCCGCGTAGGTTGAAGGGTCGGGGGCGGGTTGGGGGAACAAGGTGGGGAGGGAGTGGAGAAAGAGTTGGGTTAAGTTGAAATGAAAACTTTACTCACCAGATCCTCGAAGCTTCTTCGGTGCTCTCTCCCCTCCCAGTCTAAGCGGCGCGGAATAAGCTGGGGGCCGGCGAAAAGAAAGGGGGGAGGGGGCAACGATAAAGGCCAAGCCTCTGCTCCGCATCAACCCGACCCAGTTTGGGTCCGGGTCCTCGACCCTTTGGCGTCTTTATTGCTGTTGGCCTGATAGCTGTTGTCTCAGAGCTAGACGAGTGTGGGGGAAAGGAGGCCGAGGAGGAGGAAATCCTGAAAAAACACCTCCCACAGGCATAAAGAGGGGGCGAGTTAAGACCCCAGCGATATCCGCCCCTTTTGAGGGAAGAAGCCGGTTCACCACTGTGACAACAGCTATGAGTGCCCAGTTCCAAGCCTTCCTCCCGGTCCTAGCCCTCCGCCCCTTACTTGCCCTTCCTCCAGTCTCACCCCAACCGTCCCCACCTCTTCCCGAAGGGGCTGCGTACCTGATGCTCCTCGAGCTCCTGCACTAGCACCTGAGCAAAAGGGAAACACGGATATGAGGGCAGCTCGGGCCACCAACCCATTCCTCCCTCCCCAAACTGAACCCAGCCGCTGACGGCAGCGCTACTCAAGGCCGGCCTTTTCCTCACCCACAGCGGAACCGCACACCCAGCTGCCTCGGTTTCCCCACTGGGACCATTCCCCAAGACTCCCAGATCTCCTTCCCCTTCTCACCTGAGCGGATTTGTTGCAGGGTCCGGACTGCAAGAATCTAGCGATCAGGTAATACAGCTCTGAGGAAGAGGGGGGGAAAGAGGTTGAGAGGGAGGCAAAGAAGAAAAAACAGAAGCTTTTTCAAAAGAAACTGACAGCCGTCGCGCTAAGCTCCCATCCTCTTAGCCCCAGGACACAGCTACCCACCGGCTTCGATCTGGGTAGGTGCCGCCGCCATCCTTTTCCCGAGGGGGTTTGGGGGATTTGCTCCAGAGGGGCTGGCGGGGGCGGGTGGGGATGCTGCCTCTATTGTGGTGAAGCCCCCATGCCCAGGAGTCCCGCCGCTTCCGCCGCACTCCTCGTCCCAGTTTCGGTCTCTCTCGGATTCATCGCATCACGTTTCGACCCATAGATATTCTAACCCAAGAGCTGAGGAGGCGGAGGAGGAAGGAGAGGGAGAGAGAGAAGAGGAGGGAGGAGCCGAAGTGGCGGAGGGGTGGGCGGGGGCAAAGGGGGTGGGGAGAGGGGAGGGTAAAAACTGTGAGAGGGACCTGCAGCGCTCGTTGTTCACCGCCAGAGGCACTAACGCATCCTCCAGTCCTCAGCTCTCCAATACAGCCGACAGTTACCTAGCTACCGCTCCCGGAAGGAAGGGGAGGTGCTAACTGATGGCAGACTCTCTGGCAGCTACCGTAGAACTCAGTGGTGACGTTCCCTTCAGCGAGTTCCAGAGTGGTTACCCTTCCTGTGAGGGCAGTCGGGCCCTTTCCTATTGAGGACCTTTCCCTCTGGCGTGGTCGTGAGGAACATGTGAGGAGCCGACTTGATTCAGCTGCTTTCTTCGATTCCCTCCCGGCACCGAGGAGGCTTTGATTTTTTTGTCTCTCTTCCACCGAAAGGAGGCTAGCCGCTAAAGGATCTCGTGACTGAGAAAGAAAAGGAGTCCCTACTTCGTTGTCACTTGTTTCTCTTTAAAATGATTTTTGTACCAGATGAAAATGCTGTTAACTTAGAAGTCCGGAGGGCAGGGCTCATATTGTTATAGAGAAAGAGCAGCTCTCTAAACGTCCCCTGATTCTGATAAATTTTCAGGAAGAATTTGCTGTCAGACATGAAGCATTTTATTTTTTCCCCTTCTGAATGTGTAACACATGCCGTATCTGTCCCATTCCTATAGGATAATTTTCAATTGTGTCTTCAAATACTGTCAAAATATTTTATGTTAACCATGGATTTTTATGTATTATTGCATATCTGTATGCAAGGTAGTTTTCTACAGGTTTGGGGCAACTTTCGTTATTTAATATATAACCCCTAACTCTTAGTACAGTACCGACTTTCAGTAGTTGGTTACTGAAATCTTAAGTGATCAAAGGATTTGTAGAGTAGTAATTGACACACATATAGTGAACAGTCTACTTCCCTACTTTCCCTCGCGTAATATATTCCCACCTCAAGCCCTGACCAAAAAGTAATTAATAGAAGCTGAACCTGATGAAACCAGAAATGCTGTTTAAACTGCATGTACTGTTTACATTGAAATATTCAGATTTGAAGGTTCACCTTTTAAGGTTAGGGCTGGATTCTTAGGAATTTGATTTCCTCACTCAGAGTTCAGCCATTGACCACAGTGTGCCTAGAATTGCATTATGCTGGCATAAACTTAGCCTAGGTTGGTTAGTTCTCACTCTGGTCATTATTTTCCCCTCAGAAAGAAAGAACCACACAAAATGTGATATAATAGGTCTATCTTTGGTCATTATGCTGTAGTACTTGATAAGACAAATGCCATTAACTGAAAAATATTAGATATTGAAAAGACCTATAAGCCCTAGATAACTCATTGCAAGTAGCTTAGCAAAACACCAGACTAAATATATTTTACAGATCAAGTATAATATATACAACAGTTACCATTAAGCTATTACAATGTACTAAGCACTTTACATATTTTACCTCATTTAATCTTTATAATGACCCTAGGAGGTAGTTTCTATTGTTATCCACATTTTACAAGTTATAAAAATGTCTATATGACTTTGGACAACTCACTGAAATTCTGTGAACCTTATTCCTCATCTATAAAATGTAATAGTACTTGCCATGCCCACTTCACAGTAATTGCTGTAAAAGTCATGTGAATATGTTTGTGTCATATTTCAAACTGTATAGGGCATTGTTATTTCAGTGATCGCTTCAATTTCAGTCGGGTGCAATCAGGAGAGAAAAGGCACACAGTAATTTGAATAGAGAAAGTTTAAGGTACAGACTTATTAACAATAACAGGAGATTGGAGTAATGAAGAATTACCTAGTAAGGTGTAAAGAGAACTCTAAAGAATATAGGAATAGAAGACATAGTATATAATATAATAGCAGATAGTAATAGCCACTAACCCTAGAGCTGAGAGTACTCTCAATCCCTATTGCCCACCCAGGGCTAAGATCCAGACCTTGTTGGAGAGGACACAGCCAACCAAGGCTCATTCAATGGCAGGAAAGATGCTGTGGTACCTTGCTGAAACTCCAACTTCTGGAACTTTCTAGAAGCCTACCTTCTGGAATCAACCCTCTAGGGTACCTGGGAAATAATGTTCACAGGGAAATGTCTCACCAGAGGCACGTTACTACAAAACCACTAGAGGCAAGGTGCCAGGGGAGGCTGCTGGGTGCTACCAAAAGCATGCACCACAGGAGCTAGGCACTAGAGAAAGCTGCACAAGCTGCAGGAGCATCCTACTCCATAAGCACTCCAGAAGCGGGACACAAAACCTTTTCTTCTTATACTGTATTTCCAGTTTGCTCTACTGACAAAGCTTCAGTTCTTGCTGACCAAAGGAAAAATATTTAGATAGCCCAGATCCATTTTCATAGAGCAGTCAATAATGGAGAGTTTGGAGATGATGAGCAACAAATCAATAAACTGGCACAAATTCCCTACTGTTTTCTTTACTATAAGGACTAGGTTGATAAAAGGAAAGTTATTAAAATGTGTGTGTTAACATAAAAGTGTTCATTTGTTCTTTAGGATAAGCCGAATGCTTTGAATTATTTTGTTGCAATTAAAATCACCAGTCTTAACCCTGTGGCCAAAGGCTTAATTGGGAGGGGAAGGAAATTTTTATAAGCTAAAGCAAATATTGATTTACATAGAAAAAATCAGGAATGTTTACCTGATAGGCATTAGTTTCCTAGGACTGCCATAACAAATTACCACAAACTGGGTGGCTTAAAATAAGGGAAATTTTTTTGTCACAGTTCTGGAGGCCAGAAGTCTGAAATCAAACTGTCGCCAGGCCAGAATTCCTTCAAAATCTCTGGTGGAGAACTCTTCTCCCAACTTTTGATGGCTCCTGGCATTCCTGGAAATTATGGTAGCCTAACTCAAATCTCTACCTCCAGCTTAACATGGCCTTCTCCCGTGTGTGTCCCTGTGTTAAATCTCCCTCTCCTTTTTCTTACAAGGACAACAGTCATTGGATTTTGGCCCCATCCCAAATCCAGAATGATCTCGTCTTGAGAACCTTAACTTAGTTACATCTACAATGACTCTATTTTCAAATAAGATCATGTTCACAGGTACAGGTACTAGGGGTTAAGGCATGGACATATCTTTTGGAAGATATATAACTAAACCCACTAAATCATTTATTTCATTCTGACTCTTTAAAAATCACATTTTAAGGGAAGATCAAAGTTGAAAATTTAACAGTTCTCCCCAGGATGGCCAGAAAAGAAAGAAAATAGGAAATTCTGAGATGGGGGGACAGAAGTAGTAAATAAGAAGATTAAGGGACTTCCCTGGCTAGGACTCCATGCTTTCACTGCCATGGGCCCGGGTTCAGTCCCACAAGGGAACTAAGATCCTGCAAGCCACTCAGAATGGCCAAAAGCCAAAAAAACAGTTTAAAAAAAAAGATTAATATACCAAACTCTGTAAATAAATAGTTGCTCTCTTTTCCTGTCTCAGTTTCTTAAAATAACAAAATTATATAATGTAATTATTAAAATAATGTATTCTTGAATTAAAAACATATCACATACATTATAATATGTTAACATATTTTAATACATTGTATAGGTGTGATATGCATAACAAAAATAGGAGAAAAAAGAAGGAAGAGGGAATAGAACTATATAGGAGTAACATCTGTATATCTCAAAAGAACTGATTTAGTATAAAAGCAAACTACATTCTGTTAAGAGGTATACAATCAACCCTAGATGAGCCACTAAGAAAATAACTTTAAAAAGAGTGAAAAAGTAATTTAAAAAGTTAAAAAAATGAAACAAAAAAATGTTAAAGTTCCACTAAGGAATATTTACTTAACTCAAAAGAAAGGGTAAAAAAGGAAGAATAGGACAAAAAGACATGAGATATATAGAACAAAAATTAAAATGGTGGACATAAATCCAACTATATCAATAACAACATTACAGGCTTCCCTGGTGGCACAGTGGTTGAGAGTCCGCCTGCCAATGCAGGGGACACGGGTTCATGTCCCGGTCCAGGAAGATCCCACATGCCGTGGAGCGGCTAGGCCCGTGAGCCATGAACGCTGAGCCTGCGCGTCTGTGCTCCGCAACGGGAGAGGCCACAACAGTGAGAGGCCCGCATACCGCAAAAAAAAAAAAAAAAAAAAAGTGTGAGAATTTGTTGCTAGCAGACCCTTATTACAAGAACTGTAAAGGGAAGTTATTCAGGCTGAAAGCAACTGAATCCAGACAAAAACTCAAATTATTCAAATCCACATGGAAAACAAAGTTCAATTGTAAAGATTACTATATAATTATAAAAGACAGTAAAAATACATATTTCTCCTACATTCTTAAATTATTTTTTAATTATATAAAATAAAATAATGTGTAGATAATCTAGTTTGGCATATCACATATAGAAATGTAATATATTTGCCAATAACAGCAAAAAGAAGGTGAGTGAGAAGCAAGCTGTATTGGGTTAAGAACATGATACCGTGTGGTACGTCAAATCTGTAGGAATAAATGCAGAGTGTAAGAAATGACAAAAAATCAGGCTAATATAACAAAAGCTATAAATATATACTAGCTCTTCTTTCTTCTCTTAGCTTCTTTAAAATATATTAAATTATATAAAGTAATGATTATAACAATATATTGTTTGGATTGAAAATTTATAAATGTAATATGTTTAACACCACAAAATGGGGGAAAATGGAGTAGAGTCATATAGAAGTAACATTTCTATATCTAAGCAGAATTAAGTTAGTATTAATTTTAAGATGATTCTGATGAGTTATGATGTACATAGTAAGCTCCAGAACAACACAATGGAAATAACTCCCAGAAATATAGTGAAAATGTTATTAAAGAAATTTAAATGCAGCATCAGAAAATATTCACTTTAATGGAAAAGAAAGCAGTAAAGAAGGAATAGAGGAACAAAAAGGAACAAAAAGTAAAATGATACGACTGTTGGTGGGAAAGTAAATCAGTGCAGTCAGCATTGAAAACAGTATGTTTCCTCAAAAAATTAAAAATAAAACTACCATATGATACAGCAATCCCACTTCTAGGTATATATCTGAAGGAAATGAAATCACTGTCTTGTACAAATACCTGCACTCTCATGTTTGTAGCATTATCCTCAATAGCCAAGACATGGAAACATCCTAAGTGGCAATCAACAGATGAATGGATAGGGAATTCTCTGGTGGTCCAGTGGTTAGGACTCTGTGCTTCCACTGCAGGTGGCCCAGGTTTGATCCCTGGTCAGGGAACTAAAACCAAACAAACAACAACAACAAAAAAAAAAACAGGAATGAAGAAAATCTGGTATATATATGCAATATAACATTATTCATCCATAAGAAAATAAATCCTGCCATTTGCAACAACATGGATGAAACTTGAGGGCATTTGGCTAAGTGAAAGAAGTCAGGCAGAGAAAGACAAATACTGTATGATCTCATTTATATGTGAATCTAAAAAAGCCAAACATAAAAACATAGAGTGGAATGGTGTTTGCCAGGAGCAGGGGAAATAAGGAGATATTGGTCAAATGGTACAAACTTTTAGTTATAAGATAAAGAAGTTCTGGGAATCTAATTTTTGTGTTAATTTACTTTTAAGTAGAGCCCCAGGATGTCGGATGGTGAGCCTCAGTTCAACAAAAGACCGAAAGGAATTAAAACAGAGAAGTTTTTGGAAGTTCTCTGGCAGTAGAGTTGTTAAGACTGTACCCTTCCACTGCAGGGGGCACGGGTTCGATCCCAAGTCAGGAACTAAGATCCCCGCAAGCCATGAGGCTTGGCCAAAAATAAGTAAGTAAATAAATAAAAACAAAAATAGTGAAGTTTATTACTCCAGGTCCTAGAAGAGGTACACAGCATGCCTCAAGGGGCAATGTGGGAGGTCAAAGCAGAGTGCAGTCTGAGAGAGAGCAGCAGGACATAAGATCCATGCCTTTAACAGAGTCTGAGGGTGGAGCACTTTGGCATTCCCAGGCTAAAGCCAGATTGATCAATTCAAACCAAAAAGAGCAGGTGTTTGGTAAGTTTTGCAAGGGTTTTATCTAAGGGGTGCACGAGGGGAAGGCTCTGGAAGATGGTGGGGACTGTTTATCACAAGAGCCTTTGGGACAGTCGTATCAGGAACTTATATTTGCTTGTGACTCTGCAGGTTGTTTCTAAGTCAGGTGTTCCCAGGAGGAGCTAGTGTCAATTCAAGGGTCCTTCAGGCCACTTGGTCATGCAAAATGGATACCAAGGAAGCAATGTTGTGGAGTAGTTTAGCTAAACTCTCAACATTAATGTACAACATGGTGATTATAGTTAACAATACTGTTTTGTATACTTGAAAGTTGCTAACACAGTCAATCTGAAATGTTCTTATCATAACAACAACAAAAATAGTGAAGGATGTGTTAACTAACCTTATATGATAATCATTTCACAATTTATATCAAATCATCACCTTGTACATCTTAAAGTTACCCAATGTTATATGTCAATTATATCTCAATAAAGTTGGGAAAAAGTAAAATGATACATAAATCCAAATATATCAATAATGCCATTAAATATGAATGGATTATACACTATCAGACGTAAAATAGATAGCTAGTGGGAAGCAGCCACATAGCACAGGGAGATCAGCTCGGTGCTTTGTGACCACCTAGAGGGGTGGGATAGGGAGGGTGGGAGGGAGGGAGATGCAAGAGGGAAGAGATATGGGAACATATGTATATGTATAACTGATTCACTTTGTTATAAAGCAGAAACTAACACAACATTGTAAAGCAATTATACTCCAATAAAGGTGTTAAAAAAATCCAATAAAGAGGCACTTTGTCATACTGGATTAAAAACATTATCCTAGAGACTGACATACAGAGTGAAGTAAGTTGGAAAGAGAAAAACAAATACCATATGCTAACACATATATATGAATCTAAAAAAAATGGTTCTGAAGAACTTAGGGGCAGGACAGGAATAAAGACGCAGACGTAGAGAATGGACTTGAGGACATGGGGAGGGGGAAAGGTAATCTGGGATGAAGTGAGAGAGTGGCATGGACATATATACACTACCATATGTAAGATAGATAGCTAGGGACTTCCCTTGTGGTGCAGTGGTTAAGAATCCACCTGCCAATGCAGGGGACACCGGATCGAGCCCTCATCTGGGAAGATCCCACATGCCGCAGAGCAACTAAGCCCGAATGCCACAACTACTGAGCCTGTGCTCTAGAGCCCGCAAGCCACAACTACTGAAGCCCACGTGCCTAGAGCCCATGCTCCTCAAAAAGAGAAGCCACCACAATGAGAAGCCCACGCACTGCAGTGAAGAGTAGCCCCTACTCGCTGCAACTAGAGAAAGACCGCGTGCAGCAACAAAGCAAAAATAATTAATAAATAAAATTTTAAAAATAAAAAATAAAATAGATAGCTACTGGGAAGCAGCTGCATAGCAAAGGGAGATCAGCTCAGTGCTTTGTGTCCACCTAGAGGGGTGGGATAGGGAGGGTGGGAGGGAGACACAAGAGGGAGGAGATATGGGGATATATGTATATGTATAACTGATTCAGTTTGTTATAAAGCAGAAACTAACACACCACTGTAAAGCAATTATACTACAATAAAGATGTTAAAAAAATTATCCAACTGTATGTAGTCTATAGGTGAAACACTTTAATTCAAAGATACTAATAGATTAAAATGAAATGGATGAAAAAATATATATCATGCAAACAGCAACCACAAGAAAGCTGGAGTGGTATACTAATATCAGAAGAAATAAAATTAAAAACAAAAAATGTTACTAGAGATAAAGAGGAACATTTTCTAATGATAGAAGTTTCAATATATCAGGAAGAGATGTATTCTAGGCCATAAGACTGACCTTAATAATTTTTAAAAGATAGAAATGCAGGCAGTCCTCAACTTAGATGGCACTACTTATGATTTTTCAAATTTCTGATGGTGCAAAAGCAATATGCATTCAGTAGAAACCATACTTTGAATTCTGAATTTTTATCTTTTCCTGGGCTAGGAATATATATAATATAATACTGTCTTGTGATGCTGGGCAACAGCAGTGAGCTGCGTCTCCCAATCAGCCACAGCTCCCAGTCAGCAATGCAATCACAAGGGTAAACATCATATGGTTCTGTACCCACACAACCATTCTGTTGTTCACCTCCAGTACAGTATTCAAGAAATTACATGAGATACTCAACACTTTATTATAAAATAGGCTTCATGTTAAATAATTTTGTCCAAGAGTAGGCAAGTGTTCTGAGCATGTTTAAGGGAGGCTAGGTTAAGCTATGATGTTCAGTATGTTAGATATATTAAATGCATTTTTGACTTACAGTATTTTCAACTTATGATGGGTTTATCAGGACATAACTCCACCATAAGTCAAGGAAGATCTGTAATACAAATTGTGTTCTCTGACCAAATAGAATGAAATTAGAAGTCAATAACAAAGAAAATTGGAAAAGTTACAAATATGTGGAAATTAAACAGCATACTCCTAAATTACCAAAAAAGAAACCCAAAAGGAAATTTTAAATTTATTTATTCACATTTTTGATGAAAGCATTGAAATTTTATTTGTCCAAAGGAGTATTTATCTGATGATTGTTACATTTAAATAAATTGGATTTCTTTTAAAAAGAAATTGGAATATGAGCTACATTTCTCTTTTATTATGAATCAAATTTTAAGGACAGTCCTGGTCCATGTTTCAAGAGGTATATACATGAAATGTCTGATATTCTGATCTTTTAAGGAAATTAGTCTTTGAGGAAATCAGTACCTAATGATAAAATAAGATGTTTATAGTACGACTTCAAAAACAGCAAAACCTTCAGTAGAACCTTCAGATTTTCTTGCATGTGGTTATAGTCTCAGTAAATGATTGCTAACTAGATGAACAAGAAGAGAAAGTATTGATTCTTTTCATTGACTTCAGTAGTAATATTTGTACAGAATTTCTTAAAACTTTTCATTCAAATTCATTTTGTAGACCTCTAAGGGTATCTGTGAAGTACAGAAATATACCTTAAACCACTGATTGACTTTAGAATTATATTACTCTGTTTCACAGTGTACTCTATATGAAATAATTTTCAAACAAAAATAGTGTTACCCCCCGCATTGTTCACTAGACTTAGTTCTGAATTACTTTTGAAATATCTCCAAATGTGGTTTCACCCTCAAAAGATAATGTATCACTTATCACTGAGACTGTCCAAAACTATTTAACATAAGCTTGGAAAGCATTATAAAAACATTTAGAATGTGTCCTAGTGGCAGTTTCACCAGAGTAAGTGCATAGCCATAGTCCTGTGGCTTCTTCAATTGCATTAAAAATTATTTTAGATTAATGCAATGAAGCAAAAACTTATGAAATCAGCTAAAGCAGTGCTTAGAGGGAAATTTAAAGTTGTAAATGCTTATATTACAAAAGAAGAAGGATCCAACGTCAATAAGCTAAACTTCCACCATAATATCAATACACTGGAAAAAGAAAAGCAAATGAAATGCAAACTGCACAGAAGGAAATAATGAAAATTAAAGAAAAAATTAATGAAATAGAGAATGGAAAAATGGTAGAGAAAAATCAATGAAAGCAAAAGTTGTTAATGTGAAAAACCAACAAAACTGAGAAAACTAGATAGGCTAACCAAGGAAAAAATGACCAAAATAGGCTCATATTACTAAAATCAAGAATGAAAGATGAGACATTATTGCCAAGCTCACAGAAACAACAAGTAATCAACTTCCAACTTCCAACAAATAAAGCCCAGACTCAGTCAACTTTACTCCTGAATTCTAGCAAACATTTAAAAAATTAATGGCAATTCTTCACAAATTCCTCCAAAATATAGAAGAGAAAATAATACTTTGTAAATCATTCTATGAAGTATTACCCTGTCAAAAGCAAACAAACACATCACAAGAAAACTATAGACAATATCTCCTATGAATATTGCCATAGTTAATTTAATGTGTCAACTTGACTAGTCATGGGTGTCCATATTAAACACTACTGGGTGTGTCTTTGAAGGTGTTTCTGGATGAGATTAACATTCGAATTGGTGGACTCTGTAAAGTAGATTGCCCTTCCCAATGTGGGTAGGCATCATCCAATCCATTCAGGACTTTAAAAGAACAAAAGTCAGGGGAAGGAGAAAATTGCCCCTTTTTTTCCCATTTCTCTCTTTGAGATGGGACATCTCATCTCATCTCATCTTCTCCTGCCCTCTAACTAGGATTGGCACCATTGGCTCCCCTTATTCTCAGGGCTTCAGACTTAGAGTGAATTACATCACTGTCTCCAAGCTGGAGACAACTGGGACTTCTCAAGACTTCATAATCATGTGAGCCAATTCCTAGAGGAACAGAATTTTATGGGTGTGTTTTCTAAAGTGGTTCAGGGAATTTACTCCCTAATCCGATTACATTCAAAGATACTAATGAGCAAGGAGCTAGGTAACTCTGTATATGATAATTTCCACTATTTTTGAAAAACTAGTAAGTATAATGATGTTGGTTGATTGCTCCTAATGTCACTAATGGTGAAAGAAAAGGAAATCAGGGATTCAAATTCACAAATTCAAGAGGCACAAAAATGACCTAAGAACTTCTATGTGTGTCATGAAGGAGAACTTATCGCTTGTAGCTGCAGAGATGAAATTGCTAAAATTCAAATGTAGAACCTCATCCTGTGACTGGTTGAGTTACAATGCAAGTTGAACTCCCAGACTTGCAGGGTGTCTACTGTTAAAGTGAGGACATGGATTGAGAAAGAATGAGATCCCATAAATTGTGGGAAGATCCTGATGAGGCTGAGGAGATTGGGCCCCTAAATTCTGATTAATCTTATTTACCAGTCGAAGAGAGCTCCCCACCACCAATGGAAAGTGTCTTCCTCGATCCCAGCAGAATTGGCCTCCCAACCCCCATCAGAAGCAGCCTTTCACCTCCAGCAGAAGCAGCGAGGTGCCCGGGGCATCTCTACCTTGATTGGTATCAGCTTTTCCACCAATAACAGTATCAGGCTTTCTTCCTCCACCTAAGTGGATTAACCATGCATTGCCCAAGGAAACTCTAAAGACCTCCCTAAGGCAGTTGCCATGTAAGACAATGGTGATTCTCCTCAGGGCCCACCACCACCACCACTCTGCTTCTAGACCTATAACTAGACTCAAGTCCCTGCAGGCTCCTAAAGATGAGGTATAATGTGTGACCCATGAGGAGGTATGTATTCCAAAAGAGCTACTTGAGTTTTCTAATTTATACAAACAGAAGTCCTGGGAACATGTGTGGGAATGGATATGAAGGGTGTGGTTAATGGTGGAAGGAACATAATGAATCAGGTCAAATTTATTGATATGGGCTCATTAAACAGAAATTATGGGTTTAATGTTGCAGCCAGGGGAGTTAGAAAAGACTCTGTTTTGTTTTTTGGTAGGGCTAAAATGTAACGAGCATGAGTGAATTAAAAATGCTGGAAATGCCTTGGTTTAACAGAGGAGGGGCTACAAAGGCTTAGGGCTTAGGGAGACTGGAATGGTGGAGTGGATTTGGCACTTAAGACCAACCCACCCAAATTGGGAGGGTCCAAAAAACATACATTTCACCAATGCTGGGAGGCATATATTTGTGAGGAGAGCCACAGCATCCTTGAGGAGCTCTGTGATCGCTCTTCTTTATAAGCCAGACCTCACAGTGGGAACTACAGTTACTGAATTGGGAAACCTAAGTGCAGTGGGAATAATTGGATCCCCAGGTGACAGAGGCCAATTGGTTGCACTCAACCATTAAAGTCAATGTGGGCATGATTGTTGTAATGGACAGCAAAGTTAAAGCTGCAATTACAAAAGTATGACTTGACCAGACCTAGAGCATTGGTTAATTGATCATAGTGTTCTTAGAAGTGTAAGAGATAGGAAGCCTACTAAAACCTTAGGTGATCTATATGAGCAGAAAAGTTCTTAGTCAAGTAAATCAAAGTCGAAGCTAAGTCATAGAAACAGAGAGTCACAATCACTGAATTCCCAGATGAGAGAGTTTACAGATCCAGAAACCCTTGAATAAAGGGGAGGGCACCTTCCTTCAAGGAAGGACCTGGTACACTCCTGAAAATTATACTGTTAATCTTTCTCTCAGCTTTACCCAAAAGGACCTATGGCCTTTTACCAAAGTAACTGTATACTGGGGAAAAGGAAATAATCAGAACTTTTGGGGACTACTGGATTCTGGCTCCGAACTGACATTGATTCCAGGAGAACCAAAATGTCACTGTGGCCCTCTAGTCAGATCAGGAACTTATGGAGGTCAGGTGATCAACAGAGTTTTAGCTCAGATCTATCTCACAATGGGTCCCCAAACACATCTTGTGGTTATTTCCCCAGTTCCAGAATGTATAATTGGAATAGACATACTTAGCAAGTGGTAGAATCCCCACTTTGGTTATCTAATCTGTGGAGTGAGGGTTATTATGATGTGAAAGACCACATGGAAGCCTTTAAAACTGCTTCTACCTAGAAAAGCAGTATATCTAAAGCAATACCACATTCCTGGAAGGATTGCAGAGATTTGTGCCACCATCAAGGAATTGAAAGACATAGCGGTGGTAATTCCACCCCATCCCTGTTCAACTCTCCTATTTGGCTTGTGCAGAAGACAGATGGATTTTGGAGAATGACAATGGATTATGATAAACTTAATCAGGTGGTGACTCCAATTGTAGCTGCTATGCCAAACATAGTTTCATTGCTTGAGCAAATTAAAATATCCCCTGGTACCTGATATGAAGCTATTGATCTATCAAATGCCTTTTTCTATATCCTTGTACATAAAAATCCACCAGAAGCATTTTGCTTTCATCTGAGAAGGCCAACAATACACTTTCACTGTCTTACCTCAGAGGTATATGGACTCTCTAGCCATGTGTCATAATTTAGTTCTCAGTGACCTTGATCAACTTTCCCTTCCACAAGATATTACACTATTCCATTACACTGATGACATTATGTTGATTGGACCTAGCAAGCAAGAGGTAGCAACTACTCTGGCTTGTTGGTAAGAGAGTTGCATGTCAGAGAATGGACAATAAATCTGATTACAATTCAGGTGACTTCTACCTCAGTGAAATTTCTAGGGGTCTTGTGATGTGGGGCATGTTGAGAATTCCTCTCTAAGATGAAGGATAAGTTGTTGCATCTGGTCCCTCCTACAACCAAGAAAGAGTCACAACACCTAGTGGGCTTCTTTGTATTATAGAGATAACATATTCTTATTTGGGTGTATTTCTCTGGCCTATCTACCAAGTGACCCAAGAAGCTGTT
Source organism: Orcinus orca (assembly GCF_937001465.1). Taxonomy (NCBI): domain Eukaryota; kingdom Metazoa; phylum Chordata; class Mammalia; order Artiodactyla; family Delphinidae; genus Orcinus; species Orcinus orca. The sequence goes on from NC_064580.1 coordinate 69,682,404, forward strand.
ACCTTTTCGTGGGGCCCAGAACAAGAGAAGTCTCTGTAACAGGTCCTGGCTGCTGTGCAAACTGCTCTGCCATTTGGACCATATGATTCTGCATATTCAATGGTGCTTAAAGCAGGTAGGGATACTCTTTAAAGTCTTTGGGAGGCCTGTCTGGGTGAATTATAATACAAACCTTTAGGATTTTGGAACAAGATCCTGCCATCATCTGTAGATAGCTACTTTCCTTTTGAGAGTTTTTGGCCTGCTACTGGGCCTTAACAGAGACTAAATGCTTCACCGTGGGCCACCAAGTTACCATGTGCCCTAAGCTTTCAATCATGAACTGAGTGTTGTCTGACACACCAAGCCGTAAAGTTGGGCATGCACAGCAATATACCATTATCAAGTGGAAGTGGTATATACAGGATTGGGCTGAAGCGGGCTTTGGAGGCACAAGTAAGTGACATGGAGAAGTGATCCAAATGCCCATGGTCTCCATTCCTCTTTTTTTTTTTTAATCCATTCCTCTTAAACTACAGTAAGTCCCCTGCATATGAAACTTCAAGTTGCGAACTTTCAAAGATACAAATGTGCGTTAGCATGTCCAATCATGTAAGTTAGTTCATGTGTCTGGCATACATTGTCACGTGTGTGCATCCTCTACAAGTGGTTGTGCTTTTGTATACTTTACTATACATTACTGCATAGAGTACAGTAGTACTGTATCTTTATTTCAAGCCCAGGAAAGAGCTACTACCCAGACATCACTGGATCATTTTTTCAAGAGGGTAGATGGAATTGAATCCAACAAGGAACCAGAACCTGTGCCATCAACTTCAGGCGTGAGTGAAATTGTAGCTTGCCCTCTGTCTCCTATTGCTGATGATCCTTCTGCTCTTCCATCTCGCACCTCCTCTCCCTCCTCCAGTCAGTAACTCTTCTTGCTTATTCACTTGATACCAGCCCCTGTATTCCAGCTGTTGTATTGTACTACTGTACTTTTCAAGGTACTGTAGTGTAAGATTAGAAATGTTTTCTTTGTATTTTGTGTTTATTTTTTATATATTATTTGTGTGAAAAGTATTATAAACCTATAAGTACTATATAGCCAATTGTGTTAGTTAGATACCTAGGCTAACTTTGTTGAACTTACGAACAAATTGGACTTACAAATGCGCTGTTGGAATGAAACTCATTCATATGTAGGGAACTTACTGTAGAGGATTTATTTTTTGAATTTTGACTAGTTCTTTTCTTTAGTTGGGGACAAATTATAAAGCATCATTCAAAAAGTTAGTAGTCGGGCTTCCCTGGTGGCGCAGTGGTTGAAAGTCCACCTGCCAATGCAGGGGACGCGGATTTGTGCCCCAGTCCGGGAAGATCCCACATGCCGTGGAGCGGCTGGGCCCGTGAGCCATGGCCGCTGAGCCTGCGCGTCCGGAGCCTGTGCTCCGGGAGAGGCCATGGCAGTGAGAGGCCCACATACCGCAAAAAAAGAAAAAAAAAAAAAAAAAAAAAAAAAAGGTTAATAGTCACAATTTAAGGATTTCTCCCTTAAAAATTGTCCACTTATTTAACTATCAGACGTTAACAACAAATATGAACAGAACAAGTCATACTAAAGTTGCATTCATATCTGACTGAGAACCTTCATTATAAAAAAAAAGTATATAATTTTCTACTTCCAGCAAAAAATTTAAAGAAGTAATTTTGTTTTACATTTTAGGGAATATCTGAGGGGTAGGACATATATAGTTCAATCTCTGTATATGCAATGAATCTGTAGAATGGCATCCCACAAAACATAGTGATAATCTAAGAGCCTACTACAGAATTTTTAGTCTTCAGAGAAATATTGTTGATTTCAGCATTCTTATTTACTAATGTAAGACAAAATTTCACCTTAAGTTTTGGGGAATTCTGATTAATCAGGCATTATAAGCCATAATTCCTAATTCCCCCAGCTCTCTGATTAAAATGAAAATTCACTGTGATTAATTTTATATACATTAAAGTCCATATTGCTCATTCAGTTTATTGTTTCACATTTTTAAATAGTATAGCTGAAGTCAAATTACCTAGTCCCCAAATATCACCTCTTTCTTAAAAGTGCATCACAAACAAAAACTCCCTACAAAAGTGGCTGATGTGAATTTCTTATTCTGAGTAAACTTGCTTTCTACCTGAGCTAACAACATCAAAGTACACTTTGTCCTTTGAAATTCTTATGAATTTGCTAGTAGTTTTATTTTTCTGAAAATAGCTCTTTCCAGCATGATGCAGCACAAATAATGAATGGAGTGAGTGTCAGAAAAACGTTATTCTAATTCTGGCTCCATCATTAACTCTGTGAACTTAGGCAAATCATATAACTTATTTAGACTTTAAAAAAAACTATATAATGAACATATTCCTCCTAGCTCTAAAATCCTGTGACTATAATGTTTACTTCTACTCCATTAATTTAGCCATTTCAGTTTTCAATATCCATCCAGTGAAGATGCAAGTCTCTTATTTCTGTTACATCCTTTAAGATAACAAATACTCATCCAACATATCCCTACCCTACTCAATAGTGCTCTCAATTCTCCTGCATTTTTCCTTTTCTCTCTTCTAGGGTGCTTTGTGGAGACACTGACGCTTGTAGGAAAATTCCACTTTTTTCTAAAACCTCTATGTCAGCCTAACAAAATCTCATTCTTACAAGAGGACATCAACTTCTCCAGTTTTCCTCACTGGAGATTTCACCTGCAAACTCCAATGCATGTGGCTTCGCCAGTGCCCAGCTTCTGCAGCATAAGGGCAGTTTCTCCAGTGTTTGGCTCCTGTAGCATGTGTAGCCTCCCAAGTACTTAGCTCCTTCAGCAGAGATGGCTTCTCTATTGCTCAGTTCCCATAGCTTCCCTTGAGCACTTCCCCCTTGGGCATTTTTCTAGCTGATACCTCCACATGATCAGCAGTCGTAGGAACTCCAGAGGGTGGATTCTGGTAAATCTTGGAAGGCAAATTTCCAGCAAGTTCTACAATCATAACACCACAGTGACTTCTCTGTCATGGTAGTGCCCACTCCAATAAGGTCTGGATCTCAGCCCTGGGCAGGGGGTGGCGTGGGGATGATTTACTTTGGGTGCTCTATCACGGCCCTAGGAGTGGTAGCTATTCCTTGTTTCTGCTATTCTTACATTCTTTTAAGGTTTTACTTCTTACTAGCTAATAGTCTCTTATTTTCATTCACTGTTACAGTTAATAATTCTTTTTTTTTACGTTTTTATTGGAGTATAATTGCTTTACAATTGTGTGTTAGTCTCTGCTTTATAACAAAGTGAATTATACATATACATATGCTCCCATATCTCTTCCCTCTTGCGTCTCCCTCCCTACAACACTCCCTATCCCACCCCTCTAGGTGGTCAAAAACCACGGAGCTGGGCTTCCCTGGTGGCGCAGTGGTTGAGAGTCCGCCTGCCCATGCAGGGGACACGGATTCGTGCCCCGGTCCGGGAAGATCCCACATGCCGTGGAGCGGCTGGGCCCGTGAGCCATGGCCGCTGAGCCTGCACGTCCGGAGCCTGTGCTCCGCAACGGGAGAGGCCACAACAGTGAGAGGCCCGCGTACCGCAAAAAAAAAAAAACCAAAAAACCACGGAGCTGATCTCCCTGTGCTACGCGGCTTCTTCCCACTAGCAATCAGTTTTACGTATGGTAGTGTGTATATGTCCATGCCACTCTCTCGCTTTGTCACAGCTTACCCTTCCCCCTCGCCGTTTCCACAAGTCCATTCTGTAGTAGGCCTATGTCTTTATTGCTGTCTTATCCCTAGTTTCTTCATGACATTTTTTTTCTTAAATTCCATATATATGTGTTAGCATATGGTATTTGTCTTTCTCTTTCTGACTTACTTCACTCCGTATGACAGACTCTAGGTCCATCCACCTCATTACAAATAGCTCAATTTCATTTCTTTAATGGCTGAGTAATATTCCATTGTACATATGTGCCACATCTTTATCCATTCATCCGATGATGGACACTTAGGTTGTTTCCATCTCCAGCCTATTGTAAATAGAGCTGCAATGAACATTTTGGTACATGACTCTTATTGAAATATGGTTTTCTCAGGGTATATGCTCAGTAGTGGGATTGCTGGGTCATATGGTAGTTCTATTTGTAGTTTTTTAAGGAACCTCCATACTGTTCTCCATAGTGGCTGTATGAACTTATATTCCCACCAGCAGTGCAAGAGTGTTCCCTTTTGTCCACACCCTCTCCAGCATTTATTGTTTCTAGATATTTTGATGATGGCCATTCTGACTGATGTGAGATGATATCTCATTGTAGTTTTGATTTGCATTTCTCAAATGATTAATGATGTTGAGCATTCTTTCATGTGCTTGTTGGCAGTCTGTATATCTTCTTTGGAGAAATGTCTATTTAGGTCTTCTGCCCATTTTTGGATTGGGTTGTTTGCTTCTAGGTTATTAAGCTTCAAAAGCTGCTTATAAATTTTGGAGGTTAATCCTTTGTCAGTTGCTTCATTAGCAAATATCTTCTCCCATACTGAGGGTTGTCTTTTGGTCTTGTTTATGGTTTCCTTTGCTGTGCAAAAGCTTTGAAGTTTCATTAGGTCCCATTTGTTTATTTTAGTTTTTATTTCCATTTCACTAGGACGTGGGCCAAAAAGGATTTTGCTGTGATTTATTCCATAGAGTGTTCTATGTTTTCCTATATGGGTTTCATAGTTTCTGGCCTTACATTTAGGGCTTTAATCCATTTTGAGTTTATTTTTGTGTATGGTGTTAAGGAGTGATCTATTCTCATACTTTTATATGTACCTGTCCAGTTTACCTAGCACCACTTATTGAAGAGGTTGTCCTTTCTCCACTGTACATTCCTGCCTCCTTTATCAAAGATAAGGTGACCATATGTGCGTGGGTTTATCTCTGGGCTTTCTATCCTGTTCCATTGATCTATCTTTCTGTTTTTGTGCCAGTACCATACTCTCTTCATTACTGTAGCTTTGTAGTATAGTCTGAAGTCAGGGAGCCTGATTCCTCCAGCTCCAATTTTTGTTCTCAAGATTGCTTTGGCTATTCGAGGTCTTTTGTGTTTCCATACAAATTGTGACATTTTTTGTTCTAGTTCTGTGAAAAATGCCAGTGGTAGTTTGATAGGAATTGCATTGAATCTGTAGATGGCTCTGGGTAGTAGAGTCATTTTCACAATGTTGATTCTTCCAATCCAAGAACATGGTATATCTCTCCAGCTATTTGTATCATCTTTAATTTCTTTCATCAGTGTCTTATAATTTTCTGCATACAGGTCTTTTGTCTCCTTAGGTAGGTTTATTCCTAGATATTTTATTGTTTTTCTTGCAATGGTAAGTGGGGGTGTTTTCTTGATTTCACTTTCAGATTTTTCATCATTAGTGTATAGGAATGCCATAGATTTCTGTGCATTAATTTTGTATCCTGTTACTTTACCAAATTCATTGATTAGCTCTAGTAGTGTTCTGGTAGCATCTTTAGGATTCTCTATGTATAGTATCATGTCATCTGCAAACAGTGACACCTTTCCTTCTTCTTTTCCGATTTGGATTCCTTTTATTTCCTTTTCTTCTCTGATTGCTGTGGCTAAAACTTCCAAAACTATGTTGAATAAGAGTGGTGAGAGTGGGCAGTCTTGTCTTGTTCCTTATCTTAGTGGAAATGCTTTCAGTTTTTCACCATTGAGGACGATGTTGGCTGTGGGTTTGTCATATATGGCCTTTATTTTGTTGAGGAAAGTTCCCTCTATGCCTACTTTCTGCAGGGTTTTTATCATAAATGGGTGTTGAATTTTGTCAAAAGCTTTCTCTGCATCTATTGAGTTGATCATATGGTTTTTCTCCTTCAATTTGTTAATATGGTATATCACGTTGATTGATTTGCATATATCAAAGAAACCTTGCATTCCTGGAATAAACCCCACTTGATCATGGTGTATGATCCTTTCAATGTGCTGTTGGATTCTGTTTGCTAGTAGTTTGTTGAGGAAATTTGCATCTATGTTCATCAGTGATACTGGCCTGTAGTTTTCTTTCTTTGCTACATCCTTTTCTGGTTTTGGTATAAAGGTGATGGTGGCTTCGTAGAATGAGTTTGGGAGTGTTCCTCCCTCTGCTATATTTTGGAAGAGTTTGAGCAGGATAGGTGTTAGTTCTTCTCTAAATGTTTGATAGAATTCGCCTGTGAAGCCATCTGGTTTTGAGCTTTTGTTTGTTGGAAGATTTTTAATCACAGTTTCAATTTCAGTGCTTGTGATTTGTCTGTTCATATTTTCTATTTCTTTCTGATTCAGTCTTGGCAGGTTGTGCATTTTGAAGTGTTTGTCTATTTCTTCTAGGTTGTCCGTTTTTTTGGCCTAGAGTTGCTTGTAGTAATCTCTCATGATCTTTTGTATTTCTGCAGTGTCATTTGTTACTTCTCCTTTTTCATTTCTAATTCTATTGATTTGAATCTTCTCCCTTTTTTTCTTGATGAGTATAGCTAGTGTTTGATCAATTTTGTTTATCTTCTGAAAGGACCAGCTTTTAGTTTTATTGATCTTTGCTATCGTTTCCTTCATTTCTTTTTCATTTATTTCTGATCTGATTTTTATGATTTCTTTCCTTCTGCTAACTTTAGTTTTTTGTTCTTCTTTCTCTAATTGATTTAGGTGCAAGGTTAGGTTGTTTATTCGAAATGTTTCCTGTTTCTTAATGTAGGATTTTATTGCTATAAGCTTCCCTCTTAGAACTGCTTTTGCTGCATTCCATAGCTTTTGGATCGTTGTGTCTCCATTGTCATTTGTTTCTAGGTATTTTTTGATTTCCTCTTTGATTTCTTCAGTGATCACTTCATTATTAAGTAGTGTATTGTTTAGCCTCCATGTGTTTGTATTTTTTACAGATATTTTCCTGTAATTGATATCTAGTCTCATAGCGTTGTGGTCAGAAAAGATACTTGATACAATTTCCATTTTCTTAAATTTACCAAGGCTTGATTTGTGACCCAAGGTATGATCTATCCTGGAGAATGTCCCATGAGCACTTTAGAAGAATATGTATTCTGTTTTTTTGGATGAAATGTCCTATAAATATCAATTAAGTCCATCTTGTTTAATGTATCATTCAAAGCTTGTGTTTCCTCATTTAGTTTCATTTTGGATGATCTGTCCATTGGTGAAAGTGGGGTGTTAAAGTCCCCTACTATGAATGTGTTACTGTCGATATCCCCTGTTATGGCTGTTAGTATTTGCCTTATGTATTGAGGGGCTCCTATGTTGGGTGCACAAATATTTACAATTGTTATATCCTCTTCTTGGATCGATCTCTTTATCGCTATGTAGTGTCCTTCTTTGTCTCTTGTAATAGACTTTATTTTAAAGTGTATTTTGTCTGATATGAGAATTGCTACTCCAGCTTTCTTTTGATTTCCATTTGCATGTAATATCTATTTCCATCCCCTTACTTTCAGTCTGTATGTGTCTCTTGGTCTGAAGTGGGTCTCTTGTAGACAGCATATATATGGGTCTTGTTTTTGTATCCATTCAGCCAATCTGTGTCTTTTGGTGGCAGCATTTAGTCCATTTACATTTAAGGTAATTACCGATATCTATGTTCTTATTCCCATTTTCTTAATTGTTTTGGGTCGTTATTGTAGGTCTTTTCCTTGTCTTGTGTTTCTTGCCTAGAGAAGTTCCTTTAGCAGTTGTAAAGCTGGTTTGGTGGTGCTGACTCTCTCAGCTTTTGCTTGTCTGTAACTGTTTTTATTTCTCCATCAAATCTGAATGAGTTCCTTGCTGGGTAGAGTAATCTTGGTTGCAGGTTTTCCTCCTTCATTACTTTAAATATGTCCTACCAGTCCCTTCTGGCTTGCAGAGTTTCTCCTGAAAGATCAGCTGTTAACCTTATGGGGATTCCCTTGAGTGTTATTTGTTGTTTTTCCCTTGCTGCTTTTAATATGCTTTCTTTGTATTTAATTTTTGACAGTTCAATTAATATCTGTCTTTTTCTCCTTGGATTTATCCTGTATGGGACTCCCTGTGCTTCCTGGTCTTGATTAACTATTTCCTTTCCCATATTAGGGAAGTTTTCAACTATAATCTCTTCAAATATTTTCTCAGTCCCTTTCTTTTTCTCTTCTTCTTCTGGAACCCCTATAATTCGAGTGTTGGTGCATTTAATGTTGTCCCAGAGGTCTCTGAGACTGTCCTCAGTTCTTTACATTCTTTTTTCTTTATTTTGCTCTGCAGTAGTTTTTTTCCACTCTTTTATCTTCCAGGTCACTTATCCGTTCTTCTGCCTCAGTTATTCTGCTATTGATCCCATCTAGAGTATTTTTAATTTCATTTCTTGTGTTGCTCATCGTTGCTTGTTTCATCTTCAGTTCTTCTAGGTCCTTGTTAAATGTTGCTTGCATTTCTCTATTCTATTTCCAAGATTTTTCCATCATCTTTACTATCATTGTTCTGAATTCTTTTTCAGGTAGACTGCCTATTTCCTCTTCATTTGTTAGGTGTGGTGGGTTTTTATCTTGCTCCTTCATCTGTTGTGTGTATTTCTGTCTTCTTATTTTGCTTATCTTACTGTGTTTGGTGTCTCCTATTTTGCAGGCTGCAGGTTCTTAGTTCCCGTTATTTTTGGTGTCTATCCCCAGTGGCTAAACTTGGTTCGGTGGGTTGTGTGGTGGAGGGGACTAGTGCCTGTGTTCTGGTGGATGAGGCTGGATCTTGTCTCTCTGGTGGGCAGGTCCACGTCTGGTGGTGTGTTTTGGGGTGTCTGTGGACTTAATATGATTTAAGGCAGCCTCTCTACTATTGGGTGGGTTTGTGTTCCCATCTTGCTAGTTGTTTGGCATAGGATGTCTAGCACTGTAGCTTGCTGCTCGTTGAGTGAAGCTGGGTGCTTTTGTTGAGATGGAGATCTCTGGAAGATTTTTGCCATTTGATATTATGTGGAGCTGGGAGTTCTCTTGTGGACCAGTGTCCTGAAGTTGGCTCTCCCACCTCAGAGGCACAGCGCTGACTCCTGGCTGCAGCACTAAGAGCCTTTCATCCACATGGCTCAGAATAAAAGGGAGAAAAAGTAGAAAGAAAGAAAGCAGGAAAGAAAGAAAGAAAAGAGGGAGGGAGGGAGGGAGGGAGGAAGGAAGGAAAGAAGGAAGGAAAGAAGGAAAGAAAGAAAGAAGATAAAATAAAATAAGATAAAATAAAGTAAAGTTATTAAAATAAAAAATAATTATTAAGAAAAAATTCTTTTTTAAAACAAAAACAAAAAACGGACAGATAGAACCCTAGGACAAATGGTGAAAGCAAAGCTATACAGACAAAATCTCGCACAGAAGCATACACATACACACTCACAAAAAGAGGAAAAGGGGAAAAAATCATAAATCTTGCTCTCAAACTCCACCTCCTCAATTTGGGATGATTCGTTGTGTATTCATGTATTCCACAGATGCAGGGTATATCAAGTTGATTGTGGAGATTTAGTCCACTGCATCTGATGCTGCTGGGAGGGATTTCCCTTTCTCTTCTTTGTTCTCACAGCTCCAGGGGCTCAGATTTGGATTTGGCCCTGCCTCTGCAAGTAGGTCGCAGGAGGGCGTCTGTTCTTTGCTCAGACAGGACGGGGTTAAAGGAGCAGCTGCTTCGGGGACTCTGGCTCACTCTGGCTGGGGGGAGGGAGGGGTACGGAATGCAGGGCGAGCCTGTGGCGGCAGAGGCCGGCGTTACTTTGCACAGCCTGAGGCACAGCCTGCGTTCTCCCTGGGGAGTTGTCTCTGTATTCCGGGACCCTGGCAATGGCGGGCTGCAGAGGCTCCCTGGAAGGGGTGTGTGGATAGTGACCTGTGCTCGTACACAGGCTTTTTGGTGGCGGTAGCAGCAGCCTTAGCGTCTCATGCCCGTCTCTGGCGTCTGTGCTTTTAGCCGCAGCTCGCACCCGTCTCTGGAGTTCCTTTAAGCAGTGCTCTTAATCCCTTCTCCTCGCGCACCAGGAAACAAAGGGGGAAGAAAAAGTCTCTTGGCACTTCGTCAGGTGCAGACTTTTCCCCGGACTCCCTCCCAGCTAGCCGTGGTGCACTAACCCCTTGCAGGCTGTGTTCACGCCGCCAACCCCAGTCCTCTCTCTGTGCTCCGACTGAAGCCCGAGCCTCAGCTCCCAGACCGTGCCCAACCCGGCGGGTGAGCAGGCAAACCTCTCGGGCTGGTGAGTGCTGTTCCGCACCAATCCTCTGTGCTGGAATCTCTCCACTTTGCTCCCGCACCCTTGTTGCTGCGCACTCCTCCGCGGCTCCGAAGCTTTCCCCTTCCGCCACCCGCAGTCTCCACCTGCGAAGGGGCTTCTTAGTGTGTGGAAACCTTTCCTCCTTCACAGCTCCCTCCCACTGGTGCAGGTCCCATCCCTATCCTTTTGTCTCTATTTATTCTTTTTTCTTTTGCTCTACCCAGGTACGTGGGGAGTTTCTTGCCTTTTGGGAGGTCTGAGGTCTTCTGCCAGCATTCAGTAGGTGTTCTGTAGGAGTTGTTCCACGTGTAGATGTATTTCTGGTGTATCTGTGGGGAGGAAGGTGATCTCCACGTCTTACTCTTCAGCCATCTTCCCTTCTCCCCTATAGTTAATAATTCTTTACCTTAAACTTTCCCTATTCAAATTACTGTGTGGGCCCGGACTGATACATATGATTCTATTTCTTTGTAGCTTAATTCAGTCCTTAATTGTTTGCAATCAGGCTTCTATCCCAACTGCTACTGAAAATTCATGAAATCCAACCACCTTTCTCCATCCTGTTTTTTTGTTGCTTATGGCAGAAACTTCTTGAAACTCTTACCTAGGCTTCCATGATATTATATTAGTCCAATTGTCTTCCGAAATTTCATTTTTTCCTTCTGTATTTTCTTTATTTCCTCAATTTCTGCTCATACTTCTTAACTGTCAGTACCAAAGTCTGACTAGCCTTTGGCTACTTTCTGTTTATTTCTCTTCTTTCAATAACTCATATTCTCATGGTTTCAGCTCACATCTCTGATATAATTAATTCCAATCTATGTTTGTAGTCCTCTCATTTCTCCTAACTTTAATTCTATATTATTCGTTCTTTTATTCAACAGATATTTACTGAGTTCCAACTATGTGACCGACATTGGTAGATACTGGACATACAAAAGTGAACAAGGCACATTTCCTGCACACAGCAGGTTTATTGACTGGTGGTGAGCAATAACATTAAACAGAATATTATTATCCAGTGTGATAAGTGCCTCAATTGAAGTAAAGAGTACTATGGGAGCAAAAAAGAACACTCAATCTAATCTTGGAGGAGGTCAGGGAGGACTTCCCAGAGGAAAGATGTAATCAGAGACCTGAAGGATGAGCAGGAGTTAACCAAGTGAGGGGCCTTGAAAGGGAGGAAGAAGTTAGAAAGACAATTTCAGGAAAGGGAACAGTATGTGCAAAAGCCTAAGTGTCATAGAGAGCATAGAGTTTTTGGGAAACTTCAGTTAGTTTAGATCATAGAATTGTAGATCAATTAGCCAGACAAAATTTAAGGGGAGAGTGACTAAAATGAAGCAGAGGTCAGAAATTCAAACTGTCTACTTCTTAGACATTTTTTTTGTGATGTTCTGCAAGCATCAAACTCACTACGTACAGGTAATAAAAAACACATTTCAACATCTTTTGTTTTCCTTAAAAGTTCATCCTTTCAACTTCTAACCTCTGATTTTTCTGTTTCTCTACAGAAATCATACCCTTTTATGCCAATTTTTCTACTACCAAGATCATTGTTATTCCTTTGCCTTTGACTATATTGCCTCCACTCTGAAACTTCCACTTTCATCCTCTCTAGTCACACAATTTTATTATTTATTTATTGTCTCCCTCTTTAAAGGAAACGTTCCTGACCTATTTTCAGTACAAAATCATACTTATGTAGTATTTTTCCCTCCTATATCATTAATTATTTATTTCATGTAACCATATATTGTTGTACCTTGTTCACTGATTTTTTTATTCACATATTTCTGGGTGCTGTTCTGAACACAAGAGACCCACGAGTGAACAAGATAGACAGGACTCCCTAACTCCCTAACTATCCCTTCCTCTCACCTTTCCCCGTGGTAATCATAAGGTCATTATCTAAGTCTGTGAGTCTGTTTCTGTTTTGTAAATAAGTTCATTTGTATAATTTCTTTTTAGATTCCACATGTAAGATATATCATACTATATTTCTCTTTCTATGTCTGACTTACTTCACTTAGTATGACAATCTCTAGATCCATCCATGTTGCTGCAAATGGCATTATTTCATTATTTTTAATGGCTGATGGGAAGGGAGCTTGGGGGAGAATGGATATATGTATACGTATGGCTGAGTCACTTTGCTGAATGAACCAGAAACTATTACAACATTGTTAATCAGCTATACTCCAATATAAAATAAAAAGTTAAAAAAAAAGATATACAGGACTCTTGCCCTCATGGAGCTTATAATATACTAGAGTTTTCTGAATGCATGTCCTACCTTTTCAGCTATACTGTAAGCTCCTTGAAGTCAAGGGCTATGATCTAAAGTTTGTAATATATGTGTCTGAGCTCAGAATAATAGAAATGAAAAAAAAAAATGAACAGGTGAAAGGCTTAAGTGTAGTAACATTCTTAAAAATATCCCTAGGTAGTGTGGACAAATTTTCTAGAAAATGGGACATTTATCTAGGGCATAACATATTCTAATTTTTAAATACTTTACAGTATTTCACTCATTTTTTCAAGTGCATATCACAGCAAATATCTTGAACATTTATCAATTAAACATATATTCACCTATTTATTTCTGATAAATTCTAACTTCATTACGTTAATCCAACCTCATCACTATTGACATTTTGGGCCAGATAATTGTTTGTTGTGTGTTTGTACAATGCCTGTGCATTGTAGAATGTTTAACAGCATCTCTGGCCTCTTCTCACTAGATGTGTGTAGCACCCTTCCTACCCTAGTTGTGACAAACAACAATGTCTCCAGATATTGCCAAATGTCCCCTGGGGAGCAAAATCACCCTGATTCAGAGACACTGCAACCTTTTTCTGAGATTCGTGGTAAACAGTTGCATGGTGACCTTCAGTCCAATATTCAAAATAAGATCTCTGTATTTGCATTTTAGCAGCGGTCTAAGGATTCCCCACACACAAATCACAGTTGCTTTTTTTTTTTTTTTAACATCTTTATTGGGGTATAATTGCTTTACAATGGTGTGTTAGTTTCTGCTTTATAACAAAGTGAATCAGTCATACATAAACATATGTTCCCATATGTCTTCCCTGTTGCGTCTCCCTCCCTCCCACCCTCCCTATCCCACCCCTCCAGGCTGTCACAAAGCACCGAGCCAATATCCCTGTGCCATGCGGCTGCTTCCCACTAGCTATCTACCTTACTGCCTTTGTTAGTGTGTATATGCCCATGACTCTCTCTCGCCCTGTCACAGCTCACCCTTCCCCCTCCCCATAACCTCAAGTCCGTTCTCTAAGAGGTCTGCGTCTTTATTCCTGCTTTACGCCTAGGTTCTTCATGACATTTTTTTCTTAAATTCCATATATATGTGTTAGCATACGGTATTTGTCTTTTTCTTTCTGACTTACTTCACTCTGTATGACAGACTCTAGGTCTATCCACCTCATCACAAATAGCTCAATTTCGTTTCTTTTTATGGCTGAGTAATATTCCATTGTATATATGTGCCACATCTTCTTTATCCATTCATCCGATGACGGGCACTTAGGTTGTTTCCATCTCCGGGCTATTGTAAATAGAGCTGCAATGAATATTTTGGTACATGACTCTTTTTGAATTTTGGTTTTCTCAGGGTATATGCCCAGTAGTGGGATTGCTGGGTCATATGGTAGTTCTATTTGTAGCTTTTTAAGGAACCTCCATACTGTTCTCCATAGTGGCTGAACCAATTCACATTCCCACCAGCAGTGCAAGAGTGTTCCCTTTTCTCCACACCCTCTCCAGCATTTATTGTTTCTAGATTTTTTGATGATGGCCATTCTGACTGGTGTGAGATGATATCTCATTGTAGTTTTGATTTGCATTTCTCTAATGATTAATGATGTTGAGCATTCTTTCATGTGTTTGTTGGCAGTCTGTATATCTTCTTTGGAGAAATGTCTATTTAGGTCTTCTGCCCATTTTTGGATTGGGTTGTTTGTTTTCTTGTTATTGAGCTGCATGAGCTGCTTGTAAATTTTGGAGATTAATCCTTTGTCGGTTGCTTCATTTGCAAATATTTTCTCCCATTCTGAGGGTTGTCTTTTGGTCTTGTTTATGGTTTCCTTTGCTGTGCAAAAGCTTTGAAGTTTCATTAGGTCCCATTTGTTTATTTTTGTTTTTATTTCCATTACTCTAGGAGGTGGGTCAGAAAGGATCTTGCTTTGATTTATGTCATAGAGTGTTCTGCCTATGTTTTCCTCTAAGAGTTTGATAGTTTCTGGCCTTACATTTAGGTCTTTAATCCATTTTGAGCTTATTTTTGTGTATGGTGTTAGGGAGTGATCTAATCTCATACTTTTACATGTACCTGTCCAGTTTTCCCAGCACCACTTATTGAAGAGGCTGTCCTTTCTCCATTGTACATTACTGCCACCTTTATCAAAGATAAGGTGTCCATATGTGCATGGGTTTATCTCTGGGCTTTCTATCCTGTTCCATTGATCTATCTTTCTGTTTTTGTGCCAGTACCATACCGTCTTGATGACTGTAGCTTTGTAGTATAGTCTGAAGTCAGGGAGCCTGATTCCTCCAGTTCCTTCTTTCGTTCTCAAGATTGCTTTGGCTATTCGGGGTCTTTTGTGTTTCCATCCAAATTGTGAAATTTTTTGTTCTAGTTCTGTGAAAAATGCCAGTGGTAGTTTGATAGGGATTGCATTGAATCTATAGATAGCTTTGGGTAGTAGAGTCATTTTCACAATGTTGATTCTTCCAATCCAAGAACATGGTATATCTCTCCATCTATTTATATCATCTTTAATTTCTTTCATCAGTGTCTTATAATTTTCTGCATACAGGTCTTTTGTCTCCTTAGGTAGGTTTATTCCTAGATATTTTATTCTTTTTGTTGCAATGGTAAATGGGAGTGTTTTCTTGATTTCACTTTCAGATTTTTCATCATTAGTATATAGGAATGCCAGAGATTTCTGTGCATTAATTTTGTATCCTGCCACTTTACCAAATTCATTGATTAGCTCTAGTAGTTTTCTGGTAGCATCTTTAGGGTTCTCTATGTATAGGATCATGTCATCTGCAAACAGTGACAGCTTTACTTCTTCTTTTCCAATTTGGATTCCTTTTATTTCCTTTTCTTCTCTGATTGCTGTGGCTAAAACTTCCAAAACTATGTTGAATAATAGTGGTGAGAGTGGGCAACCTTGTCTTGTTCCTGATCTTAGTGGAAATGCTTTCAGTTTTTCACCATTGAGGATGATGTTTGCTGTGGGCTTGTCATATATGGCCTTTATTATGTTGAGGAAAGTTCCCTCTATGCCTACTTTCTGCAGGGTTTTTATCATAAATGGGTGTTGAATTTTGTCAAAAGCTTTCTCTGCATCTATTGAGATGATCATATGGTTTTTCTCCTTCAATTTGTTAATATGGTTTATCACATTGATAGATTTGCATATATTGAAGAATCCTTGCATTCCTGGAATAAACCCCACTTGATCATGGTGTATGATCCTTTTAATGTGCTGTTGGATTCTGTTTGCTAGTATTTTGTTGAGGATTTTTGCATCTATGTTCATCAGTGATATTGGCCTGTAGTTTTCTTTCTTTGTGACATCCTTGTCTGGTTTTGGTATCAAGGTGATGGTGGCCTCGTAGAAGGAGTTAGGGAGTGGTCCTCCCTCTGCTATATTTTGGAAGAGTTTGAGAAGGATAGGTGTTAGCTCTTCTCTAAATGTTTGATAGAATTCGCCTGTGAAGCCATCTGGTCCTGGGCTTTTCTTTGTTGGAAGATTTTTAATCACAGTTTCAATTTCAGTGCTTGTGATTGGTCTGTTCATATTTTCTATTTCTTCCTGATTCAGTCTTGGCAGGTTGTGCATTTCTAAGAATTTGTCCATTTCTTCCAGATTCTCCATTTTATTGGCATAGAGTTGCTTGTAGTAATCTCTCATGATCTCTTTTATCTCTGCAGTGTCAGTTGTTACCTCTCCTTTTTCATTTCTAATTCTATTGATTTGAGTCTTCTCCCTTTTTTTCTTGATGAGTCTGGCTAGTGGTTTATCTATTTTGTTTATCTTCTCAAAGAACCAGCTTTTAGTTTTATTGATCTTTGCTATTGTTTCCTTCATTTCTTTTTCATTTATTTCTCATCTGATTTTTATGATTTCTTTCCTTCTGCTAGCTTTGGGGTTTTTTTGTTCTTCTTTCTCTAATTGCTTGAGGTGCAAGGTTAGGTTGTTTATTCGAGATGTTTCCTGCTTCTTAAGGTGGGCTTGTATTGCTATAAACTTCCCCCTTAGAACTGCTTTTGCTGCATCCCACAGGTTTTGGGTCGTTGTGTCTCCATTGTCATTTGTTTCTAGGTATTTTTTGATTTCCTCTTTGATTTCTTCAGTGATCTCTTCATTATTAAGTAGTGTATTGTTTAGCCTCCATGTGTTTGTATTTTTTACAGATCTTTTCCTGTAATTGATATCTAGTCTCATGGCGTTGTGGTCAGAAAAGATACTTGATACAATTTCAATTTTCTTAAATTTACCAAGGCTTGATTTGTGACCTAAGATATGATCTATCCTGGAGAATGTTCCATGAGCACTTGAGAAAAATGTGTATTCTGTTGTTTTTGGATGGAGTGTCCTATAAATATCAATTAAGTCCATCTTGTTTAATGTATCATTTAAAGCGTGTGTTTCCTTATTTATTTTCATTTTGGATGATCTGTCCATGGGTGAAAGTGGGGTGTTTAAGTCCCCTACTATGAATGTGTTACTGTCGATTTCCCCTTTTATGGCTGTTAGTATTTGCCTTATGTATTGAGGTGCTCCTATGTTGGGTGCATAAATATTTACAATTGTTATATCTTCTTCTTGGATCGATCTCTTGATCATTATGTAGTGTCCTTCTTTGTCTCTTTTAATAGTCCTTATTTTAAAGTCTATTTTGTCTGATATGAGAATTGCTACTCCAGCTTTCTTTTGGTTTCCATTTGCATGGAATATCTTTTTCCATCCCCTTACTTTCAGTCTGTATGTGTCTCTAGGTCTGAAGTGGGTCTCTTGTAGACAGCATATATAAGGGTCTTGTTTTTGTATCCATTCAGCTAATCTGTGTCTTTTGGTGGGAGCATTTAGTCCATTTACATTTAAGGTAATTATCGATATGTATGTTCCTATTCCCATTTTCTAAATTGTTTTGGGTTCGTTATTATAGGTCTTTTCCTTCTCTTGTGTTTCTTGCCTAGAGAAGATCCTTTAGCATTTGTTGTAAAGCTGGTTTGGTGGTGCTGAACTCTCTCAGCTTTTGCTTGTCTGTAAAGGTTTTAATTTCTCCATCAAATCTGAATGAGATCCTTGCTGGGTAGTATAGTCTTGGCTGCAGGTTTTTTTCTCCTTCATCACTTTCAGTATGTCCTGCCACTCCCTTTTGGCTTGTAGGGTTTCTGCTGAGAGATCAGCTGTTAACCTTATGGGGATTCCCTTATGTGTTATTTGTTGTTTTTCCCTTGCTGCTTTTAATATGCTTTCTTTGTATTTAATTTTTGACAGTTTGATTAATATGTGTCTTGGCGTATTTCTCCTTGTATTTATCTTGTATGGGACTCTCTGTGCTTCCTGGACTTGATTAACTATTTCCTTTCCCATATTAGGGAAGTTTTCAACTATAATCTCTTCAAATATTTTCTCAGTCCCTTTCTTTTTCTCTTCTTCTTCTGGAACCCCTATAATTCGAATGTTGGTGCATTTAATGTTGTCCCAGAGGTCTCTGAGACTGTCCTCAGTTCTTTTCATTCTTTCTTCTTTATTCTGCTCTGCAGTAGTTATTTCCACTATTTTATCTTCCAGGTCACTTATCCGTTCTTCTGCCTCAGTTACTCTGCTATTGATCCCATCTAGAGTACTTTTAATTTCATTTATTGTGTTGTTCATCGTTGCTTGTTTCATCTTTAGTTCTTCTAGGTCCTTGTTAACTGATTCTTGCATTTTGTCCAATCTATTGTCCATTCTATCTCCAAGATTTCGGATCAAACTTACTATCATTATTCTGAATTCTCTTTCAGGTAGACTGCCTATTTCCTCTTCATTTGTTAGGTCTGGTGCATTTTTATCTTGCTCCTTTATCTGCTGTGTGTTTTTCTGTCTTCTCATTTTGCTTATCTTACTGTGTTTGGGGTCTCCCTTTTGCAGGCTGCAGGTTTGTAGTTCCTCCTGTTTTTGATGTCTGTCTCCAGTGGCTAAGGTTGGTTCAGTGCGTTGTGTAGGCTTCCTGGTGGAGGGGACTAGTGCCTGTGTTGTGGTGGATGAGGCTGGATCTTGTCTCTCTAGTGGGCAGGTTCACGTCTGGTGGTGTGTTTGGGGGTGTCTGTGGCCTTATTATGATTTTAGGCAGCCTCTCTGCTAATGGGTGGGGTTGTGTTCCTGTTTTGCTAGTTGTTTGGCATAGGTTTTCCAGCACTGTGGCTTGCTGGTCGTTGAGTGAAGCTGGGTGCTGGTGTTAAGATGGAGGTCTCTGGGAGATTTTCGCCGTTTGATATTATGTGGAGCTGGGAGGTCTCTTGTTGATCAGTGTCCTGAAGTTGGCTGTCCTACCTCAGAGGCAGAGCCCTGCCTCCTGGCTGGAGCACCAAAAGCTTTTCATCCACAGGCTCAGGATAAAAGGGAGAAAAAGTAGAGGGAATTAGTAGAAGTATGAGGAAAGAAAGAAGGAAAGGAGGGTAGGAAGGAAGGAAGAAAGAAAGAAAGAAGCAAAGAAGGAAAGAAGGCAAGAAGGAAAGAAAGGAGGGAGGGAGGGAGGGAGGAAGGAAGGAAGGAGGGAAAGAAGGAAAAAAGAAAGAAAGAAGATACAGTAAAAATAAAATAAAGTATAATAAAGTTATTGAATTAAAAAATTCTTATTTAGAAAAAAAAAAAAGGGGGACGGAAAGAACCTTAGGACAAATGTTGGAAGCAAAGCTATACAGACAAAATCTTACACAGAAGCATACACATACACCCTCACTAAAAGAGGTAAATGGGGAAAAATCCTAAATCTTGCTGTCAGAGACCACCTCCTCAATTTGGGATGATTCGTTGTCTAAAGGAGGGAAGGAAGGACGGAAAGAAAGAAAGAAAGAACGAAGGTAAAGTATAATAAGGTTATTAAAATTAATTATTAAGAAAAAAAATTTAAAAAAAAACATGGACGGATAGAACCCTAGGACAAATGGTGGAAGCAAGACTATACAGACAAGCTCTCACATAGAAGCATACACATACACATTCACAAAAAGAGGAAAGGGGAAAAAATCATAGATCTTGCTCCTAAAGTCCACTTCCTTAATTTGGGATGATTGGTTGTCTATTCAGGTATTCCACAGATGCAGGGTACATCAAGTTGATTGTGGAGCTTTAATCCGCTGCTTCTGAGGCTGCTGGGAGAGATTTCCCTTTCTCTTCTTTGTTCTCACAGCTCCCAGCGCTAAGCTTTGGATTTGGCCCTGCCACTGCGTGTAGATCGCTGGAGGGCGTCTGTTTTTTGCTCAGACAGGATGGGGTTAAAAGAGCCGCTGATTGGGGGCTCTGGCGCACTCAGGCCGGCGGGGACGGAGGGGCACAGAGTGCGGGGCGGGCCTGCGGTGGCAAAGCACCAGCCTGAGGCGCGCTGTGCGCTCTCCCGGGGAAGTTGTCCCTGGATCCCGGGAACCCGGAAGTGGCGGGCTGCACAGGCTCCGCGGAAGAGGGGTGTGGAGAGTGACCTGTGCTCGCACACAGGCCCCTCGGTGGCGGCAGCAGCAGCCTTAAAGTCTCCCGCCCGCCTCTGGGGTCCGCGCTTTCAGCCGCGGCTCGCGCCCGTCTCTGGATTCCGCGCTTTCAGCCGCGGCTCGCGCCCATCTCTGGGGTCCACGCTTTCAGCCGCGGCTCGTGCCCGTCTCTGGGGTTCGCGCTTTTAGCCGCGGCTCGCGCCCGTCTCTGGAGTTCCTTTAAGCAGCGTTCTTAAACCCCTCTCCTCACGCCCCAGGAAACAAAGAGGGAAGGAAAATTCTCCTGCCTCTTCTGCAGGTGCAGGCTTTTCCCCGGACTCCCTCCCGGCTAGCTGTGGTGCACTAACCCCTTCAGGCTATGTTCAAGCCGCCAACCCCAGTCCTCTCCCTGCGCTCCGGCCTCAGCTCGCAGCCCCGCCCGCCCCGGCGGGTGAGCAGACAAGCCTCTCGGGCTGGTGAGTGCCGGTCGGCACCGATCCTCTGTGCGGGAATCTCCCCGCTTTGCCCTCCGCACCCGTTGCTGTGCACTCCTCCACGGCTTCGAAGCTCCCCCCTCCGCCTCCCGCAGTCTCCGCCCGCGAAGGGGCTTCCTAGAGTGTGGAAACTTTTCCTCCTTCACAGCTCCCTCCCACTGGTGCAGGTGCCGTCCCTATTCTTTTGTCTCTGTTTTTTCTTTTGCCCTACCCAGGTACGTGGGGAGTTTCTTGCCTTTTGGGAGGTCTGAGGTCTTCTGCCAGCCTTCAGTAGGTGTTCTGTAGGAGTTGTTCCACGTGTAGATGTATTTCTGGTGTATCTGTGGGGAGGAAGGTGATCTCCGCGTCTTACTCTTCCGCCATCTTCCGCCTTCTCCACAGTTGCTTTTTATACAGGGTATATTATACTCAAGAAATGTTCATATTTTTAGAAATGAATGTGGAATTTACTCATTCTTTGGCATTCCTTATCTTTCAGGTAAAAACTAACGTTTATTAGCTATACATTGTGATAAATGTTCTACATGTATTATCTCACTTTAATTCCTATAACAACTCTGAGAAGTTGGTATTATATCAGCAGATGAGAAAACTGAGGTTCAGGAAAATAAAGTAATTTAAAAAAATTTTATTGAAGTATAGTTAATTTACAATGTTGTGTTAATTTTTGCTGTACAGAAAAGTGGCTGAGTTACACACACACACACACACACACACACACACACACACAGACACATTTATATTTATTTATTTTTTTAATATTCTTTTCCATTATGGTTTATCCCAGGATATTGAATATATTTCCCTGTGCTATACAGTAGGATCTTGTTGTTCATCCATTCTATATGTAATAGTTTGCATCTACTAAACCCAAACTCCCAGTGCATTCCTCCCCCACCCCCCTCCCCCTTGGCAACCACAAGTCTGTTCTCTATGTCTGTGAGTCTGTTTCTGCTTTGTAAATAGGTTCATTTGTGCTATATTTTAGATTCCACATACAAGTGATAACATATGATATTTGTCTGTCTTTTTCTGACTTACTTCACTTAGTATGATAATCTATAGTTGCATCCATGTTGCTGCAGATGATATTATTTTGTTCTTTTTATGTCTGAGTAGTATTCCATTGTACATACGTACCACATCTTCTTTATCCATTCATATGTCCGTGGATACCTAGGTTGTTTCCATGTCTTGCTAGTGTGAATAGTGCTTCTATAAGCATAGGGGTGCATGTGTCTTTTTGAATTATAGTGTTTTTTTTTTTAACATCTTTATTGGGGTATAATTGCTTTACAATGATGTGTTAGTTTCTGCTTTATAACAAAGTGAATCAGTCATACATAAACTTATGTTCCCATATGTCTTCCCTCTTGCGTCTCCCTCCCTCCCACCCTCCCTATCCCACCCCTCCAGGCTGTCACAAAGCACCGAGCCAATATCCCTGTGCCATGCGGCTGCTTCCTACTAGCTATCTACCTTACTACGTTTGTTAGTGTGTATATGTCCATGACTCTCTGTCGCCCTGTCACAGCTCACCCTTCCCCCTCCCCATAACCTCAAGTCCGTTCTCTAGGAGGTCTGCGTCTTTATTCCTGCCTTACCCCTAGGTTCTTCATGACATTTTTTTTTCTTAAATTCCATATATATGTGTTAGCATACGGTATTTGTCTTTTTCTTTCTGACTTACTTCACTCTGTATGACAGACTCTAGGTCTATCCACCTCATTACAAATAGCTCAATTTCGTTTCTTTTTATGGCTGAGTAATATTCCATTGTATATATGTGCCACATCTTCTTTATCCATTCATCCAACGATGGGCACTTAGGTTGTTTCCATCTCCAGCCTATTGTAAATAGAGCTGCAAGGAACATTTTGGTACATGACTCTTTTTGAATTTCGGTTTTCTCAGGGTATATGCCCAGTAGTGGGATTGCTGGGTCATATGGTAGTTCTATTTGTAGCTTTTTAAGGAACCTCCATACTGTTCTCCATAGTGGCTGCACCAATTCACATTCCCACCAGCAGTGCAAGAGTGTTCCCTTTTCTCCACACCCTCTCCAGCATTTATTGTTTCTAGATTTTTTGATGATGGCCATTCTGACTGGTGTGAGATGATATCACATTGTAGTTTTGATTTGCATTTCTCTAATGATTAATGATGTTGAGCATTCTTTCATGTGTTTGTTGGCAGTCTGTATATCTTCTTTGGAGAAATGTCTATTTAGGTCTTCTGCCCATTTTTGGATTGGGTCGTTTGTTTTCTTGTTATTGAGCTGCATGAGCTGCTTGTAAATTTTGGAGATTAATCCTTTGTCGGTTGCTTCATTTGCAAATATTTTCTCCCATTCTGAGGGTTGTCTTTTGGTCTTGTTTATGGTTTCCTTTGCTGTGCAAAAGCTTTGAAGTTTCATTAGGTCCCATTTGTTTATTTTTGTTTTTATTTCCATTACTGTAGGAGGTGGGTCAGAAAGGATCTTGCTGTGATTTATGTCATAGAGTGTTCTGCCTATGTTTTCCTCTAAGAGTTTGATAGTTTCTGGCCTTACATTTAGGTCTTTAATCCACTTTGAGATTATTTTTGTGTATGGTGTTAGGGAGTGATCTAGTCTCATACTTTTACATGTACCTGTCCAGTTTTCCCAGCACCACTTATTGAAGAGGCTGTCCTTTCTCCACTGTACATTCCTGCCACCTTTATCAAAGATAAGGTGTCCATATGTGCGTGGGTTTATCTCTGGGCTTTCTATCCTGTTCCATTGATCTATCTTTCTGCTTTTGTGCCAGTACCATACCGTCTTGATAACTGTAGCTTTGTAGTATAGTCTGAAGTCAGGGAGCCTGATTCCTCCAGTTCCTTTTTTCGTTCTCAAGATTGCTTTGGCTATTCGGGGTCTTTTGTGTTTCCATACAAATTGCAAAATTTTTTGTTCTAGTTCTGTGAAAAATGTCAGTGGTAGTTTGATAGGGATTGCATTGAATCTATAGATTGCTTTGGGTAGTAGAGTCATTTTCACAATGTTGATTCTTCCAATCCAAGAACATGGTATATCTCTCCATCTATTTGTATCATCTTTAATTTCTTTCATCAGTGTCTTATAATTTTCTGCATACAGGTCTTTTGTCTCCTTAGGTAGGTTTATTCCTAGATATTTTATTCTTTCTGTTGCAATGGTAAATAGGAGTGTTTTTTTGATTTCACTTTCAGATTGTTCATCATTAGTATATAGGAATGCCAGAGATTTCTGTGCATTAATTTTGTATCCTGCCACTTTACCAAATTCATTGATTAGCTCTAGTAGTTTTCTGCTAGCATCTTTAGGATTCTCTATGTATAGGATCATGTCATCTGCAAACAGTGACAGCTATGCTTCTTCTTTTCCGATTTGGATTCCTTTTATTTCCTTTTCTTCTCTGATTGCTGTGGCTAAAACTTCCAAAACTATGTTGAATAAGAGTGGTGAGAGTGGGCAACCTTGTCTTGTTCCTGATCTTAGTGGAAATGCTTTCAGTTTTTCACCATTGAGGATGATGTTTGCTGTGGGCTTGTCATATATGGCCTTTATTATGTTGAGGAAAGTTCCCTCTATGCCTACTTTCTGCAGGGTTTTTATCATAAATGGGTGTTGAATTTTGTCAAAAGCTTTCTCTGCATCTATTGAGATGATCATATGGTTTTTCTCCTTCAATTTGTTAATATGGTTTATCACATTGATAGATTTGCGTATATTGAAGAATCCTTGCATTCCTGGAATAAACCCCACTTGATCATGGTGTATGATCCTTTTAATGTGCTGTTGGATTCTGTTTGCTAGTGTTTTGTTGAGGATTTTTGCATCTATGTTCATCAGTGATATTGGCCTGTAGTTTTCTTTCTTTGTGACATCCTTGTCTGGTTTTGGTATCAAGGTGATGGTGGCCTCATAGAAGGAGTTTGGGAGTGTTCCTCCCTCTGCTATATTTTGGAAGAGTTTGAGAGGATAGGTGTTAGCTCTTCTCTAAATGTTTGATAGAATTCGCCTGTGAAGCCATCTGGTTCTCGGCTTTTGTTTGTTGGAAGATTTTAATCACAGTTTCAATTTCAGTGCTTGTGATTGGTCTGTTCATATTTTCTATTTCTTCCTGATTCAGTCTTGGCAGGTTGTGCATTTCTAAGAATTTGTCCATTTCTTCCAGATTCTCCATTTTATTGGCATAGAGATGCTTGTAGTAATCTCTCATGATCTCTTTTATTTCTGCAGTGTCAGTTGTTACCTCTCCTTTTTCATTTCTAATTCTATTGATTTGAGTCTTCTCCCTTTTTTTCTTGATGAGTCTGGCTAGTGGTTTATCTATTTTGTTTATCTTCTCAAAGAACCAGCTTTTAGTTTTATTGATCTTTGTTATTGTTTCCTTCATTTCTTTTTCATTTATTTCTCATCTGATTTTTATGATTTCTTTCCTTCTGCTAGCTTTGGGGTTTTTTTGTTCTTCTTTCTCTAATTGCTTGAGGTGCAAGGTTAGGTTGTTTATTCGAGATGTTTCCTGCTTCTTAAGGTGGGCTTGTATTGCTATAAACTTCCCCCTTAGAACTGCTTTTGCTGCATCCCACAAGTTTTGGTTCGTTGTGTCCCCATTGTCATTTGTTTCTAGGTATTTTTTGACTTCCTCTTTGATTTCTTCAGTGATCACTTCATTATTAAGTAGTGTATTGTTTAGCCTCCATGTGTTTGTATTTTTTACAGATCTTTTCCTGTAATTGATATCTAGTCTCATGGCGTTGTGGTCAGAAAAGATACTTGATACAATTTCAATTTTCTTAAATTTACCAAGGCTTGATTTGTGACCTAAGATATGATCTATCCTGGAGAATGTTCCATGAGCACTTGAGAAAAATGTGTATTCTGTTGTTTTTGGATGGAGTGTCCTATAAATATCAATTAAGTCCATCTTGTTTAATGTATCATTTAAAGCTTGTGTTTCCTTATTTATTTTCATTTTGGATGATCTGTCCATGGGTGAAAGTGGGGTGTTTAAGTCTCCTACTATGAATGTGTTACTGTCGATTTCCCCTTTTATGGCTGTTAGTATTTGCCTTATGTATTGAGGTGCTCCTATGTTAGGTGCATAAATATTTACAATTGTTATATCTTCTTCTTGGATCGATCCCTTGATCATTATGTAGTGTCCTTCTTTGTCTCTTTTAATAGTCCTTATTTTAAAGTCTATTTTGTCTGATATGAGAATTGCTACTCCAGCTTTCTTTTGGTTTCCATTTGCATGGAATATCTTTTTCCATCCCCTTACTTTCAGTCTGTATGTGTCTCTAGGTCTGAAGTGGGTCTCTTGTAGACAGCATATATAAGGGTCTTGTTTTTGTATCCATTCAGCTAATCTGTGTCTTTTGGTGGGAGCATTTAGTCCATTTACATTTAAGGTAATTATCGATATGTATGTTCCTATTCCCATTTTCTAAATTGTTTTGGGTTCGTTATTATAGGTCTTTTCCTTCTCTTGTGTTTCTTGCCTAGAGAAGATCCTTTAGCATTTGTTGTAAAGCTGGTTTGGTGGTGCTGAACTCTCTCAGCTTTTGCTTGTCTGTAAAGGTTTTAATTTCTCCATCAAATCTGAATGAGATCCTTGCTGGGTAGTATAGTCTTGGCTGCAGGTTTTCCTCCTTCATCACTTTCAGTATGTCCTGCCACTCCCTTTTGGCTTTTAGGGTTTCTGCTGAGAGATCAGCTGTTAACCTTATGGGGATTCCCTTATGTGTTATTTGTTGTTTTTCCCTTGCTGCTTTTAATATGCTTTCTTTGTATTTAATTTTTGACAGTTTGATTAATATGTGTCTTGGCGTATTTCTCCTTGTATTTATCTTGTATGGGACTCTCTGTGCTTCCTGGACTTGATTAACTATTTCCTTTCCCATATTAGGGAAGTTTTCAACTATAATCTCTTCAAATATTTTCTCAGTCCCTTTCTTTTTCTCTTCTTCTGGAACCCCTATAATTCGAATGTTGGTGCGTTTAATGTTGTCCCAGAGGTCTCTGAGACTGTCCTCCATTCTTTTCATTCTTTTTTCTTTATTCTGCTCTGCAGTAGTTATTTCCACTATTTTATCTTCCAGGTCACTTATCCGTTCTTCTGCCTCAGTTATTCTGCTATTGATCCCATCTAGAGTACTTTTAATTTCATTTATTGTGTTGTTCATCGTTGCTTGTTTCATCTTTAGTTCTTCTAGGTCCTTGTTAACTGATTCTTGCATTTTGTCCATTCTATTGTCCATTCTATCTCCAAGATTTTGGATCATCCTTACTATCATTATTCTGAATTCTTTTTCAAGTAGACTGCCTATTTCCTCTTCATTTGTTAGGTCTGGTGCATTTTTATCTTGCTCCTTTATCTGCTGTGTGTTTTTCTGTCTTCTCATTTTGCTTATCTTACTGTGTTTGGGGTCTCCTTTTTGCAGGCTGCAGGTTCGTAGTTCCTCCTGTTTTTGATGTCTGTCTCCAGTGGCTAAGGTTGGTTCAGTGCGTTGTGTAGGCTTCCTGGTGGAGGGGACTAGTGCCTGTGTTGTGGTGGATGAGGCTGGATCTTGTCTCTCTAGTGGGCAGGTTCACGTCTGGTGGTGTGTTTGGGGGTGTCTGTGGCCTTATTATGATTTTAGGCAGCCTCTCTGCTAATGGGTGGGGTTGTGTTCCTGTTTTGCTAGTTGTTTGGCATAGGTTTTCCAGCACTGTGGCTTGCTGGTCGTTGAGTGAAGCTGGGTGCTGGTGTTAAGATGGAGGTCTCTGGGAGATTTTCGCCGTTTGATATTATGTGGAGCTGGGAGGTCTCTTGTTGACCAGTGTCCTGAAGTTGGCTCTCCTACCTCAGAGGCAGAGCCCTGACTCCTGGCTGGAGCACCAAGAGCTTTTCATCCACACGGCTCAGGATAAAAGGGAGAAAAAGTAGAGGGAATTAGTAGAAGTATGAGGAAAGAAAGAAGGAAAGGAGGGAAGGAAGGAAGGAAGAAAGAAAGAAAGAAGCAAAGAAGGAAAGAAGGCAAGAAGGAAAGAAAGGAGGGAGGGAGGGAGGGAGGAAGGAAGGAAGAAGGGAAAGAAGGAAAAAAGACAGAAAGAAAGAAGATACAGTAAAAATAAAATAAAGTATAATAAAGTTATTGAATTAAAAAATTCTTATTTAGAAAAAAAAAAGGGACAGATAGAACCTTAGGACAAATGTTGGAAGCAAAGCTATACAGACAAAATCTTACACAGAAGCATACACATACACCCTCACTAAAAGAGGTAAAGGGGGAAAAATCATAAATCTTGCTGTCAGAGACCACCTCCTCAATTTGGGATGATTCGTTGTCTAAAGGAGGGAAGGAAGGAAGGAAAGAAAGAAAGAAAGAAAGAAAGAACGAAGGTAAAGTATAATAATGTTATTAAAATTAAAATTGATTATTAAGAAAAAAATTTAAAAAAAAAAACCATGGACGGATAGAACCCTAGGACAAATTGTGGAATCAAGACTATACATACAAGATCTCACACAGAAGCATACAAATACACATTCACAAAAAGAGGAAAATGGAAAAAAATCATAGATCTTGCTCCTAAAGTCCACTTTCTTAATTTGGGATGATTGGTTGTCTATTCAGGTATTCCACAGATGCAGGGTATATCAAGTTGATTGTGGAGCTTTAATCCGCTGCTTCTGAGGCTGCTGGGAGAGATTTCCCTTTCTCTTCTTTGTTCTCACAGCTCCCAGGGGCTCAGCTTTGGATTTGGCCCTGCCACTGCGTGTAGGTCGCTGGAGGGCGTGTGTTTTTTGCTCAGACAGGACGGGGTTAAAAGAGCCGCTGATTCAGGGGCTCTGGCGCACTCAGGCCGGCGGGGCGGGAGGGGCACGGAGTGCGGGGCGGGCCTGCGGTGGCAAAGGCCGGCGTGACTTTGCACCAGCCTGAGGCGCACTGTACGTTCTCCCGGGGAAGTTGTCCCTGGATCCCGGGAACCTGGCAGTGGCGGGCTGCACAGGCTCCGTGGAAGAGGGGTGTGGAGAGTGACCTGTGCTCGCACACAGGCCCCTCGGTGGCAGCAGCAGCATCCTTAGCATCTCCCGCCCGTCTCTGGGGTCTGGGCTTATAGCCGCGGCTTGCGCCCGTCTCTGGAGTCCGCGTTTTTAGCCACGGCTCGCGCCCGTCTCTGGGGTTCGCGCTTTTAGCCGCGGCTCGCGCCCATCTCCGGAGTTCCCTCAAGCAGCGTTCTTAAATCCCTCTCCTCACACACCAGGAAACAAAGAGGGAAGAAAAAGTCTCTTGCCTCTTCGGCAGGTGCAGACTTTTCCCCGGACTCCCTCCCGGCTAGCTGTGGTGCACTAACCCCTTCAGGCTATGTTCAAGCCGCCAACCCCAGTCCTCTCCCTGCGCTCCATCCGAAACCGAAACCGAGCCTCAGAGTCTCAGCTCGCAGCCCCGCCCGCCCCGGCGGGTGAGCAGACAAGCCTCTCGGGCTGGTGAGTGCTGGTCGGCACCGATCCTCTGTGCGGGAATCTCCCCGCTTTGCCCTCCGCACCCGTTGCTGTGCACTCCTCCGCGGCTTCGAAGCTCCCCCCTCCGCCTCCCGCAGTCTGCGCCCGCGAAGGGGCTTCCTAGTGTGTGGAAACTTTTCCTCCTTCACAGCTCCCTCCCACTGGTGCAGGTGCCGTCCCTATTCTTTTGTCTCTGTTTTTTCTTTTGCCCTACCCAGGTACGTGGGGAGTTTCTTGCCTTTTGGGAGGTCTGAGGTCTTCTGCCAGCCTTCAGTAGGTGTTCTGTAGGAGTTGTTCCACGTGTAGATGTATTTCTGGTGTATCTGTGGGGAGGAAGGTGATCTCCACGTCTTACTCTTCCGCCATCTTCAAGGTCCCCCCTTGAATTATAGTTTTGTCCTGACAATGCCCAGGAGTGGGATTGCTGGATCATATGTTAATTCTATTCTTAGTTTTCTGAGGAACCTCCATACTGTTTTCCATAGTGGCTGCACCAACTTACATTCCCACCAACAGTGTAGGAGAGTTCCCTTTTCTCCATGCGCTCTCCAGAATTTTTTATTTGTAAACTTTAATGATGGCCATTCTGATCAGTGTGAGCTGATTCTTCACTGTAGTTTTGATTTGCATTTCTCTAATAATTAGCAATGTTGAGCATCTTTTCATGTGCCTTTTGGCCATCTGTATGTCTTCTTTGGAGAAATATCTATTTAGGTATTTTGCCATTTTTCAATTGGGTTGTTTGGTTTTTGAGTTGTATGAGCTGTTTGTATATTTTGGAAATTAAGCCCTTGTCAGTTGCATTATTTGCAAATATTTTCTCCAATTCTGTAGGTTGTCTTTTTATTTTGTTTATGGTTTCCTTTGCTGTGCAAAAGCTTGTAAGCTTGATTAGATCCCACTTGTTTATTTATTTATTTTATTTCTATTGCCTTGGGAGACTGATATAAGAAAACATTGGTACAATTTATGTCAGAGAATGTTTTGCCTATGTTCTCTTCTAGGAGTTTTATGGTGTCATGTCTTATGTCTAAGTCTTTCAGCCATTTTGAGTTTATTTTTGTGCATGGTGTGAGGGTGTGTTCTAACTTCATTGGTTTACATGCAGCTGTCCAACTTTCCCAGCACCACTTGTTGGAGAGACTTTTTCCCATTTTATATTCTTGCCTCCTTTGTCAAAGATTAATTGACTATAGGTGTGTGGGTTTATTTCTGGGCTCTCTATTCTGTTCCACTGATCTGTATGTCTGTTTTGTGCCAGTACTACAGTGTATTGATTACCGTAGCTTTGTAGTATTATCTGAAGTCTGGGAGGGTTAGGCCTCCTGCTTTGTTCTCTAGGAAACTCAAATAACTTGTCTAAATTTATACGATTTATGGTTTAAATGAGTTTCAAATCCAGAACTCTGACAACAAAACCAGTTTACTTTCACACTTACTGACCTTTCCTTCATCTGAGTAATTCACCAGTAGGAATGAGTTATAGAGTAAATTTTAATACCAGCAGAAGGTGGTGGATCAAAAAGTTTCCATTCTTACTTTAGAGGAAACTGTTATTAACTTTCTCAATTTACACCTCACCATCTCAGTTTTCATGTTGTTTAATGATATAAACTACCAGAAACTCATCAGTTTCTCATAACAGTTTTCTAAATGAGAAGGGAAAAGAGATTGATCTCCACTACATGCAAATAAATCAAGGGTGTTAGAAGGATAAAGATCTAGTCACTCTGTGGTAAACACTTCAGTAGGATTACAGAGGTTTCAGTGGTTTTGTTGATCTTTTTTCTAGTTAAAAATAATGTATGTTTACTTATGATAGAGTTTAAAGGATAGTGTGCTAGAATGAGAAAGTACTATTCTGGAAATCAGGAGATTCCAGAGATTTTAGTTCTGGTTCTTGATGTAATTAAGGCCCTGAGTAAGTTATTTCTCTATTCTGGACCTCAGGTTCCTCACTTGTAAAAGGAAGGGTAGTAGCCCATATGATTTCTAAGGTCCTTTATAGCTCTGACATTCTAAAAAGATCTGTGTTGTAGAAAACTCCTCTGAAAGAAATAGAAATCATAAATATCATATATAATACTATTAAGATTTCACTATTTAAGTAAAAAATAATTGGAATTTGGATGATTGTAGAAATTCAAAATTATATACAGTCCTAAAGTTGTTCGTTCCTTAGGGTTTTTTTATTTGATTGTTTTAGATATGATTGTTATTTAACTCCATTCTTGCCTAAAGACTTTTGTTTTTCTCCTCACATTTCCTCTAGATGGTGCTCCATAACCAAAAATCACTCCTTTTAGGCTAGAAGCTATTAAGAAATATTCTTAGTCAGGAGCACGCTCCCTTGTGTCTCCAAATTCTGTATTATATTTTATCAGTGTCACAATTTAGAGGATACCAGCGCTATAAAGTATAAACATATTTTTCTAAGTTTCACAAATGTATTTAAAATAGCACAAAGCACCATCTATATGGAATAGTTCCATCTGTTATACTGCGTACTGATATCATATCTGTGCTATGGAAGCCAGGCATTAATTGGTGTTAGATGTTTAGTATTCTGTTGATCTGCTAGATAGTGTGTACATCATTTATAAAATGAAGCTTTGGGGAATTCCCTGGTGGTCCAGTGGTTAGGACTCCACCTTTCCACTCAGGGGGCATGGGTTCAATCCCTGGTAGGGGAACTAGGATCTCACAAGCTGCTTATCATGACCAAATAAATAAATAAATAAAATGAAGCTTTTAGAAACATAGGACAGGAGACACATAGTTTTTCGAGGCGGAAGCTCAGGGTGTCTCCCTTTGCCTGGCAAAGCAAAAAAGCTATCCTTTAAAAACAAAAAGAAAAACAAAAACATAGGACACCTTGAGTTAAATTTTCTTTACACATATTCAACAGATACATAATGAATATTTTAAAGGCAAAGTTTTACTTATATGTTATGTATTTCTTATTATAATATTTATTATTTCACAAAAGTATTAAAACTTCATACATAGGAAAGATCTTAGACCAGATAATTTTTGACTTGTAATTAAAAAAGGGTCATAAATGTCTTTTAATTTAAAAAATTACTGTTACATTTAATGTCTTTATTCTTAACTATTTTAACATTGTTTAGTTCTCTACTCTCTTTAAGGAACTAATTATTTCTGTAACTCTAATCCCTTACCATCACTGTGCTTCTCACTTTAACTCTGAATGTCAATGATATAAATTCCATGGTATCTCAACATATTGAAAGTACCAACTTGAAAGATAAGATGAGTTGTCTCTGAAGATTTTATGTGTGGGTTTTATCAGATACAATTTTGTATTTAGCTGCCATTTTAAAAGAATTACTCATTCAGCAAATGTTAAATGTAACCAAAGTTGAATGTTTTGTTCTGTTTTGTTTTGTTTTTTTTTAAACATCTTTATTGGGGTATAATTGCTTTACAATGATGTGTTAGTTTCTGCTTTATAACAAAGTGAATCAGTCATACATAAACTTATGTTCCCATATGTCTTCCCTCTTGCGTCTCCCTCCCTCCCACCCTCCCTATCCCACCCCTCCAGGCTGTCACAAAGCACCGAGCCAATATCCCTGTGCCATGCGGCTGCTTCCTACTAGCTATCTACCTTACTACGTTTGTTAGTGTGTATATGTCCATGACTCTCTGTCGCCCTGTCACAGCTCACCCTTCCCCCTCCCCATAACCTCAAGTCCGTTCTCTAGGAGGTCTGCGTCTTTATTCCTGCCTTACCCCTAGGTTCTTCATGACATTTTTTTTTCTTAAATTCCATATATATGTGTTAGCATACGGTATTTGTCTTTTTCTTTCTGACTTACTTCACTCTGTATGACAGACTCTAGGTCTATCCACCTCATTACAAATAGCTCAATTTCGTTTCTTTTTATGGCTGAGTAATATTCCATTGTATATATGTGCCACATCTTCTTTATCCATTCATCCAACGATGGGCACTTAGGTTGTTTCCATCTCCAGCCTATTGTAAATAGAGCTGCAAGGAACATTTTGGTACATGACTCTTTTTGAATTTCGGTTTTCTCAGGGTATATGCCCAGTAGTGGGATTGCTGGGTCATATGGTAGTTCTATTTGTAGCTTTTTAAGGAACCTCCATACTGTTCTCCATAGTGGCTGCACCAATTCACATTCCCACCAGCAGTGCAAGAGTGTTCCCTTTTCTCCACACCCTCTCCAGCATTTATTGTTTCTAGATTTTTTGATGATGGCCATTCTGACTGGTGTGAGATGATATCACATTGTAGTTTTGATTTGCATTTCTCTAATGATTAATGATGTTGAGCATTCTTTCATGTGTTTGTTGGCAGTCTGTATATCTTCTTTGGAGAAATGTCTATTTAGGTCTTCTGCCCATTTTTGGATTGGGTCGTTTGTTTTCTTGTTATTGAGCTGCATGAGCTGCTTGTAAATTTTGGAGATTAATCCTTTGTCGGTTGCTTCATTTGCAAATATTTTCTCCCATTCTGAGGGTTGTCTTTTGGTCTTGTTTATGGTTTCCTTTGCTGTGCAAAAGCTTTGAAGTTTCATTAGGTCCCATTTGTTTATTTTTGTTTTTATTTCCATTACTGTAGGAGGTGGGTCAGAAAGGATCTTGCTGTGATTTATGTCATAGAGTGTTCTGCCTATGTTTTCCTCTAAGAGTTTGATAGTTTCTGGCCTTACATTTAGGTCTTTAATCCACTTTGAGATTATTTTTGTGTATGGTGTTAGGGAGTGATCTAGTCTCATACTTTTACATGTACCTGTCCAGTTTTCCCAGCACCACTTATTGAAGAGGCTGTCCTTTCTCCACTGTACATTCCTGCCACCTTTATCAAAGATAAGGTGTCCATATGTGCGTGGGTTTATCTCTGGGCTTTCTATCCTGTTCCATTGATCTATCTTTCTGCTTTTGTGCCAGTACCATACCGTCTTGATAACTGTAGCTTTGTAGTATAGTCTGAAGTCAGGGAGCCTGATTCCTCCAGTTCCTTTTTTCGTTCTCAAGATTGCTTTGGCTATTCGGGGTCTTTTGTGTTTCCATACAAATTGCAAAATTTTTTGTTCTA
Source organism: Orcinus orca (assembly GCF_937001465.1). Lineage (NCBI taxonomy): Eukaryota > Metazoa > Chordata > Mammalia > Artiodactyla > Delphinidae > Orcinus > Orcinus orca. The sequence continues at coordinate 69,716,416 of NC_064580.1, forward strand.
GTTCTGTGAAAAATGTCAGTGGTAGTTTGATAGGGATTGCATTGAATCTATAGATTGCTTTGGGTAGTAGAGTCATTTTCACAATGTTGATTCTTCCAATCCAAGAACATGGTATATCTCTCCATCTATTTGTATCATCTTTAATTTCTTTCATCAGTGTCTTATAATTTTCTGCATACAGGTCTTTTGTCTCCTTAGGTAGGTTTATTCCTAGATATTTTATTCTTTCTGTTGCAATGGTAAATAGGAGTGTTTTTTTGATTTCACTTTCAGATTGTTCATCATTAGTATATAGGAATGCCAGAGATTTCTGTGCATTAATTTTGTATCCTGCCACTTTACCAAATTCATTGATTAGCTCTAGTAGTTTTCTGCTAGCATCTTTAGGATTCTCTATGTATAGGATCATGTCATCTGCAAACAGTGACAGCTATGCTTCTTCTTTTCCGATTTGGATTCCTTTTATTTCCTTTTCTTCTCTGATTGCTGTGGCTAAAACTTCCAAAACTATGTTGAATAAGAGTGGTGAGAGTGGGCAACCTTGTCTTGTTCCTGATCTTAGTGGAAATGCTTTCAGTTTTTCACCATTGAGGATGATGTTTGCTGTGGGCTTGTCATATATGGCCTTTATTATGTTGAGGAAAGTTCCCTCTATGCCTACTTTCTGCAGGGTTTTTATCATAAATGGGTGTTGAATTTTGTCAAAAGCTTTCTCTGCATCTATTGAGATGATCATATGGTTTTTCTCCTTCAATTTGTTAATATGGTTTATCACATTGATAGATTTGCGTATATTGAAGAATCCTTGCATTCCTGGAATAAACCCCACTTGATCATGGTGTATGATCCTTTTAATGTGCTGTTGGATTCTGTTTGCTAGTGTTTTGTTGAGGATTTTTGCATCTATGTTCATCAGTGATATTGGCCTGTAGTTTTCTTTCTTTGTGACATCCTTGTCTGGTTTTGGTATCAAGGTGATGGTGGCCTCATAGAAGGAGTTTGGGAGTGTTCCTCCCTCTGCTATATTTTGGAAGAGTTTGAGAGGATAGGTGTTAGCTCTTCTCTAAATGTTTGATAGAATTCGCCTGTGAAGCCATCTGGTTCTCGGCTTTTGTTTGTTGGAAGATTTTAATCACAGTTTCAATTTCAGTGCTTGTGATTGGTCTGTTCATATTTTCTATTTCTTCCTGATTCAGTCTTGGCAGGTGGTGCATTTCTAAGAATTTGTCCATTTCTTCCAGATTCTCCATTTTATTGGCATAGAGATGCTTGTAGTAATCTCTCATGATCTCTTTTATTTCTGCAGTGTCAGTTGTTACCTCTCCTTTTTCATTTCTAATTCTATTGATTTGAGTCTTCTCCCTTTTTTTCTTGATGAGTCTGGCTAGTGGTTTATCTATTTTGTTTATCTTCTCAAAGAACCAGCTTTTAGTTTTATTGATCTTTGTTATTGTTTCCTTCATTTCTTTTTCATTTATTTCTCATCTGATTTTTATGATTTCTTTCCTTCTGCTAGCTTTGGGGTTTTTTTGTTCTTCTTTCTCTAATTGCTTGAGGTGCAAGGTTAGGTTGTTTATTCGAGATGTTTCCTGCTTCTTAAGGTGGGCTTGTATTGCTATAAACTTCCCCCTTAGAACTGCTTTTGCTGCATCCCACAAGTTTTGGTTCGTTGTGTCCCCATTGTCATTTGTTTCTAGGTATTTTTTGACTTCCTCTTTGATTTCTTCAGTGATCACTTCATTATTAAGTAGTGTATTGTTTAGCCTCCATGTGTTTGTATTTTTTACAGATCTTTTCCTGTAATTGATATCTAGTCTCATGGCGTTGTGGTCAGAAAAGATACTTGATACAATTTCAATTTTCTTAAATTTACCAAGGCTTGATTTGTGACCTAAGATATGATCTATCCTGGAGAATGTTCCATGAGCACTTGAGAAAAATGTGTATTCTGTTGTTTTTGGATGGAGTGTCCTATAAATATCAATTAAGTCCATCTTGTTTAATGTATCATTTAAAGCTTGTGTTTCCTTATTTATTTTCATTTTGGATGATCTGTCCATGGGTGAAAGTGGGGTGTTTAAGTCTCCTACTATGAATGTGTTACTGTCGATTTCCCCTTTTATGGCTGTTAGTATTTGCCTTATGTATTGAGGTGCTCCTATGTTAGGTGCATAAATATTTACAATTGTTATATCTTCTTCTTGGATCGATCCCTTGATCATTATGTAGTGTCCTTCTTTGTCTCTTTTAATAGTCCTTATTTTAAAGTCTATTTTGTCTGATATGAGAATTGCTACTCCAGCTTTCTTTTGGTTTCCATTTGCATGGAATATCTTTTTCCATCCCCTTACTTTCAGTCTGTATGTGTCTCTAGGTCTGAAGTGGGTCTCTTGTAGACAGCATATATAAGGGTCTTGTTTTTGTATCCATTCAGCTAATCTGTGTCTTTTGGTGGGAGCATTTAGTCCATTTACATTTAAGGTAATTATCGATATGTATGTTCCTATTCCCATTTTCTAAATTGTTTTGGGTTCGTTATTATAGGTCTTTTCCTTCTCTTGTGTTTCTTGCCTAGAGAAGATCCTTTAGCATTTGTTGTAAAGCTGGTTTGGTGGTGCTGAACTCTCTCAGCTTTTGCTTGTCTGTAAAGGTTTTAATTTCTCCATCAAATCTGAATGAGATCCTTGCTGGGTAGTATAGTCTTGGCTGCAGGTTTTTCTCCTTCATCACTTTCAGTATGTCCTGCCACTCCCTTTTGGCTTGTAGGGTTTCTGCTGAGAGATCAGCTGTTAACCTTATGGGGATTCCCTTATGTGTTATTTGTTGTTTTTCCCTTGCTGCTTTTAATATGCTTTCTTTGTATTTAATTTTTGACAGTTTGATTAATATGTGTCTTGGCGTATTTCTCCTTGTATTTATCTTGTATGGGACTCTCTGTGCTTCCTGGACTTGATTAACTATTTCCTTTCCCATATTAGGGAAGTTTTCAACTATAATCTCTTCAAATATTTTCTCAGTCCCTTTCTTTTTCTCTTCTTCTTCTGGAACCCCTATAATTCGAATGTTGGTGCGTTTAATGTTGTCCCAGAGGTCTCTGAGACTGTCCTCCATTCTTTTCATTCTTTTTTCTTTATTCTGCTCTGCAGTAGTTATTTCCACTATTTTATCTTCCAGGTCACTTATCCGTTCTTCTGCCTCAGTTATTCTGCTATTGATCCCATCTAGAGTACTTTTAATTTCATTTATTGTGTTGTTCATCGTTGCTTGTTTCATCTTTAGTTCTTCTAGGTCCTTGTTAACTGATTCTTGCATTTTGTCCATTCTATTGTCCATTCTATCTCCAAGATTTTGGATCATCCTTACTATCATTATTCTGAATTCTTTTTCAAGTAGACTGCCTATTTCCTCTTCATTTGTTAGGTCTGGTGCATTTTTATCTTGCTCCTTTATCTGCTGTGTGTTTTTCTGTCTTCTCATTTTGCTTATCTTACTGTGTTTGGGGTCTCCTTTTTGCAGGCTGCAGGTTCGTAGTTCCTCCTGTTTTTGATGTCTGTCTCCAGTGGCTAAGGTTGGTTCAGTGGGTTGTGTAGGCTTCCTGGTGGAGGAGACTAGTGCCTGTGTTGTGGTGGATGAGGCTGGATCTTGTCTCTCTAGTGGGCAGGTTCACGTCTGGTGGTGTGTTTTGGGGTGTCTGTGGCCTTATTATGATTTTAGGCAGCCTCTCTGCTAATGGGTGGGGTTGTGTTCCTGTTTTGCTAGTTGTTTGGCATAGGTTTTCCAGCACTGTGGCTTGCTGGTCGTTGAGTGAAGCTGGGTGCTGGTGTTAAGATGGAGGTCTCTGGGAGATTTTCGCCGTTTGATATTATGTGGAGCTGGGAGGTCTCTTGTTGACCAGTGTCCTGAAGTTGGCTCTCCTACCTCAGAGGCAGAGCCCTGACTCCTGGCTGGAGCACCAAGAGCTTTTCATCCACACGGCTCAGGATAAAAGGGAGAAAAAGTAGAGGGAATTAGTAGAAGTATGAGGAAAGAAAGAAGGAAAGGAGGGTATGAAGGAAGGAAGAAAGAAAGAAAGAAGCAAAGAAGGAAAGAAGGCAAGAAGGAAAGGAAGGAGGGAGGGAGGGAGGGAGGAAGGAAGGAAGGAGGGAAAGAAGGAAAAAAGACAGAAAGAAAGAAGATACAGTAAAAATAAAATAAAGTATAATAAAGTTATTGAATTAAAAAATTCTTATTTAGAAAAAAAAAAAGGGACGGATAGAACCTTAGGACAAATGTTGGAAGCAAAGCTATACAGGCAAAATCTTACACAGAAGCATACACATACACCCTCACTAAAAGAGGTAAAGGGGGAAAAATCCTAAATCTTGCTGTCAGAGACCACCTCCTCAATTTGGGATGATTCGTTGTCTAAAGGAGGGAAGGAAGGAAGGAAAGAAAGAAAGAAAGAAAGAACGAAGGTAAAGTATAATAACATTATTAAAATTAATTTTTAAGAAAAAAAATTTTTTTAAAAACCATGGACGGATAGAACCCTAGGACAAACGGTGGAAACAAGACTATACAGACAAGATCTCACACAGAAGCATACACATACACATTCACAAAAAGAGGAAAAGGGAAAAAATCATAGATCTTGCTCCTAAAGTCCACTTTCTTAATTTGGGATGATTGGTTGTCTATTCAGGTATTCCACAGATGCAGGGTATATCAAGTTGATTGTGGAGCTTTAATCCACTGCTTCTGAGGCTGCTGGGGGAGATTTCCCTTTCTCTTCTTTTTTCTCACAGCTCACAGGGGCTCAGCTTTGGATTTGGCCCTGCCACTGCGTGTAGGTCGCTGGAGGGCGTGTGTTTTTTGCTCAGACAGGACGGGGTTAAAAGAGCCGCTGATTCGGGGGCTCTGGCGCACTCAGGCCGGCAGGGAGGGAGGGGCACGGAGTGCGGGGCGGGCCTGCGGTGGCAAAGGCCGGCGTGACTTTGCACCAGCCTGAGGCGCGCTGTGCGTTCTCCCGGGGAAGTTGTCCCTGGATCCCGGGAACCTGGCAGTGGTGGGCTGCACAGGCTCCGTGGAAGAGGGGTGTGGAGAGTGACCTGTGCTCGCACACAGGCCCCTCGGTGGCAGCAGCAGCATCCTTAGCATCTCCCGCCCGTCTCTGGGGTCTGGGCTTATAGCCGCGGCTTGCGCCCGTCTCTGGATTCTGCGCTTTCAGCCGCGGCTCGTGCCCGTCTCTGGATTCCGCGCTTTCAGCCGCGGCTCGCGCCCGTCTCTGGGGTCCGCGCTTTTAGCCGCGGCTCGCGCCCGTCTCTGGAGTTCCTTTAAGCAGCGTTCTTAAATCCCTCTCCTCACGCCCCAGGAAACAAAGAGGGAAGAAAAAGTCTCTTGCCTCTTCGGCAGTTGCAGACTTTTCCTCAGACTCCCTCCCGGCTAGCCGTGGTGCACTAACCCCCTCAGGCTATGTTCAAGCCGCCAACCCCAGTCCTCTCCCTGCGCTCCATCCGAAACCGAAACCCGAGCCTCAGAGCCTCAGCTCGCAGCCCCGCCCGCCCCGGCGTGTGAGCAGACAAGCCTCTCGGGCTGGTGAGTGCTGGTCGGCACCGATCCTCTGTGCGGGAATCTCCCCGCTTTGCCCTCCGCACCCGTTGCTGTGCACTCCTCCGCGGCTTCGAAGCTCCCCCCTCCGCCTCCCGCAGTCTGCGCCCGCGAAGGGGCTTCCTAGTGTGTGGAAACTTTTCCTCCTTCACAGCTCCCTCCCACTGGTGCAGGTGCCGTCCCTATTCTTTTGTCTCTGTTTTTTCTTTTTTTTCTTTTGCCCTACCCAGGTACGTGGGGAGTTTCTTGCCTTTTGGGAGGTCTGAGGTCTTCTGCCAGCCTTCAGTAGGTGTTCTGTAGGAGTTGTTCCACGTGTAGATGTATTTCTGGTGTATCTGTGGGGAGGAAGGTGATCTCCGCGTCTTACTCTTCTGCCATCTTCCGCCTTCCCAGAGAGAACTCCAAAGTTGAATGTTTTAATTTTGTGTTCATTGATTGTTAGAGAATTTTAAATATAGTGTAATTAATTTCTTTTTTTAAATTTTTAATGGAATATAGTTGATGTACAATGTTGTGTTAGTTTCAGGTGTATAGCAAAGTGAATCACTTATACATATGCATATATCTTATTTTTTTTTTGTAGATTCTTTTCCTATATAGGTCATTACAAAGTATTGAGTAGAGTGCTCTGTGCTATACAGCAGGTTCTTATTAGTTAACTATTTTATTTACAGTAGTGTGTATATGTCAATCCCAATCTTCCAATTTATCCCTACACCCCGATGCCCTGGTAACCATAAGATAAATAGAATCCAGAGTCTCACAACATAATCTCAAAATGAAGAATCAGGACAACTATACGTGAGTAAGAAAAGACAATCAACAGACACTGACACTAAGATCACACATGGAATTATCTGACAAGGATTTTAAAGCTATTGAAAAATATTTCAGTGATCAATTACAAACACACTTGAAACACATAAAAAATTGAAAGTCTCACCAAAGAAATAGAAAATAAAAAGAAGAACCAAATGAAAATTTTAGAACTGAAAATACAATAACTGAACTAAAAAAACTGAATGGTTTCAATAACAGAATGAATATGACAGAGGAAGTAATCAGTCAACTTGAAGGTAGAACAATAGAATTTACCCATTCTGAACAACAGAGAGAAAATGACAAAAAATAAATGACAAGAGCCTTAGAGACCTGTGGGACAAACACAAAAGATATACTGTTAGTAGCATTGGGGTCCCAGAAAGAAAGGAAAAGAGTATGCAGTAGAAAACTACTGGAAGAATTATAGAAGTGAAGAACAGATTAGTGGTTGTCAAAGATTAGGGATGAGGGGAGGAAGAAAGTGGGGTTAGTATGACTATAAATGGATAGCATGAAATATCTTTGCAGTGAAAGAATAGTTCTGTATCTTGATTCTGGTGATGGCTTTATACATCTACACATGATAAAATTGTACACACACACACATACACAAATAAGTACATATAAAATTAGTGGAATCTAATTAAGATTTGTGAATTGCACCAATGTCAATTTCCTGGTTTTGACTGTACTGTAGTTACCCTGGGGGAAACTGGTTGAAGGGTGCATTGGATGTCTCTGTATTAATTTTGTAACTCCTTGTGAATCTATAATTATTTAAAAATTTAAAAGTTAAGAACAACCACTTCATATACTGGGACCAACTTCTGATTAGAACAGTAAAAAGATAAACTTCAAAATTAAATAGAAGGGCTTTTTTTCACTTGTGACACGTTGATCTCATTTTATTTGGCAACCACACAATAAAAAAATTAAACACCTTCCCTCCTCCCCTTTTGCACACAGCTAGAAAACTTGTATAAGGACAAACTGACTTAAAGTGATTCTATGTACTTCAGATGTAAATGAGTTGGGCTTATTTTGTAATGTAAGACTCTAGAGAAATCTCATCAACTCCACACTGAGTAACAGACCTTCAATATTACGCCTAATTTTTATTTGTCCCACGTTTAGAGCTTCTATTATTTACATGTGTCTTGTGCTTTCTTGGCAATATGTTAAAAGATTATCTGAGTTTCCTCAAGAGCCATATTTCAAATTTAAAAATGCATTAGTCTATGAGCAGGGAAAGCATGAAATACGTTGTCTCCACTCAATAATTCACTATTAAATCAATACATAATAAATGTTTTTTTAATTAATTTATTTATTTTGGTACTTTTTAACACTTTTATTGGAGTATAATTACCTTACAATATTGTGTTAGTTTCTGCTGTATAAGAAAGTGAATCAGCTATACGTATACATATATCCCTATATCCCCTCCCTCTTGCGTCTCCCTTCCACCCTCCCTATCCTACCCCTCTAGGTGGTCACAAAACACTGAGCTGATCTCCCTGTGCTATGCGGCTGCTTCCCACTAACTATCTCTTTTACATTTGGTAGTGTATATATGTCAATGCCACTCTCTCACTTCCTCCCAATTTACCCTTCCCCCTCCCCATGTCCTCAAGTCCATTCTCTACATCTGCGTCTTTATTCCTGTCCTGCCCCTAAGCTCTTCAGAACCATTTTTATTTTAGATCACGTATATATGTGTTAGCATATAGTATTTGTTTTTCTCTTTCTGACTTACTAGAAGGATTTTTTGAGAAGGAAACTCACACAAGGCTGTTTATGACAACAAAATGTGTGAGCCTGAACAACTAATAATTTATGACATTATTAGAAACCTGGTTCTTAAATTCTTTTTCTTCATTTTTTATTCTTTGTGAACATATAACATAGTGGATATTTTTGCCACACACTACGTGTATGACATTGGGCATGCTGCTGAAACTCTAAACATCTCAACATCTTAGCATTCTTATCAATAAAGTAGCAATGGCAAAAGAGTACTATATTGCAGTTATTATAGGGGTTATATAATTAAATGGAATGCTTTTAAAGAACTATGTTCAGAGAAAACAATAAAGTTAAGTAAAATTAAAATAAAGTATTAAATTAGCGTTCTCTTTGTCCTTTTTCCTTGTTTTGGTTGCCAAGAATTTTGGAGTGGAATTTGATGTAAATTTTCAAGAATTAAATAGAATAAAACACAACACTAAAACACCTTAATAAACATGACTGAGGTTATTCTAGTGCTTTAGAATGAATATGTGAACACCCAACATCATTACAGAGTACAGAAATTTGGAAGTTTTCTCTCTATGGAACCAAATGGCATCACTTGGAAAATGAATTATTCTGAAATGTATAGTTCTGGTATGATATTGTTTACTGGTTATCTTTATTTTTATGTAAATAGTAAAGTAGGCACCCTCTATTTAATTGAGCCTACCAGTTACTTGATTAGAGTAAACAAGAATATATTCTATCACTGCAATGCAATTTCCCCTTTGTTCTTTTTCCTATATAGTAAGCATTTAATTCGTGACATTGAAAAGCCCGAGTATCAGAATCTGAGATCTGAAATTTCATACTATGAATTTTGAATCTCCATTATCCGACACACTGAGATGCTATCTTCATAAACATTTTCCTTCAGATACATGTGTTTTTAAACACAAGTGGAAAAAGGTAACTTTTTTTAAACATTTATTTTAATTGATTTACAATGTTGTGTTAGTTTCAGGTGTACAGCAAAGTGAGTCAGTTACACATATACGTCTCAACACTTTTTTAGATTCTTTTCCCATATAAGCCATTACAGAGTATTGAGTAGAGTTCCCTGTGCTATACAGTAGGTCCTTATTAGTTGTCTATTTTATATATAGTAGCATGTATATGTCAATCCCAATCTCCCGATTCATCCCTAAACCCCTAACACCCTGGTAACCGTAAGTTTGTTTTCTACATATGTAACTCTCTGTTTTGCAGATAAGTTCACTTGTACCTTTTTTTTTTTAGATTCCACATATAAGCTATATCATATGATATTTGTCTACCTCTGTCTGACTTACTTCCCTCAGTATGACAATCTCTAGGTCCATCCATGTTGCTGCACATGGCATTATTTCATTCTTTTTTTATGGATGAGTAATATTCCATTGTATATATGTGCCACCACTTCTTTATCCATTTCTGTATAGATGGACATTTAAGTTGCTTCCATTTCCTGGGTATTGGGAATAGTGCTGCAATGAACACTGGGGTGCACGTATGTTTTCAAATTATGGTTTTCTTTGGATATATGCCCAGGAGTGGGACTGCTGGATCATATGGTAGCTCTATTTTCAGTTTTTTAAGGAACCTCCATATTGTTCTCCATAGTGACTGTACCAATTTACATTCTCACCAACATTGTAGGAGGGTTCCCTTTTCTCCACACCCTCTCCAGCATTTACTGTTTGTAGACTTTTTGATGATGGCCATTCTGACTGGTGTGAGGTGATACCTCACTGTAGTTTTAATTTGCATTTCTCTAATAATTGTGATGTTGAGCATTTTTATGTGCTTTTTGGCCATCTATATGTCTTCTTTGGAGAAATCTCTATTTAGATCTTCTGCCCATGTTTTGATTGAGTTGTCTGCTTTTTTGATATTGAGCTGCATAAGCTATTTGTATATTTTAGAGGTTAATCCTCTGTTGGTCGCTTCATTTGCAAATATTTTCTCCCATTCTGATTGCTGTCTTTTCGTTTTGTATATGGTGTTCTTTGCTGTGCAAAAGCTTTTAGGTTTAATTGGGTCCCATTCATTTATTTTTGCTTTTATTTTTGTTGTTCAAGGAGGTGCATTGAAAAAGATCTTGCTGTGATTTATGTCCGAGTGTGTTCTGCCTATGTTTTCCTCTAAGAGTTTTATAGAATCCAGCTTTACATTTAGGTCTTTTTTTGAGTAGAATAGACTAGCTTTCTTACTTTGCCACGCAAAGGGGGACACAGTGGTCTACTGCCCCAGAAACCGTGTGTCCCCCTCCTTTGTTTTTGGCCATGCCACCTGGCATGTGGGTTCTTAGTTTCCTGACCAGGGATTGACCCATGCCCCCTGCAGTGGAAGCGCAGAATCTTAACCAATGGACTGCCAGAGAAGTCCCTACATTTTAGTCATTAATTCATTTTGAGTTTATTTTTGTGTATGGTGTTAGGGAATGTACTAATTTTATTCTCTTACATGTAGCTGTACAATTTTTGCAGCACCACTTATTAAAGAGACTGTCTTTTCTCCATTGTATATTCTTGCCTCCTTTGTCATAGATTAGGTGACCATAGGTGTGTGGGTTTATCTCTGGAATTCTATCCTGTTCCATTGATCTGTATTTCTGTTTCTTTGCCAGTACCATATTGTTTTGATGACTGTAGCTTTGTAGTATAGTGTAAAGTCAGGGAGCCTGTTTCCTCCAACTCCATTTTCTTTCCCAAGATTGCTTTGGCTCTCTGTTGTCTTTTGTGTTTCCATACAAATTGTAAGTTTTTTTTTCTAATTCTGTGAAAAATGTCATTGGTAGTTTGATAGGGATTGCAATGACTCTGTAGATTGCTTTAGGTAGTATAGTCATTTTCACAATATTGATTTTTCAAATCCAAGAACATGGTATATCTCTCTGTCCGTTTGTGCCATCTTTGATTTCTTTCATCAGTATCTTATAGTTTTCTGAGTACTGGTCTTTTGCCTCCTTAGGTAGGTTTATTCCTAGGTATTTTATTATTTTTGATGCAATGTTGAGTGGGATGTTTCTTTGATTTCTCTTTCTCATCTTTAATTGTTAATGTATAGAAATGCAAGTGATTTTTGTGTATTACTTTTGTATACTGCAACTTTACCAAATTCATTGATGAGCTCTAGAAGTTTTTTGGTAGCATCTTTAAAGTTTTCTATGTGTAGTATCACATCATCTGCAAACAGTGATAGTTTTACTTTTTTTCCAATTTGGATTCCTTTATTTCTTTTTTTTCTCTGATTGCCATGGCTAGGACTTCCAAATCTATGTTGAATAAAATTGATGAGAGTGGACACCCTTGTCTTGTTCCCGATCTTAAAGGAAATTATTTCAGCTTTTCATCATTGAGAATGATGTTTGCTGTGGGGTTATCATATATAGCCTTTATTATATTGAGGTAGGTTCCCTCTATGCCCACTTTCTGGAGAGATTTTATCATAAATGTGTGTTGAATTTGGTCAAAATCTTTTTTTGCATCTATTGAGAGGATCATATATTTTTTTATTCTTCAGTTAGTTAATGTGGTGTATTGCACTGATTAATTTGTGGATATTGAAAAATCCTTACAACCCTGGGATAAATCCCACTTGATAATGCTATATGATCCTTTTCTTTTAATATTTATTTATTGAGTTATTTGGCTGTGCCAGGTCTTAGTCGCAGCACACAGGATCACAGCATGCAGGATCTTTAGTTGCAGCATGCGGGATCTAGTTCCCTGACCAGGGATAAAACCATGGGGCCCCTGCATTGGGAGCACAGAGTCTTAAACGCTGGACCACCAGGGAAGTCCCTGATCCTTTTAATGTGTTGTTGGATTCGGTATGCTAGTATTTTGTTGAGGAGTTTTGCATCTATATTTTTCAGTGATGTTGGCCTGTAATTTACTTTTTTTGTGATATCTTTGTCTGGTCTTGGTATCAGAGTGATGGTTGCCCTGTAGAATAAGCTTGAGAGTGTTCTACAATTTTGGGGAAGAGCTTCAGAAGGGTAGGTGTTAACTCTTCCCTAAATGTTTGATAGAATATGCCTGTGAAGCAATCTGTTCCTGCACATTTGTTTGTTGGAGGATTTTTAATCACAGTATCAATTTCAGTACCTGTGATTGGTCTGTTCATACTTTCGATCTTCCTGACTCAGTCTTGAAAGCTAGTGCCTTTCTAAGAATTTGTCCATTTTTTCTAGATTGTCCATTTTGTTAGCATATAGTTGCTTGTGTAGTGTCTTACAATTCTCTGTATTTCTGTAGTGTCTGTTGTAACTTCTCTCTTTTCATTTTATTGATTTCAGACCACTCCCTTTTTTCTTGATGAGTCTGGCTAAAGGTTTATCAATTTTGTCTTCTCAAAGAAGCAGCTTTTAGTCTCACTGATTTTTGCTAATGTTTTCTTTGTCTCTATATCATTTTTTAAAACATTTTATTGGAGTATAATTGCTTTAAAATGGTGTATTAATTTCTGCTTTATAACAAAGTGAACCAGTGTTACATATAGATATGTCCCCATATCTCTTCCCTCTTGCGTCTCCTTCCCTCCGATGCTCCCAATCCCAACCCTCTAGGTGGTCACAAACCACCGAGCTGATCTCCCTGTGCTATGTGGCTGCTTCCCACTAGCTATCTATTTTATATTTGGTAGTGTATATATGTCAATGCCACTCTCACACTTTGTCACAGCATACCGTTCCCCCTCCCCATATCCTCAAGTCCATTCTCTAGTAGGTCTATGTCTTTACTCCCATCTTACCCCTAGGTTCTTCATGAACTTTTTTTTTCTTACATTCCATATATATGTGTTAGCATATGGTATTTGATTTTCTCTTTCTGACTTACTTCATTCTGTATGACAGACTCTAGGTCCATCCACCTCACTACAAATAAGTCAATTTCGTTTCTTTTTATGGCTGAGTAATATTCCATTGTATATATGTGCCACATCTTCTTTATCCATTCATCTGTTGATGGACACTTAGGTTGCTTCAGTGTCTTCGCTATTGTAAATAGAACTGCAAGGAACATTTTGGTACATGATTTTTTTTGAATTTTGGTTTTCTCAGGGTATATGCCCAGTAGTGGGATTGCTGGGCCATATGGCAATTCTATTTTTAGTTTTTTAAGGAACCTCCATACTGTTCTCCATAGTGGCAGTATCAATTTACATTCCCAACAACAGTGCAAGTGTGTTCCCTTTTCTCCACACCCACTCCAGCATTTATTGTTTCTAGCTTTTTTGATGATGGCCATTTTGACCGGTGTGAGATGATATCTCATTGTAATTTGGATCTGCATTTCTCTAATGATTAAAGATGTTGAGCATTCTTTCATGTGTTTGTTGGCAATCTGTATATCTTCTTTGGAGAAATGTCTATTTAGGTCTTCTGCCCATTTTTGGATTGGGTTTTTTGCTTTTTTGTCATTGAGCTGCAGGGGCTGCTTGTCAATTTTGTAGATTAATCCTTTGTCAGTTGCTTCATTTGCAAATATTTTCTCCCATTATGAGGGTTGTCTTTTCGTCTTCTTTATGGTTTCCTTTGCTGTGCAAAAGGTTTGAAGTTTCATTAGGTCCCATTTGTTTATTTTTGTTTGTATTTCCATTTCTCTAGGAGGTGGGTCAAAAAGGATCCTTCTGTGATTTATATCATAGAGTGTCCTGCCTATGTTTTCCTCTAAGAGTTTGATAGGTTCTGACCTTGTATTTAGGTCTTTAATCCATTTTGAGTTTATTTTTGTGTATGGTGTTAGGAAGTGTTCTAATTTCATACTTTTATATGTACCTGTCCAGTTTTCCCAGCACCACTTATTGAAGAGGCTCTCTTTTCTCCACTGTATATTCTTGCCTCCTTTATCAAAGATAATGTGACCATATGTGTGTTGGTTTATCTCTGGGTTTTCTGTCCTGTTCCATTGATCTATATTTCTGTTTTTGTACCAGTACCATACTGTCTTGATTATGGTAGCTTTGTAGTATAGTCTGAAGTCAGGAAGCCTCATTCCTCCAGCTCCATTTTTCGTTCTCAAGATTGCTTTGGCTATTCAGGGTCTTTTGTGTTTCCACACAAACTGTGAAGTTTTTTGTTCTAGTTCTGTGAAAAATGCCAGTGATAGTTTGATAGAGATTGCATTGAATCTGTAGATTGCTCTGGAGAGTAGAGTCATTTTCACAATGTTGATTCTTCCAATCCAAGAATTTGGTATATCTCTCCATCTATTTGTATCATCTTTAATTTCTTTCATCAGTGTCTTATAATTTTCTGCATACAGGTCGTTTGTCTCCTGAGGTAGGTTTATTCCTAGATTTATTTTTTGCAATGGTAAATGGGAGTGTTTTCTTAATTTCACTTTCAGATTTTTCATCGTTAGTGTATAGGAATGCCAGAGGTTTCTGTGCATTAATTTGGTATTCTGCTACTTTAACAAATTCATTGAATTGTTCTAGTAGTTTTCTGGTAACATCTTTGGGCTTCTCGATGTATAGTATCATGTCATCTGCAAACAGTGAAAGCTTTACTTCTTGTTTTCTGATTTAGATTCCTTTTATTTCTTTTTCTTCTCTGATTACTGTGGCTAAAACTTCCAAAACTGTGTTGAATAATAGTGGTGAGAGTGGGCAACCTTGTCTTGTTCCTGGTTTTAGTGGAAATGATTTCAGTTTTTCACCATTGAGGACGATGTTGGCTGTGGGTTTGTCATATATGGCATTTATTATGTTGAGGAAAGTTCCCTCTCTGCCTACTTTCTGCAGGATTTTTATCATAAATGGGTGTTGAATTTTGCCAAAAGCATTCTCTGCATCTGTTGAGATGATCATGTTTTTTCTACTTCAGTTTGTTAATATGGAGTATCATATTGATTGTTTTGCCTATATTGAAGAATTCTTTCATTCCTGGAATAAACCCCACTTGATCATGGTGTATGATCCTTTTAATGTGCTGTTGGATTCTGTTTCCTAGTATTTTTTTGAGGATTTCTGCATGTATGTTCATCAGTGATATTGTAGTGTAGTTTTCTTTCTCTGTGACATCTTTGTCTGGTTTTGGTATCAGTGTGAAGTCGGCCTTGTAGAATGAGTCTGGGAGTGTTCTCCCTCTGCTATATTTTGGAAGAGTTTGAGGATAGGTGTTAGCTCTTCTCTAAATGTTTGATAGAATTCGCCTGTGAAGCCATCTGATCTTGGGCTTTTGTTTGTTGGAAGATTGTTAATCACAGTTTCAAAATCAGTGCTTGTGATTGGTCTGTTCATATTTTCTATTTATTCCTAGTTCAGTTTCGACAGGTTGTATATTTCTAAGAATTTGTCCAATTCTTCCTGGTTGTCAATTTTATTGACATCGAGTTGCTTGTAGTAATCTCTCAGGATCCTTTGTATTTCTGCAGTGTCAATTGTTACTTCTCCTTTTTCATTTCTAATTCTATTGATTTGAGTCTTCTCCTTTACTTTCTTGATGAGTCTGGCTAATGATTTATCAATTTTGTTTATCTTCTCAAAGAACCAGCATTTAATTTTACTGATCTTTGCTATCATTTCCTTCATTTCTTTTTCATTTATTTCTGATCTGATTTTTTATGATTTCTTTCCTTCTGTTAACTTTGGGTTTTTTTTTTTTTGTTCTTATTTCTCTAATTGCTTTAGGGCAACATTAGGTTTTTTATTTGAGATGTTTCATGTTTCTTAACATAGGATTGTATTGCTATAAACTTCCCTGTTAGAACTGCTTTTCCTGCATCCTCTGTTTTGGTTCATCATATTTTAGTTGTCATTTTTTACTAGGTATTTTTAATTTCCTCTTTGATTTCTTCAGTAATCTTTTGGTTATTAAGAAGTGTATTGTGTAGCCTCCATGTGTTTGTATTTTTTACAAATGTTTTCCTGTAATTGATATCTAGTCTCATAGTGTGGTGGTCAGAAAAGACAGTTGAGATGATTTCAATTTTCTTAAATTTACCAAGGCTTGATTTGTGACCCAAGATATGATCTATCCTGGAGAATGTTCCATGAGCACTTGAGAAAAATGTGTATTCTGTTGTTTTTGAATGGAATGTCCTATAAGTATCAATTAAGTCCATCTTTTTTGATGTATCATTTAAAGCTTGTGTTTCCTTATTTAGTTTCATTTTGGATGATCTGTCCATTGGTGAAAATTGGGTGCTAAAGTCCCCTAGTATGATTGTGTTACTGTTGATTTCCCCTTATATGGCTGTCAGTATTTGCCTTATGTTTTGAGGTGCTCCTTTGTTGGGTGCATACATATTTACAATTGTTATATCTTCTTCTTGGATCGATCCCTTGATCATTATGTAGTGTCCTTTTTTGTCTCTTCCAATAGTCTTTATTTTAAAGTCTATTTTGTCTGATATGAGAATTGCTACTCCAGCTTTCTTTTGGTTTCCATTTGCATGGAATATCTTGTTCTATCCCCTCACTTTCAGTCTGTATTTGTCCCTAGGTCTGAAGTGGGTCTCTTGTAGACAGCATATGTATGGGTTTTGTTTTTGTATCCATTCAGCCAGTTTGTATCTTTTGGTTGGAGCATTTAATCCATTTACATTTAAGGTAATCATCAATTTGTATGTTACTATTCCCATTTTATTAATTGTTTTGGGTTCATTATTGTAGGTATTTTCCTTCTCTTGTGTTTCTTGCCTAGAGAAGTTCCTTTAGCATTTGTTGTAAAACTGGTTTGGTGGTGCTGAACTCTCTCAGCTTTTGCTTGTATGTAAAGTTTTTAACTTCTCCATCAAATCTGAATGAGATCCTTGCTGGGTAGAGTAATCTTGGTTGTAGGTTTTTCTCCTTCATCACTTTAAATATGTCCTGCCAGTCCCTTCCGGCTTGCAGAGTTCTGCTGAAATATCAGCTGTTAACCTTATGGGGATTCCCTCATGTGTTTTTTTGTTATTATTCCCTTGCTGCTTTTAATATGTTTTCTTTGTATTTAATTTTTGATTTTTTCATTAACATGTTTCCTGGCATGTTTTTCCTTGGATTTATCCTTAATGGGACTCTCTGTTTTTCCTGGACTTGATTAACTATTCCCTTTCCCATATTAGGGAAAATTTCAACTTTAATCTTTTCAAATATTTTCTCAGTCCCTTGATTTTTCTATTCTTCTTCTGGGATCCCTATAATTCGAATGTTGGTGCGTTTAATATTGTCCCAGTGGTCTGTGAGACTGTCATCAGTTCTTTTCATTCTTTTTTCTTTATTCTGCTCTGCAGTAGTCATTTCCACTGTTTTATCTTCCAGGTCACTTATCCGTTCTTCTGCCTCAGTTATTCTGCTATTGATCCCTTCTAGAGTATTTTTAGTTTCATTTATTCTGTTGTTCATCATTGCTTGTTTCCTTTTTAGTTCTTCTAGGTTCTTGTTAACTGTTTCTTGCATTTTCTCTATTCTCTTTCCAAGATTTTGGATCATGTTTACTATAATTTTTCTGAATTATTTTTCAGGTAGACTGCCTATTTCCTCTTCATTTGTTAGGTCTGGTGGGTTTTTACCTTGCTCCTTTATCTGCTGTGTGTTTTTCTGTCTTCTCATTTTGCTTATCTTACTGTGTTTGGGGTCTCCTTCTTGCAGGCTGCAAGTTCGTAGTTCCCGTTGTTTTTGGTGTCTGACCCCAGTGGCTAAGTTTGGTTCAGTGGGTTGTGTAGTCTTCCTTGTGGAGGGGACTAATGCCTGTATTCTGGTAGTTGAGGCTGCATCTTGTCTTTCTGGTGGGCAGGTCCACGTCCGGTGGTGTGTTTTTGCATGTCTGTGGCCTTATTATGATTGTAGGCAGCCTCTCTGCTAGTGGATGGGGCTGTACTCCTGTCTTGCTAGTTGTTTGGCATGCGGTGGCCAGCACTGTAGCTTGCTGGTTGTTGAGTTATGCTGGTTCTTGGTGTTGAAATGGAGATCTCTGGGATATTTTTGCCTTTTGATATTATGTGGAGCTGGGAGCTCTCTTGTGGACCAGTGTCCTGAAGTTGGCTCTCTCATCTCAGAGGCACAGCACTACTCCTGGCTGGAGCATCAAGAGCCTTTCATCCACACAGCTCAAAAAAAGGGAGAAAATTTGAAAGAAAGAAAGAAAGAAAGAAAGAAAGAAAGAAAGAAAGAAAGAAAGAAAGAAAGAAAGAAAGAAAGAGGATAAAATAAAACAAAGATAAAATAAAATGAAATTATTAAAATAAAAAATAATTATTAAGAAGAAAATTGTTTTAAAAGGAAAAACAAACACAGAAACCAAAAATGGACGGACAGAACCCTAGGACAAATGGTAAAAGCAAAGCTATACAGACAAAATCTCACACAGAAGCATACACACACACATTCACAAAAAGAGGAAAAGGGGAAAAATAATATATCTTGCTCTCAAAGTCCACCTCCTCAATTTGCGATGATTCGTTGTCTATTCATATGTTCCACGGATGCAGGGTACATCAAGTTGATTGTGGAGATTTAGTCTGCTGCTCCTGAGGCTGCTGAGAGAGATTTCCCTTTCTCGTCTTTGTTTACACAGCTCCTGTGATTCAGCTGTGGATTTGGCACCGCCTCTGCTTGTATGTCACCTGAGGGCATCTGTTCTTTGCTCAGACAGGACGGTGTTAAAGGAGCCGATGATTCGGGGGCTCTGGCTCACTCAGGCCGGGTGGAGGGAGGGGTACATATGTGGGGAGAGCCTGCGGTGGCAGAGGCCGGCATGATGTTGCACTAGCTTGAGGCACGCCGTGCGTTCTCCCGGGGAAGTTGTCCCTGGATCACGGGACCCTGGCAGTGGCGGGCTGCACATGCTCCTGGGAGGGGAGGTGTGGATAGTGACCTGTGCTCGCACACAGGCTTCTTGGTGGCGGCAGCAACAGCCTTAGCACCTTATGTCCTTCTCTGGGGTCTGCGCTGTTAGCCGCGGCTTGCGCCAGTCTCCAGAGCTCCTTTAAGCAGTGCTCTTAATCCCCTTTCCTTGCGCACCAGGAAAGAAAGAGGAAAGAAAAAGTCTCTTGCCTCTTTGGCAAGTCCAGACTTTTTCCCGGACTCCCTCCCAGGTAACCGTGGTGCAGTAACCCCTTCAGGCTGTGTTCATGCTACCAATCCCAGTCTTCTCCCTGCGATCCATCCGAAGCCCGAGCCTCAGCTCCCAGATCCCGCCAGCCCCGGCGGGTGAGCCGACAAGCCTCTCGGACTGGTGAGTGTTGGTTGGCGTGATGCTATGTGCGGGAATCCCTCCACTTTGCCTTCCACACCCCTGTTGCTGTGTTCTCCTTCATGGCTGCAAAACTTCCCCCCTCTGCCACCCACAGTCTCTGCCCGCAAAAGGGCTTCCTAGTGTGTGGGAACGTTTCCTCCTTCACAGTTCCCTCCCACTGGTGCAGGTCCCATCCCTATTATTTGTCTCTGTTTATTCTTTTTTCTTTTGCCCTACCCATGTATGTGGGGAGTTTCTTGCCTTTTGGGAGGTCTGAGGTCTTATGCCATCGTTCAGTTGGTGTTCTATAGGAGCAGTTCCACGTGTAGATGTATTTCTGATGTGTCTTGGGGAGGAAGTTGATCTCCACGTCTTACTCGTCTGCCATCTTCCTCCCAATCTCTTCATATATATCTTCTTTATCCATTCAATTTGTGGTGGATACTTAGGTTGCTTCCATATCTTGGCTATTGTAAATTGTGCTGCTATGAACATTGGGGTGCATCATCTTTTTGAGTTAGTGTTTCATTTTTTTTGGATGTACACTCAGCAGTGGAAATGCTGGATGATATGATAGTTCTATTTTCAGTTTTTTAGGGGAACCTCCATATTGTTTTCCATAGTGGATGCATCAGTTTATGTTCCCACTAACAGTGTTCAAGTGTTCCTTTTCCTTTGCATCCTAGCCAACCCTTATTTGTAGTCTTTTTGACTATAGCCATTCTGACAGGTGTGAGGTGATATTTCAGTGTCATTTTAATTTGCATTTCTCTAATAATTAGCAATGTTGAGCACCTTTTTATATGCTCATTAGCCATCTGTATGTCTTCTTTGGAAAAAATGTCTATTCAAGATATATATATATATATAGATAGATAGATAGATATAGATATATAGATATATATATAGTTTGGATATTAACTACTTATCTATCATATCATGTGCAAATATTTTCTGCTGTTCAGTAAGTTGTCTTTTAATTTTGTTGGTAGTTTCCTTTGCTGTGCAAAATCTTTTAAGTTTAACTAGGTTCTGTTTGTTTATTTTTGCTCTTGTTTCCTTTGCCTGAGGAGACAGATACAAAAAAATATTGCTACAATTTATGTTAAAGAGTGTTCTGCCTATGTTTTCTTCTAGGAGTTTCATCATTTTAGGTCTTACATTTAGGTCTCTAATCCATTTACAGTTTATTTTTGTATAAGGTGTTAGAAAATATTTTGAGCTCATTCTTTACATGAATCTGTTCAGTTTTCCCAGCACCACTATTGAAGAGACTGTCTTTTCTCCATTGCATATTCTTGACTCCTTTGTTGTAGGTGAATTGACCATAGGCATGTGGGTTTATTATGTTCCATTGATCTTTGTGTCTGTTTTTGTGGTAGTACTATGCTGTTTTCATTACTGTAACTTTGTAGTATAGTCTGAATTCTTGATACCTCCAGCTCTGTTCCTTTTTCTCAAGATTGTTTGGTAAATTGGGGTATTTTCTGTTTTCATAAAAATTTTTGGATTATTGGTTCTAGTTTTCTGAAAAATGTCATGGATATTTTGGTAAGGATTGCATTAAATGTGTAGATTGCTTTGATTAATATTGTCATTTTAACAGTATTAATTCTTTGAATCCATGAACCCAGGATTTCTTTCCATTTCTTTGTATCATCTTCAATTTCCTTCATCAATGTTTTATAGTTTTCAGAGTATAGATCTTTCACCTCCTTTGTTAAGTTTATTGCAAGATATTTTATTCTTTTTGATAAAATTTTAAATGGGATTTTTTTCTTGCTTTCCCTTTCTGATAGTTCATTATTATATCTATAAAAATCAACACATTTTATATATTAATTTTTTATCTTGCAACTTTAGTGAATTCATTTATTAGTTCCAAGAGCTTTTTGGTGGACTTTTGGGTTTTCTATGTAGATTTTCATGTCATTTTCACAAAGTGACAGTTTTTTTACTTCCCTTCCAATTTTGATGCTTTTTATTTTTTACTTGTCTGATTGCTGTGGCTAAAATTTCCAGTACTGGGTTAGTTAGAAGTAACAAGAGTGGGCATCCTTGTCTTATTGATTTTAGAGGAAAGGCTTTCATCTTTTCATCATTGAGTATGATGTTAGCTGTGGATGTGTCATAAATAGCCTTTGTTATATTGAGATATGTTTTCTCTATATGAACCTTGATGAGAGTTTTTATTATGAAGGGGTGTTGAATTATTTTCAAATGATTTTTCTGCATCTATTGAGATGATCATGTGAGTTGAATTCTTCCTTTTGATAATGTGTTGTATAAAATTTCATATCTGGAGTAAATCCCACTTACCCATGGTGTGTGATACTTTTTATGTATTGGTGAATTCAGTTTGCTAATACTTTGTTGATGATTTTTGCATCTATATTCATCACAGGTATTGAGCTGTAATTTTCTTTTCTCATAGTGTCTTTGTCTAGTATTGGTATCAGGGTAGCTGTGCCCTCAAAAAATTGATTTGGGAGTGTGTCTCTCCTCTGTAATTTTTTGCAATAATTTGAGAAGAATAGCTATTAGCTCTTCTTTATATGTTTGGTAGAATTCTCCTCTGAAGCCAACAGGTCCTGGGTTTCTGTTTACCAGGAGTGTTTTTTTTATTACAAATTCAATTTCAATGCTATTGATTAGTCGGTTCAGATTGTCTGTTTCTTCCTGATTCATTTTTAGCAGATTGTATGTTTCCAGAAAAATTTTTATTTCTTCTAGGTAGTCCAATTTTTTGGTGTGTAATTGTTCATAGTATTCTCTTATGATTTTTGTACCTCTGTGGTATAAGTTGATATTTCTCCTTTTTCATTTTTTATTGTTTTCTGGGTCCTCTCTCGTTTCTTCTTGATTAGCCTGGTTAAAGGTTTATCAATTTTGTTTATCTTTTTTAAAAAACAGCTCTTGGTTTCATTGCTGTTTTCTATGTTTTTTCTCAATCTCTATATTATTTATTTCCTCTCTGATCTTTATTATTTCCTTCTTTCTTCTGACTTTGGGCTTTGTTTGTTTTTCTTTTTCTAATTCCTTTAGATAGAACATTATGTTGTTTATTTCATATTTTCCTTGTTTTTTGACAAAGGCCTTTATTGTAATTAACTTCCCTCTCAGAACTTCTTTTTCTGTATCTCATAGATTTTAAAAAGCTTTGTTTCCATTTTCATCTGTCTTGTGGTATTTTCTGATTTAATCTTTGATTTCTTTATTGACTTATTTGTATTCTAGTAGCATGCTGTTTAGTCTCCACCTGTTTCTGCTTTTCTCAGTTTTCTTTCTGAAATTTATTTCTAGTTTTATACATTGTGGTTAGAAAAAGTTCTTGATATGATTTCTATCTTCTTAAATTTTTTGTGACTTGTTTTGTTTCCTAGAATGTCATCGATCTTGGAGAATGTTCCATGTGCCCTTGAAAAGAATGTATATTCTGCTGTTTTTGGAAGGAATGTCCTGTACATATTCTATGTCTCATGTGTTTATTGTGTCATTTAAGCCCACTGTTGCCTTGTTGATTTTCTGTCTGGATGGTTTGTCCATTGATGTAAGTGGGGTGTTAAACTCCCCTACTATTTTTGTAGTACTGTCCATTTCTCCCTTTATGTCTGTTAATATTTGCTTTTTATATTTAGTTACTCCTGTATTGGGTGCATGTATGTTAAAGAGTGTAATATCCTATTCTTGTATTAATCCATTCATCATTATATAAATCCGTTCTTTGGCTTCTGTTATTTACTTTATTTTAAAATCTATTTCATTTGATATGAGTATTTTTTTCTTGTTTTTTCCATTTTCATGAAATATTTTTCCATCCCCTCACTTTCTTTCTGTGTGTGTTTTTACCTCTGAAGTGAATCACTTATAAGCAGTATATAGATGGGTCTTGTTTTTTTTTTTTTTTTTTTCAATCCAGTAAGTAAGTCACATTGCTTCTTGGCCTTTTGGCTAAGATCAAGTGCAGTAAGTAAGCCACACGTAAGTCTTTGATTGGAGCATTTTTTCCATTGACTATTGAAGTAATTATTGATAGGTAAGTACTTATTGACATTTTGGTACTTGTTTTCCACTTGTTTTTGTAGTCCTTCTCTATTCATTTCTTCTTCCTTTCGTTTCTTCCATTGTGGTTTGATGATTTTCCTTAGTAGTATGCTTCAGTTCCTTTCCTTCTACTTTTGGTGTATCTATTGTGGGTTTTTAATTTGTGGTTACCATGTGTTTCATATAAGTGGACCTATAATTATAACCACTTATTTTAAACTCATGGTCATTTAAAGTTCAAACACATTCTAAAAGATCCACCTCTTTTACTCACCTCCCTTACATTTTTATATTTTTGGTATAATTTTTATCTTGATCATTAATCACTTCACTGTTAATTGCAGTTATAGTTGCCTTCACTTTTTTTGTCCTTTAACCTTCATATGAGGCTATGTAAGTTGTTGGGCTTCAAATATTACTATATATTAACCTTTCTTAGTGGGATTTTTCCCCTTTCCTATAGATTCTCACTTTTTGTTATAGCCTTTTCTTTGCCACTCAGATAAGAGCATTTAACATTTCTTTTAGGGTGAGTTTAGTATTGATAAACTCATTCATTGTTTTCTTGTCTGAGAAGTTCTTTATCTCTCCTTCACTTCTAAATGACAACTTGCTGGTTAGGGTATTCTGGGTTGTAGGTTTTTCCCTTTCAGCACTTCAGATATATCATCTTATTACCTTCTGGCCTGCAAAGTGTCTGCAAAAAATCAGCTGATAGCTTTATGAGATTCTCTTGCAAATGACATTCATTTTTCTCTGGCTGCCTTTAGAATTCTCTTTTTACCTTTTGCTATTTTAATTATCATGTGTCTTGGTGTGGGACTTTTTGGTTTCATCTTGTTTGGGACCCTCTGTGCTTCATGGACCAGGATATCTGTTTCCTTCTTCAGGTTTGTGAAGTTGTCAACCATAATTTCTTCAAATACTTTTTTGATACCCTTCTTTCTCTCTCTCCTTCTGGTATCCCTATAACGTGAATGTTGGTATGAGTCATATTATCTCAAAGACCTCTTAAACTACTCTTGTTTTTATTATTTGTTTTTCTTTCTACTGTTCTGGTTGAATATTCCCATTATTCTATCTTCCAGATCACTTATGCATTTTTCTGTACCAGTTAGTCTGCTATGAGCCTCTTAGACAGCCTCATCAATCAGGGAGCAGACAGAGGAAGCAAGAAGAACAATAACTCTGCAGCCTGCACAACGGAAACCACAATCACAGAAAGTTAGACAAAATGAGACAGCAGAGGAATATGTCCCAGATGAAGGAACAAGATAAAACCCCAGAAGAACAACTAAGTGAAGTGGAGATAAGCAATCTACCTGAAAAATAATTCAGAGTAATGATAGTAAAGATGATCCAAGATCTCAGAAAAAGAATAGAGACACAGATAAAGAACGTACAAGAAATGTCTAACAAAGACCTAGAGGAACGAAAGAATGAAAAAACAGAGATGAGCAATAACTGAAATGAAAAATACACTAGAAGGAATCAATAGCAGAATAACTGAGGTGGTAGAATTGATAAGTGAGCTGAAAGACACAATGGTGGAAGTCACTGCTTCAGAGCAGAGTAAACAAAAAAACATGAAAAGAAATGAGGAGAGCCTAAGAGAACTCTGGGACATTAAATGCACCAACATTCACATTATAGGGGCCCGAGAAGGAGAAGAGAGAGATAAAGGACCTGAGAAAATATTTGAATAAATAATAGCTGAATATTTCCCTAACATAGGAAAGGAAACAGGTACCCAAGTCCAGGAACTCAGAGAGTCCCGGACAGGATAAACCCAAAGAGGAACACACTAAGACACATAGTAATCAAATTTACAAAAATGAAAGACAAGGAAAAAATACTAAAAGTAACAAGGGAAAAGTAACAAATAATGTACAAGGGAACTCCCATAAGGTTATCGCTGATTTCTCAGCAGAAACTCTGAAGGCTAGAAGCCAGTGGCATGATATATTTAAAGTGATGAAAGGGAAGAACTTAGAAGCAATAATACTCTACCCACCAAGGCTCTCATTCAGATTCAGTGGATAAATCAAAGATTTACAGAAAAGCAAAAGCTAAAAGAGTTCAGAACCACCAGCTTTGCAACAAATGCTAAAGGAATTTCTCTAGGCAGAAAAGAAAAGACCACAACTAGAAACAAGAAAATTACAAATGGAAAATTTCACTGGTAAAGGCAAAGATACAGTAAGGGTAGGAAATCATCTGCACACAAATATATGAAAACCAGCAATTGTGAGAAGAGGAGAGTACAAATGCACGAAATGGGAAATGCATTTGAAGTTAAAAGACGAGCAACTTAAAGCAATCTTTTTTATATATAGACTGCTATATCAAAACCTCATGGTAACCACAAACCAGGAATCTACAGCAGATATACACACACAAAAGAAAAAGGAATCCAAACACAATACCATAAAGTTAGTCATCAAATCACAGGAGAAGAGAACAAAAGAGGAAGGGAAGAAAAATAACCTACAAAAACAAATCCCAAACAGTTAACAAAATGGCAACAAGAATATACATATTGATAATTACCTTAAATGTAAACAAGTTAAATATCCTAACTGAAAGACATAGACTGGCTGAATGGATACAAAAACAAGACCCTTATATATGCTGTTTAAAAGAGACCCACTTCAGATCTAGGAGCACATACAGACTGAAAGTGAGGAGATGGAAAATGGTATTCCATGCAAATGTAACTCTAAAGAAAACTGGAGTAGCAATCCTTATATCAGACAAAAAAACTTTAAAATAAATAGACATAGAAGGACACTACATAAGGATCAATGATCAAGGGAACAATCCAAGAAGACATAACAATTGTAAACATATATGCACCCAAGATATGATCACCTCGATATATAAGGAAAATACCAACAGCCATAAAATGGGAAATTGACAACAGCACAATAATAGTGGGGGACTTTAACACCCCACTTTCACCAATGGACAGATCATCCAAAATGAAAATAAATAAGGAAACACAAGCTTTAAATGATACATTAAACAAGATGGACTTAACTGATATTTATAGGATATTCCATCCAAAAACAGCAGATTACACTTTCTTCTCAAGTGCTCATGGAACATTCTCCAGGATAGATCATACCTTGTGTCACAAACGAAGCCTTGGTAAATTTAAGAAAATTGAAATTGTATCAAGTATCTTTTCTGACCACAACACTATGAGATTAGATATCAATTAGAGGAAAAAATCTGTAAAAAATACAAACACATGGAGGCTAAACAATACACTACTAAGTAACCAAGAGATCACTGAAGAAATCAAAGAGGAAGTCAAAAAATACCTAGAAACAAATGACAGTGAAAACACGATGATCAAAACCTATGGGATGCAGCAAAAGCAGTTCTAAGAGGGAAGTTTATAGCAATACAATCCTACCTTAAGAAACAAGAAACAGCTCAAATAAACAACCTAACCTTATACCTAAAGCAATTAGAAAAGGAAGAACAACAAAAACAAAAAACCAAAGTTAGCAGAAGGAAAGAAATCATAAAGATCAGACCAGTAATAAGTGAAAAAGAAATGAAGGAAACAATAGCAAAGATCAATAAAACTAAAAACTGTTTCTTTGAGAAGATAAACAAAATTGATAAACCATTAGCCAGACTAATCAAGAAAAACAGGGAGATTGGAGTGGAGATGGAGGGGCTAAGACTGGAGCCAGATGTGAGTCATGGCTTCCCCTCTGATCACTGGTTATCCCCATCCTATCAGAGGCAGGGTTGGATCCCGAGTTGATGGAGCAGAAGCCCTGAGGTTTGTGTCCAAGCTGTCTCTGTTTCCTTTACGTGTGTGTTCTCCTGTCTCCCAGTACTGGTACCCCTGCTCCAGAGGGGAGCAGTGTTGGAGCAAGAGTGGCCTGTGTGGGCTCTCAGCTTGTAATAGGGCACAGGCTGTTGGGGGCTGGCCACAGACAGAGGTCTGGAGTGCCTCCAATGTGTTCTCTGCACAACCACCAGCAGTGGCAGTTACCACTGAGTCTGAGTATCCTTTGTTCTTCACAGCTGATCACTACCCCCTTGTTGTCGAGCCATACCACAGGCAGGTGGGGCCCGCATGGGCTTTCTGCATATATGGGGTGTGGGCTGAAGTGGTCTGACTGCCGTTGCAGATTGTGATTGTCCCTGAAGTTCTGCCCATGCAAGTGTCAGCGATGCCAACCCCCACCATGCTCTGATTTCACCCTGGGTTTGAGTCCCTCTGCATCCCATGGCTGAGTTCTCTCCCTGGTCATGGAAGATTTTGCTTCAATGTGGAGCTGTGAGTTGAAGTAAGTGGGGCTGCAACATCCACCTGGTTCAGGCTGCAGTGTGTGCTCAGTGTTCTTTTGCCAATTTAGAGTTAGTTTTCAGTAAGAATTGTTCCAAACGTAGATGTATTTTTAATGTGCTTATGAGTGGAGGTGAGTTCCATCTCCTCCTAATCCACCATCTTGATCTGTCCCCCAACTCACCTTTTTGATTCTTCCTTCAACTTTCCATTCACATGATATATTCTTAATTTAAAACCTTGTCATTTCATATCTGATATTATATAATATCTCCATAATAGAACTCCTTATCCATAATCTTTTCATTCTTCATTCCAACCTACATCAGGTCACCAGGAATCTCCAAAACACATTCTGATGCTATCACTCTCATTCAATCACAAGATAATTTTAAGTTCAGGTATATAGCCATATAGCCCACAAAGCTCTTAACAATATGGCTCCACCTCACTTTTCCAACTTCATCACTTTCCAGGTTTTTCCTCTACCAACACATTCATATTCTCTCCCTCCCTCCCTCCTTCTCTCTCTTTCTCCTACATCAGCACTGGACTAGTTGCTATTTCCTGAACATTCACAAAACTTTTCTAACTCTGTTTTTGCTCATACCATTCTTCATGCCTTGAGAGACACATCCTTCAGGGTACAGCTCAAATTTCTCCTCTTCTGTAAAGAAGACTTCTCTAAATCTGGCACTGATGTGCACTTGCCAATTGTGTGATCTTGAATCAGTTACTCAACTTCTTTAGGTTTTAGTTCATTCAATCCATAAAAAAAAGGTAAGGAAAAGTAATTTAACATTTATGCTATCTACAGTTTTATGTGAGAACAGATAAAAGCAAAAATGATAGGAAAATAGAAATATGATTGCTGAACAGTAAATTTTGAAGCAAAAAAAGTTACTTTTACACTCACAACTTTTAAAAACAGAAATTTTAAGTACCTATAATTTTTATGAGCTTTGTATGGTAAAGAGATAGATCACGTCTATACGATAGCTATTTAGGAAAAGACACCACAAAAGGTGACATTTCGGTTTGAATAAAACATCTTGTATCTCATAGTTCACAATGTACTTTCATATGTAGTTGTTCTTTGAACTAAATGTTAGAAATTTTATATTAGGGCTTGGACTTTCAAGATGGCAGAGGAGTAAGATGTGGAGATCACCTTCCTCCCCAAAAATACATCAAAAATACAGCTACATGTAAACAACAACTACAGAACTCCTAATGAATGCTGGTAGAAGACCTCAGACTTCCCAAAAGGCAAGAAACTCCCCATGTACCTGGGTAAGATAAAAGAAAAAACAGAGACAAAAGAATAGGGATGGAACCTGCACCTATGGAAGGGAGCTGTGAAGGAGGAAAGTTTCCACACACAAGGAAGCCCCTTCACTGATGGAGATGGTGGGGGGGTGGGGGGGAAGCTTCAGAGCCATGGAGGAGAGCATAGCAACAGGGATGTAGAGGGAAAAACAAAGGGATTCCTGCACAGATGATTGGTACTGACAAACACTCACCAGCCTAAGGCTTGGCTGCTCACCCACTAGGGTGGGTGGGGGCTGGGAGCTGAGGCTAGGTCTTCAGAAGTCAGACCCCAGAGAGAGGACTGGAGTTGGCTGCATGAAGACAGCCTGAAGGGAGCTAGTGCACAACAGATAGCTGGGAGGGAGTCCGGAAAAAAGTCTGGAACTGCCTAAGAGTCAAGAGACCATTGTTTCATGGTACGCAAAGAGAGGAGATTCAGAGTGCCGCCTAAATGAGCTTCAGAGACAGGCGCAAGCCACAGCTATCAGTGCAGGCACCAGAGAGGAGCATGAAACACTAATGCTGCTGCTGCAGAAAAAAAGAATCCCGTGTGCAAGCACAGGTCACTATCCACACCTCCCTTCCCAGGAGCCTGTGCAGCCACCACTGCCAGTGTCCTGTGATCTAGGGACAACTTCCCCAGGAGAACACACAGCATGCCTCAGGCTGTTGCAACATCATGCTGGCCTCTGCTGCCACAGGCTCGCCCCATATTATGTACCCCTCCCTTGCCCTGACCTCAGTGAGCCAGAGCCACCTAATCAGCTTCTCCTTTAACCCCTTTCTGTCTTGGCGAAGAACAGATGCCAGAGGGTGACCTACATATAGAGGGGGTGCCAAATCCAAAGCTGAACCTCAAGAGCTGTTTGAACAAAGAAGAGAAAGGTAAATTTCTCCCAGCAGCCTCAGGAAAAACAGATTAAATTTCCACAATCAACTTGGTGTATCCTGCAACTGTGGAATACCTGAATAGACAATGAATCATCCCAAAATTGAGGTGGTAGATTTTGGGAGCAACTGTAGACTTGGCTTTTGCTGTATGTGACTGATAAATTTCTGAATTATATGCTTATCTTAGTTTAGTTTTTAACACTTGTTATCATTGGTGGATTTATTGGTTTGGTTGCTCTCTTCTTTTTTTTAATACGTTTTATTTTTTAATTATTTTTATTTTTTTATTTTAATAGTATTTAAATATTTTTTATTTCAATAACTTTTATTTTATTTTATTTTATTTTATTTTATTTTATTTTATTTATTTCTTATTTTCTCCATTTTCTTCTCAGCTGTGTGGCTGACAGGGTCTTGGTGCTCCGGCCAGGTGTCAGGCTTGAGCCTCAGAGGTGGGAGAGCCGAGTCCAGGACATAAGATCACCAGAGATCTTCCAGCCCCATATAATATCAATTGGCAAGAGCTCCATCTAAACACTAAGATCCAGCTCCACACAATGACAAGCAAGCTCCAGTACTGGACACACCAGGCCAAACAACTAACAAGACAGGAACACAAGCCCACCCATTAGCAGAGAGGCTGCATAAAATCATACTAAGTTCACAGACACCCCAAAACACACCACTTGACGTGGTCCTGCCCATCAGAAGGACGGGACCCAGCCTCATCCACCAGAACACAGGCACCAGTCCCCTTCACCACAAAGCCTACACAACCCGCTGAACCAACCTTAGCTACTGGGGACAGACACCAAAAATGACCGGAACTACAACCATGCAGCCTTGAAAAAGGAGACCCCAAACACAGTAAGTTAAGAAAAATGAGAAGACAGAGAAATACACAGCAGATTAATAAGCAAGGTAAAAACCCACCAGACCAAACAAATGAAGGGAAAATAGACAGACTACCTGAAAAAAAATTCAGAATAATGATAGTAAAGATGACCCAAAATCCTGGAAAAAGAAAGGAGTAAATACAAGAAATACTTAACAAGGAGCTAGAAGAACTAAAGAGCAAACAAACAATGATGAACAACACAATAAATGAAATTAAAAACTCTCTAGAAGTAATCAATAGAAGAATAACTGAGGCAGAACAGATAAGTGACCTGGAAGATAAAATAGTAGAAATAATTACTGCAGACCAGAATAAAGAGAATAGAATGAAGAGTTGAAGACTGTCTCAGAGACCTCTGGGACAACATTAAACACACCAACATTCGAATTATAGGGGTCTCAAAAGAAGAAGAGAAAAAGAAAGGTTCTGAGAAAATATTTGAAGAGATTATAGTTGAAAACTTCCCTAATATGGGAAAGCAAATAGTCAGTCAAGTACAAGAAGTGCAGAGAGTCTCATACAGGATAAATCCAAAGAGAAACACATCAAGACATATATTAATCAAACTATCAAAACTTAAAAACAAAGAAAAATGTTAAAAGCACCAAGGGAAAAGCAAAAAATAACATACAAGGGAATCCCCATAAGGTTAAGAGCTGATCTTTCAGCAGAAACTCTGCAAGCCAGATGGGAGTGGAGGACATATTGAAAATGATGAAAGGGAAAAACCTACAATCAAGATTACTCTACCCAGCAAGGATCTCATCCAGATTTGACAGAGAAATTAAAACCTTTACAGACAAGCAAAAGCTAAGAGAATTCAGCATCACCAAACCAGCTTTACAACAAATGATAAAGGAATCTCTCTAGGCTGGAAACACAAGAGAAGGAAAAGACCTAAAATAACAAGCACAAAACAATTAAGAAAATGGTACTAGGAACATGCATATTGTTAATTACCTTAAATATAAATGGATGAACTGCTCCAACCAAAATACACAGACTGCCTGAATGGATACAAAAAAAAGACCCATATACATGCTGTCTACGAGAGACCCACTTCAGACCTAGGGATACATATAGACTGAAAGTGATGGTATGGAAAAGGATATTGCATGCAAATGGAAATCAAAAAAAAAGCTGGAATACCAATTTTCATATCATACAAAATAGACTAAAATAAAGACTATTACAAAAGACAAACAAGGACACTACATAATGATCAGGGAATCAATCCAAGAAAAAGATATAACAATTGTAAAAAGTTATGCACCCAACATAGGAGCACCTCAATACATAGGGCAATGCTAACAGCCATAAAAGGGGAAATCAACAGTAACACAATAATAGTAGGGGATTTTAACACCCCATATTCACCAATAGACAGATCAACCAAAATGAAAATAAATAAGGAAACACAAGCTTTAAATGACACATTAAACAAGATAGACTTGATATTTATAGGACATTCTATCCAAAAACAACACAATACGCTTTCTTCTAAAGTGCTCAGGGAACATTCTACAGAATAGATCATATCTTGGGTCACAAATAAAGCCTTGGTAAATATAAGAAAATTGTAATCATAGCAAGTATCTTTTCTGACCACAACACTATAAGACTAGATATCAATTACAGGAAAAAAAAACTATAAAAAATACAAACAAATGGAGGGTGAACAATACAATACTAAATAACCAAGAGATCACTGCATAAATCAAAGAGGAAATAAAAAAAATTCCTAGAAACAAATGACATTGAAAACACAATGGACTTAAACCTATGGGATGAAGCAAAAGCAGTTCTAAGAGGATAATTTATAGCAATACAATCCTACCTCAAGAAACAAGAAACATCTCAAATAAACAATGTAACCTTACACCTAAAGCAATTAGAGAATAAAGAACAAAAACCCCCCAAAGTTAGCAGAAGGAAAGAAATCATAAAGATCAGATCAGAAATAAATGAAAAAGAAATGAAGGAAATGATAGCAAATATAAATAAAACTAAAAGCTGGTTCTTTGAGACGATAAATAAAATTGATAAACCATTAGGCAGACTCATCAAGAAAAAAAGGGAGAAGACTCAAATCAATAAAATTAGAAATGTAAAAGAAGAAGTAACAGCTGACATTGCAGGAATACAAAAGATCATGAGAGATTAATACAAGCAACTATATACCAATAAAATGGACAACCTGGAAGAAATGGCCAAATTCTTAGAAAAGCACAACCTTCTGAGACTGAAGCAGGAAAAAATAGAAAATAAAAACAGACCAATCACAAGCACTGATTTTGAAACTGTGACTAGAAATCTTCTAACAAACAAAAGCACAGTACCAGATGGAGTCAGAGGTGAATTCTATCAAACATTTAGAGAAGAGCTAACACCTATCCTCAAACTCTTGCAAAACATAACAGAGGGAGGAACACTCTTAAAATTATTCTACAAGGCCACCATCACCCTGATACCAAAACTAGACAAAGATGCCACAAAAAAAGAAAACTACAGACCAATATGACTGATGAATATAGATGTAAAAATCCTCAACAAAACACTAGCAAGCAGAATCCAACAGCACATTAAAAGGATCATATATGATGCTGAAGTGGGGTTATCCCAGGAATGCAAGGACTCTTCAGTATAAACAAATCATTCAGTGTGATAAACCATATTAAGAAGCTGAAGGAGAAAAATCATATGATCATCTCAATAGATGCAGAAAAAGATTTCAACAAAATTCAACACCCATTTATGATAAAAACTCTCCAGAAAGTAGGCATAGAGGGAACTTAGCTCAACATAATTAAGGCCATATATGACAAACCCACAGCAAACATTGTACTCAATGGTGAAAAACTGAAAACGTTTCCTCTAAGATCAGGAAAAAGATAAGGTTGCCCACTCTCACTACTATTATTCAAAATAGTTTTGGAAGTTTTAGCCACAGCAATCAGAGAAGAAAAGGAAATAAAAGGAATCCAAATTGGAAAAGAAAAAGTAAAACTGGCAGTGTTTGAAGATGACATGGTAATATATATAGAGAATCCTAAAGGTGCTACCAGAAAACTACAAGAGCTAATCAATGAATTTGGTAATGTAGAAGGGTACAAAATTAATGCACAGAAATCTCTTGTATTCCTATACACTAATGATGAAAATTGTGAAAGAAAAATTTAGGAAAACTCCCATTTACCATTGTAAGAAAAAGAATAAAATACCTAGGAATAAACCTACCTAAGGAGACAAAAATCTGTATGCAGAAAACTGGAAGACACTGATGAAAAAAATTAAAGATGATACAAACAGATGGATAAAAGTACCATGTTCTTGGATTGGATGAATCAATATTATGAAAATGGCTATACTACCAAAAGCAATCTACATATTCAATGCAATCCCTATCAAAATACCAATGGAAATTTTCACAGAACTAGAACAAAAATTTTCACAATTTTTTAAGCTTTTTCAAATTTATTGCGCAAAGAATCATGTGCAGTATTAGTTAGAATGCAGATTCCTGAATTCAACCACTATCAGAGGGATTCTCCAGCTCTGGGATGAGTTTTAAAAAAATGTATTTTTAGAAGCTACCATGAGGAATGGGCAAACTTATCTTGGAGACCATGGTTCCTCCTACTATCTTATTATTATTTTTTTTACATTGTTATTGGAGCATAATTGCTTTACAATGGTGTGTTAGTTTCTGCTTTATAACAAAGTGAATCAGTTATACACATACATATGTTGCCATATCCCTTCCGTCTTGCATCTCCCTCCCTCCCACCCTCCTTATCCCACCCCTGCAGGTGGTCTCAAGGCACTGAGCTGCTCTCCCTGTGCTATGTGGCTGATTCCCACTAGCTATCTACCTTACAGTTGGTAGTGTATATATGTCTATGCCTCTCTCTTGCTTTGTCACAGCTTACCCTTCCCCCTCCCCATATCCTCAACTCCATTCTCTAGTAGCTCTATGTCTTTATTCTTGTCTTACCACTAGGTTCTTCATGATATTTTTTTCTTCAATTCCATATATATGTGTTAGCATACGGTATTTGTCTTTCTCTTTCTGACTTACTTCACTCTGTATGACAGACTCTAGGTCTATCCACCTCATTACAAGTAGCTCAATTTCGTTTCTTTTTATGGCTGAGTAATATTCCATTGTATATATGTGCCACATCTTCTTTATCCATTCATCCGATGATGGGCACTTAGGTTGTTTCCATCTCTGGGCTATTGTAAATAGAGCTGCCATGAACATTTTGGTACATGACTCTTTTTTTTTTCTAATATCTTTATTGGAGTATAACTGCTTTACAATGGTGTGTCAGTTTCTGCTTTATAACAAAATGAATCAGCTATACATATATCCCCATAACTCCTCCCTCTTGCGTCTCCCTCCCACCATCCCTATCCCACCCCTCTAGTTGGTCAAAAAGCACCGAGCTGATCTCCCTGTGCTATGCAGCTCCTTCCTACTAGCTATCTATTTTACATTTGGTAGTATATATAAGTCCATTCCACACTCTCACTTCATCCAAACTTACCCTTCCCCCTCCCCATGTCCCCAAGTCCATTCTCTACGTCTGCGTCTTTATTCTTATCCTGCCCCTAGGTTCTTCAGAAACTCTTTTTTTTTTTAGATTCCATATATATGTGTTAGCATACAGTATTTGTTTCTCTCTTTATGACTTACTTCACTCTGTATGACAGTCTCTAGGTCTATCCACCTCACTACAAATAACTCAATTTCCTTTCTCTTCATGAATGACTAATATTCCATTGTATATATGTGTCACACCTTTTTTATCCATTCATCTGTTGATGGAAACTTAGGTTGCTTCCATGTCCTTGCTATTGTAAACAGAGCTGCAATGAACATTGTGATACATGAATCTTTTTGAATTATGGTTTTCTCAGGGTATATGCCCAGCAGTGGGATTGCTGGGTCATATGGTAGTTTTATTTGTAGTTTTTTAAGGAACCTCCATACTGTTCTCCATAGTGGCTGTATCAATTTACATTCCTGCCAACAGTGCAAGAGGGTTCCCTTTTCTCCACACCCTCTCCAGCATTTATTCATTGTAGATTTTTTGATGATGGTCATTCTGAGTGGTGTGAGGTGATACCTTATTGTAGTTTTGATTTGCATTTCTCTAGATGATGAACATGTTTTCATGTGTTTGTTGGCAATCTGTAAATCTTCTTTGGAGAATTGTCTATTTCAGTCTTCTGCCCATTTGCGGATTGGGTTGTTTGTTTTTTTGATATTGAGCTGCATGAGCTGCTTGTAAATTTTGGAGATTAATTCTTTGTCAGTTGCTTCACTTGCAAATATTTTCTCCCATTCTGAGGGTTGTCTTTTTTTGTTTGTTTTAACATCTTTATTGGGGTATAATTGCTTTACAATGGTGTGTTAGTTTCTGCTTTATAACAAAGTGAATCAGTTATACATATACATATGTTCCCATATCTCTTCCGTCTTGCGTCTCCCTCCCTCCCACCCTCCCTATCCCACCCCTCCAGGCTGTCACAAAGCACCGAGCTGATATCCCTGTGCCATGCAGCTGCTTCCCACTAGCTATCTAATTTACGTTTGTTAGTGTATATATGTCCATTACTCTCTCTCGCCCTGAAACAGCTCACCCTTCCCCCTCCCCGTATCCTCAAGTCCATTCTCTAGTAGGTCTGTGTCTTTATTCCTGTCTTACCCCTAGGTTCTTCATGAAGTTTTTTTTCTTAAATTCCATATATATGTGTTAGCATACGGTATTTGTCTTTTTCTTTCTGACTTACTTCACTGTGTATGACAGACTCTAGGTCTATCCACCTCATTACAAGTAGCTCAATTTCGTTTCTTTTTATGGCTGAGTAATATTCCATTGTATATATGTGCCACATCTTCTTTATCCATTCATCTGATGATGGGCACTTAGGTTGTTTCCATCTCCAGGCTATTGTAAATAGAGCTGCAATGAACATTTTGGTACATGACTCTTTTTGAATTTTGTTTTTCTCAGGGTATATGCCCAGTAGTGGGATTGCTGGGTCGTATGGTAGTTCTATTTGTAGTTTTTTTAAGGAACCTCCATACTGTTCTCCATAGTGACTGTACCAATTCACATTCCCACCACCAGTGCAAGAGTCTTCCCTTTTCTACACACCGTTTTCAGCATTTATTGTTTCTAAATTTTTTGATGATGGCCATTCTGACTGGTGTGAGATGATATCTCATTGTAGTTTTGATTGGCATTTCTCTAATGATTAATGATGTTGAGCATTCTTTCATGTGTTTGTTGGCAGTCTGTATATCTTCTTTGGAGAAATGTCTATTTAGGTCTTCTGCCTATTTTTGGATTGGGTTGTTTGATTTTTGTTATTGAGCTGCATGAACTGCTTATAAATTTTGGAGATTAATCCTTTGTCAGTTGCTTCATTGGCAAATATTTTCTCCCATTCTGAGGGTTGTCTTTTGGTCTGGTTTATGGTTTCCTTTACTGTGCAAAAGCTTTGAAGTTTCATTAGGTCCCATTTGTTTATTTTTGTTTTTATTTCCATTCCCCTAGGAGGTGGGTCAAAAAGGATCTTGCTGTGATTTATGTCATAGCATGTTCTGCCTATGGTTTCCTCTAATAGTTTGAAAATTTCTGGCCTAACATTTAGGTCTTTAATCCATTTTGAGCTAATTTATGTGTATGGTGCTAGGGAGTGATATACTTTCATACTTTTACATGTACCTGTCCAGTTTTCCTAGCACTACTTATTGAAGAGTCTGTCCTTTCTCCACTATATATTCCTGCCTCCTTTATCAAAGATAAGGTGACCATATGTGCATGGGTTTATCTCTGGGCTTTCTATCCTGTTCACTGATCTATCTTTCTGTTTTTCTGCCAGTACCATACTGTCTTGATTACTGTAGCTTTGTAGTATAGTCTGAAGACAGGGAGCCTGATACCTCCAGGTCTGTTTTTCATTCTCAAGGTTGCATTGGCTCTTTGGGGTCTTTTGTTTTTCCATACAAAATGTGAAATTTTTTTCTAGTTCTGTGAAAAATATTAGTCGTAGTTTGATAGGATTGCATTGAATCTATAGATTGCTTTGGGTAGTAGAGTCATTTTCAAAATGTTGATTCTTCCAATCCACGAACATGGTATATCTCTCCATCTATTTGTATCATCTTTAATTTCTTTCATCAGTGTCTTATAATTTTCTGCATACATGTCTTTTTTCTCCTTAGGTAGGTTTATTCCTAGATATTTTATTCTTTTTGTTGCAGTGGTAAATGGGAGTGTTTTCTTGATTTCACTTTCAGA
Organism: Orcinus orca; assembly: GCF_937001465.1. Taxonomy (NCBI): domain Eukaryota; kingdom Metazoa; phylum Chordata; class Mammalia; order Artiodactyla; family Delphinidae; genus Orcinus; species Orcinus orca. Next base: position 69,754,536 of record NC_064580.1, read on the forward strand.
TTTTTCATCATTAGTGTATAGGAATGCCAGAGATTTCTGTGCATTAATTTCGTATCCTGTTACTTTAGCAAATTTATTGATTAGCTCGAGTAGTTTTCTGGTAGCATCTTTAGGATTTTCTATATATATTATCATGTCATCTGCAAACAGTGACAGTTTTATTTCTTCTTTTCTGATTTGGATTCCTTTTATTTCCTTTTCTTCTCTGATTGCTGTGGCTAAAACTTCCAAAACTATGTTGAATAAGAGTGGTGAGAGTGGGCAACATGTCTTGTTCCTGAACTTAGTGGAAATGCTTTCAGTTTTTCACCATTAAGGACGATGTTGGGTGTCGGTTTGTCATTTATGGCCTTTATTATATTGTGGAAGTTTCCCTCTATGCCTACTTTCTGCAGAGATTTTATCATAAATGGGTGTTGAATTTTGTCAAAAGCTTTCTCTGCATCTATTGAGATGATCATATGGTTCTTCTCCTTCAATTTGTTAATATGGTGTATCACGTTGATTGATTTGCGTATATTAAAGAAACCTTGCATTCCTGGAATAAACCCCACTTGATCATGGTGTATGATGCTTTTAATGTGCTGTTGGATTCTGTTTGCTAGTAGTTTGTTGAGGAAGTTTGCATCTATGTTCATCAGTGATATTGCCCTGTAGTTTTCATTCTTTGTGACATCCTTGTCTCGTATTGGTATCAAGGTGATGTTGGCCTCGTAGAATGAGTTTGGGAGTGATTCTCCCTCTGCTATATTTTAGAAGAGTTTGAGAAGGATAGGTGTTAGCTCTTCTCTAAATGTCTGATAGAATTCTGCTGTGAAGCCATCTACTCCTGGGCTTTTGTTTTTTGGGAGATTTTTAATCACAGTTTCAATTTCAGTGCTTGTGTTTGGTCTGTTCATATTTTCTATTTTTACCTGATTCAGTATTGGCATGTTGTGCATTTCTAAGAATTTGTCCATTTCTTCCAGGTTGTCCATTTTATTGCATAGAGTTGCTGGTAGTAGTCTCTCATGATCTTTTCTATTTCTGCAGTGTCAGTTGTTACTTCTTTTTCATTTCTAATTCTATTGATTTGAGTCGTCTCCCTTTTTTACTTGATGAGTATGGCTAATGGTTTATCTATTTTGTTTATCTTCTCAAAGAACCAGCTTTTAGTTTTATTGGTCTTTGCTATCATTTCCTTCATTTCTTTTCCATTTATATCTGATCTGATTTTTATGATTTCTTTCTTTATGCTAACTTTGCTTCTTTTTTGTTCTTCTTTCTCTAATTGATTTAGGTGCAAAGTTAGGTTGTTTATTCTAGATGTTTCCTGTTTCTTAAGGTAGGATTTTATTGCTTTTAATATCCCTCTTAGAACTGCTTTTGCTGCATCCCATAGGTTTTGGATCATCGTGTCCCCATTGTCATTTGTTTCTCGGTATTTTTTGATTTCCTCTTTGATTTCTTCAGTGATCACTTCATTATTAAGTAGTGTATTGTTTGGCCTCCATGTGTTTGTATTTTTTACAGATGTTTTCCTGTAATTGATATCTAGTCTCATAGCATTGTTGTCAGAAAAGTTACTTGATACAATTTCAATTTTCTTAAATTTACCAAGGCTTGATTTGTGATGATCCAAGATATGATCTATCCTGGATAATGTTCCATGAGCACTTGAGAGAAATGTGTATTCTGTTGTTTTTGGATGGAATGTCCTATAAATATCAGTAAATTCCATCTTGTTTAATGTATCTTTTAAAGCTTGTGTTTCCTTATTTATTTTCATTTTGGATGATCTGTCCATTGGTGAAAGTGGGGTGTTAAAGTCCCCTATTATGAGTGTGTTACTGTTGATTTCCCCTTTTATGGCTGTTAGTATTTTCCTTATGTATTGAGGGGCTCCTATGTTGGGTGCATAAATATTTAAAATTGTTATAACCTCTTCTTGAATCAATCGCTTGATCATTATGTAGTGTCCTTCTTTGTCTCTTGTAATAGTCTTTATTTTAAAGTGTATTTTGTCTGATATGAGAATTGCTACTCCAGCTTTCTTTTGGTTTCCATTTGCATGGAGTATCTTTTTCCCTCCCCTTACTTTCAGTCTGTATGTGTCTCTAGGTCTGAAGTGGGTCTCTTGTAGACAGCATATATATGGGTCTTGTTTTTGTATCCATTCAGCTCATCTGTGTCTTTTGGTGGGAGCTGTTAGTCCATTTACATTTAAGGTAATTAAGGAGATGTATGTTCCTATTCTCATTTTCTAAATTGTTCTGGGTTCGTTATTGTAGGTCTTTTCCTTTTCTTGTGTTTCTTGCCTAGAGAAGTTCCTTTAACATTTGTTGTAAAGCTGCTTGGTGGTGCTGAACTCTCTCAGCTTTTGCTTGTCTGTAAAGGTTTTAATTTCCCCATCAGATCTGAATGAGATACTTGCTGTGTAGAGTAATCATGGTTGCAGGTTTTTCTCCTTCATCACTTTAAATATGTCCTGCCAGTCCCTTCTGGATTGCAGAGTTTCTGCTGAAAGATCAGGTTTTAACCTTATGGGGATTCCCTTGAGTGTTATTTGCTGTTTTTCCATTGTTGCATTTAATAAGTTTTCTTTGTAATTAATTTTTGACAGTTTGAGTAATATGTGTCTTGGCATATTTCTCCTTGGATTTATCCTGTATGGGACTCTCTGTGCTTCCTGGACTTGATTAACTATTTCCTTTTCCATATTAGGGAATTTTTCAACTATAATCTCTTCAAATATTTTCTCCACCCTTTCTTTTTTTCTTCTTCTTCTGAAACCCCTATAATTCGAATGTTGGTCCAATTAATGTTGTCCCAGAGATTACTGAGACTGTCCTCAGTTCTTTTCATTCTTTTTTCTTTATTCTGCTCTGCAGTAGTTATTTCCACTATTTTATCTTCCATGTCATTTATCCGTTCTCTTGCCTCAGTTATTCTGCTATTGATCCCATCTAGAGTATTTTTAATTTCATTTATTGGGTTGTTCATCATTGGTTGCTTCATCTTTAGTTCTTCTAAGTCCTTATTAAATTTTTCTTGCATTTTGTCTACTCTATTTTGAAGATTTTGGATCATCTTTACTCTCATTATTCTTAATTCTTTTTCAGGTAGACTGCTTATTTCCTCTTTATTTGTTAGGTGTGGTGCATTTTTATCTTGCTCCTTCATCTGCTGTGTGTTTTTCTTTCTTTTCATTTTGCTCATTTTACTGTGTTTGGGGTCTCCTTTTTGCAGGCTGCGGGTTCGTAGTTCCCGTTGTTTTTGGTGTCTGTCCCCAGTGGCTAAAGTTGGTTCAGGGGGTTGTGTAGGCTTCCTGGTGGAGGGGACTAGTGCCTGTGTTGTGGTGGATGAGGCTGGATCTTGTCTTTCTGGTGGGCAGGTCCACGTCTGGTGGTGTGTTTTGGGGTGTCTGTGGACATTATGATTTTAGGCAGCCTCTCTGCTAATGGGTGGTGTTGTGTTCCTGTCTTGCTAGTTGTTTGGCTTATGGTGACCAGCACTGTAGCTTGCTGGTCGTTGAGTGAAGCTGAGTGCTGGTGTTGAGATGGATATATCTGGGAGATTTTCACCATTTGATATTATGTGGAGCTGGGAGGTTTCTTGTGGACCAGAGTCCTGACATTGGCTCTCCCTCCTCAGAGGCACAGCAATGTCTCCTGGGTGCAGCACCAAGAGCCTTTCATCCACATGACTCAGAACAAAAGGGAGAAAAATTAGAAAGAAAGAATTAGTAGAAAGAAAGAAAGAAAGACAAGAGGGAGGGATGGAGGAGGAAAGAATGAAGGAGGGAAGGAAGGAAAAAAAAGAAAGAAAGAAGATAAAATGAAAGAAAAGAAAGTAAGATAAAATATAATAAAGATATTAAAATAAAGAATAATTATTAAGAAAAAAATTAAAACAAAACAAAAACAAAAACTTAAAAATGGATGGATAGAACCCTAGGAGAAATGGTGGAAGCAAAGCTATACAGACAAAATCTCGCACAGAAGCATACACATACACACTCACGAAAAGAGGAAAAGGCAAAAAATCATAAATATTGCTCTCAAAGTTCACCTCCTCAATTTGGGATTATTCGCTGTCTAAAGGAGGGAAGGAAGGAGAGAAAGAAAGGAAGAAAGAAGATAAAGTTAAATAAAATAAAGTAAGATAAAATAAAATAAAGTTATTAAAATAATTATTAAGAAAAAATATTAAAAACAAACAAACAAACAAAAATAGGACGGATAGAACCCTAGGAAAAATGGTGAAAACAAAGCTATACAGACAAAATCTCAAACTGAAGCATGTACATACACACTCACAAAAAGAGGAAAACGGGAAAAAATCATAAATCTTGCTCTCAAAGTCCACCTCCTCAATTTGGGTTGATTCATTGTCTATTCATGTATTCCACAGATGCATGGTACATCAAATTGATTGTGGAGATTTAATCCGCTGCTTCTGAGCCTTCTGGGAGAGATTTCCCTTTCTCTTCTTTGTTCTCGCAGCTCCCGGGGCTCAGCTTTGGATTCTACCCCACCTCTGCGTGGAGGTCACCGGAGCCTGTCTGTTCTTCGCTCAGAGAGGATGGGGTTAAAGGGGCAGCTGCTTTTGGGGCTCTGGCTCACTCAGACCGGGATGAGGGAGGGGCATGGAGTGCTGGGCGAGCCTGCGGTGGCAGAGGCCAGTGTGACGTTGCACCAGCCTGAGGCATACCGTGTGTTCTCCCGGGGAAGTTGTCCATGGATCTTGGGACCCTGGCAGTGGCGGGCTGCAGAGGCTCCCCTGAAGGGGTGTGTGGATAGTGACCTGTGCTCGCCTGGAGTCTTCTTGGTGGCAGCAGGAGCAGCCTTAGCATCTCATGCCCATCTCTGTGGTCCGCGCTGTTAGCCATGGCTCGTGCCCATCTCTGGAGCTCCTTTAAGCAGCGCTCTTAATCCCCTCTCCTCGCGCACCAGGAAACAAAGAGGGAAGAAAAAGTCTCTTGCCACTTCAGCAGGTCAAGACTTTTCCCCGGACTCCCTCTCTGCTAGCCGTGGTGCACTAACCCCCTGCAGGCTTTGTTCATACTGCCAACCCCAGTCCTCTCCCTACTCTCCGACCGAAGCCCGAGCCTCGGCTCCCAGCCCCGCCTGCCCCGGCGGGTGAGCAGACAAGCCTCTCGGGCTGGTGATTGACGGTCGGCACCAATCCTCTGTGTGGGAATCTCTCCACTTTGCCTTCCACACCCCTGTTGCTGTGCTCTCCTCCGCGGCTCTGAATCATTCCCCCTCCGCCACCCGCATTCTCTGCCCGTGAAGGGGCTTCCTACTGTGTGGAACCTTTCCTCCTTCACAGCTCCCTCCCTCTGGTGCAGGTCCCATCTCTATCCTTTTGTCTCTGTGTATTCTTTTTTTTCTTGCCCTACCCAGGAACGTGGGGAGTTTCTTGCCTTTTGGGAGGTCTGAGGTCTTCTGCCAGCATTCAGTAGGTGTTCTTTAGGAGTTGTTCCATGTGTAGATGTATTTCTGGTGTATCTGTGGGGAGGAAGGTGATCTCCGTGTCTTACTCTTCTGCCATCTTCCCCTCGTTCTGGCCCGCCCAAAATTTCACAATTTTTATGGAAAAACAAAAGATCCCCAATAGCCAAAGAAATCTTCAGAAAGATAAATGAAGTTGGAAGAAGTAGACTCCCTGACTTCAGACTATTCTACAAAGTTACAGTAATCAAGACAGTATGGTACTGGCACAAAAACATATATAGATCCATGGAACAGGATAGAAAGCCCAGAGATGAAGCCACGCACCTATGGTCACCTTATCTTTGATAAAGGAGGCAAGACTATACAATGGAGAAAAGATAGCCTCTCCAATAATTGGTGATTGGGAAACTTGATAGCTACATGTAAAAGAATGAAATTAGAACACTTCCTAACACCATACACAAAAACAAGCTCAAAATGGATTAAAGACCTAAATGTAAGGATAGACACTATAAATCTCTTAGAGGAAAACTTAGGCAGAACACTCTATGACACAAATCACAGAGAGATCCTTTTTGACTCGCCTGTTAGAGAAATGGAAATAAAACAAAAGTAAACAAATGGGACCTAATGAAATTTAAAACCGTTTGCATAGCAAAGGAAACCATACACAAGATGGAAACACAACCCTCATAATGGGAGAAAATATTTGCAAAAAAAGCAACTGACAAAGATTAATCTCCAAAATATACATGCAGCACATGCAGCTCATGCAGCTCAATATCAAATAAACAAACCCAATCCAGAAATTGGCAGAAACCCTAAATAGACATTTCTCCAAAGAAGATACGCAGATTGCCGACAACACATGAAAGTATGCTCAACATCACTAATCATTAGAGAAATGCAAATCAAAGCTACAATGAGGTATCACCTCACACCAGTCAGTATGCCCATTATCAAAAAATCTACAAACATTAAATCCTGGAGAGGGTGTGAAGAAAAGGGATCCCTCTTGCACTGTTGGTGGTAATGTAAATTGATACAGCCACTATGGAGAACAGTATGGATGTTCCTTAAAAAAATAAAAATAGAAGTACCATATGGTCCTTCAATTCCACTACTGGGCATATCCCCTGAGAAAACCATAATTCAAAGAGAGTCATGTGCCATAATATTCATTGTAGCACTATTTACAATAGCCCGGACATGGAAGCAACCTAATTGTCAATCGACAGATGAATGGATAAGGATGTGGCACATATATACAATGGAATATTACTCAGCCATAAAAAGAAATGAAATTGAATTATTTGTAGTGTGGTGGATGGACCTAGAGTCTGTCATACAGAGTGAAGTAAGTCAGAAAGAGAAAAACAAATACCAAATGCTAGCACATGTATATGGAATCTAAAAAATAAAATTGTTCTGAAGAACCTAGAGGCAGCCAGGAATAAAGACGTACATGTAGATAATGGACTTAAGGACATGTGGAGGGGGAATGGCATCCTGGAACAAAGTGAGAGAGTGGCATTGACATATATGCACTACCAAATGTAAAATAGATAGCTAGTTGGAAGCTGCCACATAGCACAAGGAGATCAGCTGTGTGCTTTGTGACCACCTAGAGAGGTGGGATTTGGAGGGTGGGAGGGAAACAAAAGAGGGAGGGTATATGGCGATATATCTATATGTATAGCTGATTCACTTTTTTATACAGTGGCAACTAACACAACAATGTAAAGCAATTATACTCCAATAAAGATGTTAAAAAAGAAAAAAAATGTTAGATTAAATGTATTTTGCCAATGAGAAAAAAAATTAATTTATATGGTTTTTGTGGAGATTGAATTAAATAACTACTGAGCACAGTGCTTTGAAAATTTATAGTTCCTCCAAAATGCTAATTCTTCCTAACAGTTACCATACCTCATTCAGATATACACCCTGTGTATAATGCTCTTATTATTCATTATGTATATTTCTATGTAACACTTTACATCTTATAGATAAGTTTTTGTATTTCCAGGCAATTATGAACTTCTTAGTAGAAAGGCCCTTGTTTTATTATTTTTCAACCATGTATTGTGAATCTGGTGTTACTGTAATCTTTTTTACATGTTATTTATTCTTGTGTCCTCTGAACCTTCTTGTTCATGCTATTAAAATAGTTCATGTTCAGATCTAATTTTCTGAAACTGGTCATGCCTTTAATAGTAAAATATGTTATTTTTCATGTTAAAGTATTAGATTCTTGAGCAGTCAAGAGGAATTTTATCTAATCCATTACATTCTCTCTTATCTCTCTTTTGACTTGTGGAGTAATTTTGTAATAGAGGTTTTCATATTTTCTTTTTTTATTGAGCTACAATTGACATATAATATTATATTAGTTTCAGGTGTGCATGACAAAGATTTGATGTTTGTGTATGTTGTGAAATGATCACCACAATAAGTGTAGTTACCATTGTCACCATATTTAGTTACAGAATTTTTTTCTTGTAATAAGAACTTTTAAGGTTTACTGTTTTAGCAACCTTTAAATACATAATTTAGTATTATTAACTATAGTCAGTATGTTGTACATTTTTATCCCCAAGACATTTATTTTATAAGTGGAAGTTTGTAGCTTTTGCCACCCTTCAACTATTTTGTCCACCCTCAACCCCCCTACCTCTGGCAATCACCAATATATTCTCTGTATCTATAAACTTTGTTGTTTTATTTTTTAGATTATACATACAGGTGGGATCATGCAGTATTTGTCTTTCTCAACTTATTCCACTAAATATAATACCCTGCAGGTCCATCCATGTTATTGCAAATTTCATTTTTTTTTCCATTTGTCTGTTGATGAACACTTAGACTGCTTTCATATCTTGGCTATTATAAATAAGGCTGCTATGCATATTAGGGTATATGTAACTTTTCAAATTAGTGTTTTCATTTTCTTCAGATATACGTCCAGGAGTGGAATTTCTGGATCATACGGTTCTATTTTTAGTTTTTTGAGGAACCGCCATATGGTTTTTCATAATTGCTACACAAATGTACATTCCCACCAACAGTGTACAAGGGTTCCATTTTCTCCACATACTGGCCAACATTTGTTATTTGTGGTCTTTTGACAATAGCTATTCTGAGAGGTGTGAAGTGATATTTCATTGTGGTTTTGAGTTGCATTTCTCTGATGATTAAAGATATTGAGCATCTTTTTATGTGCCATTTGGCCATCAGTATGTCTTTGGAAAAATCTCTATTCAGGTCTCATATTCATTTTTTAATTGGGTTGTTTGTTTTTTTGATATTGATTTGTATGAGCTGTTTATTTATTTTGGATATTAGTTCTTTATCTGTCATATAATTGCAAATATTTTCTCCCATACAGTAGGTTGTCTTTTAATTTTGTTGATGGTTTCCTTTGCTGTGCAAAAGCTTTTAAGTTTAACTAAATCCCATTTGTTTACTTTTACTTTGTTTTCTTTGCCTTAGGAGACAGATCACAAAAAACATTGCTAATATTTATGTCACAGTGTGTTCTGCCTATGTTTTCTTCTAGGAATTTTAGTATTTCCAGTCTTGCATTTAGGTCTTTAATCAATTTTGAGTTTATTTTTGTATATGATATGAAAAAAATGTTCTAATTTCTTTCTTGTATATTTAGCTGTCCAGTTTTCCCAGTGCTACTCATTGGAGAGACTGTCTTTTCCCTGTTGTATACTCTTGCCTACTTTGTTTTAGATTAAGTGACCATAAGTGCCTAGGTTTATTTCTGGGCTGTCTATTCTGTTCCATTGATCTATGTGTTTGCTTTTGTGCCAGTATCATACTGTTTTGATTTCTCAAGTTCTGTAGTTTAGTCTGAAGTTAGGGAGAATGACACCTCCACCTTTTCCTCTTTCTCAAGATTGCTGTGACTATTTGAGGTCATTCATGGTGACTTACAAATTTTAAAATTATTTGTTCTAGTTTTTTAAAAAATGCTATAGGTATTTTGAGAGAGATTTCATCGAATCTGTAGAGTGCCTTGGGTAGTGTGATTTTTGCAGTGTATTATTTTTTGACCACACTGTGTGGCTTGTGGGATCTTAGTTCCCTGACTAAGAATTGACACAGGGCCTTGGCTGTGAGATCATGGATTCCTAATCACTGGATGACCAGGATATTCCCAACAGTGTATGTTTCTTTTTTTTCCTGAAACATTTTAGTTTTTATTTGTAAAAGCTTGATTTAGGTCTTTTTAATATCTTTCCTGTCTCTTGTGGACTTTTTGAGCACAAGGAATAGAGCTATTCCTTTTAATGTCTTTTTTGTTTGTTTGTTTGTTTTTTGCTAATTCTGATATCTGAGTCAGTTCTTGGTTAATTTCAATTGAATGATTTATATCCTCTTTTTGAGCCTTATTTTCCTGATTTTTATTCCTGGTATATTTCATTGAATGTCAGGTACTGGCAATTTTTATTTTGGGTGCTGTGTATTTTTGTATTTCTATCAATATTTTTTACCTTTATTCTAGCATGCAGTTAAGTTACACAGAGATAGTGTTATTCTTTCAGATCTTATTTTGTTTTTAGGCAAGTAAAGCCATTACCAGAGTTAATTATTTCCTACTACTGAGGAATCCTTTCTGAGCACCCTACTCAATATCTTTTAATTAAGATTTTTTTGTTAGGAGATATATTGGTACTGTTTCTGTCTCCCTGTTGGTGTTGGGTGCTATTCTTTCTACTACTTTTGAATGGTTCTTTCCTCAGTCTCAAGTGGTTTTCTCAAATACATGAGCTGATCAGGACTCTACTGAATACTCAAAGAAGGATCTCTGCAGATCTTAGTGATTCTCTCTCTGTGTAACTGTCTCTTTTCCATTAATCTGTTCTTCAAACTGTAGCCACCTTGGCTTCTACAGATTCTCAGTTCTATATCCTCAGTTCAGGGAATCTGTCTGGCTCCACCTCAATTTACCCCTCCCACTGGTTTGGCCTGGAATCTCATAAGATATTAAGCTGGAACAACAGTCAATCTTATCTTCTTTGTTTCCTGTCTCTCAGTATTACTGTCCTTCTCGGCCTCATGTCTAATGTCTTAAGAACCATTGTTTTATATAATTTGATTTTTTTGTTGCTTTAAGCAATGGCAGTTAAATCTAGTTCATATATCTTATTATTAGCAGAGGTATAAATCTCAAAGCCTATATATGATCTCGACAACTGTATTATTCTGCCACAGTGTTGAATAAGTTTACGCGGCTGGAAGAAACTGAATGAGAAAAGAAGAGGGGCAATAACAGGGTCCCCTACAGCTCTAAACATTTTCAACGTTAGCAGTGAAATAAATGAGCACTAGGGATAATGAAAAGGAGATGACAGAGATGTTGAAGAAAAAGTACAGGAAGGCAAGGTTTCACAGAGATGGAGGGAAAAATAGCATTTTAAGCAGAAGTGGAAAATAATGTTAATACTTTAGCTAAGTGATAGGAGAACATCATGAAAATGGATGAAATTGTCTAAGAAAAATATATTGGCCACTGGATTTGTTGATAGGCTGATGGATTGAGGGAAGCAGGGTACAAAGTAGGTTTTTAAGGATGGAAGTTTTAAAAGGGTGAATATTTTTAAATGAGGCATAATTGACATATTATTTTATATTAGTTTCAAATATACAATGTAATTATATATATATATATATATATATATATATATATATATAGCAAAACAGTAACCAAAACAATTTAGTCATCCATCAACATACATAGTTACACAATTTTTTTCTTGTGATGAGAATGGATTTTTTTTTCTGCACCACACAACTTGCAGGATCTTAGTTCCCCGACCAGGGATTGAACCCATGCCCTCAACAGTGAAAGCATGGAGTCCTAACCACTGGACCATCAGGAATTCTTGAGAATGTATATTTTTAAAAGATTTCTGCATGTGGAAAGTAGCTGGTAGAGGAAAACAATCAGGTATATGAACTTTTGCTCTTCCTAACACTGCTGATTTTGTAGATGAATGATAAAGAGTGTGCATATTTCAGTACTATACAGGATGTACTCAGTGAGATAAATAATAGAATTTTTACAAAATTGTATTACTGAATGTAAGGTTTTGAAGACAGAGATGCCATTCAGCCAAAATCAGTTAACCTTTCTGGTATGTGCTACAGCACAATACACATTATTATTATTTTTTTAATATTTATTTATTTGGTTGCACTAGGTCTTAGTTGCAGCAGGTGGGCTTCTTAGTTGTGGCTTGCAGGCTTCTTAGTTGTGGCATGTGAACTATTAGTTGTGGCATGCATGTGGGATCTAGTTCCCTGACCAGGGATCAAATCCGGGCCCCCTGCATTGGGAGCACAGTCTTTTTTTTTTTAATCTTTATTGGAGTATAATTGCTTTACAATGGTGTGTTAGTTTCTGCTTTATAACAAAGTGAATCAGTTATACATATACATATGTTCCCATATCTCTTCCCTCTTGCATCTCCCTCCCTCCCACCCTCCCTATCCCACCCCTCTAGGTGGTCACAAAACACTGAGCTGATGTCCCTGGAGCACAGAATCTTAACCACTGTGTCACCAGGGGAATCCCAGCACAATACATATTATTATAAAAAGAGTTCATCTTTCTATTTCCTACAAAAATAGATTTAGCAGAAACAAGGAAGTTTGCAATCTCATCGATATTTTATTAAAATAATATAACCTTATTTTTGTTCAACCTGCCTACCTCCACTTTTGATTGGGAAAAGACCATAATTTAGCTTTTACTGTATCATTAGATTTCAGTTACAGGTTTCTAGATTACAATAATGAGCTGACATATGTATTTAATTTTTATCACTCCCTAATTCCACTAAAATAATAGATGGAGAGAACATAAAAAGAAATAACAATCTCAAAACTAGAAAGTACATAGTCCTGAAGAATAGCAGAACTGAGGAAGTTAAGTCCCAAGCATCAGTGGAGAGAGCTAAGAACAAATCCTATTTATGCAATATAATAATAAAAAGGCACAGAAACTAATAGCACCTGTTACTTCTATAACTAGGGGTGAAACTAACTAAAATAAGAGGGAATATGGTAAAAGATATCTGGAAATTTAGGCCTCAGGATCCTCTACCCTACTCTACACTGACCCTTTTCTACTGCAGTGAAAGTTTGAGTTGTATTTTCTAGAAAGGATGAAACAGAGTGTTGGGACTCAGGGACACAAGCCTCATTCAAAGGCAAGGATACTGTACTGAAAACAAGGATGAAGGGACCAAAAGTGAAAGTAAATGCTAAATGTAGAGACATCAGTTTTCTTCTCCCTGTGGACTCCTACAATGCTGTCAACCAGATATTTACCTGAAGGCAGTCAATTGGAACACTCTTCCAGGGGAAGTCTACAAACCTCGAAGGCAATACCTTAATGATACTGATATAGGGAGGGCTCCCCACCCCAAATCACACCCAGATCATTTTAGAGTAAGTTCAAAGATAACAACCTATAACTTATAACTTCCAGTGAGCTTTTTAGTCCTTCACTCCTAAAATGAATAGACTGCCAAAGATTATAAGACATTTGAGGAAATTCTATAATGGAAAATAGACGCTAATACACACACACACACACACACACACACACACACACACACACACACAAACACACACAGAAAAAAACATTCAAGGGAACAGCCTATGTAGAGATGTGAAAAGTTAGTAAAAGAACTATCATGAATACAGGCATACCTTGGAGAAATTGTGGGTTCAGTTCCAGACAACCACAATACAGCAAATATGGAAATAAAGTAAGTCATACAATTATTTTTCATTTCCCAGTGCATATAAAACTTACATTTACACTATAGTCTATTAAGTGTGCAATAGCATTATGTCTAAGATAACAATGTACATACCTTAACTAAAAGACACTTTATTGCTGGGAGTAATGTCAGCATCCTGGCAGAGTGAGACACTCCCTTTGTCTCATACCTTCAATCTACAGCTATCCATAACTCAACAAAAGTGCATCTGCCCAATACACCAGCATGCCAGATAATTCCACACATCTATACATCTGAAGGTGGGTGGACTAGAATACGTAGAGGAGGCAGAACTGGGGGAGCATCAAAGATGGTGCCTGTGATCCCTACACCCAGCTATGGTGGCTGAGCACACAGGTCCAGAGAATCTGGTAACATCAGGGGAAACAGCACACACGACTCCTGTCTCCCAGCTGTAGTGACACCCATGGCCCCAGGAAACTGGGTATCAGTGGCAGCAGGGTCTGCTGTGACCCCATCCCTCCAGTTGAGGAGGCACCCTTGACTCTGGCTCTCCACCCCCAATTGCAGTGGTGGTGCCTGCAAGCCTGACCACCCTGAACATGGCAGAGGCACTGTGACCCTGGGTCCCAAACACAATCCACTTCCCCTCTTGGCCGGGAAGCCTGTGGCTCAGCAGACCCCAGAAGTGGTGAAAGAACCAACCATCCCATAACCCCAGGTGGTGATGTCAGTGACACCACCAGCAGCAAGGCAACGAAGTCCTGAGACCCAAACTGTGACAACTAGGGCACTGGATGACACATCAGACAGAGGTGGTGGAAGGTGGAAAGCGGGATTCTCAAATATAACCAGACTAAACTTAGGCATGAGAAACGAAAAAATTGTGTTAGAGCACCACCTACTAGAAAACAAAAGAAAGCTTCTAACTTTTACCTATCGAATCATTAGAATCAAGTAAAAAACAAAAAACAAAAAAACCAAAAAACGTTACCTAAAAAAGAAAGGTGTTTGCTGCTTCAGATGCACTGACAGAGGAACAACTTCCAAGTACCATGAAGAACTACAGTAACACTGTATGACAAAAAGGAAATGGAAGTGCTCCAGCAACCAAATGTAAAGTCATGGAATATTTTTATTTAACTGATAGAGAATTCAAAATACCTGTCATGAAGAAACTCAATGAGCTACAGGAAAACTCAGAAGGAAAGTTCAATGAACTCAGGAATAAAATTAATGAACTGAAGGAATACTTTACCAAATATATTAAAAGTCTAAAAAAAGAACCAAACAGAAATTCTGGAGCTGAAGAACTCAATAAATGAGATAAAGAATGGATTAGAAACAATTGGAAATAAAGCAGATCATATGGAAGAGAGAATTAGCAAGCTCAAAGAAAGAAATCTAGAAATGATACATGTAGAAGAGGAGAGAGAATTGAGATCTAAGAAGAAAATGAAGAAATTCAATGAGAACTATCAAACTCTATTAGAAAAGGCAAAATTAAGAAAATGGGTATCCTAGAAGGAGAAGCGAGGAAGGGAGCAGAGTTTATTTAAAGAAATAATAGCTGAGAGCTTCCCAAACTTGGGGAATGAAATGGGTATACAAGTCCAGGAAGCTAAGAGAACATCTAATTACCTCAATGGAAAAAGAGCTTCTCCATGACATTATATTAAAACTGACAAAAGTCAATGACAAATAAAGAATTTTAAAGGCAGCTAGGAAAAGAAAGGTTGGCAACGTACAAGTGAACCCTCCCTTAGGTTATCAGCACATTTCTCAGAAGAAATTCTACAGGCCAGAAGAGATGGAATGACACACTCAAAATAATAAAAGATAAAACCTGTTAGCTAAAATTATTCTATCCAACAAAGTTAATCTTCATATATGGAGGAGAAATAAAGGCTTTCCCAGGCAAACAGAAGATGAGTGAGTTCATCAACATTAGATGTACTTTACAAGAAATGTTGAAAGGAGCTCTTCTACCAGAGACAAAAAGGTAAAAGTACACTAAACTCTGAGTAAGGTGACAAACAGACAAAATCAGACAATTGCAACTCTAAATGAGAATAGATTTTTAAACACTTTATTATAGCAGAAAGTTTAAAGGGAAAAATCAGTGGAAAATAACCAAAGCTACTTCATTTGGTAACAAAGTCACAACATAAAAAGGAATTATCTGAGAAAACAAAAGCATAAAAAGGGAAGAGGGAAAGGATGGAAACTGCATAGGCAAATGAAGATTAGATAAGTTCCTATCAGCAGAAGGTGGACAATTTTATCTATAAGACATTTTATTCAAACCTCATGCCAAAAACAAAACATAAATCTAGAGGACAGACACAAAACATAAAAAAGAGGAAACTGATCAAAGCATAGAAATGACAAAATTAAAATGTCAGAAACACAAGGAAAAAGAAACAATGGCCATATAGACCAATCAGAAAACAAAAGATAAAATGGCAATACTGGACATCCCTGGTGGTACAGTGGTTAAGAATCTGCCTGCCAATGCAGGGGACATGGGTTTGAGCCCTGGTCCAGGAAGATCCCACATGACACAGAGCAACAAAGCCTGTGTGCCACAACTACTGAGCCTGCATGCCACAACTACTGAAGCTGATGTGCCTAGAGCCTGTGCTCCACAATAGGAAAAACTACCACAATGAGAAGACCGTGAACCTCAATGAAGAGTAACCCCTGATAACTGAAACTAGAGAAAGCCCGCATGCAGCAATGAAGACCCAACACATCCCTAAATAAATAAATAAATTTTAAAAAGGGTAATACTAAATTCTTATTTATAAATAATCACCCTAAATGTAAATGAATTGAATTAACCTATCAAAAGACACAAGACCCAACTATATGCTACCTAGAGGAGATTCACCTCAGATCTTAAGACAAACATAGGCTCAAAGTGACAGGAAGGAAGATGATACTCCAAGAAAATGACAGCCCAGAAAAAGTGGGTATAGCAGTACCCATAACAGACAAAGTAGGCATTGAGCCAAAAAAGGTAACAAGAGACAAAAATGGACATTATATAGCAGAATAACTGAGATAGAAGAACGGATAAGTGACCTGGAAGATAAAATAGTGGAAATAACTACTGCAGAGCAGAATAAAAAAAAAAAAAGAATGAAAAGAACTGAAGACAGTCTCAGAGACCTCTGGGACAACATTAAACGCACCAACATTCGAATTTTAGGGGTTCCAGAAGAAGAAGAGAAAAAGAAAGGGACTGAGAAAATATTTGAAGAGATTATAGTTGAAAATATCCCTAATATGGGAAAGGAAATAGTTAAGTCCAGGAAGAACAGAGAGTCCCATACAGGATAAAGCCAAGGAGAAATATGCCAAGACACATACTAACCAAACTGTCAAAAATTAAATAAAAAGAAAGCACATTAAAAGCAACAAGGGGAAAACAACAAATAACACACAAGGGAATCCCCATAAGGTTAACAGCTGATCTCTCAGCAGAAACCCTACAAGCCAGAATGGAGTGGCAGGACATATTTAAAGTGATGAAGGAGAAAAATCTGCAACCAAGATTACTCTACCCAGCAAGGATCTCATTCAGATTTGATGCAGAAATTAAAAACTTCACAGACAAGCAAAAGTTGAGAGAATTCATCACCACCAAACCAGCTTTACAACAAATGCTAAAAGAAATTCTCTAGGCAAGAAACACAAGAGAAGGAAAAGACCTACAATAAAAAAACCAAAACAATTTAGAAAATGGGAATAGGAACATACATATCCTTAATTACCTTAAATGTAAATGGAATAAATGCTCCCACCAAAAGACACAGATTGGCTGAATGGATACAAAAACAAGACCCATATATATGCTGTCTACAAGAGACCCACTTCAGACCTAGAGACACACACAGACTGAAAGTAAGGGGATGGAAAAAGATATTCCATGCAAATGGAAACCAAAAGAAAGCTGGAGTAGCAATTCTCATATCAAACAAAATAGACTTTAAAATAAAGACTATTAGAAGAGACAAAGAAGGACACTACATAATGATCAAGGGATCAATCCAAGAGGAAGATACAACAATTGTAAATATTGATGCACCCAACATAGGAGCACCACAATACATAAGGCAAATACTAACAGCCATAAAAGGGGAAATCGACAGTAACACATTCATAGTAGGGGACTTAAACACCCCACTTTCACCAATGGACAGATCGACCAAAATGAAAATAAAAAAGAAAACACAAGCTTTAAATTATACATCAAACAAGATGGACTTAATTGATATTTATAGGACACTCCATCCAAAAACAACAGAATACACATTTTTCTCAAGTGCTCATGGAACATTCTCCAGGATAGATCATATCTTGTGTCACAAATCAAGCCTTGGTAAATATAAGAAAATTGAAATTGTATCAAGTATCTTTTCCGACCACAACGCCATGAGACTAGATATCAATTACAGGGAAAGATCTGTAAAAAATACAAACACAAGAAGGCAAAATGATGCACTACTTAATAATGAAGTGATCACTGAAGAAATCAAAGAGGAAATCAAAAAATACCTAGAAACAAATGACAATGGAGACACAATGACCCAAAACCTATGGGATGCAGCAAAAGCAGTCCTAAGGGAGAAGTTTATAGAAATACAAGCCCACTTAAGAAGCAGGAAACATCTCGAATAAACAACCTAACTTTGCAACTCAAGCAATTAGAGAAAGAAGAACAAAAAAAACCCAAAGCTAGCAGAAGGAAAGAAATCATAAAAAATCAGATCCGAATTAAATGAAAAAGAAATGAAGGAAACAATAGCAAAGATCAATAAAACTAAAAGTTGGTTCTTTGGGAAGATAAACAAAATAGATGAACCATTAGCCAGACTCATCAAGAAAAAAAGGGAGAAGACTCAAATCAATAGAATTAGAAATGAAAAAGGAGAAGTAACAACTGACACTGCAGAAATACAAAAGATCATGAGAGATTACTACAAGCAACTCTATGCCAATAAAATGGACAATCTGGAAGAAATGGACAAATTCTTAGAAATGCACAACCTGTCAAGATTGAATCAGGAAGAAATAGAAAATATGAAAAGACCAATCACAGCCACTGAAATTGAAACTGTGATTAAAAATCTTCCAACAAAAAAAAGCCCAAGAGCAGATAGCTTCACAGGCGAATTCTAACAAATATTTAGAAAAGAGATAACACTTATCCTTCTCAAAATCTTCCAAAATATAGCAGAGGGAGGAACACTCTCAAATTCCTTCTACGAGGCCACCATCACCTTGATACCAAAACCAGACAAGAATGTCACAAAGAAAGAAAACTACAGGCCAATATCACTGATGAACATAGATGCAAAAATTCTCAACAAAATACTAGCAAACAGAATCCAACAGCACATTAAAAGGATCATACACCATGATCTAGGTGGGTTTATTGCAGGAATGCAAGGATTCTTGAATATATGCAAATCTATCAATGTGATAAACCATATTAACAAACTGAAGGAGAAAAAACATATGATCATCTCAATAGATGCAGAGAAAGCTTTTGACAAAATTCAACACCCATTTATGATAAAAACCCTGCAGAAAGTAGGCATAGAGGGAACTTTCCTCAACATAATAAAGGCCATATATGACAAAACCACAGCCAACATCATCCTTAATGGTGAAAAACTGAAAGCATTCCACTAAGATCAGGAACAAGACAAGTTTGCCCACTCTCACTGCTCTTATTTAACATAGTTTTGGAAGTTTTAGCCACAGCAATCAGAGAAGAAAAGGAAATAAAAGGAATCCAAATCAGAAAAGAAGAAGTATAGCTGTCACTCTTCGCAGATGACATGATAATATACATGAAGAATCCTAAAGATGCTAGCAGAAAACTACTAGAGCTAATCAATGAATTTGGTAAAGTAGCACGATACAAAATTAATGCACAGAAATCTCTGGCATTCCTATATACTAATGATGAAGAATCTGAAAATGAAATCAAGAAAACACTCCCATTTACCACTGCAACAAAAAGAATAAAATATCTAGGAATAAACCTACCTAAGGAGACAAAAGACCTGTATGCAGAAAATTATAAGACACTGATGAAAGAAATTAAAGATGATACAAACACATGGAGAGATATACCATGTTCGTGGATTGGAAGAATCAACATTTTGAAAATGACTCTACTACCCAAAGCAATCTATAGATTAAATGCAATCCCTATCAAACTACCACTGGCATTTTTCACAGAACTAGAACAAAAAATTTCACAATTTTTATGGAAACACAAAAGACCCCGAATAGCCAAAGCAATCTTGAGGATGAAACACGGAGCTGGAGGAATCAGGCTCCCTGACTTTAGACTGTACTACAAAGCTACAGTAATCAAGACAGTATGGTACTGGCACAAAAACAGAAAGATAGATCAATGGAACAGGAGAGAAAGCTCAAAGATAAACCCACACACATATGGACACCTTATCTTTGATAAAGGTGGCAGGAATGTACAGTGGAGGAAGGACAGCCTCTTCAGTAAGTGGTGCTGGGAAAACTGGACAGGTACATGTAAAAGTATGAGATTAGATACCTCCCTAATAGCATACACAAAACTAAGCTAAAAATGGATTAAAGACCTAAATGTAAGGCCAGAAACTGTCAAAGTCTTAGAGGAAAACATAGGCAGAACACTCTATGACATAAATCACAGCAAAATCCTTTTTGACCCACCTCCCAGAGAAACGGAAATAAAAACAAAAATAGACAAATGGGTCCTCAAGAAACTTCAAACCTTTTTCAGAGCAAAGGAAACCATAAACATGACCAAAAGACAACCCTCAGAATGGGAGAAAATATTTGCAAATGAAGCAACTGACAAAGGATTAATCTCCAAAATTTACAAGCAGCACAATCAGCTCAATAAGAAAAAAACAAACAACCCAATCCAAAAAATGGCAGAAGACCTAAATAGACATTTCGCCAAAGAAGAGATACAGACTGCCAACAAACACATGAACGAATGCTCAACATCATTAATCATTAGAGAAATGCAAATCAAAACTACCATGAGATATCATCTCACACCAGTCAGAATGGCCATCATCAAAAAATCTAGAAAAAATAAATGCTGGAGAGGGTGTGGACTAAAGGGAACACTCTTGCACTGCTGGTGGGAATGTGAATTGGTTCAGCCACTATGGAGAACAGTATGGAGGTTCCTTAAAAAACTACAAGTAGAACTACCATATGACCCAGCAATCCCACTACTGGGCATATACCCTGAGAAAAACAAAATTCAAAAAGATTCATGTACCAAAATGTTCATTGCAGCTCTATTTACAATAGCCCGGAGATGGAAACAACCTAAGTGCCCATCATTGGATGAATGGATAAAGAAGATGTGGCACATATATACAATGGAATATTACTCAGCCATAAAAAGAAACGAAATTGAGCTACTTGTAATGAGGTGGATAGACCTAGAGTCTGTCATACAGAGTGAAGTAAGTCAGAAAGAAAAAGACAAATACTGCATGCTAACACATATATATGGAATTTAAGGGAAAAAATATCATGAAGAACCTAGGGGTAAGACAGGAATAAAGACACAGACATACTGGAGAACGGACTTGAGGATATGGGGAGGGGGAAGGGTGAGCTGTGACAGGGAGAGAGAGAGGCATGGACATATATGCACTAACAAACGTAAGGTGGATAGCTAGTGGGATGCAGCCGCATGGCACAGGGATATCGGCTCGGTGCTTGGTGACCGCCTGGAGTGATGGGATAGGGAGAGTGGGAGGGAGGGAGATGCAAGAGGGAAGAGATATGGGAACATATGTATATGTATAACTGATTCACTTTGTAATAAAGCAGAAAGTAGCACAACATTGTAAAGCAATTATACCCCAATAAAGATGTTAAAAAATAATCAGTAGAATTAGAAATGAAAAAGGAGAAGTAACAACTGACACTGCAGATATACAAAAGATCATGAGAGAGTACTACAAGCAACCCTATGCCAATAAAATGGACAACCTGGAAAAAATGGACAAATTCTTAGAAATGCACAACCAGCCAAATGTGAATCAGGAAGAAATAGAAAATATGAACAGACCAATCACAAGCACTGAAATTGAAACTGTAATTAAAAATCTTCCAACAAACAAAAGCCCAAGAACAGTTGCCTTCACAGGCGAAATGTATCAAATATTTAGAGAAGAGCTAACACCTGTCCTTCTCAAACTCTTCCAAAATGTAGCAGAGGGAGGAACACCCCTAAATTCATTCTACGAGGTCACCATCACCTTGATACCAAAACCAGACAAGGATGTCACAAAGAAGGAAAACTACAGGTCAATATCACTGATGAACATAGATGCAAAAATCCTCAACAAAATACTAGCAAACAGAATCCAACAGTACATTAAAAGGATCATACACCATGATCAAGTGGGGTTTATTCCAGGAATGCAAGGATTCTTCAATATACGCAAATCTATCAATGTGATAAACCATATTAACAAACTGAAGGAAAAAAAGCCATATGATCATCTCAATAGATGCAGAGAAAGCTTTTGACAAAATTCAACATCGATTTATGATAAAAACCCTGCAGAAAGTAGGCATAGAGGGAACTTTCCTCAACATAATAAAGGCCATATATGACAAAACCACAGCCAACATCATCCTCAATGGTGAAAAACTGAAAGCATTTCCACTAGGATCAGGAACAAGATAAGATTGCCCACTCTCACCGCTCTTATTCAACATAGTTTTGGAAGTTTTAGCCACAGCAATCAGAGCAGAAATGGAAATAAAAGGAATCCAAATCAGAAAAGAAGAAGTATATCTGTCACTGTTTGCAGATGACATGATATTATACACAGAGAATCCTAAAGATGCTACCAGAAAACTACTAGAGCTAATCAATGAATTTGGTAAAGTTGCAGGATACAAAATTAATGCACAGAAATCTCTGGCAATCCTATACACTAATGAAGAAAAATCTGAAAATGAAGTCAAGAAAACACTCTCATTTACCACTGCAATGAAAAGAATAAAATATCTAGGAATAAACCTACCTAAGGGGCAAAAGACATGTATGCAGAAAATTATAAGACACTGATGAAAGAAATTAAAGATGATACAAATACATGGAGAGATATACCCTGTTCTTGGATTGGAAGAATCAACATTTTGAAAATGACTCTACTACCCAAAGCAATCTATAGATTCAATGCAATCCCTATCAAACTACCACTGGCCTTTTTCACAGAACTAGAACAAAAAAATTTCACAATTTGCATGGAAACACAAAAGACCCCAAATAGCCAAAGCAATCTTGAGGACGAAAAATGGAGCTGGAGGATTCAGGCTCCGTGACTTCAGAGTATACGAGAAAGCTACAGTAATCAAGACAGTATGGTAGGTCTTCCCTGGTGGTGTAGTGGTTGAGAGTCCGCCTGCCGATGCAGGGGACACGGGTTCGTGCCCCAGTCTGGGAGGATCCCGCATGCTGCGGAGCGTCTGGACCCGTGAGCCATGGCCGTTAGGCCTGCATGTCTGGAGCCTGTGCTCCGCAACGGAAGAGGCCACAACAGTGAGAAGCCCGTGTATAGCCAAAAAAAAAAAGACAGTATGGTACTGGCACAAAAACAGAAAGATAGATCAATGGAACAGAATAGAAAGCCCAGAGATTAACCCACACACATATGGTCACCTTCTCTTTGATAAAGGAGGCAGGAATGTACAGTGGAGAAAGGACAGCCTCTTCAATAAGTGGTGCTGGGAAAACTGGACAGGTACATGTAAAAGCATGTGATTAGATCAGTCCCTAACACCATACACAAAAATCAGCTCAAAATGGATTAAAGACCTAAATGTAATGCCAGAAACTATCAAACTCTTAGAGGAAAACATAGGCAAAACACTCTATGACATAAATCACAGCAAAATCGTTTTTGACCCACCTCCTAGAGAAATAGAAATAAAAATAAACAAATGGGACCTAATGAAACTTCAAAGCTTTTGCACAGTAAAGGAAACCATAAACATGACCAAAAGACAACCCTCAGAATGGGAGAAAATATTTGCAAATGAAGCAACTGACAAAGGATTAATTTCCAAAATTTACAAGCAGCTCATGCAGCTCAATTACAGAAAAACAAACAACCCAATCCAAAAATGTGCAGAAGACCTAAATAGACATTTCTGCAAATAAGATATACAGACTGCCAAAAAGCACATGAAAGAATGCTCAGCATCTTTAGTCATTAGAGAAATGCAAATCATAACTACAATGAGGTATCATCTCACACCAGTCAGAATGGCCATCATCAAAAATCTAGAAACAATAAATGCTGGAGAGGGTGTGGAGAAAAGGGAACACTCTTGCAGTGCTGGTGGGAATGTGAATTGGTACAGCCACTATGGAGAACAGTATGGAGGTTCCTTAAAAAACTACAAAAAAACTACCATAGGACCCAGCAATCCCACTACTGGGCATATACCCTGAGGAAACCATAATTCAAATAGTGTCATGTACCAATATGTTCATTTCAGCTCTATTTACAATAGCCTGGAGATGGAAACAACCTAAGTGCCCATCTTCAGATGAATGGATAAAGAGGATGTGGCACATATATACAAATGGAATATTACTCAGCCATAAAAAGAAACGAAATTGAGCTATTTGTAATGAGGTGAATAGACCTAGAGTCTGTCATACAGAGTGAAGTAAGTCAGAAAGAGAAAGACAAATACCGTATGCTAACACATATATATGGAATTTAAGAAAAAAATGTCATGAAGAGCCTAGGGGTAAGACAGGAATAAAACTCAGACCTAGTAGAGAACGGACTTGAGGATATGGGGCGGGGGAAGGGTGAGCTGTGACAAAGCGAAAGAGAGGCATGGACATATATACACTTCCAAACTTAAGGTAGATATCTAGTGAGAAGCAGCCGCATAGCACAGGGAGATCAGCTAGGTGCTTTGTGACTGCCTGGAGGGGTGTGATATGGAGGGTGGGAGGGAGGGAGACGCAAGAGGGAAGAGATATGGGAACATATGTATATGTATAACTGATTCACTTTGTTATAAAGCAGAAACTAACACACCATTGTAAAGCAATTATACCCCAATAAAGATGTTAAAAAAAAAGATGGACATTATATAATGATAAATGGGAAAATTTATCAAAAAGACATAACAGTTGTTAATATATATGCACCTAGTAAAGATTCACCAAAATATATAAAGCAATTCTTAACATAATTTTGTTGTGTTAATAATAATCAACATAATATTAAAGGCAGAAATTGACAGCAACACATTTTTATTAGTGGACTTTAACATCTCACTTATATCAATAGATAGATCATCCAGATAGAAAGTCAGCAAGTAGATGCAAGGGAAGGTGGTGGAGTTGGAGGATGTGGAGCTCATCTCCTCCCAGAAGAACATAAAAATAATCCATCTACATGTGAAAAAATTTGCATAGAAGATGAGCTGGAAACTGGCAGAAGAGCTCCTATAGAATCAAAGATGCAAGAAAGATCTCCATGTGACTGAGTAGGACAGAAAAAAAAAAAGGCAAATAGGTTGGAACCAGTGCACCTGGGGGGGATCTGTAGGGAAGCGAAGGGCCACTTAGGTGAATGCTTGCCTGCTGGGAAATCCACTGAGACAGGTATAGGGGTGGGCAAAGCCTAGTTACTCATGAGGAGTAAGTGCATGCTGTCTTGATAACAATCAAGACGGAATTGCATTTGTGGCTGCTGCCTCACCACACTTCCCATTCTGAAGGGGCAAATGCTCTAGCTCTGCTCACTCCACACCCCAACCTGGTGTGAGATCAGGGCAAAGATTTGGTCTAGTTATGCAGAGACAGCCTGGGGTGTCTGAGGTGTGATCCAGGCAGAACCATGAAGATCACTATCAGTGCATGGATGGGGGCAGCTGGCCAAACCCAGCAGACATTGTCAGCCCACACACTGGGCAGGACACAAGAATGTGCAATGGCTAAGTGCTGAATCTCAAGCAGACAGGCCCTGGGAGAGGCCTTGATCTAGCTATGTAGAGACAGCCCAGAGGGCCTGTGGTGTGATCTGGGGGAGCCACACAGCCCATGTCAGTGTACACACAGGGGTGGCAGGTCTAGCCACATCAGTCATTGTCAGGGCACACATTGAGCTGGGCCACAAGAATATGCAGCAACTAGGTACTGAATCATGGGCAGACAGGCCCTGGGCAGGAGTTTCCAGTGATTCGTTTCCCAGTGAGAGTGCCCTGGCTCCACCCACTCCACACAGCAGCTTAGCACCAGATCGGGGGAAGACAGGTCCTGGAAGAAGTCTGCACAGAAATCAGGCAGCAGCACAGCCACCTCAGTTCTTGCAGCCACAGTGCCCTGATCCCCAGCCCCAGCCTACTCCACACAACAGCATTGCACTAGATCTGGGATGAACATAACAGAGATAGGGACGTGACCTTGAGCTGCTTCTGAGTAGAAACAGGGACATCTACACAGGTGGCACATAGGTTCACTGTGACCGCAGGGGCCTCACTTCCTTCAGCAATCACTTCCTTTGGGGAAGAGCATGCACCCAATGGCAACATAGCCTGATTGAAAATGACCCTCAACAGCTTCTACTCCAATACCTGGGGAGGAGCAGATCTCACCCCTGATTGGGCAGTGACAGTCACAGAGAAAAGAAGAAGCACAGCTCACATCCTGCATAAGCTTTATATCACCCAACACCCTCCACAATGCCTATCAAGGGGATAATGGCCAGCACACTCTGAGGAAAGACCTGGCTGGTGTCCATACTGAAACCAGCCCTTGCACCAAAATTATTGGACACACACAGTCTACACAGGGATATTACCACATATAAACACCCCTCTAAGAACACAGTAGATAACTGTTTCTCCTAAATACACAGAGACAAAGTTAAGTAAAATAAAAAAGCAGAACTACTACCAATAAAAAGAACAAGAGAAAGCCTGTACAAGAACAAATAATGAGACAGACCTTACCAGTCTACCAGACCCCAAGTTCAAAAAGGAGGTAATAAAAATGCTAAAGGAGTTAAGAAAGATTATCAGTAGAAATCCAGATCACTGTAACAAGGAATTAAAACTATAAATATGAACCAATCAAAATTAGACAATTTGATTACCTAGATAAAAATCAATCTAGAAGCAATGACTAGCAGACTAAATGAAGAATGAATCAGTGATCTGGAAGATAGAATAATGGAAATCTCCCAATAAGAACAGCAGACAGAAAAACAAATGAAAAAGAAAATGAAAGCAACATAATTCGATTAATAGGATAATATAAAATGTGCCAACCTATGCGTAATAGGGATTCCAGAAGGAGAAGAGGGAAAAGGGAATTGTAAATGTATTTGAAGAAACTATGGCTGAAATCTTCCCAAGCCTAAAGAAGGAACTATTGAATACATATCCAGGTACATGAAGCACAGAGGATCCCATACAAGATGAAACTAAACAAACCCACACCCAGATGTATCATAATTAAAATGGCAAAAGTTGGAGAATTTCCCTGGGAGTCCAGTGGTTAAGACTCCTTGCTTCCAATGCAGGGGGCCCAGGTTTGATCCCTGGTTAGGGAACTAAGATTCCACATGCTGCATGGTGCAGCCAAAAAAAACAAAATGGCAAAAGTTAAAGAAGGTATTCTAAAGGTTGTAAGAGAAAAACAAAGAGTCAGTTGCAAGGAAACCCCCATAAGGCTGTCATCTGATTTCTCTGCAGAAATGTTGCAGGCCAGAAAGGAGTTTCATGATATATTCAAGTTCCTGAAAGGAACTATTGAATACATATCCAGTATCCAGTATCCAGCAACTTAGGATACTCTATCCAGCAAGTTTATCATTTAGAATAGAAGGAGAAATAAAGAATTTCTCAGAGAAGCAAAATCTAAAAGATTTCAACAATAGTAAACTTACTCTAAAAGAAATATTTAATGGTCTTCTCTAAATAGGAAAGAAGCAAGAATACATAGGAAAGGGAAAATCATACTAGGAAAGGCAAATATATAGTAAGGATTGGCGATCATTTAAATAGGTCAGTACATGGATTAAAAAACAAAAATATAGTAAAGTGATTTTAACTGTAATAAAAATTAAAAGGATAAGCATGAAGATATAAAATAAGATATCAAAGTTACAAAATGTGGGGGAGGGGAGTATAAAAATGTAGGTCATCTAGAATGTATTTGAATTTGAATGACTATCAGTTTAAAGTAAGTAGATACAGTTATGAGTCAACATACTTGATTTCTGTGGTAACAAATTAAAAATATATGATAGATTCACAAAACCCAAAAAAGGGAACTTAAGCATACTACAAAAATCATCAAACCAAAAAAAAAAAGCAAAAAGAAGAAATAAAAAAAGACTACAAAAACAACTGGAAACAAGGTTTAAAATTGCAATAATTCTATACCTATCAATAATTACTTTAAATGTCAGTGGATTAAATTCTCTGATCAAAAGACACAGAGTAGCAGATTGGATAAAAGAACAATAACTGACAATATGATGCCTACAAGAGACGAACTTTTCACTCAGGGTGAAAGACATATACAGACTGAAAGTGAGGGGATGGAAAAAGAAATTTTATGCAAATGGAACTGACAAGAAAGTGGGGGTAGCAATACTTGTATCAGACAATATAGACTTTACAACAAAGGCTATTAAAGAAGGACAAAGAAGGGCATTATATACTGATAGAGGAATCAGTACAAGAAGGGGATATTACATTCATTAACATATATGTACCAAAAATAGGAGCACCTAAATATATAAAACAGATACTAACAAACATAAAGGGAGAAATGGACAATAATACAGTAATAGTAGGAGACTTTAACACCTCACTGATATCAATGGACAGATCATCCAGACAGAAACTCAAGAAGGCAGCAGAGGTCCTAAATGACACAATAGACCACTTGGACTCTGGATATCTACAGTTCACTACATCCAAAAAACCCAGAATACACATCCATTTCAAGTGTGTATGGAATGTTCTCTAGGGTAGACAACATACTAGGTCACAAAACAAGCCTCTATAAATTTAAGAAGATAGAAATTATTCTAAACATCTTTTTTGACCACAAAGGTATGACACAAGAAATCAACTACAAAGAGTGTTCTGCCTATATTTTCCTCTAAGAGTTTTATAGTATCTGGTCTTACAATTAGGTCTTTAATACATTTTGAGTTTATTTTTATGTATACTGTTAAGGAATGTTCTGATTTCATTTTTTGTATAACTTTATTTATTTATTTTTGGCTGCATTGGGTCTTTGTTGCTGTATGCGGTCTTTCTTTAGTTGCAGTGAGCTGGGGATACTCTTCATTGCAGTGCACATGTTTCTCATCTCGGTGCATTCTCTTGTTGTGGAGCAAGGGCTCTAAGCACATGGGCTTCAGTAGTTGTAGCATGTGGCCTTCAGTAGTTGTGGTGCATGGGCTCTAGAGCACAGGCTCAGTAGTTGTGACATATAGGCTTAGTTGCTCCATGGCATGTGGGATCGTCCTGGACCAGGACTTGAACCCATGTCCCTTGCATTGGCAGGCAGATTCTTAACCACTGCACCACAAAGGAAGCCCTAATTTCATTTTTTTATGTAGCTGTCCAGTTTTCCCAGCACCATTTATTGAAGAGGCTGTCTTTTCTCCATTGTATATATAGTCTTGCTTCCTTTGCTGTAGATTAATTGACCATAGGTGCGTCGGTTTATTTCTGGGCTTTCTATCCTGTTCCATTGATCTATATTTTGGTTTTTGTGCAAGTACCATACTGTTTTGATTAATGTAGCTTTGTAGTATAGTCTGAAGTCAAGGAGCCTGATTCCACCAGTTCCATTTTTCATTCTCAAGATTGCTTTTGCTATTCAGGGTCTTTTGTGTCTCCACACAAATTTTAAGACATAAATTGCAGCAATATCTTTTTTGATCAGTCACCTAGAGTAATGGAAATAAAAACAAAAATAAACAAATGGAACCTAAGTAAACTCAAAAACTTTTGCACAGCAAAGGAAACCATAAACAAAGTGAAAAGACAACACACAGAATGGGAGAAAACATTTGCAAATGATGCTACTGACAACAGACAAATTCCACAATTTATAACAGCTCATGTGGTTCAATATCAAAAAAAAAACAATCAAAAAATAGGCAGAAGACCTAAATAAGCATTTCTCCAAAGAAGAGATACAGATGGCCAAGAATCACATGAAAAAATGCTCAACATTGCTAGTTATTAGAGAAATGCAAATCAAAACTACAATGAGATATCACCTTACACCAGTAAGAATGGCTATCATCAAAATGTGTACAAACAGTAAATGCTGGAGCAGA
This sequence comes from Orcinus orca, assembly GCF_937001465.1. Lineage (NCBI taxonomy): Eukaryota > Metazoa > Chordata > Mammalia > Artiodactyla > Delphinidae > Orcinus > Orcinus orca. The sequence goes on from NC_064580.1 coordinate 69,784,146, forward strand.
TGTGGAGAAAAAGGGAACTCTTTTTCACTGTTGGTAAGAATGTAAATTGGTACAGCCACATGGGGAACAATATGGAGGTTCCTTGAAAAAATAAAAATAGAGCTACCATATGATACAGTAATTCCACTCCCAGGCATGTATCCAGAGAAAAACATGGTTTGAAAGGATACATGCACCCCAATGTTCATTGCAGCACTGTTTACAATAGCCAAGACATGGAAGCAACCTAAATGTCCATTGACAGATGAATGGATAAAAAAGATGTGTTACATATATACAATGGAATATTACTGAGCCATTAAAAAATGAAGTAATGCCATTTACAGCAACATGGATGGACCTGGAGATTATCATGCTAAGTGAAGTAAGTTATAAAGAGTAAGACAAATATCATATAATGTCACTTATAGGTGGAATCTAAAAATATGATACAAATGAACTTTTTTACAAAACAGAAACAGACACACAGACTTAGAGAATGAACTTATGGTTACCGGGAGGGAGGGCATGGGGAGGAATAGATTGGGAGTTTGGGACTGACATGTACACACTGATATATTTAAAATAGATAATGAACAAGGACCTACTGTATAGAACAGGGAACTCTGCTCAGTACTCTGTAATGACCTAAATGGGAAAAGGATTTGAAAAAAAAAAAATATATATATATATATATATATATATATATATATATGTCTGAATCTCTTCGTTTATACCTGAAACTAACACACATTGTTAATCAACTATAATCCAATATAAATTAAAATTTTAAAACTCATCTAAAAAATAAAAGAAATCAACTACAGAAAGAAAGATGGGAAAAAAAAAACATGTGGAGACTAAACAACATACTACTGAAAAACCAATGGGTCAACCAAGAAACCAAAGAAGTCAGAAAATACCTCAAGAAAAATGAAAATGAAAGCACAACTTTACAAAGTCTATGGGATGCGGCAAAAGCATTGTTAAGAGAGAAGTCCATATCAATACAGGCCTTCCTCAAGAAAGAAGAAAAATCTCAAATAAACAACCTAAACTACTACCTAAAAGAATTAGAAAAAGAAAAATCAACAAAACCCAAAGTTATCAGAAGGAAGGAAACAGTAAAGATAACAGAGGAAATAAACAAAATAGAGATCAAAGAATATAAAAACATCAGTAAAAACAAGAGTTTGTTTTTTTTAAAGGGCAAAGAAAATTGACACAACACTAGCCAGGCTCACCAAGAAGAAAAGAGGTAAGACACAAATTTAAAAAAAATTAGAAAAGTGAGGAAATAACAACAAATACCACAGAAATACAAAAGAAAATCATATGAGAATAGTATGAACAATTGTATGCCAACAAATTGGACAATCTAGAAGAAATGGACAATTTTCTAGAAACATACAGCCTCCCAAGACTGAGTCAAGAAGAAACAGATAATTTGAACAGACCAATCACTAGTAGTGAAATCAAATCTGTAAAAACAAACAAACAAACAGCAAGAAAAATAAAAAGAAAAATACTCTCTGTAAACAAAAGTCCAGGACCAGACAGCTTCTCTGGGGAATTCTACCAAACATGCAGAAAAGGACATATGCTTATCCTTCTTAAGCTATTCCAAAAGATTGTACAGTAGCGAACACTCCCCAACTCATTCTAGGAGGCTAGTATTACACTGATACCAATATCGAACAAAGACACTACAAAAAAAATAAATTACAGGCCAATATCCTTGATGAATATAGATGTAAAAATCCTCAACAAGGTATTAGCAGACAGAATCCAACAATACATAAAAAGATTATACATGATAGTAAGTTGTATTTATTCCAGGGGTACAAGGGTGGTTCATCATAAGCAAATCAATCAATATGATGCACCAGATTAACAAAAGGAAAAATAAAAACCTCATGATCATCTCAACAGTCACAGAAAAAGCATTTGACAAAATTCAACACCTATTTATGGTAAAAACTCTCACCAAATTGGGTATAGAGGAAACATATCTCAATATAATAAAGGCAATTTATGACAAACCCACAGCCAACATAATGCTCAATGATGAAAAGCTGAAAGCTAAATTTAGGAAAGAGACAAGGATGCCCACTCTCACCACTTTTATTCAACATAGTATTGGAAGTACTATCCACAGCAATAAGGCAAAGAAATAAAAGGTATCCAAATTGGAAGAGAAGTGGTAAAACTGTCACTATTTGCAGATGACATGATACTCTATATAGAGACCCTAAAGTCTCCACACAAAATTTATTAGAACTAATAAATGAAGTCAGCAAGGTATCAGGATACAAGATGAATATACAGAAATCTGACTCATTTATTTACACTAACAATAAAATGTCAGAAAAAGTTAAAGAAAAACTAGGAATTAACTTAACCAAGGAAGTGAATTCTATATGCTGAAAACTATAACATGTTGATAAGGGAAATTGGAATGATATCCCGTGCTCTTGGACTGGAACAATTACTGCTGTTAAAATGACCACACTACTCAAAGCAATCTATAGATTTAGTGCAATTCCCATTAAAATACTCATGATGTTTTTCACAGAAGTAGAAAAAATAATCCAGAAATTCATATGGCACAACAAAAGACCCAGAATTGCCAAAGCAATCCTGAGAACAAAGTATAAACTTGGAGGTATAACCCTTCGAGATTTCAGACCATACTACTAAGCTGTAGGAATCAAAGCAGCATCAGATTGGTACATAAACAGACATACAGTTCAATGAAACACAATAGAGAGCCCAGATATAAACTCAGACACTTACTATCAATTAATCTATGGCAAAGGAGACAGTATACAATGGGAAAAAGAAAATCTCTTCAACAAGTGGTGTTGGGAAAGCTGTACAGCTTCATGTAAATCAATGCTAATAGGACATTCCCTTACCCCATATACAAAAATAAACTCAAAGTGGTTTAAAGATCTAAATGTAAGACATGACACAATAAAACTTCAGAATAGAACCTAGGCAAGACATTCTCAGATACAAATTGTAATGATATTTTCTTTCATTTAAAAAAATATTTATTTATGTATTTGGCTGCATCAGGTCTTAGTTGCAGCCCATGGGATCTTCAATGTGGCATGCAGGATATTTAGTTGCGGCATGCAAATTCTTAGTTGCAGCATGTGGGATTTAGTTCCCTGACCACGGGTCAAACCCTGGCCCCCTGCATTGGGAGCACAGAGTCTTAGTCACTGGAACACCAGGTTAAGTCCCAGCAATGTTTTCATAGTTCAGCCTCCCAAAGCAAAATAAATAAAGACAAAAACAAACAAACAGGACCTAATCAAACTTATAAGCTTTGCACAGCAAAGACAACCATCAACACAACAAAAAGATAGTGTAGAGGATGGAAGAAAATATTTGCAAATGATACAACCAATAGGGGGTTAATATACAAAATATACAAACAGCTCTTACAGGTCAATATCAATAAAATAAACTCAATTGAAAAATGGACAGAAAACTTGAATAGACCTACAAATGGCCAATGGGCTCATGAAAGCATGCTGATCATCAGTAGTTATTAGAGAAATGCAAGTCAAAACCACGAGGTATCACCTCACACTGGTCAAAATGGCTATCATTCAGAAGTCTACAAATAATAAATGCTGGAAAGGGTGTAGACAAAAGGGAGCCCTCCTACACTACTGGTGGGAATGTAAATTGGTGCAGCCAGTATGGAAAGCAGTATGGAGGTTCCTTAAAAAACTAAACTGGAGCTACCATACGATCCAGCAATTCCACTCCTGGGTATATATCCGCCAAAACAAAAACTCTCATAAAGATACATGCACCCCAGTGTTCATAGCTGTACTATTTACAATAGCCAAGACATGGAAACAATCCAAATGCCCATCAATAGACAACTGGCTTAAGAAATGTGGTATACAAATGAAATACTATCCAGTTATAAAAAGAATGAAATAATGTCATTTAAAGCAACATGGATGTATCTAGAGAATATTATTCTTAGTGAAATAAGTCTGACAGAGAAAGACAAATACTATATGAGGTCATTTATATGTAGAATCTAAAAAAATAATACAAATGAATCTGTATGCAAAACAGAAAAATACACAGAAAATAAACTTATGATTACTAAAAGGGAGAGAGAATGGGGAGGTACAAATTAACAGTATGGGATTAACAGATACAAATTACTATTGTTGTTTATTCTAACTTATTTCTACATTTACCTTTTAAAAATTATTTCCTTCTATCTCCTTTTATTTTACTTTGCTGTTCTTTTCTAGCTTTCTGAAATATGTGTTTAGTTATTTTTATTTCTATCTTTATTGATGTAGGTGTTTGTTGATATAGGTATTAGTAGTATAAAAATTCATCTAACTGATTTAGTTGTATATCATAGATTCTGATATTTTGTGTTTAATTTATCATTAAATTTAATAAATTATATCTCAGAGTAATTGGAGTAGCTGGGATCTACTAGTAGTGTAAATAAAAGTCCTTTCTTCAAAAAAAATAAATTATGTCATTTTATTTTCTGTTTCCCATTTGCCTCAAGAATTGTATAGTACCATTTTTTTAGTTTAAGTATAGTTAATTTACAATGCTGTGTTAGTTTCAAGTGTACAGCAAAATGAATATATATATATATTCTTTTCAGATTCTTTTCCATTATAGGTTATTACAAAATATTGAATATAGTTCCCTGTGCTATATAGTAGGTCCTTCTTTTTTACCTATTTTATATATAGTAGTGTGCATATATTAATCCCAAACTCCTAGTTTATCTCTCCCCACCCCCGCCATCCCCTTTGGTCACCATAAATTTGTTTTCTATGTCAGTGAGTCTATTTCTATTTTGTCAATATGTTCATTTGTATCATTATTTTAAATTCTACATATAACTGATATCATATGACATTTGTCTTTGTCTGAGTTACTTCACTTAACACGATAATCTCTAGGTCCATCCCTGTTGCTGCAAATGGCATTATTTCATTCTTTTTATGGCTCAGTAATATTCCATTGTGTGTGTGTGTGTGTGTGTGTGTGTGTGTGTGTGTGTGTGTGTATATATATATACCACATCTTCTTTATCCCTTCCACATCTTCTTTAGCCATTCACCTATCAATGGACATTTAGGTTGCTTCCATGTCTTGGCTATTGTAAATAAAGCTGCTATGAACATAAGGGTGCATGTATCTTTTTGAAAAAATGGTCTTTTTCCAGTTATATGCCCAGGAGTGGGATTGTAGGATCATATGCTAACTCTATTTTTAGTTTTTTAAGGAACCACCACATTGTCCTCTGTAGTGGCTTCACCAACTTACAATCCCACCAACAGTGTAGGAGGGTTCATTTTTCTCCACATCCTCTCCAGCATTTATTATTCGTTGAGTACAATGCTTGGTTGTTTGTTTAATTTTTCAGGCAGAGGGACCTTTTTGGGGGGGAGGGAGGTTGTTAATTTCTACTTTTATTGCATTACAGTCAGAGAATGCAGTTTGTATTATTTATTTTTGTTCAGTTTTATTGAGATATATTTTACATATCTATATATTATTTCCATTTGTTAAAATTTATTGAGATTGCTTTAGATCTAAGATATGGGTAGCTTTTGTGAATGTTCCATGGAAAGTTGTAAAGAAAGTGTATTCTCTATGAAATAGGTTCATAGTTCAATATCTTTCTGTTAGATATATATATATTGATTGTTTTTTAGTTCTTCTACACTGTTACAATTTTTTCCCATTTGCTCTGTGTTTAACAGAATGGGGTATGTTAAAACCTTCTATTATAAAGTGTGTTTATATCTATTACTCCTTGCATCATCTATACTTTCTGTTTTATTTGAATTGTTGCTGTAATTGGGTACACAAATAATCATAATAACTATTATAACATTATTGTGACTTTTAGATACTGACATTATAAAGCATACTTTTTTTCCTTTTGAGGCATTTAGTTCTGAATTCTACATTAACTGATATTAAAATTGTGACTCGCTTTTTATTTTAATTTCCATTTACCTGATATAACTCTGTCTATCTTTTTTCTTTGTGCTGCCCTCCCCCTCCTCTCATTTTATGATACTGAATTACATGTAGATTAGATGGATTGAAATTATCTCACTGTTTTCTGATGCTCTGTTAATTTTTTTAAGTCTTTTTTTCCCCCTGTGTATTTCTTTTTTATTATTCCTATAGCTATGTATTTGGGAGTTTTGTTAGTTTTCCCTCCCTGCACTACATCTTGGAAACACTCTCAAGGCTGTACACTGGGGCAGTTATAGGGATCACTTCATTTGTTTCCCTTCTTTCAGAGATTACTAGTACTATATGCAAAATGCCCCAAATCTGATTCCCCTTTTCTCAGGGATTGCTATAACTATAGGCTGGATACCCCAAATCTTGGAAACCTTTTCTTTTCATATATTTTAATCAGTGTTTTAATTTTGGTTGTTTCATGCAGGAGGGTAAACCTAGTTTCTGTTACTGCATCTTAACCTAGAAAGGAAGTTCTCTATGTAAATTTTTTAACCAGCTTGTCAATATCAACAAAAAAATTCTGCTGTTATTTTGACCAAGATTGGACTAAGTCTAAAGATCAATTTGGTATAATTAACATCCTACCAATATTAAGTCTCCCAATTCATGAACATGGTATAGCTTACCATTTATTTAAGTTTTTTTAGAGTTTATTTAGAAAGTGATTTGAAGTTTTCAGCATACATGTTCTGCACACATTTAAAAAATGTTTACTTCCAAGCAGTTCATTTTTTGGATAACAGGTATTAAGCTTAGTTAAAGAAGCTAGATTCAAAAGGCTAAATTCTATATGACACCTTTTATTTGATATTCTAGAAAGGGCAAAACTGTAGGGATAGAGAACAGATCAGTAATTGTCAAGGGCTAACAATAGGTGCACTTCAATTCTGGTAGTGACCCTCTGCATTTTTCAAAACTCCCCAAACTCTATACCAAAAAGAATTATTTTTTTGTATGTAATGTTTTAAAAAATCCACTAGAGAAGGTTTATTTATTTTAACAAGTGATCAACCCAGTTAGTTTCAGACTGCAATTTCTGTCTCACCTTCTGGGGTAGTAGTTCCAGTGTCAGTTCATTTATAAAAGGCTTTGCTCTGCAGTATTAGGACTTTACCACACTCAGGTACCTCAGGGATGACAACAGTCCATTTGTGGGTTCATACACGGTATTAGGGGATCCCCTCTGTAACTCTCTCCTTTATGAAATTGTCCCCACTGTCTCCAGCCTGTAGGAGCTTCTTTTCCTGGTCCTATAGCCAGAAAGACAGTATTTCAGAGTTTCAGCTGCCTGAACTACTCTTGGGCTATTCCACAAACAGGGCTCCCCTTGTGGGTTAAAGTTATAAGAGAAAAGCAGAAAACAATGGATAACATATCTTATATGGATCACATCTTCAAGTTTTGACATTACCCTATTTACCTGCCTTTGTTTACTTCTGAGGGTCTTCATGTAAATGTTTTTTGTTGTCGTCATTCAGAGTGTTTACTTATAATCAGCAAGAGAAATTGGCTGTATTGAATGTATGTGTAACAACTCTATTGTATTTTATCTTTCACTTATATGTAATTTGGTATTTTTGCTTCTTTGTCCAAATTTTTTTCATTTATTTTCTTCTTTTTTTTAAAGCCCACTAGGTTTACCAAAATACGTGTTAATGCTTACTGTCCTGGGATGATTATCTTGAGACTGTGGTGTGCCTTTAAACACTTAGTGTCAAGGTTTTTTGGGTTTTTTTTCTAGGAAAATAGTTTTGCATTATTGATAGTAGCATTTATACTTTTTCTTAACTTTGATTTTTTATTTAAGGACTCATTTTATATGTATGCAGGATCTTACATGCCTATCGCCTATACAAGTCACTTTCTCTTAAATCATTTTTTAGTCACTATTTTATTCAGCAGTCATTGTTTACTGAGCTTGACATTTTATATAAAAAAGACAACTCCTCTAGTGTTGATAGATTGAACATATTACAACATATTACTCTTTTGCTATAGCATTAAAGGTTCTTTGTCATTTAGAAACCTGTAATGATTGGAAACAGTGTGTGCAAAATTACATGTGTACTAAAACAGTGGGCAGTATAAATGGCAGTGATGTTTTAAGAATTATGTTATTTCATATTAGTCAAGTGATCTACATTTTTTATAAATTTTTATCTCATTTTGAAAACCTCTTTGAAATGTAATTGATACCTTTAAAGAAAAATGATAACAATATATTGTATTTTTAAGAAATATGTGGAATTAAAATGTGTAACAGCAATAACAAAAATGTATGAAAGGTAAAATGAAGGTTTTGGTCATTAGGGTTTTATAATATATATGAAGTGTTATAATATTGATTGATTATAATAAAAGTCAAAATATGCATTTTAAATCTTAGAGTAATGTATATATGTCTATGCCACACTCTTACTCCGTCCCAGCTTACCCTTCCCCAACCCCGTGTCCTCAAGTCCATTCTCGACATCTGCGTCTTTATTCCTGTCCTGCCCCTAGGTTCTTCAGAAACATTTTGGTTTTTTTTAGGTTACATATATATGTGTTAGCATACAGTATTTGGTTTTCACTTTCTGACTTACTTCACTCTGTATGACAGACTCTAGGTCCATTCACCTCACTACAAATAACTCAATTTCATTTCTTTTTAAGGCTGAGTAATATTCCATTTTATATATGTGCCACATCTTCTTTATCCATTCATCTGTCGATGGACACTTAGGTTGCTTCCATGTCCTGGCTATTGTAAATAGTGTTGCAATGAACATTGTGGTACATGCCTCTTTTTGAGTTATAGATTTCTCAGGGTATATGCCCAGTAGTGGGATTGCTGGGTCATATGGTAGTTCTATTTTTAGTTTTTTAAGGAACTTTCTTACTGATCTCCATAGTGGCTGTATCAATTTACATTCCCACCAACACTGCAAGAGGGTTCCCTTTTCTCCACACCCTCTCCAGCATTTATTCTTTGTAGATTTTTTTGTGGCTGCATTGGGTCTTTGTTGCTACAAGAGCTTTTCTCTAGTTCTGGTGAGTGGGGGATACTCTTCATTGTGGTGCGCGGGCTTCTCATTGCAGTGGCTCTTCTTGTTGTGAAGCATGGGATCTAGGTGTGTGGGCTTCAGTAGTTGTAGCATGCAGGCTCAGTAGTTGTGGCTCACGGGCTCTAGAGTGCAGGCTCAGTAGTTGTGGTGCACAGGCTTAGTTGCTCAGCAGCATGTGGGATCTTCCCAGACCAGGGTTCGAACCTGTGTCCGCTGCATTGGCAGGTGGATTCTTAACCACTGTGCCACCAGGGAAGCCCATGTTTGCAGATTTTTGATGATGGCCATTCTGACCGGTGTGAGGTGACAGCTCACTGCGGTTTTGATTTGCATTTCTTAAATGATTAGGGACGTTGAACATCTTTTCATATGTTTGTTGGCAAACTGTATGTCTTCTTTGGAGGAATGTCTATGTAGGTCTTCTGCCCATTTTTTGATTGGGTTGTTTGCTTCTTTGATATTGAGCTGTGTGAGCTGCTTGTATATATTCGGGATTAATCCTTTGTCAGTTGCTTCATTTACAAATATTTTTCCCATTCTGAGGTTGTCTTTTCATCTTATTTATGGTTTCCTTTGCTTTGCAAAAGCTTTTAACTTTCATTAGGTCCCATTTGTTTATTTTTGTTTTTATTTCCTTTACTCTAGGAGGTGGATCAAAAAGAATCTTCCTGTGATTTATGTCATAGAGTGTTTCTCCTATGTTTTCATCTAAGAGTTTTATAGTGTCTGGGCTTACATTTAGGTCTTTAATCCATTTTGAGCTTGTTTTTGCATATGGTGTTAGAGAGTGTTCTAATTTCATTCTTTTACATGAGCTGTCCAGTTTTCCCAGCACCACTTATTGAAGAGGCTATCTTTCTCTGTTTTATACTCTTGCCTCGTTTGTCAAAGAAGAGGTGACCATATGTTTGTGGGTTTATCTCCAGGCTTTCTATCCTGTTCCTTTGATCTATGTTTCTGTTTATGTGCCAATACCGTACTGTCTTTATGACTGTAGCTTTGTAGTATCTTCTGAAGTCAGGGATCCTGATTCCTCCAGCTCCGTATTTATTTTTTTCTTTTTCATGATTCCTTTGGCTATTCGGGGTCTTTTGTGTTTCCATACAAATTGGAAAATTTTTTGTTCTAGTTCTGAGAAAAATGCCTTTGGTAATTTAATAGTGATGGCATTGAATCTGTAGATTGCTTTGGGTCATATAGTCATTTTCACAATATTGATTCTTCCAATCCAAGAATATGGTATATCTCTCCAACTCTTTCCATCAGCTTTGATTTCTTTCATCAGTGTATTGTAGTTTTCTGCATACAGGTCTCTTGCCTCCTTAGGTAAGTTTATTCCAAGGTATTTTATTCTTTCTATTGCAATGATAAATGGGAGTGTTTCCTTAATATCCCTTTCTGCTTTTTCTTTGTTAGTGTATAGGCATGCAAGAGATTTCTGTGCATTAATTTTGTATCCTACTACTTTACCAAATTCATTGATAAGCTCTAGTATTTTCTGGTAGTTTCCTTAGCATTTTCAATGCATGGTATTATGTCATCTGCAAACAGAGAGAGTTTTACTTCTTCTCCAATTTGGATTCCTTTTATTTCTTTTTCTTATCTGATTGTTGTGGCTAAAACTCACAAATCTATGTTGAATAATAGTGGTGAGAGTGGGCAACCTTTTCCTGTTCCTGATCTCAGAGGAAATGATTTCAGTTTTTCACCATTGAAAATGATGTTGGCTGTGGGTTTGTCATATATGTTTTTAGTTTTGTTGAGGTAGGTTCCCTCTATACCCACTGTCTGGTGAGTTTTTTACCATAAATATGTGTTGAACTTTGTCGAAACCTTTTTCTACCTTTATTGAGATTATCATATTGATTTTATCCTTCAGTTTGTTAATATGGTATATCACATTGTTTGATTTGCATATATTGAAGAATCCTTGCATTCCTGGGATAAACCCCACTTGATCATGGTGTATGATCCTTTTAATGTGCTGTTGGATTCTGTTTGCTACTATTTTGTTGAGGATTTTTGTATCTATGTTCATCAGTGTTATTGGTCTGTAGTTTTTTTGTGTGTGTGTGTGACATCTTTGTGTGGTTTTGGTATCAGGGTGATGGTAGGCTTGTAGAATGTGTTTGGGAGTGTTCCTCCCTCTGCTAAATTTTGGAAGAATTTTAGAAGAATACGTGTTAGCTCTTCTCTAAATGCTTGATAGAATTCACCTGTGAAGCCATCTGGTCCAGGGCTTCTGTTTGATGGAAGATTTTTAATCACAGTTTGAATTTCAGAGCTTGTGATTAGTCTGTTTATATTTTATTTTTCTTCCTAGTTCAGTCTTGGAAGGCTGTACTTTTCTAAGAATTTGTCCATTTCTTCCCGGTTTTCCACTGTATTGGCATAGAGTTCCTTGTAGTCGTTTCTCATGATCCTTTGTATTTACCCAGTGTCAGTTGTTACTTATCCTTTGTTGCTTCTAATTCTGTTGATTTGAGTCGTCTCCCTTATTTTGTTGATGAGTCTGGCTAATGGGTTATCATTTTTCTCTATCTTCTTAAAGAAGCAGCTTTTAGTTTTATTGATAATTGTTTTGTTTCCTTCATTTATTTTTCATTTATTTCTGATCTGATATTTATGACTTCTTTCCTTATGCTAACTTTAGGGATATTTTTATTCTTCTTTCTCTAATTTCTTTAGGTTTAAGTTTATATTATTTTAAATTTTTCTTGTTTCTCTAGGTAGGATTGTATTGCTATAAACTTCCCTCTTAGAATGGCTTTGGCTGCATCCCAAATGTTTTGGGTCTTCATAGTTTCATTGTCATTTCTTTATAGGTACTTTTTTTGATTTCCTCTTTGATTTTTTCAGTGTTCTCTTGGTTATTTAGTAGCACATTGTTTAGCATCTATATGTTTGTACTTCTTAGAGTTTCTTTTCCTGTAATTGGTATCTAGTCTCATTGCATTGTGGTTGGAAAAGGTACTTGATATGATTTCAATTTTCTTAAATTTACTGAGGCTTGATTCATGATCCAAGATATGATCTATACTGGAGAATGTTCCGTGAGCACTTTAGAAGAAAGTGTATTCTGTTGAATTTGTTGCAATGTCCTATAAATATCAATTAAGTCCATCTGGTCTAATGTTTCATTTAAAGCTTGTGTTTCCTTGTTTATTTTAATTTTGGATGATCTGTCCAGTGGTGTAAGTGGGATATTAAAGTTCTATGCTTTTATTTTGATACTGTTGATCTCCCCTTTTATGGCTGCCAGCATTTGCCTTATATATGTAGGTGCTCTTTCGTTGGGTGCATAAATATTTACAATTGTTATATCTTCTTCTTGGATTAATCCCTTGATGATTATGTAGTGTTCTTTGTATCTTGTAATAGTCTTTATTTTAAAGTCTATTTTATCTGATATGAGTGTTGCTACTCCAGCTTTCTTCTGATTTCAATTTGCATGAAATATCTTTTTCTATCCCCTCACTTTCAGTCTATATGTATCTCTATATCTGAAATGGGTCTCTTGTAGACAGCAGATATATGGGTCTTGTTTTTTTTAATCTATTCCTCCAGTCTGTGTCTTTTGGTTCGACTTTTTAATCCATTTACATTTAAGGTAATTATCAATATGTATGTTCCTATTACAATATTCTTAATTATTTTTGGTTTGTTTTCGTAGGTCTTTTCCTTCTCTTGTGTTTTTTGCCTAGAGAATTTCCTTTATCCTTTGTGGTAAAGCTGGTTTGGTGGTGCTGAATTCTCTTAACTTTTGCTTGTCTGTAAAGGTTTTAATTTCTCCATCAAATCTAAATGAGATCCTTGCTAGGTAGAGTAATCTTGGTTTTAGGTTTTTCCCTTTCATCACTTTAAATATGTCCTACCACTCCCTTCTGGCTTGCAGAGTTTCTGCTGAAAGATTAGCTGTTAACCTTATGGGGATTCTTTGTAAGTTATTTGTTGCTTTTCCCTTGCTACTTTTAATATTTTTTTACATTTATTTTGATAGTTTGATTAATATGTGTCTTGGCATGTTTCTCCTTGGATTTATCCTGTATGGGACTCTTTGCACTTCCTGGACTTGATTGCTTATTTCCTTTTCCATGTTAGTTAAGTTTTTGACTATAATCTTTTCAAATATTTTCTCAGTCCCTTTTGTTTTCTCTTCTTCTTCTGGGACCCCTATAATTCGAATGTTGGTGCATTTAATGTTGTCCCAGAGGTCTCTGAGGTTTTCCTCCATTCTTTTTTTTCTCTTTTCTGTATTCTGCTCTGCAGCCGTTATTTCCATTATTTTATCTTCCAGGTCCCTTATCCGTTCTTCTGTGTCAGTTATTCTGCTATTGTTTCCTTCTAGAGTATTTTCAATTTCATTTACTGTGGTGTTCATCATTGTTTATTTGCTGTTTAATTCTTCTAGGTCTTTGTTATATGTTTCTTGTATTTTCTTCTTTTTATTTCCGAGATTGTGGATTACCTTTACTATCATTACTCTGAATTCTTTTTCAAGCAGACTGCCTATTTACTCTTCATTTGTTTTGTCTGGTGGTTTCTTGCCTTGCTTCTTCTTCTGCAGCATACATCTCTGTCTTCTAATTTTGTTTAACTTGCTGTGTTTGATGTCTCCTTCTGCAGGCTTCAGGTTCTTAGTTCCTGATATTTTTGTTGTCTGCCCCCAGTGGGTGAGGTTGGTTCAGTAGCTTTGTAGGCTTTCTGATGGGGGGGACTGCTGCCTGTGTTCTGCTGGGTGGGTCTGGATCTTCTCCATCTTGTGGGAAGGTCCATGTCTGTTGGTGTGTTTTGGTGTGTCTCTGACCTTAGTATGACTTTAGGCAGCTTCTCTGCTAATGGGTGGTGTTGTGTTCTTATCTTGCTAGGTGTTTGGAATGGGGTGTCCAGCGCCCAGCTTGGGTGGACCTGGGCCTTATTCTTTAGACAGATATCTCTGGGAGAGATCTCACCAATAGATATTACATGGGTCCAGGAGGTCTCTGGTGGTCTAATGTCCTGGACTCGGCTCTCCCACCTTGGAGACACAGACCCAACACCCAGCTGGAGCACAAGACCCTGCCAGCCTCATGGCTCTGAAGAAAAGGAAGAAGAAGAAGAAAAAAGAACAGATAGAACCACAAACCTAATGTTAAAAGCAAAACTAAACAGACAATATCCCACAAAGAAACATACACATACACACTCACTTAAAGAGAAAAAAAGGAAAAGAAAATTAAAAAAAGAGTAAAATAAAAAAATAAGCAGGTGTGGAGAAAAGGGAACCCTATTGCACTGTTCCTGGGAATGTAAATTGATACAGCCAGTATGGAGAAGAGTATAGAAGTTCCTTAAAAAACTAAAAAATAGAAATACCTTATGACCCAGCAATCCCACAACTGGGTATATACCCTGAGAAAACCATAACTCAGAAATACCATGTACCACAATGTTCATTGCAACACTATTTACAATAGCCAGGACATGGAAGCAACCTAAATGTCCATCGACAGATGAATGGATAAAGATGTGGCACATATATACAATGGAATATTACTCAGCCATAAAAAGAAACAAAATTGAGTTATTTGTAGTGAGGTGGATGGACCTAGAGTGTGTCACACAGAGTGAAGTAAGTCATAAAGAGAAAAACAAGTACAATATGCTAACACATATATATGGAATCTAAAAAACAAAAATGGTTTTGAAGAACCTAGGGGAAGGACAGGAATAAAGCTGCAGATGTGGAGAATGGACTTGAAGACACGGGGAGGGTGAAGGGTAAGCTGGGACAAAGTGAGAGAGTGGCATGGACTTATATATACTACCAAATGTAAAATATATATACTACCAAATGTAAAACAGCCACATAGCACAGGGAGATCAGCTCGGTGCTTTGTGACCACTTAGAGGCTTGGGATAGGGAGTGTGGGAGGGAGACACAAGAGGGAGGAGACTTAGGGATATATGCAAATATATAGCTGATTCACTATGTTATAAAGCAGAAACTAAGACACCATTGTAAAGCAATTATACTCCAATAAAGATGTTAAAAATAAATAAAATAAAAAAATTAAATGAGGAAAGCAACCAAACCAATAAACAAATCCACCAATGATAACAAGCTCTAAAATGTATACTAAGATAAACATAAAACCAAAAACAAATCAGATGCAGAAAGCCAACCCTAGTTCTACCATTGCTCCCAAAGTCCATTGCCTCAATTTTGGGAACATTGATTGTCTATTCAGGTGTTCCCCAGATGCAGGATTTATCAAGTTGATTTTGGGTTTTAATCTGTTGCTCCTGAGGCTGCATGGAAAATTTTCCCCTTTTTCTTCTTTGTTTGCACAGCTCCTTGGGTTCAGCTTTGGCTTTGGCCCCACCTTTGCATGTAGGCCACCCTCAAGCATCTGTTCTCTGCCCAGACAGGAGGGGGTTAAAGTAACAGTTGATTAGGGCTCTCTTCCTCACTCAGGCCAGGGAGAGGGAAGGGTATGGTAGTCATAATTAGAATGCAGGGTGAGCCTGCAGTGGCAGAGGCCAACATGATATTGCAACAGCTTGAGGTGTACCGTGTGTTCTCCCAGGGAAGTTGTCCCTGGATCGTGGGACCCTGGCAGTGGTGTGTTGCACAGCCTCCCAGGGGATTGTGGGTAGTGACCTGTGCTTATACACAAGACTCTTGGTGGTAGCAGTGGCAGCGTTAGCAGTTCATTCCCCTCTCTGGCATCTGAGCTGATAGCCACGGCTCATGTCAGTCTCTTGAGCTCACTTAGATGGTGCTCTGCCTTCTCTGGGTACATGGAGCAGGAATCCCCTCTCCTCGTGCACCCCAAAACAATGGTCACTTGCCTCTCCAGCAGGTCCAGACATTTTCCTGGACTCCTTCCCAGCTAGCTGTGATGCATTAGCCCCCTTCAGGCTGTCTTCATGCAGCCAACTCCAGACCTCTCCCTGGGGTATGACCTCCGAAGCCTAAGCCTCAGTTCCCAGGCCCCATGTGCCCTGGTGGGTGAGCAGACAAGCATCTCAGGTTGGTGAGTGCTGGTAGGCAATGATCCTCTGTGCGGGAATCTGTCTGATTTCCCCTCTGCACCCCTCTTGCTGCAATCTCCTCCATGGCTCCAAAGCTTCCCCCTTCTCACCCCATGTCCCCACCAGAGAAGGGGCTTCCTAGTGTGTGGAAACTTTTCCTCCTTCACAGCTGCCTCCCAGAGGTGCAGGTCCCATCCCTATTCTTTTTTCTCTGTTTTTTCTTTTTTCTTTTGTGCTACCCAGGTATGTGGGGATTTTCTTGCATTTTGGGAAGTCTGAGGTCTTCTGCCAGTGTTCAGTATGTGTTCTGTAAGAGTTGTTCCACATATAGATGTATTGTTGATGTATTTGTGGGGAGGAAGGTGATCTCCACACCTTACTCCTCCGCCATCTTGAACGTCTCAATTATCATATAGTTTTTAATAAGACATTTAATAAATATATTAAGGATATGTGTTCTTTATCACTGTGTTGAGGTTTTGCACCTAATCATGTAACTGTGAAAATCAGAAACTTTCTCACTCTGAGTGCTATCTTCTTGGAGATTTTTGACTAGTGATTTAGCTCTCATTGTTTTATGTGTAACATAGAAGCAATACTAGTTATTTTATTTAAACTTGAAAAAGCAATCAAGTTTTACTTTCATTAGCAAAAACAAAATCAACAGTTAGTGATAAAAGTTAAAGAGAAAAATGTGAGTAAGAATGTATTCAATAAGAAGAGGTTCAGGCTAGTTTTTTACAAGTTGTTTTACTTTGATTAGGCTCACCATTTCTTCTTTTTTTAAAAAAAATATTTATTTTATGTACTTATTTTTCATTGTGCTGGGTCTTCTTCTCTGTGTGTGGGATCTCTCTACTTGCAGTGAGCGGGAGCCACTCCCTGTTGTAGTGCACGGGCCTCTCACTGTGGTGGCCTCTCTCATTGTGGAGCACGGGCTCCAGGCACACGGGCTTCAGTTGTGGTGTGTGGGCTCAGCAGTCGTGGCCCACGGGCTCTAGAGAGCAGGCTCAGTAGCTGTAATTCATGGGCTTAGTTGCTCCACGGCATGTGAGATCCTCCCAGACCAGGGATCAAACACATGTCCCCAGCATTGGCAGGCAGACTCCCAACCACTGTGCCACCAGGGAAGTCCCTCACCATTTCTTCTTTTGAGCCATTGTTTCATGGCTAAAATTCCAAGTGTTTTTTATAACCCCTAATTTCTTCACTATAATAATATAACTAGCTTGGATCTTTTTCACAAGTAACTTAGGTTTGAATAACTTGCTTTTCTTTTTCTGGTTTGTTAAGTTGTGTAATTTGTATTGTATTTCCCAAAGAGAACACAATCTTTATTCGGCTTCCATTTATACTTAGAACTTATGGGTTTACAGAAAGAAATCCTCACCAAGGTACTGAACAGCATCACAATCCTGTATACAGACTGATTTTTCAGAGACCTTGGGAAGTTCCTCCTCATGTTTTTACCCTTTCATATCCTCTAACTCTCCAATCTCCCATATTTTCTGATTTCTAAAATGCCAGAATATAAATTTATTCTGTTTTAGAAAAGGGAATTCATTAATTTAAATACACATTCAGTGTCATATCAGAAGGCTTTCTTGACTGTGGCCTAATTAATTGCAAGTGCCATGAGATCAACTGGGCAAGAATATTAGATCTTACCACTAGTCAGAGGTAGGTACTTGTGATTGGATTCAACCTTAAGTACTGGAGGGAAGTCCTATCTGACAGACAGGTACCATATCTAATAGTATGGCAACAGGTGGTCATTTACACTAATAGTTAACATTTGAGGTTCTAATGGGAAGACACAGCATGCTCCCTGAAGTAGGTCAGAGTACAAGTCCATTGAACCAAGGATCAGATGTCATTCAGGATACAACCATGTAGACTTAGTTTAACATCAGGAAATGTGTCACTTGATAACAAGGCAGAACTTGAGATTTGGGGAAGATTACCAACATTACCTAGACTCAAGCACAGGGAACAAGATAGGCATTCAGTTACCAAATCTGGGGCAAAGTGGAAATGGACTTAAGAATAATGCAGAAGCCAAAATGGAAGGTACAATGTAAGGAACACAAACTAAAATGTCTACATTGGTTAGGCAAATAATACAAGTGTGTAAATCAGACCAAGTCTATGATACTAGATTAAAGGGGTCTGTGATGAACTAGAAATTGAATGTCTCACATAAAGATATTTAAGTTCAAAAAATTAAAACAATGTTTGCCATACCAACAAATTCATGGATCCTTGGTAAATGATTGATATCAGAGGTATTCCTTAAAGAAAGCTTTGATAGGAATAAGAAGAAAACACAGGAATTAGCACTGGATAGTCAAAAGGGCAGAGAAAGAAGCTGAAACTACCTAATACAAGTTTCATCTACTTCACAAATATTGCCTCAGCTCAACCTTAGTCTTAAGGAGCTAGTCTAGGTAAGGAAAAGAACACACAGGGGAAGTGATTGAATGCTCTAAAAAGCAGCATATCAGGAAGTGCAAATTAATTAGTACTTAAAGAATGCTGACTGTATTTGTGATCAGAGTCAGATGGGATTAGTCTCGAAAACTATGTATGGGGGTAAAATTTGAGTTCAGTTTTGACGAAAATAATAAGACTGAAAGAAATGTTGAAAGAACATTGGTAGTAAGAAAAATAACACATTTGAAGGCACCGAAAAAGAAACACATGTAGTGGAAAGAGATTTGAATTGAGAGTCAAAAAGTTCCAGATTCTAGGGCTTCCCTGGTGGAGCAGTGGTTGAGAGTCTGCTTGCCGATGCAGGGGACACAGTTTCGTGCCCCAGTCTGGGAAGATCCCACATGCAGCGGAGTGGCTAGGCCCGTGAGCCATGGCCGCTGAGCCTGTGCGTCCGGAACCTGTGCTCTGCAACGGGAGAGGCCACAGCAGTGACAGGCCCGCGTACCATAAACAAAAATATAAAAATAAAAATAAGTAAAGTTCCAGGTTCTAGTCTTGGTTTTGCTACCAGCACTCTGTGTGGTCTTAGGTAAGTCAGTGTCCCTTTTTAAATCTCTATTCCCCATCTGGAGTTCAACCAAACCATGGATCCTAAGTGCAAATTCCTACAAGGGCCAAGTAGTTAAATGAGTGAAGGACAGGTGGAGACTTGTCTAATTAAAACATGTATGCCTTGATTAAATAGAAAGATATAACTGAATTTCAGCTGTTTGTGACTAAGTGGCAATGCAGATTCAGTATTCTAATTTTTCTAGAGAAACCAACAATTCTGATTTTTATGTAAATTATTTCAATTTTTAATTGTTGATAAGGAATTTACACTAAAACAACATGAGGACCAAATAAAATATTTATATAGGCCATATTTTCCCTGTGTGATACTTGTTTGCAATCTCTGGGCTTGATGGACTCCAAGATTCCTTCCAGCTGTTTTTGCTTATGGCTTTATGACATTAAAAAATCAGGTACAGTAAAATGGAAGGAGAAACCATAAGTTTTGGGGCTCTGTCATATAGTAGAATGGCTAAAAGTCTGGAACTTGGACACAAACAGCCTTGCTTTGCCTAAGAAGTATGTGACCTTGAGCAAATTACATAATCTCTGCACTTCAGTTTCATCTTCTGTAAAATAGAAATAATAACAGTAATTACATCATAGTGTTGTAAAGATTAACTGAGATGTTACAAGTAAGTCACTTTAAAAAGTGCCTGCTTCATAGTAAGTCCTTAGTAGTTAGCTGTTACTAGCATGAAAATGGTATTTGTGATAAACTATTTTGCAAACTGAATGTAAGATGAATTAAAGTCAGGGATATGAGCTAGGAGGCTTAATAATGGTGTACATATAAATAGGTGGCTATAAAAATGGAAGGAAAATGTCAGATATGAGAGACATTATGAGAAGAGAATTTTTAGGACTTGATGATAGATTGAATGTAGGGATGTTACAATGTTTTGCATATAGTTTAAAAATTCTAAGCAGTTTCACTTTTCATAGTTGATGCCTTTCTTGTTATTTGATGGAGTTTAATTACCTTGAAATTCTACTCTTCTTTGTGTCTGACATGTCTTTTTCTAATAAAAAAGTGCTTCTGATATTTAATCTGTCTTCTTAAAACAGACATTTTTGAGTGTAAAACAAAAATAAAACAAAAATAGCACCAGGATTAGGTCTGGTTACCATGTTCTTATTATAAATGAGGCTCCATTTGTGGTTATTAAATTTCAGCCTATTTTTAATGAATCAAGATTTTTTATTTAGAATATTAAACATAAATGCATGCTAAAACTGTTGAATTTCATAACTGATATCATAGATGTTATACTACCTGCCAGAGGTTTCTGTCTTTTCAATATTTAATAGGCCATCACTACCCACAACCTTACTCAATTTTTTTGTTGATCTAGATATTTTCCTTGCCCTTGGATCTTTTCTCCATGGGGGACCGAGACTTCTTTTGTCTACTCAGAGACATGTCCCAGACATTTTCTTCTTTTTCCATCACTCTGTGGATCAGTTCTCCTGACTTCTACCTCTTAATGTCCTTTCCTTCATCAGCTCAGTTTATACACCTAGTCCCTTGACCACTGCACACATATGAACTTGAACCTGTAATTTACTGAATACAGTTTTCATTTAAACTTAGATTGACTATTAACACAAAAGCCATGATATAAGAATAACAGAATATATGACTTTAGAAAGAGATTTAACATAAGAGGCAAGGAAGGAAGGAGAGAATAAGAGTACAGGGACTATGTTGAAAAAGAAAGAAGGATATTGAAGACAAAGGCACACAGAGATTGAGACTTGTGAAGGATGAATAGAATTAGAGGGAGAGAGGTGTTATTGCTGACAATAGAGCAATAGTAATTTCTTCCTCTCTTACGTATCTTGCAGTATAACTGATAAGGATGTTAAACTGAATGCTCCCTGAGAGGAAGGACACTGTCTTGATCATCTTTGTGTCTCTTAGAGTTCTTAGCACTTTATAATGCAAAAATAGTGCTCAGTGAATGTTTGGCAAATAAAAAAAATTAATACATCTGCTTTCACACTTCTCCCTGTTACAAAACACCAAGTGGAAGGAGATTTAGCACAACTCAATTTTAGTTTATCATCTAATCATTATTGACATTTATTGAGTGATTATTAGGTACCAGGCTTGGGGTAAGCGCTTCCCACTTATTATCTAATTTAATTCCTACAAAAGTTCTGTGAGTTAAGGAATAGTATTATTCTCAGTTTAGAGAGGTTAAGTGACTTGCCCAAGGTCACACAAATAAATAAGTGATGGAATAACCGACCCATTTTGATCTGACTCCATAGCCTTTCCTTTTGATATTTACTTGTTAAACTCCTCCCCTGAATATTACTATTAGACTTTATATCAACAAATAGACACAAATATTTCCACAGAACTTTCTTTGCCTCATATTACTAGTAATCCTATAAAATATATTGAAATTAAGATTTTCATAATAAAGCATCCTTTGTTCATTGGTTTTGATATAAACTCTTTAAAATCAATTATTCAAAGCAAAATTGAATTAACCAGACATTGATATAACCTGTTTGGGATGTGCTATAGACATGGGAAGAAAAATAAGAGGAAAAAATGATGACAATAAAATTAAGAAGTAAAAAAAAAATGTGTAGAAAATGTTTCTGAACTAAAGACGGGATTAGGTAGGTAAGAGGGGGATTAGTAAGAGAATGATGAAAGGGCAGGTGGCTGGCAAGTCAGCTAAGTAACCACCAGATGTTAGGTTTTCATTTATCATACAAGAGTAAGTGGGATATGTCATTTGGTTTCTTTTGGTTTTATCATCTTACACAGTATACACACAGTTCTTTCTGAAAGGGTACTCAATATCAATGTGTCTTAATCTTCTTTAGGTCATAAATCCCTTTGAAAATCTGAAGAAAGCTATAGGTCCTCTTTTCAAAAGTACATATATTCCAAATCTTGCATACAATTTTCAAGGACTTCTCAGATTCTCTGAATCCCACCTGTAGATCTTAGGCTAAGAATCTCTAACCTTATTAGTGTTATGAGTCTCTCTCCAGATGGCTAACAGGATAAAGGAGCTAATTGGGGAAGAGGATGAGGGAGAAAAGATAGTAGCAAAACCCACAAAATTTTACAACCTAAACCCCAAAAATACCATTATACACAATGTACTTCCTAAAATTATTCCCCAGGGTCTAAAATCCCTAGTGGCAAAGGAGCTCTAAAGATAAACTTGATAATCAGCCAGTAAGGACATCTACTAAATTAAGGTTTTACTCATTAAAAGGATATTGTGTAGTATTAGCAGCAGTAATTGTTGGTAAATGTTTAACAACTAGCTATCAGTGAGATAGGGATTGCAGAGTGAGAAGGAAGCCCTGATATATAGTATTTGCCAATTTCCATTGTGTAAATAATCCAACCAAAGCCAATTTTAAGCTACCAATGAGCAGTCACTGAACACAGAAACACATAATTACCTGTTATTTCCAACAGACAAATAAATAGATATAAATAACCTAAAGAGCATAGATAGTAAAATAATGAGGACATTATGAGTTTTGAGTATTAATTCTCTTCGATTTTAATATGATTTATTTAATGATAAGTTTATATAACTTATTTCAAAATAATGGTTGTGTTTAACAACAGTCTCCTCATGTTTTTTAAAACACTTTTTATTTTGAAATAATTTCAGATTTACAGACAAATTGCAAAGGTGGTACAGAGAGGTCTTTCATTCAGTTTTCCCTTTACTAATATCTTATAGTAATGTAAAATGAAGTATTTGTCAAAACTAAGAAAAAACTTTGGTACATTACTATTAACTGGACTCCAGACTTCATTTGGGCTTCCTCAGTTTTTCCACTAATGTCTTTTTTTTTCTATTCCAGGATTCAGTCCAGGGTATCTCATTGTATTTAATAATTATACCTTCTAGTCTCCTTTGGTCTGTGACAGTTTCTCAATCTTTTTCTTTTTTCTTTTGATCTTCAGAGTTTTGAGGCGTACTGGTCAGATATTTTGTAAAATGTAGCTCAATTTGAGTTTGTCTGATGTTTTCCTCAGGTCTAGACATGGGTTATGGATTTTGGAGAAGAATACCATAGAGGTGAAGTGCCTGTCCATATTATATGTCATCATATTATATCAGGGGGTATATGATATCAACATGGAATCGTTGGTGATATTGATCTTGATCACTTGCTTAAGGTGGTATCTGACAGGTTCCTCCACTGTAACGTTATTGTCAGCTCAGGCTGCTATAACAAAATACTATAGACTGGATACCTTAAACAACAAACATTGATTTCTCAGAGTTCTGAAGATTGGAAATCCTAAGATCAAGGTATTGAAAGATTCAGTTCTTGATGAGGGCCCTCTTCCTGGTTTGTGGATGACCACCTTCTTGCTGTGTGTTCATATAGCATCTTCTTTGTGTGTACACTGAGAGTGAGATCTCTGTTTTCTTCTCCTTAAAGGGGAACTAATCCTATCCTGAGGGTCCAACCCTCATGATCTAAGCTAAACATATTACTTCCTAAAAGCCCCATTTCCAAATACCATCACATTGGTGGATAAGGTTTCAATATATGAATTTGGAAGGGGGACACAAACATTCACCTCATAACCCATAACAGTTACTATATTTCCCTTTATTTACTCCATTTTTGGAAGGGAGTCACTAAGTTCAGCCCATACCCAAGAGGTGGAGGTAAGTGCTATCTCCTTGAGGAGGGAAGTATCTACATATATCATTTGGAATTCTTCTGTAGTGAAGAAGTGTCTCTGTTCCCCTATGTATTTATTTATTCAACCATTTATTTATATCAGTATTAACTCATGGATATTTATTTTTGGGTTATAATGCAATACTATAATATTTACTTTGTTTTTCAAATTGTTTCAGTTTTGACCATTTGGAGCTTTTCCAGACTGGCTCCTGTATCACTTTTTCATTTCTTATCATTTTCTTTGTTGAGCACTTCCTTATATTCTGGCACTATAAGATGCTCATTGTGATTATTAATTTATGTGTCAACTTGACTGTGCCATGGGGTGTCCAGATATTTGGTCAAAAATTATTCTGGGTGTATCTATCAGGGTGTTTTGGTACGAGATTAACATCTGAATCAGTAGACTAAGTAAAACAGATTGCCCTCCCATATGTGGGTGGCCATCATCCAATCAGTTGTAGGCCTCAAAAGAACAAAATGTCTGACCCTTCCTCAAGTAAGAGGGATCTCCTTGTGCCTAATTACCTTGAGTTGAGACATTAGTTTATTCCTGCTTTCAAATTAAAACATTGGCTCTTCTTGGGGCTTGAGCTTGCCTGCTTTCAGACTGAAACACCATCAACTCTCCAGTTTCTTAGGCCTTCAGACTGGAACCGGAACTACACCATCAGCTCTCCTGGATCTCCAGCTTGATAACTGCATATCTTTGGACTTCTTAGCTTCCATGTTTGCATGAGTCAATTCTTTATAATAAACAAATCTCTCTCTCTCTCGCCCTCTCTCCCTCTCCACACACACACACACACACACACACTAATTGTTCCGTTTCTCTGGAGAACGCTTACATATAAACTCTCTTCTTTTTCCTAAAACATCCCTAAGATAAACAATTTCTCTAGGGAGTCCTGATCTCTGTAATTGGAGAATGGCATTAAGAAATGAAGATCTGGGTATTGCTCCACTATTTTATTTGTACAAAATGCAGTTTAGCTAAGCATTCTAAGAATTTTGGAGGTATAAACTACCTTACCTTTTTGCAGCTTTTCAATGCTGAAAAATATTTTGCTGTAAATCAGTTAATAAACCTATAAGCCTGTAAATTAATCTGTAGTTTCCAAATTTCATATGGATATAGATGTAATAATGATTATTTTACATGTTTTAAAAAATAAGACTCTGTTTTTTTCTTGTGACCTAAAGTATTTACCTATGAACTTTCCACTAAGGGAACTAGAAATAAGATATCCTGAAAGCTTAAGCACATGGAAATTTTGACCTCTGTGTGGCCTAACACTTTGAAAAGTCACAGAAACAATTCCAAGAAGGTGGTGAAAATAAAATATGTCCTTACTTAATTTCAATAGATCATAATCAAAGCATGAAGTAGTAATAAAGGTACATGCAATAGCATGAATTCCAAAGAGTCTCTCTTACTCTATGATGAAACATATTGCCTGAACTTTTGTAATTTTCCTTGGCAGAAGAAAAGAATAGTGTTATAGATTTTAATAAGTAGAACTTTGGATAACATATAGTCAAGTCTTTATATTTCTCTGATGAGGAAACTAGGGTCAGGAACAATTAAGTAAAAATTTAAACTCTGAAATCAGACTAATAATTTCCTCCAATATGTTCCTTCTTTCTTATTATTCATCCCAGTAAATGGAGTCACAGTTCACCTAGTCTTTCACTTTAGATATCTCACGGTCATCCTCACAATATATCAAATAATGGCAGCTCAACCCTAATCTGGGCCCTGTCGATCCGAGCTTTATTATTTTTCTTTAATTTTTATTGGAGTATAGTTGATTTACAATGTTGTGTTAGTTTCAGTTGTACAGTAAAGTGAATCAGTTATACATATACATATATCCACTCTTTTTTTTTTTAGGTTCTTTTCCCAAATAGGCCATTACAGAATATTGAGTAGAGTTCCCTGTGCTATACATCAGGTTTTCATTGGTTATCTGTTTTATATAGAGTAGTATTTATATGTCAATCCCAATCTCCTAATTTATCCCTCCCGCCTTATCCCTTTGTAACCATCGATCATAGATTCCATAGATTCCATAGATTCCATAGATTCTATCGATCGAGTTTATGGTGAAACTTCACCACACTTCTCTAGGACTATTAAACAGATTCCAAATTAGTCTTTATAATATAAATCTCTCCCTACTCTCCCTACTCTATGCACTTTAACACAGCTTTATTTATAAAATGAAATTTTATCACACCATTCTTTCTCATAAAAATTTCACAAAATTTCTTTTGTATACAAGATGGCATACAAATTCTTAAGAAAGACATACAGTCGAAGTCAAACTCTACTCCTCTATCTTTACTTTTTGCTCCGCTGCACAGAGGGAGTTGGCTTTTTTAAAAAAGTTTTATTGGAGTATAGTTGCTTTACAATGTTGTGTTAGTTTCTACTGTATGACAAAGTAAATCAGATATATATATATATATATATATATATATATATATATATATATATATATATCCCTTCTCTTTTTTTTTTGATTTCCTTCCCATTTAGGTCATCTCAGAGCAGTGAGTAGAGTTTCCTGCACTATACAGTAGAGGGAGTTCACTTTTAATAGGATATTATAATTGTTCTGCCAGATAACATAAAAAGTATGGTATTCACACAAGATCACTAATCAGAAATGAAGACAGGAGGTGAAATATTTTGAAGATTAAAATGAGTTAGATTTTCTGGAATAAATTTTAATTTAAAAAATGCCATGGTAATTTGAATTGTTATAATCTTGCTGCAAAGATGGTGATGTTAGTGTTGGTGGTGGTGAAGCCAGAGGAAAACTTCAGATCCAATCTGAGAGGTGATGGTAAAGGATATAGGTGGATCCAAAGTAAATTATTGGAGTTCTCTGCACTGTCAGGACATCCTGCACATACCTCTAATCGGCATATAATTTCATTGTGTTGTAATAGTTCAATTAACTACTTAACTACTTGAGTGCAAGGAGTATGCATTTTTCTCTGACAATTAGTAGGCATTCAACAGTATTAATTTTTGAATAAATGAAGATACCAAGAGCCACATTATAAAATATCCACATAATGCAAAAGAAAGCAATAAAGGAGAAAGAGGAACAAAAGACATCAGACATATAGAAAATGAAAAGTAAAATGCCAAACACAAATCCAAATATATCAATAGTAACAATGAACATGAATGGACTAAATGATCCAATCAAAAGGCAGAGACTGTCAGACTAGATTTAAAAAATTAGATCCAACTATATGCTGCCTTTAAAGGAACACTTTATGTTGAAAGATACAAATATGTTGAAAGTAAAATGATGGGAAAATATATATTTTTGCAAACAGCAACCGCAGGAAACCTAGAAGGACTATAATATTATGATATAACAATTATAAACATATATACGCCTAATAATAGAGCAAAAAATACATGAAGCAAAACTGACAGAAGTGAAGGGAGAAATAAACAATTCAACAATAACTGAAGACTTCAACACTTCACTTTTCATAATAATAGAACAACTAGAATGAATATCAAGAAGGAAATTTCTATCAAAAATAGAAATTTTGAACAACACTAGAACCCAATCAGACCTAACAGACATCTATGGAACACTCCAACCAACAGCAGAATATAAATTATTCCCAAGTTCACATGAAACTTTCTCCAGGATAAACCATATGCTAAGCCATGACAAATAATAAAACAAACCACAATACATTTAAAAGAAAGAAATAATAAAAATTATGCTCTCTGACCACAATAGAATAAAATTAGAAATCAATAACAGAAAGAAATTTTGGAAACCACAAATATATAAATATTTAAAAACACACTTTCTGTTTTATTTTGGCCACAACACTTGGCTTGCATGATCTTAGTTCCCCGACCAGGGATGGAAGCCTGGCCCCAGCAGTGAAAGCACCAAGTCCTAACCACTGGACCGCCAGGGAATTCTCAAAACATACTCTTAAATAACCAGTGGGTTAAAGAAGTCAATAGGGAAGTCAGAAAATAATTTGAGAAGAATTAAAATAAAGACATGACATACAGAAACTTATGGGATGGAACTAAGTCAGTTATCAGAGATTTTTTTTAGCTATAAATGGCTTTATTAAGGAAGAAGAAAGATGTCAAATCAAAACCTCATCTTCTACTTTAAGATACTGGAAAAAGAGGAGAAAGATAAACCTGATGCAAGAAAAAGGAATAATATAATAAAGATTAGAATAGAAATTAATAAAATAAAGAATAGAAATACAATAGAAAAAGCAATGAAGCCAAAATCTGGTTCTTTGAAAGAGATTTTTTAAAATGAAAAACCTATGTACCCCAATATTTAAAGCAGCATTATTTACAATTGCCAAGATATGGAAGCAACCTAAGTGTCCATCAACAGATGAATGGATAAAGAAGATGTGGTATGTATATATACAATGGAATACTGCTCAGTCATAAAAAAGAATGAAATATTTCTATTTGTAACAACATGGATAGATTTGGGAATATTATGTTAAGTGAAATAAGTCAAAGAGAGAAAGACAAACACTGTATCATATCACTTAAGTGTGGAATTTAAAAAATACAACAAAGTAGTCAATATAACAAAAAAGAAACAGACTCACAGATACAGAGAACAAACTAGTGGTTACCACTGGGGAGAGGGAAGGGGGAGGGGTAATACAAGGGTAGGGGATTAAGAGGTACAAACTATTATGTATAAAAATAAGCTATATTGGGACTTCCCTGGTGGCACAGTTGTTAAGAATCCACCTGCCAATGCAGGTGACCATGGGCTCGAGTCCTTCTCTGGAAAGATCCCACATGCCACAGAGCAACTAAGCCCATATGCCGCAACTACTGAAGCCTGTGTGCCCAGAGCCCATGCTCCGCAACAAAAGAAGCCACCACAGTGAGAAGCCCATGCACCAGAATGAAGAGTTTCCCCCACTCGCTGCAACTAGAGAAAGCCCTCATGCAGCAAGGAAGACCTAATGTAGACAAAAGTAAATAAATTTTAAAAAATAAGCTATATTGTACAACAGAGGGAATACAGCAAATATTTTATAATAACTATAAATGGAGTATAAACTTTAAAAATTGTGAATTACCATATTGTACACCTGTAACTTATATCATGTTGTACATCAACTATACTTCAAAAACAAAATAACAAACCATTAGCAAGATGGATCAAGAAGAAAAGAGAGAAAGCTCAAAGTACTAGAATCAAAAATGAAAACAGGGCACATTACTAACAACCTACAGAAGTAAAAAGGATTCTGAAGAAATCTATAAATAAGTTGTGCCAATAAATTAGATAACTTGGATGAAATGGACAAAATTATTTTATTTATTTATTTTTTACTGGAGTATAGTTGTTTTACAATATTGTGTTAGTTTCTACTGTACAGGGAAGTGGAGTTTCCTGTGATACACAGCATGTTCTCATTAACTATCTATATTATACATATTAGTGTATATATGTAAATCCCAATCTTCCAATTCATCCCACCCCCCCCTTTCCACTCTTGGTGTCCATATGTTTGTTCTCTATGACTGTGTCTCTATTTCTGCCTTGCAAACCAGTTCATCTGCACAATTTTTCTAGATTCCATGTATATGTGTAAATATACGATATTTGTTTTCTCTTTCTGACTTACTTCACTCTGTATGACAGTCTCTAGGTCCATCCATGTCTCTACAAATGACCCAATTATTTCTTTTTATGGCTGAGTAATACTCCATTATATATATGTACCACATTCTCTTTATCCATTCGGCTGTCAATGGACATTTAGGTTGCTTCCATGACTTGGCTATTGTAAATAGCACTGCACTGAACACTAGGGTGTATGTGTCTTTTTGAATGATGGCTTTCTCTGAGTATATGCCCAGTAGTGGGATTGCTGGGTTATATGGTAATTCTATTTTTAGCTTTCTAAGGAACCTCTGTAACTGTTCTCCATAGTGGTGGTATCAATTTACATTCCCACCAACAGTGCAAGAGGGTTCCCTTTACACCACACCCTCTCCAGCATTTATTGCTTGTAGATTTTTTGATGATGGCCATTCTGACCGGTGTGACCTGATAGCTTATTATAGATTTGATTTGTATCTCCTTAATAATTAGTGATGTTGAGCATCTTTTCCTGTGCCTCTTTGTCATCTGTATGTCTTCTTTGGAGGAATGTCTATTTAGGTCTTCTGCCCATTTTTTTGACTTGGTTGATTGTTTTTTTGATCTTGACCTGCATGAGCTGTTTGTATATATTGGAGATTAATCCTTTGTCCATTGATTAATTTGCAAATATTTTCTCCCATTCTGAGGGTTGTCTTTTGGTCTTGTTTATGGTTTCCTTTGCTGTGCAAAAGCTTTTAAGTTCCATTAGGTCCCATTTGTTTATTTCTGTTTTTATCTCCATTACTCTAGGAGGTGGGTCAAAAAGGATCTTGCTGTGATTTATGTCATACAGTGTTCTGCCTATGTTTTCCTCTAATAATTTTATGCTGTCTGGCCTTACATTTAGTTCTTTAATACATTTTGAGTTTATTTGTGTTTATGGTGTTAGGGAGTGTTCTAATTTCATTCTTGTACATGTAGCTGCCCAGTTTTCCCAGCACCACTTATTGAAGAGACTGTCTTTACTCCATTGTATATCCTTGCTTCCTTTGTCATAGATTAGTTAACCATAGGTGTGTGGGTTTATCTCTGGGCTTTTTATCCTGTTCCATTGATCTGTATTTCCATTTTTGTGCCAGTATCATACTGTCTTGATTACTTTAGTTTGGTAGTATAGTCTGAAGTCAGGGAGCCTGATTTCTCCACCTCCAGTTTTATTTTTTTTCTTTTTTCTCAAGATTGCTTTGGCTATTTGGGGTCTTTAGTGTCTCCATACAAATTTTAAGATTTTTTGTTCTCATTCTGTGAAAAATGCTATTGGTAATTTGATAGGGATTGCACTGAATCTGTAAATTGCTTTGTGTAGTATAGTCATTTTCACAGTATTGATTCTTCCAATCCCAGAACATGGTATAGCTCTCCATCTGTTTGTGCCATCTTTGATTTATTTCATCAGTGTCTTATAGTTTTCTGAGTGCAGGTCTTTTACCTCCTTAAGTGGGAAAAATGGGAGAAATACATATTTCTTTTTACCCTTAAGTAGGTAAAAGGGGAGAAATACATATTTCTCTGTATTTCTAGGTATTTTATTTTTTTTTTGCAATGGTAAGTGGGATTGTTTCCTTAATTTCTCTTTCTGATCTTTCATTGTTAGTATATAGGAATGCAAGAGATTTCTGTGCACTAATTTTGTATCTGGCAACTTTACCAAATTCATTGATTAGCTTTAATAGTTTGCTGGTGGAATCTTTAGGATTTTCTATGTATAGTATCATGTCATCTTTAAACAGTGACAGTTTTATTTTTTTCAAATTTGTAATCATTTTATTTCTTTTTCTTTACTGATTGCCATGGGTAGGATTTCCAAAACTATGTTGAATAATAGTGGTGAGAGTGGACATCCTTGTCTTTTCCTGATCTTAGAGAAAATGCTTTCAGTTTTTCACCATTGAGAATGATGTTTTCAGTGGGTGTGTCATGTATGGCCTTTATTATGTTGAGGTAGGTTCCCTCTATGCCCACTTTCTGGAGAGTTTTTATCATAATTGAGTGCTGAATTTTGTCAAAAGCTTCTTCTGCATCTATTGAGAAGATCATATGATTTTTATTCTTCAGTTTGTTAATATGGTGCAACACATTGTTTGATTTGCAAACATTGAAGGATCCTTGCATCCCTGTGATAAATCCCACTTGATCATATTATATGATCCTTTCAATGTGCTGTTGGATTCTGTTTGCTAGTAGTTTTTTGAGGATATTTGTACCTATATTCATCAGTTATGCTGATCTAAAATTTTTTTGTGATATCTTTGTCCGGTTTTGGTATCAGGATGATGGTGGCCTCAGAGAATGAGTTTGGGAGTGTTCCTTCCTCTGTGATTTTTTGGAAGAGTTTGAGAAGGATGGGTGTTACCTTTTCTCTAAATGTTTGATAGAATTCACCTGTGAAGCCATCTGGTCCTGGAATTTTGTTTGTTGGAAAATTTTAAATCAGTTTCATTTTCATTGCTTATGATTGGTCTGTTCATATTTTCTATTTCTTCTTGATTGTACATTTCTAACAATTTGTCCATTTCTTCCAGGTTGTCCATTTTTTTTGCATATGGTCCCTTGTAATCGTCTCTTATGATCCTTTGTATTTCTGCAGTGTCCATTGTAACTTCTTCATTTTCATTTCTAATTTTATTGATTTGAGTCCTCTCCCTCTTTTTCTTGATGAGTCTGGGTAAAGTTTTATCAATTTTGTTTATCTTCTTGAAGAACCAGCTTTTAGTTTTATTTTTCTTTGCTATTGTTTTCTTTGCTTCTATTTCATTTATTTCTGCTCTGCTCTTTATGATTTTTTTTCCTTCTAGTAACTTTGGGGTTTTGTTTGTTCTTCTTTCTCTAGTTCCTTTAGGTGTAAGGTTAGATAGTTTATCTGAGATTTTTCTTTTTTCTTGATGTATGATTTTATTTCTATAAATTTCCCTTTTGTTGTCATTCGTCTCTATGTATTTTTTGATTTCCTCTTTGATTTCTTCAGTGACCACTTGGTTATTTAGTAGTGTGTTGTTTAACCTCCATGTGTTTGTGTGTTTTAAAGTTTTTTTCCTGTAATTGATTTCTAATCTCATAGCTTTGTGGTCAGAAAAGAAGCTTGATATGATTTCAATTTTCTTAAATTTACTGAGGCTTGATTTGTGACCCAAGATATGATCCATCCTGAAGAATGTTCTGTGTGCACTTGAGAAGAACTTGTAATATGCTGTTTGGGGATGGAATTCCTATAAATATCAATTAAATCTATCTGGTCTGTTGTGTCACTTAAAGCTGTGTTTCCTTATTAATTTTCTGTGTGGATGAGCCGCCCATTGGTGTAAATGCGGTGTCAAAGTCCCCCACTGTGATTGTGTTACTGTCGATTTCCCCTTTTATAGTAGTTAGCATTTGCCTTATGTATTGAAGTGCTCCTATATTGGGTGTATATTTATTTATAATTGTTATATCTTCTTCTTTCTTGATCCCTTGATCATTATGTATTGTCCTGCTTTCTCTCCTGTAACAGTGTTTATTTTAAAGCCTATTTTGTCTGATATTAGCATTGCTCCTCCAGATTTCTTTTGATTTCCATTTCCATGGAATATCTTTTTCCATTCTCTCACTTTCAGTCTGTATGTGTCCCTAGGTCTGAAGTGTGTCTCTTGTAGATAGCATATATATGGGTATTGTTTTTGTATCCTTTCAGCCAGTCTATGTCTTTTGGTTGAAACATTTAATGCATTCACATTTAAGGTAGTTATCAATATGTGTCTTCCAATTACCATTTTCTTAATTGTTTTGTTTTTGTTTTTGTAGGTCTTTTCCTTCTCTTGTGTTTCCCACTTAGAAGCGTTCCTTTAGCATTTTTTGGTAGAGATGGTTTGGTCGTGCTGAATTCTTTTAGCTTTTTCTTGTCTGTAAATATTTTAATTTCTCCATTGAATCTGAATGGGAGCCTTCCTGCTAGAGTAATATTGGTTTTAGGTTTTTCCCTTTCATCACTTTAAACATATCCTGCCACTCCCTTCTGGTCTGCAGAGTTCCTACTGAAAAATCAGCTGATATCCTTATGGGGATTCCCTTATATGTTATTTGTTGCTTTTCCCTTGCTACTTTTAATATTTTTTTCTTTGTTTTTAATTTTTGATAGTTTGATTAATATGTGTCTTGGCATGTTTCTCCTTCGGTTTATCCTGTATGGGACTCTCTGTGCTTACTGGACTTGGGTAACTATTTTCTTTCCCGTGTTAGGAAAGTTTTTGACTATAATCTCTTCAAATATTTTCTCAGACCCTTTCTATTTATCTTCTTCTCCCTGGACCAATATAATTTGAATGTGTTTGTTTTTTATGTTGTCCCAGAGGCTTCTGTGACTCAGAGAAGTCCTCCATTCTTTTTCCTTTATTCTGCTCCATGGCAGTTATTTCTACCATTCTATCTTCAAGCTCACTTATCCGTTCTTCTGCCTCAGTTTTTCTGCTATTGATTACTTCTAGAGTATTTTAAAATTTTTGTTATTTTGCGATTCATCACTGTTTGTTTGCCTTTTAATTCTTCTAGGTCCTTGTTAAACATTTCTTGTATTTTCTTGATTTTCTTTCCAAGATTTTGGATCATCTTTACTATCATTACTCTGAATTTTTTTTCAGGTAGACTGCCTATTTCCTCTTCATTTGTTTGGTTTTGTGGGTTTTTACCTTGCTTCTTCATCTGCAGCATATTTCTCTGTCTTCTCTTTTTGTTTAACTTACTGTGTTTGGGATCTCCTTTCCACAGGCTACAGGGTCATTGTTCCTCTTACTTCTGGTGTCTGCACACAGTGGGTGAGGTTGGTCTAGTGTCTTGTGTAGGCTTCCTGGTGACAGAGGACTGATGTCTGCCTTCTGGTTGGTACAGCTGGATCTTGTCCCTCTGATGGGCAAGGCCACATCCAGTGGTATGTTTTGGTGTGTCTGTGAGCTTAGTGTGACTTTAGGCAGCCTCTCTGCTAGTGGGTAGGGCTGTGTTCCTGTCTTGCTAGTCGTTTGGCATGGGGCATCAAGCACTGGAGCTTGCTGGACCTTGAGTGGAACCCAGTCTTAGTGTTGAGATAGAGCCCTCTGGGAGAGCTCTTGCCAATTAATATTTCCTGGGGCCAGGAGTTCTCTGGTGGCCCAATGGAAATGGACAAAATTAGGTAGACAAAAGCTATCAAAACAGACTGAAAATGACTAGACAATCTCAATAGACCTATAACAGGTAAGGTAATTGAATTGTATTGTATTTTATTATTTATCATAATACTACAGACAAAGAAAAGCCCAGGCCTGCATGGCTTCATTGCTGACTTTTATCAAATAGTTAAAGAAGAAGTAATACTAATTCTTTTCAAACTCCTTCAAAAAATAGAAGAGAGAACCCAACATCTCTTATGATATAGATGGAAATATCCTCAACAAAATACTAGAAAACTGAATCTAGCAACATATAAAAATAATTATATGCAGTGATCACCATGATTCTAGTCCTTGCATATTCCAGAAATGCAAGCTTTTTTAACATCTGACAATCAATTAATGTAATATGCCATATTAATAAAATACAAAATAAATGATCTAAGGATCATCTTATTACATGCAGAAAAATCATATGACAAAATACAACACCCTTTATGACAAAAACACTCAGAAAACTAGAAAAAGAATGGAACTACCTCAATCTCACAAAGGAGATAACAGAGAAGGATTAAAACCAACAGCTAACATCATATGTAATGTTCAAGGGCTGTCTTCCTAAAGTCAGGAACAAGACAAAGATTTCCACTCTGACCACTTTTTTTTTTTTTTTTTTTTTTGCGGTACATGGGCCTCTCACTGTTGTGGCCTCTCCCGTTGCAGAGCACAGGTTCCGGACGCGCAGGCCCAGTGGCCATGGCTCACGGGCCCAGCCACTCTGCGGCATGTGGGATCTTCCCGGACCGTGTCCCCTGCATTGGCAGGTGGACTCTCAACCATTATGCCACCAGGGAAGTCCCACTCTGACCACTTTTATTCAGCATTGTGCTGGAGGTTCTAACTGGGGCAAGTAGGCAAGAAAAAATAAAAGGCATTAAGATTGGAAAAAGAAGTAAAATGATCTGCATTCACAGATGATATGATATATGTAGAAAATTCTAAAGAATCAAAAATATTAAGACTAATAAAAGAGTTTCACACACCTGCTGGGTACAAGATCAGTATACAAAAATCAATTGTATTTTTATACACGAGTAATGAACAGTTCAAAAATGAAACAAGGAAATCAATGTACAATATCATCAAAAATAATAAAATATTTGAGTTAAGTTTAACAAAAAGTGTGCAAATTTATACTCTATAAGGGCAAAGCATTGTGGAAAGACATTAAAGACCTAAAAAAAAGAAAAGCATCTCATGTTCATGGAGTGTAAGAGTTAATAGTGTTAAGATAGCAAGACTTCCCAAATTGATTGAAAGATTCAGCACAATACCTGTCAGAATCTAAACTTATTATTTTTGGTAAAAATTGAGAAGCTGATTTTAAAATTCACATGGAATTGTAAGGGACCCAGGATAGCTAAAACAATCTTGAAAAAGAAGCAAAGAGTTGGAGGATTCATTCTTCAAAACTTACTAGAAAACTATGGTAATCAAACCAGCATGGTACTGGATAAGGACAGACATATAGATTAGTGGAATAGAATTGAGAGACCAGATATAAACCTTCACATTTATAATTATTTTATTTTTAAAAATATTTTTGTTTTTAAGGTGAAATTCACATAACATAAAATTAACCTTTTTTTTTTTGCCTATTTAATAGATTTGGTCTTACATGTTAAGATCCAATTAACATAGATGTGCAACTAATCATAAGGATATGTGTGTATTTCTTTTAATTTAATTTAATTTTTTTATACAGCAGGTTCTTATTAGTAATCAATTTTACACACATCAGTGTATACACGTCAATCCCAATTGCCCAATTCTTCACCCCCCCACTCCCACCCCCCTCACAGCTTTCCCCCCTTGGTGTCTATACGTTTGTTCTCTACATCTGTGTCTCAATAAAATTAACCATTTTAAATTGTAGAATTCAGTGACATTTAATACATTCACAGTAATGTGTAAAAACAACTTCTATCTACTTTTAAAATATTATTACCAACTGAACAGGAAACACGTTACCTTTCCAGGCATTCTCTGTTCTCTACTTCTCTATACCCCGAACCCCTGGTTACCAACAGTTTGCATTCTATCTCTATGGATTTATCTATTTTGAATATTTAATATAAATGGAATCATATATATGACCTTTTGTGTCTGGTTTCTTTCATTTAACATAATGTCTATCCCAGTTGTAGTATGTGTAAGTATCTCATTCCTTTTTATATCTAAAGAATATTCTTAATATTCTATTATATGTAAATACATTTTGTTTATCCATTTATTCATTAATATACATTTGGGTTTCCACCTTTTGCTTATTTGTGCATAGCACTGCTGTGAATATCTGAGTACAAGTATTTGCTTGAATACCTCATTTCAATTTTTTGGGTACGGACATAGAAGTAGAGTTGCTGTGTCATATGGTCATTCCATGTTTAATTTTTTTTTTTTTTTACATTTTTTGGGGTAAAATTGCTTTACAATTGTGTGTTAGTTTCTGCTTTATAACAAAGTGAATCAGTTATACAAATACATATGTTCCCATATCTCTTCCCTCTTGCATCTTCCTCCCTCCCACCCTCCCTATCCCACCACTCCAGGTGGTCACAAAGCACCCAGCCGATATCCCTGTGCCATGTGGCTGCTTCCCATTAGCTATCTACCTTACGTTTGTTAGTGCATATATGTCCAAGACTCTCTCTCGCCCTGTCACAGCTCACCCTTCCCCCTCCCCATATTCTCAAGTCCGTTCTTCAGTAGGTCTGTGTCTTTATTCCTGTCTTACTCCTAGGTTATTCATGACATTTTTTTTCTTAAATTCCATATATATGTGTAAGCATAAGGTATTTGTCTGTTTCTTTCTGACTTACTTCACTGTGTATGACAGACTCTAGGTCTATCCACCTCATTACAAATAGCTCAATTTCGTTTCTTTTTATGTATGAGTAATATTCCATTGTATATATGTGCCACATCTTCTTTATCCATTCATCCGATGATGGGCACTTAGGTTGTTTCCATCTCCGGACTATTGTAAATAGAGCTGCAATGAACATTTTGGTACATGACTCTTTTTGAATTTTGTTTTTCTCAGGGTATATGCCCAGTAGTGGGATTGCTGGGTCATATGGTAGTTCTATTTGTAGTTTTTTAAGGAACCTCCATACTGTTCTCCATAGTGGCTGAACCAATTCACATTCTCACCAGCAGTGCAAGAGTGTTGCCTTTTCTCCACACCCTCTCCAGCATTCATTATTTCTAGATTTTTTGATGATGGCCATTCTGACTGGTGTGAGATGATATCTCATTGTACTTTTGATTTGCATTTCTCTAATGACTAATGATGTTGAGCATTTTTTCATGTGTTTGTTGGTAGTCTGTATATCTTCTTTGGTGAAATGTCTATTTAGGTCTTCTGCCCATTTTTGGATTGGGTTATTTGTTTTTTTGCTATTGAGCTGCATGAGCTGCTTATAAATTTTGGAGATTAATCCTTTGTCGGTTGCTTCATTTGCAAATATTTTCTCCCATTCTGAGGGTTGTCTTTTAGTCTTGTTTATGGTTTCCTTTGCTGTGCAAAAGCTTTGAAGTTTCATTAGGTCCCATTTGTTTATTTTTGTTTTTATTTCCATTTCTCTAGGAGGTGCGTCAGAAAGGATCTTGCTGTGATTTATGTCATAGAGTGTTCTGCCTATGTTTTCCTCTAAGAGTTTGATAGTTTCTGGCCTTACATTTAGGTCTTTAATCCATTTTGAGCTTATTTTTGTGTATGGTGTTAGAAAGTGATCTAATCTCATACTTTTACATGCATCTGTCCAGTTTTCCCAGCACCGCTTATTGAAGAGGCTGTCTTTTCTCCACTGTACATTCCTGCCACCTTTATCAAAGATAAGGTTTCCATATGTGTGTGGGTTTATCTCTGGGCTTTCTCTCCTGTTCCAATGATCTATCTTTCTGTTTTTGTGCCAGTACCATACTGTCTTGATTACTGTAGCTTTGTAGTATAGTCTGAAGTGAGGGAGCCTGATTCCTCCAGCTCCACTTTTCGTTCTCAAGATTGCTTTGACTATTCGGGGTCTTTTGTGTTTCCATACAAATGGCGAAATTTTTTGTTCTAGTTCTGTGAAAAATGCCAGTGGTAGTTTCATAGGGATTGCATTGAATCTATAGATTGCTTTGGGTAGTAGAGTCATTTCCACAATGCTGATTCTTCCAATCGAACAACAAGGTATATCTCTCCATCTATTTGTATCATCTTTAATTTCTTTCATCAGTGTATTTTAATTTTCTGCCTACAGGTCTTTTTTCTACTTAGGTAGGTTTATTCCTAGATATTTTATTCTTTTTGTTGCAATGGTAAATGGGAGTGTTTTCTTAAATTCACTTTCAGATTTTTCATCATTCGTATATAGGAATGCCAGAGATTTCTGTGCATTAATTTTGTATCCTGCTACTTTACCAAATTCAATGATTAGCGCTAGTAGTTTCCTGGTACCATATTTAGGATTGTCTATGTAGAGTATCATGTCATCTGCAAACAGTGTCAGCTTTACTTCTTCTATTCCGAATTGGATTCCTTTTATTTCCTTTTCTTCTCTGATTGCTGTGGCTAAAACTTCCTAAACTATGTTGAATAAGAGTGGTGAGAGTGGGCAACCTTGTCTTGTTCCTGATCTTAGTGGAAATGCTTTCAGTTTTTCACCACTGAGGATGATGTTGGCTGTGGGCTTGTCATATATGGCCTTTATTATGTTGAGGAAAGTTCGCTCTATGCCTACTTTCTGCAGGGTTTTTATCATAAATGGGTGTTGAATTTTGTCAAAAGCTTTCTCTGCATCTATTGAGATGATCATATGGTTTTTATCCTTCAATATGTTAATATGGTTTATCACATTGATAGATTTGCATATATTGAAGAATCCTTGCATTCCTGGAATAAACCCCAATTGATCATGGTGTATGAGCCTTTTAATGTGCTGTTGGATTCTGTTTGCTAGTATTTTGTTGAGGATTTTTGCATCTATGTTTATCAGTGATATTGGCCTGTAGTTTTCTTTCTTTGTGACATCCTTGTCTGATTTTGGTATCAAGGTGATGGTGGCCTCGTAGAAGGAATTGGGGAGTGTTCCTCCCTCTGCTATATCTTGGAAGACATTGAGAAGGATAGGTGTTATCTCTTCTCTAAATATTTGATAGAATTCACCTGTGCAGCCATCTGGTCCTGGGCTTTTGTTTGTTGGAAGATTTTTAATCACAGTTTCAATTTCAGTGCTTGTGATTGGTCTTTTCATATTTTCTATTTCTTCCTCATTCAGTCTGGGCAGTTGTGCATTTCTAAGAATTTGTCCATTTCTTCCAGATTGTCCATTTTATTGGCATAGAGTTGCTTGTAGTAATCTCTCATGATCTTTTGTATTTCTGCAGTGTCAGTTTTTA
The DNA here is from genome assembly GCF_937001465.1 of Orcinus orca. Lineage (NCBI taxonomy): Eukaryota > Metazoa > Chordata > Mammalia > Artiodactyla > Delphinidae > Orcinus > Orcinus orca. The sequence goes on from NC_064580.1 coordinate 69,824,241, forward strand.
CTTCTCCTTTTTCATTTCTAATTCTATTGATTTGAGTCTTCTCCCTTTTTTTCTTGATGAGTCTGACTAGTGGTTTATCTATTTTGTTTATCTTCTCAAAGAACCAGCTTTTACTTTTATTGATCTTTGTTATTGTTTCCTTCATTTCTTTTTCATTTATTTCTGATCTGATTCTTATGATTTCTTTCCTTCTGCTAGCATTGGGTTTTTTTTGTTCTTCTTTCTCTAATTGCTTGAGGTGCAAGGTTAGGTTGTTTATTCGAGATGTTTCCTGCTTGTTAAGTGGGCTTGTATTGCTATAAACTTCCCCCTTAGAACTGCTTTTGCCGCATCCCATAGGTTTTGGGTCGTTGTGTCTCCACTGTCTTTTGTTTCTAGGCATTTTTTTTATTTCCTCTTTGATTTCTTCAGTGATTGCTTCATTATTAAGTAGTGTATTGTTTAGCCTCCATGAGTTTGTATTTTTTACAGATCTTTTCCTGTAATTGATATCTAGTCTCATGGCATTGTTGTCGGAAAAGATACTTGATACAATTTCAATTTTCTTAAATTTACCAAGGCTTGATTTGTGACCCAAGGTATGATCTATCCTGGAGAATGTTCCATGAGCACTTGAGAAAAATGTGTATTCTGTTGTTTTTGGATGGAGTGTCCTATAAATATCAAATAAGTCCATCTTGTTTAATGTATCATTTAAAGCTTGTGTTTCCTTATTTATTTTCATTTTGGATGATCTGTCCATGGGTGAAAGTGGGGTGTTTAAGTCTCCTACTATGAATGTGTTACTGTCGATTTCCCCTTTTATGGCTGTTAGTATTTGCCTTATGTATTGAGGTGCTCCTATGTTAGGTGCATAAATATTTACAATTGTTATATCTTCTTCTTGGATCGATCCCTTGATCATTATGTAGTGTCTTTCTTTGTTTCTTTTAATAGTCCTTATTTTAAAGTCTATTTTGTCTGATATGAGAATTGCTACTCCAGCTTTCTTTTGGTTTCCATTTGCATGGAATATCTTTTTCCATCCCCTTACTTTCAGTCTGTATGTGTCTCTAGGTCTGAAGTGGGTCTCTTGTAGACAGCATATATAAGGGTCTTGTTTTTGTATCCATTCAGCCAATTTGTGTCTTTTGGTGGGAGCATTTAGTCCATTTACATTTAAGGTAATTATCGATATGTATGTTCCTATTTCCATTTTGTCAATTGTTTTTGGTTCGTTACTGTAGATCTTTTCCTTCTCTTGTGTTTCTTGCCTATAGAAGTTCCTTTAGCATTTGTTGTAAAGCTGGTTTGGTGGTGATGAACTCTCTCAACTTTTGCTTGTCTGTGAAGTTTTTAATTTCTGCATCAAATCTGAATGAGATCCTTGCTGGGTAGAGTAATCTTGGTTTCCGGTTTTTCTCCTTCATCACTTTAAATATGTCCTGCCAGTCCCTTCTGGCTTGCAGTGTTTCTGCTGAAAGATCAGCTGTTATCCTTATGGGGATTCCCTTGTGTGTTATTTGTTGTTTTTCCCTTGCTGCTTTTAATATGCTTTCTTTGTATTTAATTTTTGACAGTTTGATTAATATGTGTCTTGGCGTTTTTCTCCTTGTATTTATCCTGTATGGGACTCTCTGTGCTTCCTGGACTTGATTAACTATTTCCTTTCCCATATTAGGGAAGTTTTCAACTATAATCTCTTCAAATATTTTCTCAGTCCCTTTCTTTTTCTCTTCTTCTTCTGGAACCCCTATAATTCGAATGTTGGTGCATTTAATGTTGTCCCAGAGGTCTCTGAGACTGTCCTCAGTTCTTTTCATTCTTTTTTTTTTTATTCTGCTCTGCAGTAGTTATTTCCACTATTTTATCTTCCAGGTCACTTATCCGTTCTTCTGCCTCAGTTATTCTGCTATTGATCCCATCTAGAGTACTTTTAATTTCATTTATTGTGTTGTTCATCGTTGCTTGTTTCATCTTTATTTCTTCTAGGTCCTTGTCAACTGTTTCTTGCATTTTGTCCATTCTATTTCCAAGATTTTGGATCATCCTTACTATCATTATTCTGAATTCTTTTTCAGGTAGACTGCCTATTTCCTCTTCATTTGTTAGGTCTGGTGCATTTTTATCTTGCTCCTTTATCTGCTGTGTGTTTTTCTGTCTTCTCATTTTGCTTATCTTACTTGTTTGGGGTCTCCTTTTTGCAGGCTGCACGTTCATAGTTCCCACTGTTTTTGATGTCTGTCTCTAGTGGCTAAGGTTGGTTCAGTGGGTTGTGTAGGCTTCCTGGTGGAGGGGACTAGTGCCTCTGTTGTGGCGGATGAGGCTGGATCTTGTCTCTCTAGTGGGCAGGTTCACGTCTGGTGGTGGGTTTTGGGGTGTCTGTGGACGTATTATGATTTTAGGCAGCCTCTCTGTTAATGGGTGGGGGTGTGTTCCTGTTTTGCTAGTTGTTTGGCATAGGTTGTCCAGCACTGTAGCTTGCTGGTCATTGAGTGAAGCTGGGTGCTGGTGTTAAGATGGAGGTCTCTGGGAGATTTTCACCATTTGATATTATGTGGAGCTGGGAGGTCTCTTGTTGACCAGTGTCCTGAAGTTGGCACTCCCACCTCAGAGGCAGAGCCCTGACTCCTGGCTGAAGCACCCAGAGCCTTTCATCCACATGGCTCAGAATAAAAGGGAGAAAAAGTAGAGAGAATTAGTAGAAGTATGAAGAAAGAAAGGAGGGAAGGAAGGAAGGAAGAAAGGAAGAAAGAAAGAAAGAAGCAAAGAAGGAAAGAAGGCAAGAAGGAAAGAAAGGAAGGAGGGAGGGAGGAAGGAAGGAAGGAGGGAAGGCAGGAAAAAGGACAGAAAGAAAGAAGATACAGTAAAATAAAATAAAGTACAGTAAAGTTATTGAATTAAAAAATAATTATTTAGAAAAAAAGGGATGGATAGAACCTTAGGACAAATGTTGGAAGCAAAGCTATACAGACAAAATCTTACACAGAAGCATACACATACACCCTCACAAAAAGATGTAAAGGGAAAAAATCATAAATCTTGCTGTCAGAGACCACCTCCTCACTTTGGGATGATTCGTTGTCTAAAGGAGGGAAGGAAGGAAAGAAAGAAAGAAAGAAAGAAAGAAAGAAGGTAAAGTATAATAAAGTTATTAAAATTAAAATTAATTATTAAGAAAAAAACTTTAAAAAATTCCATGGACGGATAGAACCCTAGGACAAATGGTTGAAACAAAGCTATACAGACAAGATCTCACACAGAAGCATACACATACACATTCACAAAAAGAGGAAAAGGGGAAAAAATCATAGATCTTGCTCTGGAAACCCACCTCCTCAATTTGGGATGATTCGTTGTCTATTCGTGTATTCCACAGATGCAGGGTACATCAAGTTGATTGTGCAGCTTTAATCTGCTGTTTCTGAGGCTGCTGGGAGAGATTTCCCTTTCTTTTCTTTGTTCTCACAGCTCACAGGTGCTCAGCTTTGGATTTGGCCCTGCCTCTGCGTGTAGGTCGCTGGAGGGCGTCTGTTTTTTGCTCAGACAGGACGGGGTTAAAGGAGTCGCTGATTCGGGGCTCTGGCGCACTCAGGCCGGGGGGATGGAGGGGCACTGCGTGCCGGGCGGGCCTGTGGTGGCAGAGGCCAGTGTGACATTGCACCAGCCTGAGGTTCGCCGTGCGTTCTCCCGGGGAAGTTGTCCCTGGATTCCGGGAACCTGGCAGTGGCGGGCTGCACAGGCTCCCCAGCAGAGGGGTGTGGATAGTGACCTGTGCTCGTACACAGGCCCCTTGGTGGCGGCAGCAGCAGCCTTAGAGTCTCCCGCCTGGGGTCCTCGCTTTTAGCCGTGGCTTGCGCCTGTCTCTGGAGTTCCTTTAAGCAGCGCTCTTAAACCCCTCTCCTCGCGCACCAGGAAACAAAGAGGGAAGAAAGTCTCTTGCCTCTTCGGCAGGTGCAGACTTTTCCCCAGACTCCCTCCGTGGTGCACTAACCCCTTCAGGCTATGTTCAAGCCGCCAACCCCAGTCCTCTCCCTGCACTCTGACCGAAACCCGAGCCTCAGCTCGCAGCCCCGCCCGCCCCGCCTGGTGAGCAGACAAGCCTCTCGGGCTGGTGAGTGCCGGTCAGCACGGATCCTCTGTGCGGGAATCTCCCCACTTTGCCCTCCACACCCCTGTTGCTGTGCACTTCTCCGCGGCCCTGAAGCTCCCCCCTCCGCCTCCCGCAGTCTCTGCCCGCAAAGGGGCTTCCTAGTGTGTGGAAACTTTTCCTCCTTCACAGCTCCCTCCCACTGGTGCAGGTGCCGTCCCTATTCTTTTGTCTCTGTTGTTTCTTTTTTTCTTTTGCCCTACCCAGGTACGTGGGGAGTTTGTTGCCTTTTGGGAGGTCTGAGGTCTTCTGCCAGCCTTCAGTAGGTGTTCTGTAGGAGTTGTTCCATGTGTAGATGTATTTCTGGTGTATCTGTGGGGAGGAAGGTGATCTCCGTGTCTTAATCTTCTGCCATCTTTAAGGTCCCCTCCCCATGTTTAATTTTTGAGTAGCCACTAAAGTATGTTCCACAGCAGCTGCACCAATTTACATTCCCACCAGCAATATATGAAGGTTCCAATTTTTTCACATCTTCATCAACACTTCTTATTTTTTTTAATTATATTTATTCTAGTGGGTATAATGTGGTATCTCACTATGATTTTAATTTGTTTTTCCTTAATGACTAATAATATTGATTATCTTTTCACATGTTTATTGGCCATTTGTATATCGTATTTGTATAAATGTCAAGTACTTTGACCATTTTAACTTGGATTTTTTGTTTTTAACTGTTAACGTAAGGTCTCTTTATATATTCTGGATATTAGACTCTTGACAGATGCATGATTTGCAAATATTTTCTCCCATTCTGTTGTTTGTCTTTTCACTTTCTTGATAGTATCCTTTGAGGGAAAAATGATTTTAATTTGATGAAGTCCAGTTTATCTATTTTTTATTTTGTTTCTCATGCTTTTGGTGTCATATCTAAAAATTCATTCCGTAATCCAAAGTCAGAAAGCTTACACTTATGTTTTTCCTGAGTCTTATAGCATCAGCTTTCAAATTTATATCTTTAATCCATTTTGAGTTATTTTTGTATATGTTGTAAGGCAGGAGTCCAATTTCATTCTTTTGCATGTGGATATCCAGTTGCCCCAGAACCATTTGTTGAAAAGACTATTCTTTCTTTGTTGAATGGTCTTGGTTTTAAGGGGGTGGTATTCAAAACAAGACATTTGATAGTATTGTAGGATACAATCAATAAATTTTCAAGATTTTAAAACTAGGACCTTAAGTAAGTAAGCAAGTAAGTAAGTAATGTGGAAGAGTAATACTGAAGAATAGCAATACATAGACTGTATGAACGTGATTATAACTAGAATTTACTAAGCATGAAATTAAGCATTCATAATGAATCACATATAACTTGTTTCACTGTATATATAAGTAAATCATGTGAGAATATGTTCTGTTCTGACCACCAGCACCGGGTGTTCCAACAGTCATTCACTATTATCTAAATCTCTTTCCTGCCATGAAATTTTATTCCATTCTTCTATGTTGATTGGTCTCATAAAGCTATGTTGATTTTTTGCAGCTGAAATACTTTTCCCCCTCTTAAAGTTCCACTGGTCTTGTTTTACTGCCTCTTATAGGAAGCTTGCAAAGTCATTTCCTTTTCTTTCCAAATTTCTCATACTTTATCTTGTTCCTTTTCTTTTCACTGTTTTCTTTTCTCTTTGTTCTGTGTGCTTCATTTTACTTTCATTCATCTTTTTTTTTTCTATTTCTTTATGCCTGTAATGAATAGGTGAGCAAACCGATTCATTATCCCACATTGTGAAGGTAAAAGATTGACTTTCTAGCAAAGCCATCATAAATAATTGCTTCAGGAAAGAAATTTACCATTTATCATTTTCTGATTCCTGCTTGATCTCAGTCATCCTTAGTCCTCCTAGTGCCAAAGCTGGGACCACTGTTCTCACCTGCAGGCTTAGCCTGGAAACATTGATTTTAGAATATAAGTCTTTAAAAATTGCCATCCTATCACTCTGTGACTCAATATCAAGTTACTCATGCTACTTGTTTGGACCCGCAATTATGATCCTTTGGATAAATGCTCTTGTGATTTGTTCACTTTGTCCCCATCTTGCCATTCTGGTAACCCATTTTCATTAATTATTTTCTGAGCCTGAGTCCCTATCTTGGTACCTTGCCTTCTACTTCAGTCTTCTAGGACTGGATTTTTGTTTTGTTTCTGTCCATTTCCCCCTTCTTCCCTGGAGTTCTCCTTTCTGAACTCCAGGACAGTAGCCAAGTCCATGTTAACTTGCTGATGGTCTACTCTGACTTCTGTATTAGCCTCATGAATCCCTTTTTTCTGCTCAGCTGGACTGTTGGGAATTACTATTGTCTTATAAGCAAATAACCTCAAGTTCACCATTCTTAAACTTCAGTGTGCATAGAAATAACCTGTGGTATATATTAGAATTTCAGATTACTGTATTCTATGATCTGAAATTTTGATTCATTATGTTTGAGGAAAAGCACAGGTCTTTTAATATTTAACAAGCTCTTTTGGTGATTCTTATGCCAGTGGTCAGCAGACCATACTTTGAAAAACATTATAACTTACAATTATGGCTCGCCAATGAAATGTTTACTATTATCTATTGCCATATTATTTGGAAGCTACTTCTGAATTGAACTTCACTGAGTCTAAAGGACTGGATCTGTTTTAGCTGCCTGTCATACCTGATGATTTCCACCTGTGAGGTTTGCTGAGACCTAAATGGCTTGTTTCATTTTTTTTTATTTTTGAATTTTTATTGGAGTACAGTTGATTTACAATGTTGTGTTACTTTCAGGTATACAGCAAAGTGAATCAGTTATATATATATATCCACTCTTTCTTAGATTCTTTTCCCATACAGGCCTTTACAGAGTGTTGAGTAGAGTTCCCTGTGCTATACAATAGGTCCTTATTAGTTACTTATTTCATATATAGTAGTGTGTATATGTCAATCCCAATCTCCCAATTTTTCCCTCACCCCCTTACCAACTGGTAAGCATAAGGTTTTTTTTATACATCTGTGAGTCTACTTCTATTTTGTAAATAAGTTCATTTGTACCCTTTTTTTTCTTTTAGATTCTACATATAAGTGATAATATATGATATTTTTGTTTCTCTGACTTACTTCTGAATTGAACTTCAGAGTCTAAAGAGCTGTATTCCCTGCCTGTCATTCCTGACGATTTCCACCTGTGAGGTGAGATCTCAATGGATTGTTTCTGCATGCAAACTAAAGATGGGCAGGACCAGGCTCTGATCCTAGAAGTAGGCCCTATATGTGTGGCTTGAAGTTGAAATCACACTTTCCAAGGGTGCATAACAAATGACCTTGATTTGAGTGTGATTTGTTGGGTGGTACTTAGTAGCAGGACAGAGACAATACTTGTGTTGTCAAGTGATAAGTGGGAATCTGGAAAATATTCAGCATCATGGACATTTGATGGTTTTGGTTGCCCAGCATTAATTTCCTTTTCTTAATTAGTATTTTAATTTCATTATGAGGAATTACCTCTTCTCCATTGCATCTTCTGTAATCAGGTCCCACTTCCTCCCCTAACCAAAGGATGAAATAGTGATCATAATTATGCCAACTTAACACTACTTTCCTGGAATTTCAATCTTGAAGTGAATTGCAAAAAGACAAACAAGTTTGAATCTATTCTATTCCAGCAGAGGGTCCAGTGCATACTCTTTTGCTACAAGAGAATTCCTATTCCTATGGTTACATCTTCTTAGCCTTTAGCTGCCTTTGTTCTTGCTGATTTCTAAACCTGGTTCTCCAGCCTTCGGGTGATTTCTATGAAGAAACAATATGTTTCCAATTAATTTCATTTTGCCTAAGTTAGCCAGATTTACTTCCTGTTGCTTGTAAACAAAGAACTGTAAAGGATATATTCAGGAAGATAAGGCAAAAGGACTGGAAAATTGTAATACAAGCTTGGGGGAAGAGGGTTCTCTGAAGGGAGAGCAACATGTTGGAGGACTCATGTGGGCCCAGAATTTGGACTAAGAATACCAGTTTTAGGGCTGAGAATAAGAGAACTAAGTCTAGATTCTACCTGTCAGTGATAATGTGTTACTAATGTATTGAACAGTGTTGAACCTGCAATTTGAAGTTTTTATACTTATAGAGAGAAGTAGCTGGAAAAGGTAGAGACTGATGGGGCCTGACACACCCCAAAGATCATCTCTAGTTCTAAACCTAGGCCCTGTTAATCATCTTCATCCACTTCTGGAAACCACACTATTCCTGACTACTGAGATACACCTCTAAGAACAAGCAGCATATTGTGAAGATCAAGATAAATACTGGTTCAGACCTTTTAATTTATGCCTTTCCACATGTATATCACATTTAATAATTTTTATTGGTGGGGATGGAAGTAAGGGTAAAGAGGATACAGGTGTTGAAAATTATGTTTATATTTATATCTTGAAAATAAAATTCATTGACATTTCCTAACATGCCATCTTGTTATGGTAGGAAGAGAAGGCAGAGCTAGAGATTGATGAGTCAAACTATGATGGGGTTGTACTTGAGCTGGATAATTTCCACCTGGACAAATAAGAAATGTTCAAGAAAAATGTTTACTTATTCAGCATTAGGAAGTATAAAAATATTCTATATTTGATTCTAAAAATCATATGCAACTCTTCTTTCTACTAAAACTGTGTCTATAATACAATTTTTTCATTTTTAAACTATTTTATTTTACAGGTATTTAGCAGGCAAACTTCTGGAAAGTAATGGTTATAAGCATGACATTTGCAGCATAAAAGACCAGAATTTGAATATCAGTTCTATTATTTACTAATTGTGTAACATTGGAAAAACTGTTTAAACTCTCTGAACCTCAGGTGTTTTTGTTTTAATTTTTAAAATAGTCATAATAATACTTCATAGTCTTGTATAAAATAAAGTAATAATCACAAAGCATCTAGCACTGTGCCTGGAACTTAGTAAGTAGTAAATATATTATTAGTAGCAGTAATAATTGTAGTTATAAATTGAGAGACTGTATTGATTTGCCAGCATGATAGCCTGTCTTTTTTGGAAAGATGATTTTTAACATAAATTTTAAAAAATTGATTAAATATTCATTTTTTAGTTTAATTTGGGTCAGTTTTTTAGGAGACTGATTGTACCAAACTATCAACTGTCAACAACAACTGAGTCAGTCTTTGGTCTCCCAAAAAAGCTGGTTAGTGTCATAGAAGCCCCTGATGGAGCATTCAGCTAGTATCTCAGAAAAAGTTCATGGCTGTCTCTAACTAACTGTCTGTCTCATAACTAATCTAATATAATCTTCATAGCCCTGTGAGATAAATAGGGATATCACCTCATGTTACATAACTGAAGTGCAGAGGGCTTAAAAGACTTGCCCAAGATTACATAGTCTGGAAATGAGTCAAACTCAAATCTTTTGTTTTCAAATCCTGTGTTAATTCCATTATGTTTAGAATATGGTAATTTTTGGTATCATATTATAATGCAAATAAGAGCTGTCAATGTTATTAAAGGAAATGTGGTGGAGAGGGGCAGCAAACCAATATGGATAAATTATTTTAAAAGAATCTTCTTTTTGGTTTTATAGCAGGTTCCATTTGACTGAATTATTCAGTTGAATTGCTTTAATGTTAGTATATCTATAGTGAAGAATCAGTATTAGTAAGAAAGAACATAGTCACACAAATCTAGAGAATGATGATATCTCCTCACGGATCATCTCCCTAGTGATTCTCTACCATAGCTGGCTGCACATTTACAGACCAATAAAATCTGAAATTGGGGAAGGGGCACTGAATATATACTTTTAAAAGCTACCAAGGTGATTCTCATGTGTAACCAGAGTTGATAACCTCTGATTAGCCCAACTCCTTATTTAGCAAAACATGGTGACCTCAAACTAGTGTCTTAACTACTGCATTAAATATAATTAAACATATCTATATTATCCATATTGCTCTTGGAAAATCTTGCACTCAAATTTTTATTGACATTATCACCTATTTTGCTTAAGTATTGACTTTACAAGAGTATGGTCTTGAATTAGCATAGCCCAGCGAAGACATGAAGAAAAGGTCCTTGAAGTTCTATTAACTTTTTGCTCAAAGGGAAGTATGAACTTGCAAGGGAATATGTAAACCAGAATGTTTAGGGAGAGAGGTCACCTCTGCTTTTGGTTGTTGCTTTCCATCAGTTTGAAAGGTGTGGTAATTCATTGGCAGGGTGGAATGGAGTGGCTGTAAATACTTGACCCAGAGGTCAAGATGCGGAAGTTTAAGATATAGCTCTTTTTAGTTTTGATTCATTGTTCAACCTAAAGTAAAGTCCTAGGATATTGGAGGCATATATATTTAAAGATAAGAATAATATACCTTTTAAAGGCCAAGTACAAGTCACTTTTAGATGGTCACCGTTGGAGATTATTCATGCTCTGTTTGGGATAATTAAGAACTGATTCAAAATAGTGCTTTTTATTTGACTTTAAAAATTTTTGTATTTATACTTAAATATAGATGTTTTAAATGCATTAAGAATTCAACTAAAATAATTTAATGCTCCCATCCCAAAGACCTGTTGGGGATATTGGGAAGATACCCAGTTTATCCATCATCATGTTCTGCTCACTCCTTCACTGTAGTCCTTCCATGTTGAGCACAGATAGCTTTGTCATTGGGACCATAGCAGAGGTGTTCTTCTAAAATCGCTCATGTAGCTATAGAGGCTACATGTTTAGGTTTTAATGAGCTTGCCTGTTAGGATGGAAACTGAGACAAACTAGACATGGAGAGAATGAGAGTGTTGTGAGAAAGAGAAAAATTAATAAATACTAAATTGAATAGAAGATCACTGAGTCTCAGATTTGGAAGAAATCTTGAAGTTCATATGATACAATTCTCTACCTCAGGCAGAAATGCTCTCTTCAATATCCTTGTCAAGTGGTTGTCTAATCTTCATTTGAAAACTTCTAGTAATGTGGAACTGCTCTTTGTACAAACCATTTAACGTTTAATTAAGGTATCATCCATTTCTAAGAAAGTTTAAAAGCTCTTGTTTGAGTCACAGATAGTAAAATAGAGGTGATAAATGATCAGCTATCATTCTAGTCAATTGGCCAATCACATAAAAAGAGACTATTTCTCTGTATCCCTAGCAAAAAGTCAGCAACACTAGAAATTTGGTATAGCTGACTGGAGTTTGACAAGGCTGTCAAGTGCAAAGTACACTAACTAATAATAAATTTGCAAATTAGTTTGCAGCAATATGCTCCACAATGCAATTATCCCTATCCTTCCTAGTGGAAAGTTACACATATTCATCTGGTTGTCTGCTGGTTTTTTTCTTCTTTCACCCGACCTTGACCTACACTCTGTTAATGGAACAGCTAAAAGTGTTAGTAAAGCAGTAGCCAAATTTCTACATCATCAGTTGAAAAAAGATGGGTAACCCAATCTGGAAGCAATTCCTGAAGAGGGTTTCTGAAATGCTTTGAGCAGTAGAAAAATAGTTTTAGCATGTATATCACAACCCAAGGCAAAAATTTTGAAGGTAGTAACACTCATTTAGATATAAATCTGATGTTTTTTAAAACATTCATGTTACATTTCAGTCACAGCATTTCTCTGTCACTGTCACTCTATGTTCTCTGGTACAATGTGAACTTCATTTAAGGTCTATTGCTTGAGCTGTTAAATGTTCACTTTGATGAAGCCTACTCAAAGACCTATTCTGCATCAGTCCAGAGTGACTGTAGGTGACAGTTTGAAAATATAATTGCATGTTTAAAAGTCAAAATTTTCTAAACGATTCAGTTATTTCTTTAATTTTTAATTTTTTTGAATGAAAGATTTTTAAAATTCTATAGTGCTTTACAATTTTCAAAAGTTTCACACACATGATTTCATATAATCCCTAACACCCCTATATTGCTCTTCCCCTCCCTCTCCCCACTGGTAACCAATAGTTTGTTTTATATATCAGTGAGTCTGTTTCTTTTTGTTTTATTCATTAGTTTGTTTTCTTTTTCAGATACCACATATAAATGATATCATACAGTATTTGTCTTTCTCTGTCTGACTTATTTCATTTAGTATAATGTTATTTCTTTAATATATGTCATTATTAACTGAATTATCTTGTTTTTTATGGAATAATACTTTGTAATTAAAAAATAAATTTCAAAGTAAAATTCATACGGTATTTACTGGAATCTTTTAGTTTCATTACTTTAAATATAAATTTGCTTATTGGTGAAATTTTCTATGAACAGCATAAAAACTGCAATTGCATTATCAATCATTCTATGTTGATTTAGTTTTATTGTGTGTTCAATTTGGATATGGAAGGGTTATTTGTTTACAGAGATATTAAAACTATTGGTCAGGTTTGATTTGGTTCAATGGGAGTATTGCTGTCTTTTCTGTATTATATTCAATGATGTGGTTATACGTTTTGTGGCCATTTCTTGGTTATTCATGCTAACAGAGAGAAGGAATGGCTTAAGTAATCCCAAAATAATTTCTATGTGCCTTTGGAATATGATTTTGAATTTCCATTCTATTATAAGAATTTTATGTTCTGGGAATATTTTTTAAAATAATTATATCACACCTTTATATTTCACCCTGTACTGGCATTTCTTTGCCAGTTCATATATCACTATTGGTAGAGAAAGGCCTTTATATTCTAGCTTCTGCCATCATAAAAATAATGAACTTGGTTAAAAGAGTGACTATTTTTTTTCATTTTCAAGCAATTGTTGTGCTCCTATTTTGTATTAGGCACTCTGCTAGGTACAATAAGAGACACAGAGATGAAGAAGATATTCCCTTCCTTGAGAGAATCATAGTCAAAAAACAAAGACAATATACATGTATCTATAATGCTTAGAGAAGTACAGAGTGCAGAAGATTTATTTCTAATTTGGGTGAGGATGAAATGGAGCAGAGAAAGACTTTTAAGTAGGGTTCTGAAGGATTAGTAATATCCAAGTATCTGAGTAAGGGAGAAAGTATCTTTCCAGACAAGGGGAAGTTTGAGGCATGTTGGGGATGTGATGAGTAATCACAAAAGGGAGCGATGGCAAATAAGTTTGGAAATATAACTGAAAAACTCATCCATGAGGTAGTTAGAATATGATAAAATTATAGTGGATAGTAATACCACTTGTATGTAAATGAGAGTTGAATATTCTAATAAAAGATGAAAATATTTTACTGAGATGATCTCAACTGTAAATATGTTATATAGATGTATTAATGTTTTATTTTTGATATTTTATGTTATATTTGAGATGCAAGAGAAGTTTCATTTGAAAATGGGCAATAGAAGACCTGAGGAGTTTCGCTGGCACATATATTAAATTTAGTGCAGTTACAGCAATCCAGACAAACTAATGAGGGTATGGAGTGGAAACTTTTGTAATTTCATTAATTAAAAAGAAAGCAATTATTATGTAGCTATTTTATTTATTACAAAATTATATTTAGAAACATTGAGTTTTTTGCAAATTTGTAATAAATTTAATAGACTCATTGAAATTAGGTCACAAAGTGAAACCTGCTCTTGTGAATGAATTGCTAGTCAGAAAATAAGTTCTGCCACTGATGCTCAAGGGGTCTATTTTCCTCCAAGTAAAATGATTGACTTATTTGGCTTTCAGCCCTCAAGTCTGAATTCAGGAATCAGCACAGTCCAGTAGGAAAAGGGCTGAACAAAGATTTAAAGGAATATTTGGCTTAAGTTTCAGTTCTTGTAGAATGTATTTTTTTTTATGACTGTGTTTACACAAGAGATGGATCAAGTTGGGGCCATAAATTTTTTGGGGTTTTGGGGTTTTTTTTTGCGGTACACAGGCCTCTCACTGCGGAGCACAGGCCCTGGATGCGCAGGCTCAGCGGCCATGGCTCATGGGCCTAGCCGCTCCGTGGCATGTGGGATCTTCCCGGACCGGGGCACGAACCCATGTCCCCTGCATCGGCAGGCGGACTCTCAACCACTGCGCCACCAGGGAAGCCCGGGGCCATAAATTTTAATCTAAAGTAACACAATAACAAGAATACCAAGTATGCCAAGTATACCAAACATTTTCCCATAATTCACAAAATAAAAGCTAAAACAACACAAAAGGGAGGAGCTAGTGCAGAAAAGTAGCTCAGCTTTTAGAATGTTTGCATCACTTATTTAATTAATTAGTAGCAAGCTGTGTTTTCTTAAGGGGAAAACAATTCTGACATAAACATTCTCCACATCTGATTTCAGAAATTTTTGCATGTATAACTTAGTTAAATTATACCTGCCTAATAAGTGATGGCTTTTTGAAATATATGCTGATTGTGATTGGAAATAAAGTTTAAATGTACCAAAGAAATAAACATTATGTTCTTGCTTGAATTTCCCACCTCCCTAGTCAAGTGGAATTTATTCTATATGATATACTTGTTAAACAAAAACTTGAGTGAGAGAAAACATATTTCACATTTGGAGTAGAAATGTCAAGAGACATCCAGTTCTTGGAATTAGGTATTTCCATAACAAAGTAATTAGGGCATAAAAAGTACATTTGTACAAAACATAACAGTTCAGAGTATTTTCATATCAATTTTATTCTCAATTGTTAAGTGTTACTAACACTTTTATTGGATAGGTATGACAAATAAAATTCTTTACATTTTACTGTTGAGGAAACTGGAATTCAGAGAGTTTGCCTTAGACAACTCAGACTAGAATGCACATCTCTTGACAGACTAGAACTTTAAAAAAAATTTTGAAATAATTTCATACTCATATAGAACTTTCAAAAACAGTATGGATTAAATGCTATGTACCTTTCACCCAGCTTCCCCCAATGACATCTTATGTAACTTATATACAATGTCAAACCCATAGTATGACACCCTTTCCTCCCTTTCTTCATTTATTTTTTGTGTATAGTTCTATAAAATTATCATATGTTGAAATTTGTGTAACCGCCATTACAATCAGGATACAGAACTGTTCGATCACCCCAAAGAAATTTCTCTTTATACTTATACTCTCTTCCAAATGTAACCTTTGGCAATTACCAATTTGTCTAGATTCAAGTCCTTTGTCAGATATGTGATTTACAGATACTTTCCCCCAGTCTGTAGCCTGTCTTTTCATTCTCTTCTGAGAGTCTTTCACAGAGCAAAAGTTTCTAATTGTGAAGAGGTACAATTGATCAACTTTACCATTTACAGATTGTTCTTTTGGTGTCAAGTTTACAGACTTGTTGCCTAGTTCTAGATCCTGAAGATTTTCTCTCTTTTTTTAAATTGAAGTACAGTTGATTTACAATATTGTGTTAGTTTTAAGTATACAGCAAAGTGATTTAGATATATATTATATATACAAATACATATTTGCATTTCACATGTTTCCGTTATAGGTTATTACAAGATATTGAATATAATTCCCTGTGCTATACAGTTAATCTTTGTTGCTTACCTATTTTATGTATAGTAGTTTGTATCTGTTAATCCCACACTCTGAATTTATCCCACCCCACCCCACATTTTGGTAACCACAAGTTTTTTTTCTATGTCTGTGCCTCTGTTTCATATATAGATTCATTTGTATTACTTTTAAGATTCCACATATAAGTGACAGAATATAATATTTGTCTTTATCTGACTTACTTCACTAAGTATGATATTATCTAGCTCCATCCATGTTGCTGCAAATGGCAATATTTCATTCTTTTTTATGGCAGATAAATATTCCAGTGTGTGTGTGTGTGTATGTGTGCATATATATATATTTTATATATATATATATATATATATATATACATATATCACATCTTCTTAAGCCAATCCTCTGTTGATGGGCACTTGGGTTCTTTCCATGTCTTGGTTATTATAAAGAGTACTGTTATGGACTTCTCTGACAGTCCAGTGGTTAAGACGCCACATTTTCACTACAGGGGGCATGGGTTCGATCCCTGGTCAGGGAAGATCCTGCATGCTGTGCAGTGCAGCCAAAAAAAAAAAATAGTGCTGTGATGAACAATGGAGTGCATGTATCTATTCGAATTAGTGTTTTCATTTTTTCCAGATATGTACCCAGGAGTGGGATTGCTGGATCATGTAGTAGCTGTATTTTTAGTTTTTTAAAGGAAACTCCATACTGATTTCCATAGCGGCTACACCAATTCACATTCCCACCAAGAGTGTAGGAGGGCATCCTTTCCTCCACACTCTCTCCAGTATTTATTATTTGTAGACTTTTTGAAGATAGCTATTCTGGCCAGTGTGAGGTGATACATCATTGTGATTTTGATTTCCATTTCTCTAATAATTAATGATGCTGAACATCTTTTTATGTGTCCGTTGGCCATCTGTATGTCTTCTTTGGAAAAATGTATATTTAGGTCTTCTGTCCATCTTCTGATTGGGTTGTTCATTTTCTCAATATTGAGTTTTATGAGTTGTTTGTATATTTTGGATATTAAGCCCTTGTCAGTTGCATCATTTGCAAATATCAAATATTTTTTCCTATTTTGTAGGTTGTCTTTTCTTTTTTTTTTTTTTTTTGCAGTACATGGGCCTCTCACTGTTGTGGCCTCTCCCATTGCAGAGCACAGGCTTCAGACGTGCAGGCTCAGCGGCCATGGCTCATGGGCCCAGCCACTCTGTGGCATGTGGGATCTTCCCAGACTGGGGCATGAAACTGTGTCCCTTGCATCGGCAGGCAGACTCTCAATCACTGCACCACTAGGGATGCCCTGTCTTTTCATTTTATTGATGGTTTCCTTTGTTCTGAAAAAGTTGTATGTTTGATTGGGTCCCACCTCTTACTTTTGCTTTTATTTCTTTTGCCTTGGGAGACAGATCTAGGAAAATATTGCTACAATTTATACTCAAGAATGTTTTGCCTATGTTCTCTTCTAAGAGTTTTATGGTGTCATGTCTTATATTTAGGTCATTAAATTGTTTTGATTTTATTTTTATATATGGTGTGAGGGAGTGGTCTAATTTCATTGATTTACATGTAACTGTCCAGTTTTCTCAACACCACTTGTTGTAGAGATTGTCTTTTTTCCATTGTATATTATTGCCTCCTTTGACATAGATAGACCACAGGTGAGCGGGTTTATTTCTGGACTCTCTGTTCTGTTCCATTGAGCTATATGTCTGTTTGGGGCCAAAACCATGCTGTTTTGATTACTGTAGTTCTGTAGTATAGTCTGAAGTCTGGAAGGGTTATGCCTCCAGCTTTATTTTTTCCTTATGATTACTTTGGCAATTCTTGGTCTTTTGTGGTTCCATATAAATTTTAAGATATTTGTTCTAGTTATATGTAGAATGTCATGAGTATTTTTTTTTTTTTTTGCTGTACGTGGGCCTCTCACTGTTGTGGCCTCTCCCATTGCAGAGCACAGGCTCCGGACACGCAGGCTCAGCGGCCATGGCTCACAGGCCCAGCCGCTCCGCGGCACATGGGATCTTCCCGGACCGGGGCACGAACCCATGTCCCCTGCATCAGCAGGCGGACTCTCAACCACTGCGCCACCAGGGAAGCCCTGTCATAAGTATTTTGATAGGGATTGCATTAAATCTGTAGGTTGCTTTGGGTAGCATGGCCATTTTAACCATATTAATTCTTCCAATCCTAGAGCATGTGATGTCTTTATATTTCTTTGAATCATCTTCAATATACTTTGTCAATGTTTTACTGTTTTCAGCATACAGGTCTTTCACCTCCTTGGTTAAATTTATTCCTAGGTATTTCTTTTTCATGTGATTTTAAATGAGATTTTTGGTTTTTTACCTTCCTTTTCTGAAATTTCATTGTTAGTGTAAAAAGTGTAACAAATTCTTTATATTAACCTTGTATCCTGCAACCTTACTGAATTCATTTATTAGTTCTAATAGATTCTGTATGGAAACTTTAGGGTTTCCTATGTAAAGTATCATGTCATCTACCAATAGTGACAGTCTTACTTCTTCCTTTCAATTTAGATATATATATTTTTCCTTTTTCTTGTCTGATTGCTATGGCTAGGACTTCCAATACTATGTTGAATAGGAGTGGTAAGAGTGGGCATTCTTGCCTCATTCCTAACTTTAACGGGAAGGCTTTCAGTTTTTCACTGTTGAGTATTATGTTGGTTGTGGCTTTGTCATAAATGACTTTTATTATGTGTAGATATGGTCCCTCTATACCCATTTCAGTGAGAGTTTTTATCTAGAATGGATGTTAAATTTTGTCAAATGATTTTACTGCATCTATTGAGATGATTATGTGGCTTTTGTCTTTCCTTTTGTTAATGTGGTATATCACTTTGATTGATTTGCTTATGTTGAACCATCCTTGCAACCTTGGAATGAATCCAACTTGATCATGGTGTATGGTATTTTTTATGTATTGTTTTTGATGTACGATTCTGTTTCCTAATATTTTGTTGAGGATTGTTGCATCTATATTCATTAAAAATAGATGTTGGCCTGTAATTTTCTGTTTTGTAGTGTCTTTTGTTTTGTTATCAGGGTTATGGTGGCTTCATAGAATGAATATGAGGGCGGTCCCTCCTCTTCAATTTTTTGTAATAGTTTGAAAAGGATAGCTATAAGTTCTTTGTATGTTTGTTAAAATTCCCCAGTGAAGCCATCCAGTCCTGTACTTTCGTTTGGAGGGAGTTTTTTTGGTTTTTTTTGATTACATATTCTATTTCACTTTTAGTGATCAGTCTGTTCAAAGTGTCTGTCTCCTCTTGACTCAGTATTGGAAAGCTTTCTGTTTCTACAAACTTGTCAACTTCTTCTGGGTTGTCCAACTTGTTGACACATAACGGCTCATAGTATTGTTTTATGATTTTTGTATTTCTGTGGTATCAGTTGTTATTTCTTTTCTTTCATTTTTTTTGAGGGTGTTTCTTCTTGATGAGCCTGGGTAGAGGTATGTTGATTTTGTTTATCTTTTCAAAAAACCATCTCTTGTTTCATTGATCTATTCTATGGTTATTTTGAACTCTATTTTATTTCATCTCTGATCTTTATTATTTCCTTCCTTCTGCTGACTTTAGGTATTTTTTGTGGGGGGGAGTACCAAATTACTTTATTTGAAGGAATGGTACTGAGGAAAGAACTTGTAGATATTTTGGTACAACTTATAGAAAAGGTAAAAGTAACCCAAATATGCAGGCACTGCATTGGTGACAAAGGAAGTCACCCCTCTTGCTATGGAAAGCCAACCTAGAGCTTAGCTCTTGTTATCAGTGTTTCCCAGGGTGTGCTTGTCAAAGAAATACTTTGCCATGCCACATTTGGTGGCCCCCATCTTATGCAAGTTGTTAACATGGTCACCTAATTCTTTGATGGATTTCACCTGCTCCTTCAGGTAATGAGTCTCAATTAAGTCACACAAATGGTGGTCATTTTTGTCAGTGTCCAGCTTGTGCAGTTCCAGTAGCGACTGATTCACACTTTTTTCCAAGTGTAGTGCACATTCCATTGCATGCAGCCCATTCTCCGAGTCATCATGGTCTGGTTTCTTGATATGCTGAAAGAAGATTTCACCACCCAGTTGGCTCTGCAGCTTCATCAGTTTCTCAGCATGTTCCCTCTCCTCAAGAGATTGGAGAAGAAAGCATTTGGTGAAGTTCTTCAAAGTCACATCATCACAGTCAAAATAGTATGACATGGACAGGAAGACGTAGGAGGTATAGAGCTCCACGTTGATCTGGCAGTTGATGGTGGCCTCTGAGTCCTGGTGGTTGTTCTGATGCACCTGCGAGGGGAACATGGTTATCATGGTGGGTGGCTGAGGAGAGGCAGTGTTGGCGGTGATGATGGTGGCTGTGCAGCACTGGAGTGGCAGCGGGGACCTTGGGGCAGTTGGAGTGTGCTGCGAGGTGGTGGCGAGAGCTAGCCCTGTTCTGTCCAAGCAATGTTGAAGTAGGAAACCGTGACAACTCTCTGTGAAGACTGTGGCTGACTTTAGGTTTTATTTGTTCTCCTTTTTCTAAGTCTTTTATGTAGTACCTTGGGTTGCTCATTTGAGATTTTTCTTGTTTTTTGATGAAGACCACTATGTATCTTTTGATGAAGACCACTAAGTATCACTATGAATTTCATACTTAGAATTGCTTTTGCTGCATCCCATGGGTTTTGTGAGGTTCTGTTTTCATTTTCATGTGTCTTGAGGTATTTTATGATTTCTTCTTTGATTCCATGGTTGTCTCATTGGATTTTCAGTAACATGCTGTTTAGTCCCTAAGTGTTTACTATTTTCCCATTTTTCTTAGAGTGGTTGATTTCTGGTTTCATATCACTGTGGTCAGAAAAGATACGTGAAGTAATTTCTATCCTCATAAATTTGTTAGAGGCTTGTTTTCTGACCTACTCTGTGGTGCATCCAAGAAAACATCCCATGCATACTTGAAAAGAATGTGCATTCTGTTCTTTTTGGATGTAGTGCCCTATAGATATCCATTAAGTTCAACTGGTCTATTGTGTCATTTAGAACCTCTGTCACCTTATTGATTTTCTGTCTGGATGATCTGTCCAATGATGTCAATGGGATGATAAAGATTCCTACTATTATTGAATTATTGTCCATATCTCCTTTATTTATTTATTTATTTATTTATTTATTTATTTATTTATTTATTTATTTTTGGTTATCCTTTTAAATTATTTTTTTAACATTTTTATTGGAGTATAATTGCTTTACAATGGTGTGTTAGTTTCTGCTTTACAACAAAGTGAATCAGCTATACATATACATATATCCCCATATCTCCTCTCTTTTGTGTCTCCCTCCCACCCTCCCTATCCCACCCCTCTAGGTGGTCAGAAAGCACCAAGCTGATCTCCCTGTTCTATGTGTCTGCTTTCCACTAGCTATCTATTTTACATTTGGTAGTGTATATATGTCCATGCTACTCTCTCACTTCATCCCAGCTTACACTTCCCCCTCTCCATGTCCTCAAGTCCATTCTCTACATCTACGTCTTTATTACTGTTCTGCCCCTAGGTTCTTCAGAAACATTTTTTTTTTACATTCCATATATATGTGTTAGCATACGGTATTTGTTTTCTCTTTCTGACTTATTTCACTCTGTATGACATACTCTAGGTCCATCCACCTCTCTACAAATGATTCAATTTTGTTTCTTTTTATGACTGAGTAATATTCCATTGTATATATGTGCCATATCTTCTTTATCCATTCATCTGTTGATGGACACTTAGGTTACTTCCATGTCCTGGCTATTGTAAATAGAGTTGTAATGAACATTGTGGTACATGACTCATTTGAAATATGGTTTTCTCAGGGTATATGTCCAGTAGTGGGATTGCTGGGTCATATGGTAGTTCTACTGCTTGTTCTTTAAGGAACCTGCATACTGTTCTCCATAGCGGCTGTACCAATTTACATTCCCACAAACAGTGCAAGAGGGTTCCCTTTTTCCACACTCTCTCCAGCATTTATAGTTTGTAGATTTTTTGATGATGGCCATTCAGACTGGTGTGAGGTGATACCTCATTGTGGTTTGGATTTGCATTTCTCTAATGATTAGTGATGTTGAGCATCCTTTCATGGGTTTGTTGGCCATCTGTATGTCTTCTTTGGAGAAATGTCTCTTTAGATTCTCTGCCCATTTTTGGATTGGGTCATTTGTTTTTTTGATATTGAGCTGCATAAGCTGCTTGTACATTTTGGAGATTAATCTTTTGTCAGTTGCTTCATTTTCAAATATTTTCTCCCATTCTGAGGGTTGTTTTTTGTCCCGTTTATGTTGTCCTTTGCTGTGCAAAAGCTTTTAAGTTTCATTAGGTTCCATTTGTTTATTTTTGGTTTTATTTCCATTTCTCTAGGAGGTGGATCAAAAAGGATCTTCCTGTGATTTATGTCATAGAGTGCTCTGCCTGTGTTTTTCTCTAGGAGTTTTATAGTCTTACATTTAGGTCTTTAATCCATTTTAAGTTCATTTTTTGTGTATGGTGTTAGGGAGTGTTTTAATTTCATTATTTTACATGTAGCTGTCCAGTTTTCCCAGCACCACTAATTGAAGAGGCTGTCTTCTCTCCATTGTATATTCTTGCCACCTTTATCAAAAATTAGGTGACCATATGTGTGTGGGTTTATCTATGAGCTTTCTCTCCTGTTCCATTGATCTATATTTCTGTTTTTGTGCCAGTACCATACTGTCTTGATGACTGTAGCTTTGTAGTATAGTCTGAAGTCTGGGAATCTGATTCCTCCAGCTCCGTTTTTCTTTCTTAAGATTGCTTCGGCTATTCTGGGTCTTTTGTGTTTCCATACAAATTGTGAAATTTTTTGTTCTGGTTCCGTGGAAAATGGCATTGGTAGTTTGATAGTGATTGAATTTGTAGATTGCTTTGGGTAGTATAGTCATTTTCAGAATGTTGATTCTTCCAATACAAGAACATGGTATATCTCTCCATCTGCTTGTATCATCTTTAATTTCTTTCATCAGTGTCTTATAATTTACTGCATACAGGTCTTTTGTCTCCTTAGGTATGTTTATTCCTAGGCGTTTTATTCTTTCTTTTTCAATGGTAAATAGTAGTGTTTCCTTAAATTCCCTTTCAGATTTTTCATCATTAGTGTATAGGAATGCAAGAAATTTCTGTGCATTAATTTTGTATCCTGCTAGTTTACCAAATTCATTGATTAACTCTAGTAGTTTTCTAGCACATCTTTAGGATTCTCTATGGATAATATCATGTCACCTGCAAACAGTGACAGTTTTAATTCTTCTTTTCTGTTCTGGATTCCTTCTATATCTTTTTCTTCTGTGATTACTATGGCTAAAACTTCCAAAACTATGTTGAATAATAATGGTGAGAGTGGGCAACCTTGTCTTGTTCCTGATCTTTTTGGAAATGTTTTCAGTTTGCACCACTGAGAATCATGTTGACTGTGTGTTTGTCATTTTTGGCCTTTATTATGTTGAGGTAAGTTCCCTCTATGCCTACTTTCTGGATAGTTTTTTATCATAAATGGGTATTGAATATTGTTGAAAGCTTTTTCTGCATCATTGAGATGATGGTGTTGTTTTTCTCTGTCAGTTTGTTAATATGGTTTATTGCATTGATTGATTTGCGTATATTGAAGAATCCTTGCATTCCTGGGATAAACCCCACTTGGTCATGGTGTGTAATCCTTTTAATGTGCTATTAGATTATTTTTGCTAGTACTTTCCTGAGGATTTTTACATGTATGTTCATCAGTGATATTGGCCTGTAGTTTTCTTTCTTTGTGACATCTTTGTCTGATTTTGGTGTCAGGGTGATGGTGGCCTTGTATAATGAGTTTGGGAGTGTTCCTCTCTCTTTTATATTTTGATAGAGTTTGAGAAGGATGGGTGTTAGTTGTTCTCTAAGTGTTTGGTAGAATTCACCTGTGAAGCCATCTGGTCCTGGGATTTTGTTTGTTGGAATATTTTTAATCACAGTCTCAATTTCAGTGCTTGTGATTGATCTGTTTATATTTTCTGTTTCTTCCTGGTTCAGTCTCAGAACTTTGTTCTTTTCTAAGAATTAGTCCATCTTTTCCAGGTTGTCCATTTTATTGGTATAGAGTTGCTTGTAGTAATCTTTCATGATCCTTTGTATTTCTTCAGTGTCAGTTGTTACATCTCCTTTTTCATTTCTAATTATATTGATTTGAGTCTTCTCCCTTTTTTTTCTTGGTAAGTCTGGTTAATGGTTTATCAATTTTGTCTTCTCAAAGAAGCAGCTTTTAGTTTTATTGATCTTTGCTTTTGTTTCCTTCATTTCTTTTTCATTTATTTCTGATCTGGTCTTTATGATTTCTTTCCTTTTGCTAAGTTTGGAGATTTTTTGCTCTTCTTTTTCTAATTGTTTTAGGTGTAAGTTTAGGTTGTTTATTTGAGCTGTTTCTTGTTTATTGAGGTAGGATTGTATTGCTATAAACTTCCCTCTTAGAACTGCTTTTGCTGCATCCCATATGTTTTTGGTTGTTGTGTCTTCATTGTCATTTGTTTCCAGGGACTTTTTGATTTCCTCTTTGATTTCTTCAGTGATCTCTTGGTTATTTAGTAGTATTGTTCAGTATTGTTCAGCCTCCATGTGTTTGTATTTTTTACAGATTTTTTTCCATAATTGATATCTAGTCTCATAGTGTTGTGGTTGGAAAAGATACTTGGTACTATTTCTTGTGTTTTTTTGTTTCTTCATTTTTAAACAAAATTCACATTTTATTTAGGTTGAAGTAAACTATACAAAATTGATTTTCTTCACCAAAAATAACAGCAATATTTTCTGTATTATTCCTAGATAAACCATAAAACACTTATTTTTGTAGGTTTTCTAGGTTTTGGTTGTAAATCAAGATGAGGCAGTATATACAGTCATGGAAAAAGGCAAAAGAAAACAGACAAATCAGTTGTTAATATCCATGGCTTGTGATCCTGTCTTGACCATGAAACAGAAGTGTTCAAAATATACCTGTCAAAAAGCTTATGAAGATCTAGGCTCAATAAAGGAATGTAAGCAGCAACAATCAGATGTGGAACAACAATGGCAGGCTCTTCCATTCAAATTTAACTATAACTTATTCCTTCAACTTCATTTGATAAAAACAAAATCTACACTGAAATCCTTGTTTGGCAAGCTCAGACGTTTGTCTCAGAGTCTGATAATTTTCTTAACGGTCCCTTACAGGTATTTAACAGCATACTTAAAACTCCTACTATTCAAAGGTCAGTCATGAGTTTCATTGTAATGTTTTATAAAATGTATTCCTTCCTCCTGTACCTCCTCAAAATTTATTTCTTCAAAGAACTGATAACTCACTCTCTGACAGTTGGATCCACAGTGATTAATGTTATGTCTAAAATGACTTAACTTATACAGTTCCAAAATGCCATTAGCAGAGATCACAGAGCGTAATATGGTACTTTCAATGCTATCTTCTGAAAGAACAGTTAGGTCTCCAAAGCATGGGACTTCAAATGGGTCATTTAGACAGGCAGATTATCAATGACTAATGTCTCAATGGGAAGCCTACAGGTCAAGATATTCAGTGATTAAGTGGCCTACGTACCCCTTACAACTTTTCTGTAAGATATTTTCAAATTTCTTACAGATTTTTTTCAAATATCAAATATAAGAGAACGCCTATTTTAAAAGTCTCTTAGGTATTTTCAATGGTTTCTGAATTACCTGTAGGAAGCTCTGACTTACTTGTATATAGTTTTATATATGTATCCACCATTAAATCCAAATGTTGTTTTATATCAAATTTTATGTTAAGGAAAGCTAAGTTACTTGACCTTTGGTCTGTCAAAGTATTCCTCGGGTATGCTTTGAGACACTTTTGCCCATTTTCATAGCGTTGGTTCTCAACCTTCATCAGAGGAAGAATACATAGGACCTTCAGCAATGCATAAACATTAGGAAAAATCTTGATGTCTGGCAGATGAAGGGCTTCATAAAATAGTGGATGGAAGTTCTATATCTTTCCCTCTGTGTTTCCACTTGATTCCGCAACAATGCAGCTCAGCAGAGCATGTGTCAGGATTAGGTAAATCACTGTTGTACATGTCAGCATGATGCTCCTCTGACGTATTGAATTTGAGCTGTTCCATGACAGAGAGTATCAGAGATAAGCATTTAAGAGCTCTGAGGTGCTGTTCTGAGGATATACCTTTCAGTTCCTGAATAATGTGTTCCACTGTTGGAACACTTAGAGTTTCTTTTTTGGTGTTGTTGTTGTTGTTGTTGTTTTTAAACATCTTTATTGGGGTATAATTGCTTTACAATGGTGTGTTAGTTTCTGCTTTATAACAAAGTGAATCAGTCATACATAAGCATATGTTCCCATATGTCTTCCCTCTTGCATCTCCCTCCCTCCCACCCTCCCTATCCCACCCCTCTAGGCTGTCACAAAGCACCGAGCCAATATCCCTGTGCCATGCGGCTGCTTCCCACTAGCTATCTACCTTACTACGTTTGTTAGTGTGTATATGTCCATGACTCTCTCTCGCCCTGTCACAGTTCACACTTCCCCCTCCTCATAACCTCAAGTCCGTTCTCTAGGAGGTCTGCGTCTTTATTACTGCCTTACCCCTAGGTTCTTCATGACATTTTTTTCTTAAATTTCATATATATGTGTCAGCATACGGTATTTGTCTTTTTCTTTCTGACTTACTTCACTCTGTACGACAGACTCTAGTTCTATCCACCTCATTACAAATAACTCAATTTCGTTTCTTTTTATGGCTGAGTAATATTCCATTGTATATATGTGCCACATCTTCTTTATCCATTCATCCGATGATGGGCACTTAGGTTGTTTCCATCTCTGGGCTATTGTAAATAGAGCTGCAATGAACATTTTGGTACATGACTCTTTTTGAATTTTGGTTTTCTCAGGGTATATGCCCAGTAGTGGGATTGCTGGGTCATATGGTAGTTCTATTTGCAGTTTTTTAAGGAACCTCCATACTGTTCTCCATAGTGACTGAACCAATTCACATTCCCACCAGCAGTGCAAGAGTGTTCCCTTTTCTCCACACCCTCTCCAGCATTTATTGTTTCTAGATTTTTTGATGATGGCCATTCTGACTGGTGTGAGATGATATCTCATTGTACTTTTGATTTGCATTTCTCTAATGATTAATGATGTTGAGCATTCTTTCATGTGTTTGTTGGCAGTCTGTATATCTTCTTTGGAGAAATGTCTATTTAGGTCTTCTGCCCATTTTTGGATTGGGTTGTTTGTTTTTTTGTTATTGAGCTGCATGAGCTGCTTGTAAGTTTTGGAGATTAATCCTTTGTTGGTTGCTTCATTTGCAAATATTTTCTCCCATTCTGAGGGTTGTCTTTTGGTCTTGTTTATGGTTTCCTTTGCTGTGCAAAAGTTTGAAGTTTCATTAGGTCCCATTTGTTTATTTTTGTTTTTATTACCATTTCTCTAGGAGGTGGGTCAGAAAGGATCTTGCTGTGATTGATGTCATAGAGTGTTCTGCCTATGTTTTCCTCTAAGAGTTTGATAGTTTCTGGCCTTACATTTAGGTCTTTAATCCATTTTGAGCTTATTTTTGTGTATGATGTTAGGGAGTGATCTAATCTCATAATTTTACATGTATCTGTCCAGTTTTCCCAGCACCACTTATTGAAGAGGCTGTCCTTTCTCCACTGTACATTCCTGCCACCTTTATCAAAGATAAGGTGTCCATATGTGCATGGGTTTATCTCTGGGCTTTCTATCCTGTTCCATTGATCTATCTTTCTGTTTTTGTGCCAATACCATACTGTCTTGATAACTGTAGCTTTGTAGTATAGTCTGAAGTCAGGGAACCTGATTCCTCCAGTTCCTTTTTTCGTTCTCAAGATTGCTTTGGCTATTCGGGGTCTTTTGTGTTTCCATTAGAGTTTCTTTATAGTAACTCTCAGAGGTTAGCTGAGATTCCAGGTTACTGTGTGGAGCCCTGTGAAATTTCCCTGGGAATTTCATCTGAATATCAAGTTTGGTTGCCAAATGTGTGGCTTCCTCAAACCAAAATTCATGATAAACTTCGATATTTTCCATCACTTCATTTAGTGAATGCAGCACTGCAGTCAAACTACTGGCTGCAAAGAAGACATCAGAAGTTTGCCCCTGAAGATTTTTCTCAAACTCTCTTGTAAAAGATAGAACATTTTTAAAACCAACAGTGGTAATGATTAAATCAAAATCTGTTACCACACTACAGAGTACAAATGGTCGGCCAGCTATACAGTTATTCCATCTAACATGTGTCATTATTTATACCATCTAAACATAAAACAAGTGCTTGTAGGAGGTCCACTAAGATTTCAAAAGCATCATGCCTGCCTGTCCACTAGAAATGGCAAATTTCCTTCAGTACTTTGCCCCTTTCTTCACTGTTTTGAAATAGGACAGAAATTACATTGTCAAGCTCTAAAAGCAGTTGTGGTGATTGATGGAGAAAACAACAAACTTCCTCAATTGTTCCTAATGCGACAGATACTCTCATAACAGACACTGATAATTCCAACAACATATTTAAGGCACAGGAAGAGCAGAGTGTGTAGATAGCTTGGGGATACTTCTCTAAAAGTCTAGAAGCAACAACTTTCATTTTGGAAGAAAATCCACTGAACACAATCTAAGCCTGGCCACGACAGTACTCCATGTTTAATCTCCACTTCTCAGTTATTGTAGTGTGAAATTTCACGGCCAAAATTTCTGCATCAGCTTCATAAGGCAGGAAGCCCACAAATTCCTCTCTCAGGTAGTGAGCTTCATCAACAAACCTCACCAACAAAGGCAGGTGCTCTTCCCCTGCTATGTCCGCCACGTCGTCAGTGACGATGGAAAAGAAGTGAGAGTCTCTCACTTACCTGAGAGTTTCTTCCCAAATGCAGCTCTCACAGATCTCTAGCATCTGTTTCTGCTGTGTTTTCGAACAGAACAATGTGTTCACTCCTGTTGATTCAAAGCGCTTTCTCAGGTCCTCTTCACCAGAATTGATCTGGCACTCCAGCAGTGCTTGAAAGTTATCAGGAGTAAAGAGACCTTCTGGGACTTCAGAAGCTTCAAGTCCATCCAGAGGTATGTTCTGTTTTCCCATAAGAATCAAAATTTCAAATAAAGATTTTAAGTATTCTTTGTTTTCCTTCTCTTCAAGGGTTAAAGGTAAAATGTCTTCATCCTGCTCTTCACCCCCTTCGTCTGCATTGCTGTTGTTTATTTCCTTATGTTTTGGTTCCTCTTCAGAAGTTTCATCAATTTTTTTCTGTTTCAGTGTCCTGATTTGATCTTAACTCAATTCTTTTATTCATTTTCTGTGTCTACCGTGTGGATTTTTCAAATGGCTGGTAAGATCAAATATTGTTGGTATCGCATTATCTCAAAGAACTCTCCTATAAGGACTAGTTCTACAGATCACAGAAGTCTCAAACTGTTTGTCACAATATTGATAATGTTTATTTAGTTGATCAGGTGTTTTATCTTTGAAGTCTGCTCTCCTACAATTCTCCACCCACTTCAGGCATCTGGCTGGATCCTGTGGGAACCTGAAAAAGGCCAGGTCAAACTGTGTGCTCTTCTGTATGCTGTTGGGGGCCACACAGAAGATCAGCATCATCATCTGCCCGCTGGCCAGCCCAACCCTCCCCTCCCCACCTCCTCAGGGAAGCCCGCCTGCCTGTCGGGGCCACGGAACTTGATACGATTTCAATTATCTAAAATTTACCAAGGCTGGATTTGTGACCTAAGATACGATCTATCCTGGAGAATGTTCCATGAGGACTTGAGAAGAATGTGTATTCTGTTGTTTTTGGATAGAATGTCCTATAAAAATCAATTAAATCCATCTTGTTTAAGGTATCATTTAAAGCTTGTGTTTCCTTTTTTATTTTCATTTTGGATGATTTGTCCATGGGTGAAAGTGGGGTGTTAAAGCCGCCTACTATGATTGAGTTACTGTCGATTTCCCCTTTTATGGCTGTTAACATTTGCCTTATGTTTTGAGGTGCTCCTATGTTGCGTGCATAAATATTTACAATTGTTATATCTTCTTCTTGGATCGATCCCTTGATCCTTAGGTAGTGTCCTTCTTTGTCTCTTGTAATAGTCTTTACTTTAAAGTCTACTTTTTCTGATAGGAGAATTGCTACTCCAGATTTCTTTTGATATCCATTTGCATGGAATATCTTTTCCATCCCCTCACTTTCAGTCTGTATGTGTCCCTAGGTCTGAAATGGGTCTCTTGTAGACGGTATATATATGGGTCTTATTTTTATCTCCATTCAGCCAGTCTGTGTCTTTTGGTTGGAGCATTTAATCCATTTACATTTAAGGTAACTAGTGATATGCATGTTCCTATTCCCATTTTCTTAATTGTTTTGGGTTTGTTACTGTAGATCTCTTTTCCTTCTCTTGTGTTTCCTGCCTAGAGAAGTTCCTTTAGCATTTGTTGTAAACCTGGTTTGGTGGTGCTGAATTCTCTTAGCTTTTGCTTTTCTGTAAAGGTTTTAATTTCTCTGTCATATATGAATGAGATCCTTGCTGGGTAGAGTAATCTTGGTTGTAGGTTTCTCCCTTTCATCACTTTAAATACTTCCTGCCAGTCCCTTCTGGCTTGCAGAGTTTCTGCTGAAAAATCAGCTGTTAACCTTATGGGGATTCCCTTGTATGTTATTTGTTGTTTTTTCCTTGCTGCTTTTAATATTTTTATTTGTATTTAACTTTTGCTAGTTTGATTAATATGTGTCTTGGCGTGTTTCTCCTTGGGTTTATCCTGTATGGGACTCTCTACACTTATTAGACTTCATTGACTATTTCCTTTCCAATATTAGGGACGTTTTCAACTATAATCTCTTCAAATATTTTCTCAGTCCCTTTCTTTTTCTCTTCATCTTTTGGGACCCCTATAATTCGAATGTTGGTGCATTTAATGTTATCCCAGCGGTCTCTGAGACTGTCCTCAAATCTTTTGATTCTTTTTTCTTTATTCAGCTCTCTGGTAGTTATTTCCACTATTTTATCTTCCAGGTCAATTATCCGTTCTTCTGCCTCAGTTCTTCTGCTATTGATTCCTCCTAGAGAATTTTTAATTTCATTCATTTTGTTGTTAAACATTGTTTGTTTGCTCTTTAGTTCTTTTAGGTCCTTGTTAAACCTTTCTCGTATTTTCTCCTTTCTATTTCCAAGATTTTGGATCATCTTTACTATCATTACTCTGAATTCTTTTTTCAGGTAGACTGTCTATTTCCTCTTCATTTGTTTGGTTTTGTGGATTATTTCCTTGCTCCTTCATCTGTTGTGTGTGTTTCTCTGTCTTCTCATTTTGCTTAACTTACTGTGTTTGGGGTCTCCTTTTTGCAGGCTGCAGTTTCATAGTTCCTGTTGTTTTTGTTGTCTGCCCCCAGTGTCTAAGGTTGGTTCAGTGGGTTGTGTAGGCTTTCTGGTGGAGGGAAATGGTGTCTGTGTTCTGATGGATGAGGCTGGATATTGTCTTTCTGGTGGGCAGGATCACATCCTGTGCTGTGTTTTTGGCTGTCTGTGACCTTATTATGATTTTAGGCAGCCTCCCTGCTAATGGGTGGGGTTGTGTTTCTCTCTTGCTAGTTGTTTAGCATATTGTGTCCTGCACTGGTCATTGAGCGGAGCTGGGTCTTACGTTGAGATGGAGATCTCTGGGACAGCTTTTGCCGTTTGATATTACATGGAGCTGGGAGGTCTCTGGTGGACCAATGTCCTGAACTGAGCTCTCCCACCTCAGAAACACAGGTCTGACACCCAGCCGGAGCACAAAGGCCCTGTTACCCACACGACTCAGAAGAAAAAAGATAAAAAAAAAAATAAAGAAAGAAAAAATAAAAGTTATTAAAGTAAAAAATTACAAAAATATTAAAAATAAAATAAAGTAATAATAAAAGGAAAAAAATGAAAGAAAGAAAGAAAGAAGAGAGCAACCAAGCCAAAAATCAAATCCACCAATAATTACAAGTGCTAAAAGCTATACTAAAAAGAAAAAAAAACGGACAGAGAGAACCTTAGGGCAAATGGTAAAAGCAAAACTATACAGACAAAAATCACACAAAGAAGCATACACACTAACAAAAAGAGAAAAAGGAAAAAAAAATATATATCTAAATATTTAAAAAAAAGGAAGAGAGCAGCCAAATCAATTAGCAAATCTACGAATGATAATAGACTGTAAATAACAAAGTAAGATAAACATAAAATCAGAAACAATTTAGGTGCAGAAAGCAAACTCCAAGTCTACAGATGCTCCTAAAATCCGCTGCCTCAATTTTGGGATGCTTCATTGTCTATTCAGGTATTCTACAGATACAGGGTACATCAAGTTGATTATGGAGATTTAATCTGCTGCTCCTGATGCTGCTGGGAGAAATTTCCCTTTCTCTTCTTTGTTTGCACAGCTCCTGGGATTCAGCTTTGGATTTAGCCCAACCTCTGCGTGTATGTCACCTGAGGGCATCTTTTCCCTGTCCCAACAGGACAGGATTAAAGTAACAGTTGATTGGGGGGTTCTGGCTCACTCACACCAAGAGGAGGGAGGGGTATGGAATGCGGGGCGAGCCTGTGGTGGCAGTGGCTGGTGTGATATTGCAACAGCTTGAGGTGCACCGTGTGTCTCCTGGGGAAGTTGTCCCTGGATCACGGGACCCTGGCAGTGGCAGGCTGCACAGGCTCCCTGGAAGGGAGGTGTAGATAAGTGACCTGTGCTTGCACACAGTTTTCTTGGTGGCTGCAGCAGCAGCCTTATTGTTTCATGCACATCGCTGGTGTCCATGCTGATAGCCGTGGCTTGCCCCGGTCTCTGGAACTCGGTTAGGCAGTGCTCTGAATTCTCTCTCCTAATGCACCCCCCAAAAATGTCTCTTGCCTCTTAGGCAGTTCTAGGCTTTCTTCTGGACTCCCTCCTTGCTAACTGCAGTGCACTAGCCCCCTACAGGCTGTGTTCACACAGCCAACCCAAGTCCTCTCCCTGGAATCTGAAGCCAGAGCCTCAGTTCCCAGCCCCCACTCACCCCAGCATGTGAGCAGACAAGTCTCTCAGGCTGGTCGGCACCAATCCTCTGTGTGGTTATCTCTCCAATTTGCCCTCTGCACACTTATTGCTGCACTCTCCTCCATGGCTCTGAAGCTTCCACCCCACAAACCCCCGTCTCCACCAGTGAAGGGGCTTCCTAGAGTGTGGAAACTTTTCCTCCTTCACAGCTCCCTCCCAGAGGTGCAGGTCTTGTCCCTATTTGTTTGTCTGTTTTTCTTTTTTCTTTTGCCCTACCCAGGTACATGGGGAGTTTCTTGCCTTTTGGGAAGTGTGAGGTCTTCTGCCAGTGTTCAGTAGGTGTTCTGTAGGAGGTGTTCCACATGTGGATGTATTTCTGATGTATTTGTGGGGAGGAAGGTGATCTCCATGTCTTACTCCTCCACCATCTTGAAGGTCTCCCCTCCATTTATGTTTGTTAGTATTTGTTTTATGTATTTTGGTGCTCTTATATAGGGTGAGTATATGTTAAATAGTATAATATTTTCTTGTATTGATCCCTTTATCATTGCACAATATCTTTTTTTTGTCTTTCTTAATGATCTTTTTTTTAAAAGTCTATTTTGTCTGAGTATTGCTATCCCTGATTTCTTGTCATATCCATTTTCATGAAATATCTTTTTCCATACCCTCTTTTTCAGACTGCATGTACCTTTTGCCCTGAAGTGAGTCTTTTATAAGCAGCATATTGTAAGTTCTAGATTTTTATCCAATGTGCCACACTATGTCTTTTGATTGGAGCATTTAGTCTATTGACATTTAAAGTAATTATTGATAGGTATGTACTCATTGCAATTTTAAACCTTGTTGTCCAGTTGTTTTTGTAGTTCTTTGTTCCTTTCTTCTTTTTTTTTTTCCTTTTGTGGTTTGATGATTTTCTTTTGTATTATGCTTGTGTTCTTTTCTTTTTTGTTTTTGTGAATCTATCATGTTTTTGATCTGTGGTTATCCTGGTTTTCACATATATTGACCTATAACTACAGCTACTTGCTGTAACTGATAGTCATACAAGCCTCCAGTGGAAGGCTCTCTCTGCCTCAATTGTTAGCAAGCCAGCATGTCTGCAGTCCTCATAAATAGAGTCTAGGCTTCTCTAGCCCTTCTATCTGTCTCAGAAGATTTCCCAGCAGTCAAAGGGGCTTGTGTATTCTGTGCAAGACTCCAGGACTGGAAGGCCTAGATTGTGAGTCAACATGCTCCCTCCCCAGGATAAGTGTCCATCCATGTGGACCTTCTTTCCCTTACAGTTTCCTCCCTGGGGAGCAGATCACGACCTGATTCCTTTATTTCCCCCATCTTACCCAGTTATGTGGAGATCTTTCTTGTAGCTTTGGGTGTATAACAGATTTTCCAGTTTCCATTTAGTTTTCTGTGCATGTTTTTCCACATGTAGATGTATTTTTGATGTGTTTATGTGGTTGTGGGGGGAGGTGAGCTCCATGTCCTTCTACTCTATCATCTTGACCCTCCTCCCCAAAGATTTTCTATTGTTTTATTTTCACTAATAGTTTTACACTTTTACATTTCACATTTTGATGTATGATCTAGTTTGAATTAATTTTGTAAAATATATGAGGTTTAGGTAGAGATTTATTTTTTTGTCTGTGGATGTTCAATTTGTTCCAGTACCACTTGTTGTAAAGTCTATCTTTTCTCTATTTAGTTGCTTTTGTATTATCAAAAATCAATTAGGCGTATTTATGTTGGTCTATTTATGACATCTATATTCCATTCCATTGATATGTATGTCTGTCTCTCTGCCAACATCATACTGTCTTGACTACTGTAGCTATATAGTAAGCTTAAAATCAGGTAGTGTGATTTTTCCAACTTTATTCTTCTTTTTCAAAATTGTAGCTATTCCAGTGATCTTCATTTCCTTTATGAATTTTAAAATTATCTTGTCTATATGTACAAAATTGCTCCTATTTTTATAGAAATCAAGTTGAACTTGTAGCTCAATTTGAGGAGAATTAATAGTCTTTACTAGGTTGAATCTTCCAAGCTATGGACACAGTATTTATGTTATTTATTTATGTTATATTTATTTTATCATCTTTTTGTACTTTTCATTATGTTTCCTGTGTATAGTTTGTTAGATTGATACCTAAGTATTTCATCTTGGGGAGCTATTGTAAAAGATATTGTATGTAAAATATAGTTTCCGATTATTCACTGCTGTGTATGCAAACATGGTAATGTTGTTTTCTTTTATTTTTTTTTACTTTAAAATATTTATTGGGTTTTTATCCATGGATATTTCCCACTCCTTCAATTTTTTTTAAAAAAACTCAAACATAATCAGCAATAGTGATTGCATAAATCTACACATGTAAAAAAATGGCATAGAACTATACATGTAATTGTAAAACATCAATTTTGTGGGTTTGCTTGATATTTAAGTAAAATGTACTTGTGACTATCCTGTACTATCTTTGCAACTTCCTGTGACTCTGTAACTATCATATATAACATTCTTGAAATGACAAAACTTTAGAAATAAAGAAAATTAGTTGTTGCCAGGGATTAGGAGCAGGAAAGGAGGTGGGATGGAAGTAAGCATGTTGAGAAAAAGGCAACATGAAATATCCTTATGGTGATTTAACTTTTTCATTTTGACTATTATGTAGAGGTGGATACATATGAGGACAAACAAAACTAACAAAATATGAATAAAATTGGTGCATTTTATCCATGTCAATATCTTACTTGTGATATTGTACATTCTATTGTAAGATGTGAGAATTGGGGGAAACTAGGTAAAGTATATTAGGTAATAGGACGTCTCTGTTGTATTTCTACAACTCCATGTGAATCTATAATTTTCTTAAAATAGAAAAGTTTAATTTAAAAAGTTGTGTCTTCATAAACCATCAG
Source organism: Orcinus orca (assembly GCF_937001465.1). Taxonomy (NCBI): domain Eukaryota; kingdom Metazoa; phylum Chordata; class Mammalia; order Artiodactyla; family Delphinidae; genus Orcinus; species Orcinus orca. The sequence goes on from NC_064580.1 coordinate 69,859,753, forward strand.
CATTTTATTCATGTGGATTCCAGCATTAACTACTCAAGTTTCCTCTGAAAACTTTAAAATAACGTTCAAATATTATTTATTTTTGTATTAACCTTTAATACTGCCACATTAATAAACTCATTCATTTTAGGAGGTTTTTTGTATATTACTTGGGATTGTCTATGTAGACATGCTTATCATTTACACATAGGGAAACTTTTACTTTATCCTTTCCAATCTGTGAGCCTTTTATTTTTTATTTTTTGGCTAAGACATCCAGTACTATGTTGTGTGTTGCAAACAGACATACTTGCTTTGCTCTCAGTTTAAGGGAGAAAGTATTCAGTCTTTCATCATTAAATATGATGCTAGTGGTAGTGTTTTAGTATTTTATCAGATTGAGGAAACTACCTTCTACTCCTATTTTAGGGAGAGTTTTTTTTTTTTTTTTATCATTGTTCCAGCACCATTATTGCAAGTCCATCTTTTCTTCACTGATCTGAAATATCTTCTGTTATATGTCAAGTGCCTGTACATATGTGGGCCTTCTTATGTGCTCTCTGTTCTGTTTTCTAGGTCTATTTGTCCATACTTGTGTCAATACCACACTATCTTACTGATATGTTTTATAATAAGTCTATATATTTCTCTTAAAATCTTATCATCTGTTTTCTTTAAGAGTGTTTTGGCTATTCTTGGCTCTTTCATTTCCATATATATTTTAGATTTAGCTAGTCAAATTCTATGAAAAAAGCAAATTGAAAATTTTATTGAAATAACATTGAATCTTTTTATCTCTCTCTAAAGTGAGAGAGAATTGACATCTTTATAATATTTAAACTAAACAAAGGTTTGGCATGTTTTTATTAAATTTATTTCTAGGTACTTTAATTTTGGATATTACTATTAATGGTTTATTTTCTATGTTTATTCTCTGATTTTTCTGGAATAAAGGGGTACAGTTCATTTCAGTACATTTATATTGTATCTAGAAGCCTTAGTAAACTCTCATATTAATTTAAATAATAGAAATATAGATTTTTTCAGATTTTCTATGTACTCAATTATATTATCTGCAAATAACTAATTTTGTTTCTTCCTTTTGAAACCTTATGTTTTTATCTCTTTCTCTTGTCTTGATGATAATTCAGTCCTTTTCTATACTATGTTGACTTTCAATTATAAGAGACCAGTAAATGGGAAGGGGCAATAAGATGATGGAAGGAGAGGGTTGATATGAAAAGTACATAGATTTCTTGGTTTAAAACATTTCCTCCAGAGTTAGTGTCAATATGGAAAGAAACTATGAAAATCAACTACAGCTCATTCATTCCTCAGATACTATTGCTTCTAAAATCATCACAACCATTATCTGCCTTGGGTATTTTCTAATTTGCTTAAGTCCTTTAAGTGTGGTGTCCTGAAATGAACACAGTTTACTAGGTCTAATCATCACAAACTGGAACCAGACTATCACATCCTTTATTCTAACCTCTAAATTTATTTTAATGTAGCCTATAATAGCATTAGCCTTTTTGCTAAATCTACAGTCTACTGAGACCCTGAAAACTTTTTCCACATAAACTTTCAAGCAGTGGCATATTTATTAAATTCTTCTAATTAAGAGTTATTAACACATTAGAATTTATTTCTAAAAACTCTAGTTAAATTTTAAAACAGAAGAGTAAACTCAAGGAAAATCTGTCACTTAGACTAGGCTCTACAACTACCATGTCATATGCAAACTTATCCCAGTTAAAGTAGCGATAAGTGGACTAAGAGCTGAATCTCATTACCTGTAAAATGTGTTGAGTTTCTAATTGTTGTACAGAAGTAAGAACACCTATGTCACAAGTGCCACATTCTTGCTGTTCTTTAGTGTTTTTACTTTTTTAGTTAAAATTGGAAAAGTTAGTGGTATGTCAGTCTAATAGTAAGCATTTAAAATATTTCATGAGAATTATTTGGCTGTCAGAGCTCATAATGAAGGACATTTAGGTCATACAATTGTTCTTGAATCTTTTAAAAAATTTATTAATTTGAAATTTGAGATGACTGTATGCTGTCAGATTTTTATTTCTGGAACTTACAACAACATGGAATTTAGTAGTAGATAGTTTTAAATAAATAATTTTACCAAAACTTGACATTTAATATTTATTTTTCTGTAAATATTTTACTAGTTTCATAGAAATAAAAATTATAACAACAGCTATTTAAAATGACAAGCCATGATGATTAATTTACATATATGATTTTTATAAAATTTCTTTGAATGTTTTAAATTGAGATTAAAGAAAGCTGTTCTAAAGGTGTTTTCTTTCAGTAGGTGGGGCTGAAGTAAGGGAAAGTATAGGTGATTTCTGCTCAGTTTAAAAATGATTTAATTTTTGAAGTATGAAATAGGAGAAATTAAAGGAGGAAAGGTAAGGAGAAATACTTTTTGTTCCTGTTCAGTTATTAATGGTGATAAGTCTGAAGCAAACTTTCTAAACTTTTAATAACTCCATTATTGCAAAAGTATAATAATCAAGATTTAAAATAAGAACTTTTTATTAGATTTTATTGAATTCTAGGTGCTTTATTAAAGGTAAAAGCAAGTATTAGCAATTACAGCAGTTCTTCCAGTGTATTATGACATCTTAGAAATGTTATGTAATTTTGGAAGCATGGAATATCATCTGAATTGCACTAAAAAGACATAGGAAAACCAATTCATTCACCTGCCATAATCAGCTTTCAAAAGTTGACTTGCTCACTTGCAGAATTTGCCTTTTTTTCCCTCAAAATTTCACAAACGCACTTTGATTTTCTGTTCTAAATATGATTCTTATCTGTTATTTTTAAATTTTTCCAAGGATAATATAGAGGAAAAAATGGGAAGGCGTTAGTAAATAATAATTATTGTGGGGTGGGAAACAATAATTCTGGAGCAAAATGCTGGAGCATTGTGTGGAAACTGGAAATGTTGTTCTCGTACATCAAATACTATAATTTCAGAGATATGAGATCTCTTCTTAGAGATGGCAAGGTTGGCTATACATTTGGCTTCAAAACTAAGTTATTTCAACATACATCTATTTAACTCTGCTAAAGGCAAGGCACTATACTTCTGTAGTAAGTTACTGAAAAATGAAATTAGTGACACGAATCACCAGTGAGCAATAAAATCCCTCCCAATCATCAATATGACTGGAAGAAAAGGGGAAAAAAATCTTGTTTTAGATTCCCATTCTATTCTTTCTTCTAAGAGGCTTTCATAATAAATATTGGAAGATTGGTTCTCTGCTGAATCTGAACTACACTTCAGAATGTTGTGAACCACTGCAAAAAAAAATAGCATTTCATTGATCTTTTCTATATTTTAGTCTTTTTCTTATTTATTACTGTTCTGATCTTTATGATTTCTTCTACTAACTTGGGTTTTGTTTGTTCATCTTTTCCTAGCTCCTTTAGGTATAAGGTTTGGTTGGTTGAGATTTTTCTTGTTTCCTGAGGTAAGTTTTCTCACTATAAATTTCCCCTTAGAACTGCTTTTGCTGCATCCCATATATTTTGGATCATTGTGTTTTTGTTTTCATTTGTCTCCAGGTATTTTTTTATTTCCTCTTTGATTTCTTCCGTTATACATTAGTTGTTTAGTAGCATATCATTTAGCCTCCAGGTGCTGCTGTTTCTTGCACTTTTATCCTTGTACTGTTTTCTGAAACTGAGATGGTCTTTTGAAAAGATAAACAAAATTGATAAACATTTAACCAGACTCATCAAGAAAAAAGAGAGAACAACGAAATCAATAAAATCAGAGATAAAAAGGAGACATTACGACTGACAACACAGAAATACAAAGGATCACAAGAGACTACTACAAGCAACAAGATGTGAATAAAATGAACAATCTAGAAGAAATGGACAAATTTCTAGAAATGTACAACCTTCCAAGACTGAACCAGGAAGAAATAGAAAATATGAACAGACCAATTACTGGTAATGAAATTGAATCAGTAATAAAACAAACCCAACAAACAAAAGTCCAGGACCAGATGGCTTCACAAGTGAATTCTAACAAACATTTAGAGAAGAGTTAATACCTATCCTTCTCAAATTATTCCAAAATTTGCAGAGAAAGGAACACTTTTGAATCATTCTATGAGGCCACCATCACCCTGTTACAAAAACCTGATAAAGATATCACACACAAAAAAAATTACAGGCCAATATCACTGATGAATATAGATGCAAAAGTCCTCAACAAAATATTAGCAAACTGAATCCAACAATACATAAAAAAAAATAATACACCATGATCAAGTGGGATTTACCCCAGTGATGTATTTTTCAATATCCACAAATCAATCAGTGCGATATGCCACATTAACAAATTGAATAAAAATAATATGATCATCTCAATACAAAAAGCTTTTGAGATTATTCAACATACACTTATGATAAGAAACTCTCCAGAAAGTGGGCTTAGAGGGAACATACCTCAACATAAAAAGCCACATATGAGATGATTACAGCTAGCATCATACTCAACAGTGAAAAGCTGAAAGCATTTCCTCTAATACCAGTAACAAGACAAGGATGCTCACTCTTGCCACTCTTATTCAACATAGTTTTGGAAGTTCTAGCAACAGTAATAAGTCAAGAAAAAGAAATAAAATGAATCAAAATTGGAAAGGAAGAAATAAAACTGTCACTGTTTTCAGATGACATGATAGTCTACAAGAAAATCCTGAAAAAGCCATGAAAAAAATACTAAAACTCATGAATGAATTCAGTAAAGTTGCAAGATAAAAAAGCATACAGAAATCTGTTATATTTCTATACACTAACAATGAAGTATCAGAAAGAAAAATTAAGGGAACAATCTGATTTATCATCACATCAAAAGAATAAAATACCTAGGAATAAACCTACTTAAGGAGGTTAAAGATCTGTACTCAGAAAACTATAAAATACTGATGAAAGAAATAAAAGATGGCACAAACAGATGGAGAGATATACCATGTTATTGGACTGGAAAAATCAATATTGCCAAAACAAATATACTACCCAAAGCAATCAACATATTCAATGCAATCCCTATCAAATTACCAAGGACATTTTTTACAGAATTCAAACAAAAAATTTTACAATTTGTATGGAAACATAAAAGAACCTGAATACCCAAAGCAATCTTGATAATGAAAAACAGAGCCAGAGGAATTGGGTTCCTGGACTTCAGACTATACTACAAAGCTACTGTCATCAAAACAGTACAGTACAGACATATAGATCAATGGAAAAGGATATAGAGCCCAGAAATAAACCTATGCACTTATGGTCAAATAATTTATGAAAAAGGATGCACAAATATACAGTGGAGAAAAGACTGTCTCTTCTATAAATGGTGCAGCAGAAACTGGACAGCTCCATGTAAAAGAATGAAATTAGAACATTCTCTAACACCATATACAAAAATAAACTCAAAATGGATTAAAGACCTAAATGTAAGACTGGAAATTTTAAAATTTCTAGCAGAAAACATAGGCGGAACACTCTTTGACATGAATCATAGCAATATTTTTTTGATCTGGCTCTTAAAACAAAGGAAATAAAAACAAAAATGAACAAATGGGACCTAATGAAACTTAAAACCTTTTGCACAGCAAAGGAAACCATAAACAAGGTGAAAAGACAACCTACTGAATGGGAGAAAATATTTGCAGATGATATGACTGATAAGTGGTTAATATTCAAAATATACAAACAACTCACACAGCTCAATATAAAAATAATCAACCTGATTTAAAAATTGGGTGAAAATCTGAATAGACACTTTTCCAAAAAAAAACATACAGATGGCCAACAGTCATATGAGAAGATGCTCAACATCAATAATCATAAGAGAAATGCATATTAAAACTACAATGAGATATCACCTTACACCTATCAGAATAGCTATCATCAAAAAGTCCACAAATATCAAGTGCTGGTGAAGATGTGGTGAAAAGGGAACCCTCACACACTTTTGGGGGGAATGTAAATTGGTTCAGCCACTGTGGAAAACAGTATGGATATTTCTCAAAAGACTAAATTCCACTCCTGAGTATGAATCTGAAAAGAAAAAATGGAAACACTAATTCTCAAAGATACATGCACCCCAATGTTCATAACAGCGTTTTTTATAATTGTCATGGTATGGAAGCAACCTAAGTGTCCATTAATAGATGAATGGATAAAGAAAATGTGACACACACACACAATGGAATAGTACTCAGCCATAAAAACAAATGAAATTTTGTCATTTGCAGGAACATCAGTGGACTTGGAAGACATGCTAAGTGAAATAAGTCAGACAGAGAAAGAAAATATTGTATGTTATCACTTATATGTGTAATCTAAAAATTACAACAGTCTAGTGAATATAACAGAAAAGAAGTAAGACTCACAGATATAGAGAAAAAACTAGTGATTATCAGTGAGGAGAAGGAATGGAGGAGGGACAAGATAGGGGTAGGAGATTAAGAGGTACTAACTAGTATGTATAAAATAAATAAGATACAATGTTACATGTTGATAGTATAACAAAGGGAATATAGCCAATATTTTATGATAACTATAATTGGAATATAAACTTTACAAATTGTAAATCACTATGTTGTACACCTGAAAATTATGTAATAATGTACATCAACTATACCTCAATAAAATATAATTGTAAACAAAACTAACAAAAATATTAAAGTGTCATTTTAATGAAATTCAATAAACTTTATACTTATCTCTAATTTCCTTTTAATCCATTTGACTAATTCCATGAAAGATTTGAAACCCAATTAGGAGCTAATATTATTTCTCTACTTTCATTTTCATATCTGAAATAATGAAACAGGAACAATAGAGATATTTATTAATCCTTCCTGTTTTTCAATTAAACATTTAACCAATGTTGTGCCTGTACTAGATTAAGTGCATACAATCTAGTAGCAGGAATACTATGAGAAAGTTGAAAAAGCTGATGTTGGTGTTATAAATAAGGTATAAAAAGCCATGGAATACAAAATAAGGGGTAATATTTTTTTTCCATCCAGAATGATTTAGAGCTCATGGAAGAAATGAATTTAGATCTAGGCTTTGAAGAGCAAGTAGGGTTTCAGCAGGACATTTAAAGTAGAGGAAACAACATAATAAAAGCATGTCAGCACAAACATATAAAGAATGGAAATTTAAAAAAAGGATGAACTGCTCCAGTTTAGCTAGAGTACATAGGGTAGACGAAAGGAATGTTGGGTCAAATTTTTGGAGGAAAATACTAAAATACATTGAATTCCGGATGAAAAAGTTTGTACCATATTCAGGTTTATAAACAGGAAAATATTAGACACAAGTTATGCTTTAGATAAAAGATAAATCTGGCATGGAAATATTTAAGATGGATTGAAACATGGAGAGATTTAGGGAGGACTGTACTGGTAAGAATGCTATTGTGATAATACAAGTAAGAGAAGATAAAGTCCTGAACTAGAAGAGAAATGGGAATAGAAAGAAAATCTTGAATGAGAAGACGTCTGTGGTTATAATTCGCTGAATTTGGTGTGTAGTTGTAAAGAACAAAGAGGCGGAAAAAGGCAAATATGATTCTGAGGATTTCCATCCTGTGTAACTAGGAAGAAGATATTTTTACTAATAGAAATTAATATGTAAACATTTGGTCATTTTTCTGGTAACCATCTAATAATGTCTTTACAGAATGTTTTACTAGCCACCCTGACTCAACATTTGGATTAAAGAGTATTGTGGTGAAGGTTCCACTTCTGCCTAAAATGGAGTAATAGGTGGTTATACCCTCCCACCTGAAACAACTAAAAAACAGACAAAAATTTGAAACAAACGTGAAAAAATTCTCAAGACATTGGAAAATAGGCAAGGAGGGCAGTGATTCCCTGACTCTCAAATGACTGTCAGAGTCACTGCTTTGAGAGAGTTTCCAGATCACAGCACAAGGAAGAGAATGTAAGTAGAACATGTTACTCTTGCAGTTGGGGAGATGGAATGAGGACTTTGGGGGAGGCCACAGTGACTAGAACAAATACTGAAGCTAAAGCAGTACTGTGATACCAAAACCAGACAAAGACATCAAAAGAAAAATAAAAACCAATATCCCTAATAAACATATGTTTAAATATTTGAAATAAAATTTTAGCAAATAGAAGCCAACAATATAATAAAAGGATAATACATCAATTAATGTAATTCACTATATAAAAAACTGAAAATAAAACATATTATCACCTCAACAGATGTAGAAAAAGCACTTGATAAAATCCAAAACTCTGTCATGATAAAAAAACAAATCACTCAACAAACTAGGAGTAGAAAGAACTTCCTGAATCTAATAAAATATCAAAAAAACCTTACAATTAACATCATACTGAATGGTGAAAGACTAGGGCTTTACCACTAGTATCAGAGACAAGGAGAAAATGTCTACTTTCACCAAGTCTATTCATCATTGTACTGGAAGTTCTAGGCATTTCAATGAGGCAAGAATAATGGACTTGCATCCAAGTTGGGAAGGAAGAAAATAAAGCTATCTTTATTCATAACAAACATAAACTATGTAGAAAATCTGATGGAATTTATAAGCAAAAGCTTTTAGAACTAATAAATAAGTTTAGCAAAGTTGTAGGATATATACAAAAAAATCAAAAATCAAATCTATCTCTATATACCAGAAATGAACAATCAGTAATCAAAATAAATGCCATTTACAGTACAATAAAAATATAAAACATTAAACATAAGTGCAAGAATTACACATTGAAAACTGTAAAATATTGCTGAAAGAAGTTGAAATCAAAAAAATGGAGAGATATATGCTGTACATGGATTGAATAACCCAATATTGTTAAGACTTCCAATGTCCACAGCTTGATCTTTTGATTTAAGTCAATCCCCCAAATAATCCAAGTAAGCTTTTTGTATATTATGGTAAGAAGCTTTAATTTGTAGACAGTAGGAAAGTAGATGTAAAGCCTTTTTACAAATCCTCTTTCCCTAAAAAGTAATGGTGGAAAATTTAGACGATAAAGAAAAATTAAAAGAAGTGGGAGAAAAGCCCTTCTACCTTTCCAAAGGATTCCCACCCTCTAAAGGCAACCATTATTATCATTCTGGCTTATTTTCTTCCAGACTTTTTTTCTATGTAGTTTTATTTTAGAACTTCATTGGAGTATAATTACTTTACAATGTTGTGTTAGTTTCTGCTGTATAACAAAGTGAATTGACTATATGTGTACATATATCCCCATATACCTGCCCTCTTGAGGATCCCTCTCTCCCTCCCTATCCCACCCCTCTAGGTGGTCACAAAACAGTGAGATGATCTCCCTGTGCTATGCAGCTGTTTCCCACTAGCTATGTATTTTACATTTGGTAGTCTATATATGTCAACATTACTCTCTCACTTCATCTCAGCTTCTCCCCCCCCAACCTGTGTCCTCAAGTCCATTCTCTACATCTACATCTTTATTCCTGTCCTGCCCCTAGATTCTTTAGAACCTTTTTTATTTTTTAGATTCTATATATATGTGTTAGCATATGGTATTTGTTTTTCTCTTTCTGACTTACTTCACTCTGTATAACAGATTCTAGGTCCATCCACCTAACTACAAATAACTCAATTTCATTTCTTCTTATGGATGAGTAATATTACACTCTATATATGTGCCACGTCTTCTTTATCACTTCATCTGTCGATGTACACTTAGGTTGCTTCCATGTCCTGATATTGTAAATAGTGCTGCAATGAACATTGTGGTACATGGCTCTTTTTTTTTTTTTTTTTTTTTTGTGGTATGCGGGCCTCTCACTGTTGTGGCCTCTCCCGTTGCAGAGCACAGGCTCCAGACGTGTAGGCTCAGAGGCCATGGCTCATGGGCCCAGCCACTCCGCGGCATGTGGGATCTTCCCAGACCGGGGCATGGCTCTTTTTGAATTATGGTTTTCTCAGGGTATATGGCCAGTAGTGGGATAGTAAGCTCTTTTTTAATGACAAGCTGATCCTATAATTTATATGGAAAGGCTAAGGACCTATAATAGCCAAAACATCTTTGCAAAAGAAAAACAATGTTTGAGGATATACACCTGATTTCAACACTTAATAGCTACAGTAATCCAGACAGTGCAGTATAGTCACCAAAATACACAAAGAGATCAATAAAACAGAATAAAGCCCAGAAAGACACCCACACATATATGGCCAATTGATTTTTTGACAAAGAAGCAAAGGCAATTCAGTGTAAAAAGGATAATCTTTTCAGCAAAGAGTGCTAGAACAATTGTCTCTCCATGTGCAAAAATTTAAACTTCTATTTGAAACTCACACCAAATACAAGATTATTTCAAAGTAGAGCATATAAATGCAGAACCCCTAACAGAAAAACTTCTGGAATGAAACATGGAAAGAAAATATTTGTAACTTTGATTAGGCAAATTATATCTAAGAAATTATTAGATATAATTTCATAATCATAGTGCATAAATTAAAATATATATTTTATACTGGGATATAGTTGATTAACAATGTTGTGTCAGTTTCAGTTGTACAGCAAAGTGATTCAGTTATACATATACTTGCATTATTTTTCAAATTCTTTTCCCAGTTAGGTTATTAGAGTGTACTGAGCAGCGTTCCCTTTGTGGTAGAGTAGGTCTTTGTTGGTTTTCTATTTTATATATGGCAGTGTGTACGTGTCAATTCCAAATTCTCAATCTATCCCTCCCCTCACCCTTCCACCCTGGTAACCATAAGTTTGTTCTCTAAGTCTCTGAGTCTGTTTCTGTTTTGTAAATAAGTTCACTTGTGCCATTATTTTTAAGATTCCACATATACGCGATATCATATGATATTTGTCTGACTTCACTTAGTATGATAATTTCTAGGTCCATCCATGTTGCTGCAAATGGCATTATTTCATTCTTTTTTATGGATGACATATTCCATTGTATATATATACCACATCTTTCTCCATTTATCTGTCGATGGACATTTAGGTTTCTTCCCTGTCTTGGCTATTGTAAACAGCACTGCAATCAACATTGGGGTGCAGGTATCATTTTGAACCATGGTTTTCTCTGGAAATATGCCCAAGAGTGAGATTTCTGAATCATATGGTAATTCTATTATTAGTTTTTTAAGGAACCTCCATACTATTCTCCATAGTGGCTGTACCAAGTTACATTCCCATCAACAGGGTAGGAAGGTTCCCTTTTCTCCACACCCTCTCCAGCATTTATTGTTTGTAGATTTTTTGATGATGGCCACTCTGACTTGTGTGTAGTGATATCTCATTGTAGTTTTGATTTGCATTTCTCTAATAATTAGCAATGTTGAGCATATTTTCATGTGCCTATTGGAAATCTATATGTCTTTTTGGAGAAATTTCTATTTAGCTCTTCTGCCCAATTTTTGGTTGGGTTGTGTGTGTGTGTGTGTGTGTGTGTGTGTGTTTTATTGAGCCACATGATCAGTTTGTAAATTTTGCAGACTAATCCATTGTCGGTCTCATCATTTGCAAATATTTTCTCCCATTCTGTGGGTTGTCTTTTTTTTTTTTTTTTTTTTGTGGTACGTGGGCCTCTCACTGCTGTGGCCTCTCCCGTTGCAGAGCACAGGCTCCGGACGCACAGGTTCAGCAGCTATGGCTCACGGGCCCAGCTGCCTCGCGGCATGTGGGATCCTCCTGGACGAGGGCATGAACCCATGTCCCCTGCATTGGCAGGTGGACTCTCAACAACTGTGCCACCAGGGAAGCCCTGTGGGTTGTCTTTTTATTTTGTCTCTGGTTTCCTTTGTTGTGCAAAAACATTTGAGTTTAATTAGGTCCTATTTGTTTATTTTTATTTCCATTACTCTAGGAGATGACTCAATAAGATATTGCTGTGATTTACGTCAAAGTGTGTTCTGCCTGTTTTCCTCTAAGAGTTTTATAGTATCAGGTATTACATTTAGGTCTTTAATCCATTTTGAGTTTATTTTTATGTGTGGTGTTAAAGAATGTTCTAATTTCATTTTTAACTTGTAGCTGTCCAATTTTTCCAGCACCATTTATTGAAGAGACTGTTTTTTCTACATTGTATAGTCTTTGTCAGAGATTAACTGACCATAGGTGTGTGGGTTTATTTCTGGGCTTTCTGTCCTGTGCCATTGATCTATATTTCTGTTTTTGTGCCAGTACCATACTGTTTTGATTATTGTAGCTTTGTAGTATAGTGTTAAATCAGGGAGCCTGATTCCTCCAGTTTTGTTTTTCTTTCTCCAGATTGCTTTGGCTATTTGGGGTCTTTTGTGTCTCCATACAAATTGTAAGATTTTTTGTTGTAATTCTGTGAACAATGCCTTTGGTAATTTGATAGGGATTGCATTGAATAGGGATTTGCATTGAATAGTAGATTGCCTATGGTCCTATAGTCATTTTGACAATATTGATTCTTTCAATCAAAGAACATGGTATATATTTCCATCTGTGTCATCTTTGATTTCTTTCATCAGTGTCATAATTTTTGGAGTACAGGTTTTTGCCTCCTTATGTAGGTTTATTGCTAGGTATTTTATTCTTTTTGATGTGATGGTAAATTGAAATGTTTCTTTAATTTCTCTTTCTGACCTTTTGCTGTTAGTGTATAGGAATGCAACAGATTTCTGTATATTAATTTTATACCCTGCAACTTTACTGAATTCATTGATGAGCTCTAGTAGTTTTCTAGTAACACCTTCAGGTTTTTCTATGTATAATATCATGTCATTTGCAAACAATGACAGTTTTACTTCTTCTTTTCCAATTTGGATTTATTTTATTTTATTTTTTCTTCTCTGATTGCCATGGCTAGGCCTTCCAAAACTGTGTTGAATAAAAGTGGTGAGGGTGGGCATCCTTGTCTTATTTCTGATCTTAGAGGAATTGCTTTCAGCTTTTCACTTTTGGGTATAATGTTAGTTGTACGTTTGTCATATATGGCTTGTATTATGTAGAGTTATGTTCCCTGTATGCCCACTTTGTGGAGAGTTTTTACCATGAATGGGTGTTGAATTTTGTCAAAAGCTCTTTATGCATCTATTGATATGATAATATGGTTTTTATTTTTCAATTTGTTGATGTGATGCATCACACTGATTGATTTGTGGATATTGAAAGTCCTTGCATCTCTGGGATAAATCCCACTTGATCATGGTGTATGTGATCCTTTTAATGTATTGTTGGATTCAAATCACTAGTATTTTGTTGAGGATATTTGAATCCATGTTCATCATTGATATTGACCCATAATTTTCTTTTTTTGTGGTATCTTTTTCTGGTTTTTGTATCAGGGTGATGGAGGCCTTATAGGATGAGTTTGGGTGTATTGCTTCTTCTGCACTTTTTTGGAATAATCTCAGAAGGATAGGTGTTAACTCTTCTCTAAATGTTTGATAGAATTCACCTGTAAAGCCACGTGGTCCTGGACTTTTGTTTGTTGGAAGTTTGTAAATCTTAGTTTCAATTTCTCTACTTGTGATTGGTCTATTCATATTTTCAATCTTCCTGGTTATGTCTTGGGAGATTGTACCTTTCTAAGAATTTGTCCATTTCTTTTAGGTTGTCCATTTTATTGGCGTATAGTTGCTTGCAGTAGTCTCTTATGATCTTTTGTATTTCTGTGGAGTCTGTTGAAACTTCCCCTTTTTCATTTCTAATTTTTTTGATTTGAACACTTTCCTTTCTTTTCTTCATGAGTCTGGCTAAAGTTTTATCAATTTTGTTTATCTTTTCAAAGAACCAGCTTTTGGTTTCATTGATCTTTTCTATTGTTTTCTTCCTCTCTATTTGATTTATTTCTGCTCTGATCTTTAAGATTTCTTTCCTTCTATTAACTTTGGGTTTTGTTTGTTCTTCTTTCCCTAGTTCCTTTAGATGTAAGATTAGGTTTTTATTTGTGATTTTTTTGCTTCCTGAGGTAAGATTGTATTGCTATAGAGTTTCCTCTTAGGACTCCTTTTGCCATGTCCCATAGGTTTTGGATCATCGTGCTTTCATTTTCATTTTTCTCTAGGCATTTTTAAGTTTCATCTTTGATTTCTTTGGTGATCCATTGGTTGTTTAGTAGCATATTGTTTAACCTCCACGTTTTTGTGTTTCTTACAGTTTTTTTCTTGTTGATTTCTAATCTCATAGAGTTATGGGCAGAAAAGTTGCTTGAAATGATTTCAATTTTCTTAAATTTATGGAGGCTTGCTTTGTGACCCAGCATGTGGTCAGTCCTGGAGAATATTCCATGTGCACATGAGAAGAATGTGTACTCTGCTGCTTTTTAATGGAATGCTGTATAAATATCAATTAAGTCTATTTGGTCTAATGTGTCATTTAAGGCCTGTGTTTCCTTATTGATCTTCTTTCTGGATGATCTGTCCATTGATGAATATGGGATGTTAAATTCCCCCCTATTATTGTGTTACTGTTGATTTCTCCTTTTTGGCTGTTAGCATTTGCCTTATATATCAAGGTGCTTGCATGTTGGGTTCATATGTATTTACAACTGTTATATCTTCTTCTAGGATTGATGCCTTGATCATTTTCTATTGTCATTTTTTGTCTCTTGTAACAGTCTTTATTTTAAAGCCTATTTTGTCTGATATGACTATTCCTACTCCAGCTTTCTTTTGATTTCCATTTCAATGGAATATCTTTTTTCATCCCTTCACTTTCAGTTTGTAAGAGTCCCTAGATCTGAAGTGGATCTTCTGTAGACAGCATATATACAGGTCTTGTTCTTGTATCCATTCAGGCAGTCTATATCTTTTGGCTGGAGCATTTAATCCATTTACATTTAAAGTAATCATTGATATGTATATTCCTATTAACATTTCCTTGTTTTGTATTTGTTTTGGTAGGTCTTTTTTGTTCCTTTCCTCTTTTGCTCTCTTCTCTTGTGATTCAATGACTAACTTTAGTGTTGTGTTTGGATTCCATTTTCCTTTTTATGCGTGTATCCATTGTAGCTTTTCAGTTTGCAGTTATCATGAGGATTTGATATAGAAGTCTATATATGAACAAGATGGTTTTAAGTTGCTGGTCTTTTAATTTCAAATGCATTTCCAATATTCTGCATTTGTGCTCTCCTCTTCTCACAGTTGCTGGTTTTTATATCATATATGTATGCAGATGATTTCCTGCTTTACTGTATGTTTGCCTTTACTGGTTAGCTTTTCCATTTGTAATTTTCTTGTTTCTAGTAGTGGCCTTTTCTTTTCCACTTAGGGAACTTTCTTTAGCATTTATTGCAAAGCTGGCCTGGTGGTGCTGAATTCTCTTAGCTTTGGCTTTTCTGTTAAGCTATTGATATCTCTGTTGAATCTGAATGAGGCCCTGCTGGATAGAGCGTTTTAGGTTGCACTTTCTTCCTTTTCATCACTTTAACTATATCTTGCCACTAACTTCTGGCCTGCAGAATCTCTGCTGAGAAATCAGCTGATAACCTCATGGGAGTTCCCTCATATATTATTTTTTGCTTCTCCGTTGTTGTTTTTAATATTTTTTCTTTATCTATGATTTTTGTCAATATGATTACTATGTGTCTTGGCATGTTCCCACTTGGGTTTATCCTGCTTGTGATTCTCTGTGCTTCCTGGTGTTTGGTGAGTGTTTCTTTTCCCACATTAGGGAAGTCTTCACCTACTATCACTTCAAATATTTTCTCAGGTCCTTTTTCTCTCTCTTCTCCTTCTGGGACCTCTATAATGTGAATGTCAGTGCATTTAATTTTGTCCCAGAGGTCGCTTCGATTGTCTTCAGTTCTTTTCATTCGTTTTTCTTTATTCTGCTCCAAGTCACTGATTTCCACCCTTCTGTCTTCCAGTTTATTTATCTATTATTCTGCCTCAGTTACTCTGCTATTGATTCCTTTTAGTGTAGTTTTTACTTCAGTTATTGTATTGCTCATCTCTGTTTGTTTGTTCTTTATTTCTTCTAGATCTTTGTTAAACATGTATCTTCTCAATCTGGGCCTCCATTCTTTTTAGAGATCTTGGATCATCTTCACTATAATTACTGTGAATTTTTTTTTCAGGTAGTTTACCTAGCTCCACTTCACTTAGTTGTTCTTTTGGGGTTTTATCTTGTTACTTCATCTGGGATATATTCCTCTGCCATCCCTTCTTGTCTTTCTGTGATTTTGGGTTCTGTTCTGCAGTCTGCAGTGTTGTAGTTCATTTATTCTGCTGCCTATCCTCTGTTGAATGAGGCTGACTAAATCACTCATGCAGGCTTACTGGTGGGAGGGTTTGATTCCTGGCCACTGTTGGGCAGAGATATGTCTTGTCCCTCTGGTAGGGAGAGCCATATCAAGGGGTGTGTTCAGCAGGCAACTGTGTGCTCAGGAATACTTTAATAGCCTATCTTCTGATGGGTGAGGCTGTGTTCCCACTTTGTTGGTTATTTGGCCTGAAGCATCCCAGCACTGGAACCTACAGGCTTATGGGTGGGGTTAGACCTTTGTGAGAAAATTTCAGCCTCCAGGAGGGTTCATGTCAATGAGTACTTTGCACAACCACTGCCACCAGTGTCTTTGTCTCTGCAGTGAGCCACAACCACCCCCTACTTCTGCAGAAGTCCATCCAATACCAGCAGATAGGTCTGGACCAGGCTTTTCTGAGGCCACTGCTTTTTTCCCCATGGTCCTCGTGTGCACATGACCTTTTGTGTACTCTCCAAGAGTGGAGTTTCTGTTTCCCCCACTCCTGTGGAATTCCTGTGATCAAACCCTGTTGGCCTTCAAAACCAGATTCTCTGGGGGCTCTTATTCCTATTGCCACACCCCCAGGCTGGGGAGCCTCAGAACTTTCACTTCTGTGGAAGAACTTTTGTGGTATAATCATTTTCTAGTTTTTGGGGCCCTCACCCAGGAGGTATGGCGTTTGATTTTATCACAATTGCTCCACTCCTACCATCTCTTTGTGGCTTCTTCTTTGTCTTTGGATGTAGAATATCTTTTTTGGTAGGTTCCAGCATTTTTTTGTCAATGGTTGTTCGGCCCTTAATTGTGATTTTGGTGTTTTCATAAGAAGAGGTGAGCTCACATCCTTCTACTCCAACATCTTCTTTCTACTACCCATAAAATTAAAAAGAAATCATCAATTGTAAATCATAAAAATTTAGAACCATCTGTTAGGAGAAGAAAAGAAAAAACAGAGAGTGGTAGAAAGTATTTTGCAAATCAAATACCTAATAAGATGCATGTCTAGAATGTATAAAGCGCTCTCTCCAAACTCGATAATAAAATAAATAGTCAAACTAAGAATGGACAAAATACTTAAAACACACACTTCACCCCAATGATATAGGGATGCAAATGAATACATGAAAAGATGCTCAACATCATTAATCATTGCAGAGTGCATATTAAAACCACAGTGAGATACCACTATGCACCATTTAGAGTAACTAAAATAAAAAGACTGTCAAATAGCAAATGTTGACAAGGATGTGGAATCACTGGAACTATCATACACTTGTGGTGGGAATGTAAAATGGTACATTCACTTTGAAAAAAGTTTAACATTTTATTAAAGAGTTAAACATACATCTATCATATTACCCAGTCATTCTATTCCTAGTTATTTACCAAAGGAAGATGAAATAATATGTACATACAAAGACTTACATGTTAATATTTGTTGCAGTTTTATTTGAAATAACCAAAAACTGGAAACAACCCACATGTCTTTCAATAGGCATAATGTGATATATTTATACCATGGAATACTACTCAAAAAATTTTTAAAAATCTTCATACAAACAATGACAGGAATGAATATCAAAGTAATTTTTCTGGGTGAATGAAGCCAGACAAAATAGAATACACATTACGTGATTCCATTTATTTATCATTCTAAAAAATCTAAACTAATTTGTAGTGAAATAAAACTCAGTGATTGCTTGGTGATGCAGGAGATGAGAAAGGGGAGGAAAGAGGGGAGTATAAAGAAGCATGAGGAAACCTTTGCAGTTAATGGATATGTTCACTATCTTGATTATAATGGTCATTTCATTAACATATACATATATCAAGACGTGTCAGATTTTACATTTTAAATATGTGCAATTTATTGTATATAAATTGTTCTGCAATAAAGTTGTTAAAAGAAAAATACAGTTCTCATATCAAACTCCAAACATCAGTTTCAGTTGTTGCAATAAAATAATAATTTATGCTAAAGAAAAGAATAGTCCAAATGTTTCATAAACACCTACTATTCACACTACTTTCTATCCATCCAAAATTATTTCCGTGCCTCAAGTTTTGCTGTTGACTGAAATATGAATGCCATTTCAGTGTCTGTCTGATGGATGTGTTGACCACACATTTGTGCAGTTAGGAAAGCCCAAGAATTATCCAAAGTATGTATTTTTCACACACACACACACACACACACACACACACACACACACACACACACACACACACTGTATTTTATTTTTACAGGAGATAAATAAACTGACACCAAGAATTGTAAATGGATGCCCACAACAAAAGCAACAATGATTGCAATTACCAAACACGAAACACACTCATACTATGTCATAATATTGACATTCAGTTCAGTAATCCTCCACTATAACAGCTCCTTTACTTTATAGTGAAAATTGATTTGTATATTTTTTGCCTCTGAGTGCTTGTGAGATTTTTTTCTTATTATTCAAACATAAAGTCACAAAAATTATAATCATCCTCATCAGTTCACTCAGTCCCGTGTAATTCATTTTTTTTCATCTTGATCTTTTGTTAACACTTTTATGAATTTGCCAGTTTTCCATTAGAGTTCTGAAAATGCCTATTCATTTAGTTCAGCAGTAGAGTCAGTTATCAGAAACCTGTACTTGTCAGAGTCTTTTCCATGAATTCCTTGAAGATGAAACCCTTTTATAGGAACATTTTTGCAAAAGCATCAGAATACACCCAGAATTGTCTGTAAATGACAAAAGACTGAAAAATGACCATGGTTAAAGATTTGATGAAACTTCATAATAATGCAATTGACAAGGAAATTTAGTTATTTCTGTGATATACATTTTAAAGTAATAAATAGAATTATGACTTATAACATTATACCACAACATATAAGATTTTTAGAAATTTCATGTAATGTCTGAAACATTAATACTAACATATTTCCATACAAAAAGCCCAAAGGAAGTTTAGTATTAGTTGTTTTTTTGTTTGCTTGTTTGCTGTTTTATACAGCAGGTTCTTATTAGTCATCAATTTTATACACATCAGTGTATACATGTCAATCCCAATTGCCCAACTCATCACACCACAACCCCCACCCCCAACTGATTTCTCCCCTTGGTGTCCATATGTTTGTCCTCTACATCTGTGTCTCAACTTCTGCCCTGAAAACCAGTTCACCTGTACCATTTTTCTAGGTTCCACATACAAGCGTTAATATACGATATTTGTTTTTCTCTTTCTGACTTACTTCACTCTGTATGACAGTCTCTAGATCCATCCACTTCTCAACAAATGACTCAATTTCGTTCCATTTTATGGCTGAATAATATTCTATTGTATATATGTACCACAACTACTTTATCCATTCGTCTGTCGATGGGCATTTAGGTTGTTTCCATGACCTGGCTATTGTAAATAGTGCTGTAATGAACATTGGGGTGCATGTGTGTTTTTGAATTATGGTTTCCTCTGGGTATATGCCCAGTAGTGGGATTGCTGGATCATATGGTAATTCTATTTTTAGTTTTTTAAGGAACCTCCATACTGTTCTCCATAGTGGCTGTATCAATTTACATTTCCACCAACAGTGCAAAAGGGTTCACTTTTCTCCACACCCTCTCCAGTATTTGTTGTTTGTAGATTTTCTGATGATGCCCATTCTAACTGGTGTGAGCTGATACCTCATTGTAGGTTTTTTTTTTTTAAGGTATAGTTCTGTGAGTTTTTGACAAATGCATATTGTTATATAACCAGTACCACAATCAAGGTATACTTTTTAAAAAATTAATTAATTAATTTTTGGCTGTGTTGGGTCTTCATTTCTGTGCAAGGGCTTTCTCTAGTTATGGCAAGTGGAGGCACTCTTCATCATGGTGCATGGGCCTCTCACTATTGGGCTTCTCTTCTTGCAGAGCACAGGATCCAGACACACAGGCTCAGTAGTTGTGGCTCATGGGACTAGTTGCTCCGCAGCATGTGGGATCTTCCCAGACCAGGGCTCGAACCTGTGTCCCCTGCATTGGCAGTCAGATTCTCAACTACTGCACCACCAGGGAACCCCCCTCATTGTAGTTTTGATTTGCATTTCTCTAATAATTAGTGATGTTGAGCAGCTTT
Source organism: Orcinus orca (assembly GCF_937001465.1). Taxonomy (NCBI): domain Eukaryota; kingdom Metazoa; phylum Chordata; class Mammalia; order Artiodactyla; family Delphinidae; genus Orcinus; species Orcinus orca. The sequence continues at coordinate 69,880,102 of NC_064580.1, forward strand.
TCATGTGCTTCCTGGCCATTTGTATGTCTTCTTTGGAGAAATGTCTATTTTGGTCTTCTGCCCATTTTTGGATTCAGTTGTTTGTTTCTTTAATACTGATCTGGATGAGCTGTTTATATATTTGGGAGATTAATCCTTTGTCTGATGATTCATTTGCAAATATGTTCTTCCATTCTGAGGGTTGTCTTTTCATCTTGTTTATGGTTTCCTTTGTTGTGCAAAAGCTTTGAAGTTTCATTAGGTCTCAGTTGTTTATTTTTCTTTTTATTTCCATTATTATAGAAGGTGGATCAAAAAAGATCTTGCTGTGATTTATGTCAAACAAACAGTGTTCTTCCTATGTTTTCCCCTAAGAGTTTGATAGTGTCTGGTCTTACATTTAGGACTCAAATCCATTTTGAGTTTATTTTTGTGTATGGTGTTAGGGAGTGTTCTTATTTTATTCTTTTACATGTAGGTGTCCAGTTTTCTGAGCACCACTTATTGAAGAGACTGTCTTTTCTCTATTGTATATCTTTGCCTCCTTTGTCATAGATTAGTTGACCATAGGTGCGTGGGTTTATCTCTGGGCTTTCAATCTTGTTCCTTTGATCTATGTTTCTGTTTTGTGCCAGTACCATACTGTCTTGATTACTGTAGCTTTGTAGTATAGTCTGAAGTCAGGGAGTCTGATTCCTCCAGCTCCGTTTTTTTCCCTCAAGACTGCTTTGGCTATTTGGGGTCTTTTGTGTCTCCATAGAAATTTTAAGATGATTTGTCCTTGTTCCATAAAAAAAAAATGCCATTGGTAATTTGTTAGGGATTGCATTGAATCTGTAGATTGCTTAGGGTAGTATATTCATTTTCACAATATTGATTCTTCCAATTCAAGAACATGGTAGATCTCTCCATCTGTTGGTGTCATCTCTAATTTATTTCATCAGTGTCTTATAGTTTTCTGCATACAGGTCTTTTGTCTCCCTTCGTAGGTTTATTCCTAGGTATTTTATTCTTTTTGTTGCAATCGTAAATGGGAGTGTTTCAATAATTCCTGTTTCAGATTTTTCATCATTAGTGTATAGGAATGCAAGAGATTTCTGTGCATTAATTTTGTATCTGGCAACTTTACGAAATTCATTGATTACCTCTAATAGTTTTCTGGTGGCATCTTTAAGATTCTCTGTGTATACTATCATGTCATATGCAAATAGAGACAGTTTTACTTCTTCTTTTCAAATCTATATTCCTTTTATTTCTTTTACTTCTCTGATTGCTGTGGCTAGGACTTCCAAAACTATGTTGAATAATAGTGGTGAGAGTGGATATCCTTGTCTCTTTCCTGATCTTAGAGGAAATGCTTTCAGTTTTTCACCATTGAAAATGATGTTTTCTGTGGGTTTTTCATATATGGCCTTTATTATGTTGAGGTAAGTTTCCTCTATGCCCACTTTCTAGAGAGTTTTTATCATAAATTGGTGTTGAATTTTGTCAAAAGCTTTTTCTGCATCTATTGAGATAATCATATGGTTTTTATTATTCAATTTGTTAATATGGTGTATCACATTGATTGATTTGCATATATTGAAGAATCCTTGCATCCCTAGGATAAATCCCACTTGATCTTGGAGTATGATTCTTTTAATGTGTTGTTGGATTCTGTTTGCTAGTATTTTGTTGAGGATTTTTGCATCAATATTTATCAGTGATATTGGTCTGTAATTATCTTTTTTTGTAGTGTCTTTTTCTAGTTTTGGTATCAGGGTGATGGTAGCCTCAGAGAATGGGTTTGGGAGTGTTCCATCTGCTGCAATTTTTTGGAAGAGTTTGAGAAGGATGGGTTTTAGCTCTTCTCTAAATGTTTGATAGAATTCACCTGTGAAGCCATCTGGTCCTGGACTTTTGTTTGTTGGAAGATTTTTATTAACAGCTTCAATTTCATTACTTGTGTTTGGTCTGCTCATATTTTCTGTTTCTTCCTGGTTCTGTCTTGGAAGGTTATACATTTCTAAGAACTTTTCCATTTCTTTCAGGTTGTCCATTTTATTGTCATAGAGTTGGTTTTAGTATTCTATTAGGATGCTTTGTATATCTGCGGTGTCTGTTTTAACTTTTCCTTTTTCATTTCTAATTTTATTGATTTGAGTTCTCTCCCTCTTTCTTGATGAGTCTGGCAAATGGTTTATCAATTTTGTTTATCTTCTCAAAGAACCAGCTTTTAGTTTTAGTTTTATTGATCTTTGTTAGTGTTTTCTTTTTTTCTATTTCATTTATTTCTGCTCTGATCTTTATGATTTCTTTCCTTCTGCTAACTTTGGGTTTTGTTTGTTCTTCTTTCTGTAATTCCTTTAGGTGTAAGTTTAGATTGTTTACTTGAGATTTTCTTGTTTCTTTAGGTAGGCTTGTATATGTATAAACTTCCCTCTTAGAACTGCTTTTGCACACATCCCATAGGTTTTGGATCATCGTGTTTTCATTGTTTTCATTGTCATTTGTCTCTAGGTATTTTTTGATTGCCTCTTTGATTTCTTCAGTGATCTCTTGGTTGTTTAGTAACATGTGTTTGTGTTTTTCACATTTTTTTCCCTGTAATTCATTTCTAATCTCATAGCATTGTGGTCAGAAAAGATGCTTGCTAAGATTTCAATTTTCTTAAATTTACTGAGACTTGATTTGTGACCCAAGATGTGATCTATCCTGGAGAATGTTCCGTGTGCACTTGAGAAGAAAGTGTAATCTGCTGGTTTTGGATGGAATGTCCTATAAATATCAATTAAATCTATCTGGTCTATTGTGTGATTCAAAGCTTCTGTTTCTTTATTTATTTTCATTTTGGATAATCTGTCCATTGGTGTAAGTGAGGTGTTAAAGTCCCCCACTATTACTGTGTTACTGTCAATTTCCTCTTTTATAGCTGTTGGCAGTTGCCTTATGTATTGAGGTGCTCCTATGTTGGGTGCATATACATTTATAATTGTTATATCTTCTTCTTGGATTGATCCCTTGATCATTATGTAGTGTCCTTCCTTGTCTCTTGTAATATTCTTTATTTTAAAGTCTATTTTATCTGATATGAGTATAGCTACTCCAGCTTTCTTTTGATTTCCATTTGCATGGAATATCTTTTTTCATCCCCTCACTTTCAGTCTGTATGTGTTCCTAGGTCTGAAGTGGGTCTCTTGTAGAAAACATATATATGGGTCTTGTATTTGTATCCATTCATCAAGCCTGTGTCTTTTGGTTGGAGCATTTAATCCATTCACGTGTAAGGTAATTATCAATATGTGTGTTCCTATGACCATTTTCTTAAATGTTTTGGGTTTGTTTTTGTAGGTCCTTTTCTTCTCTTGTGTTTCCCATTTAGAGAAGTTCCTTTAGCACTTGTTGTAGAGCTGGTTTGGTGGTGCTGAATTCTCTTCACTTTTGCTTGTCTGTAAAGCTTTTGATTTGTCCATCAAACCTGAATGAGATCCTTGCTGGGTAGAGTAATTTTGCTTGTAGGTTCTTCCCTTTCATCATTTTAAATATATCATGCCACTCCCTTGTGGCTTGTAGTGTTTCTGCCAAGAAATCAGCTGTTAACTTTATGGGAGTTCCCTTGTACTTTATTTGTTGTTTTTCCATTGCTGCTTTCAATAATTTTTCTTTATCTTATTTTTTGCCAATTTGATTACTATGTGTCTCAGCATGTTTCTCCTTGGGTTTTTCCTATATGGGACTCTCTGTTCTTCCTGGACTTGGGTGGCTATTTCCTTTCCCACGTTAGGGAAGTTTTTAACTATAATCTCTTCAAATATTTTCCCTGGTCCTTTCTCTCTCTCTTCTCCTTCTGTGACCCCTTTACTGTAAATGTTGTTGTGTTTAATGTTTTCCCAGAGGTCTCTTATGCTGTCTTCATTTCTTTTCATTCTTTTCTCTTTCTTCTGTTCCACAGCAGTGAGTTCCACCTTTTTATCTTCCAGGTCACTTATCCCTTCTTCTGCCTCAGTTCTTCTGCTATTGATTCCTTCTAGTGTAGTTTTCATTTCAGTGTTTGTATTGTTCATCATTTCAGTTTTTGTATTGTTCATCTCTATCTGTTTGTTCTTTAATTCTTCTAGGTCTTTGTAAAACATTTCTTTCAGCTTTTTGATCTTTGTCTCCATTCTTTTTCCAAGGTCCTGGATCATCTTCACTATCATTATTCTGAATACTTTTTCTGGAAGGTTGCCTATATCCACTTCATTTAGTTGTTTTTCTGGGATTTTATATTGTTCTTTCATCTGGTACATAGACCTCTGCCTTTTCATCTTGTCTATCTTTCTGTGAATGTGGTTTTTGTTCTACAGGCTGCAGGATTGTAATTCCTCTTGCTGCTGCTGTCTGCCCTCTGGTGGATGAGGCCATCTAAGAGGCTTGATGGGAGGGACTGGTGTTGGGTAGAGCTGACTGTTTCTCTGGTGTAGGAAATGGTCAGCCTTGAGAGCAGGCTGTGGACATGCCAGGCCTGCTGCTGCTGCTTGAAGGGACTGTGCCTACTTGTTCCCTTCCTTGTTCCATTCCATGGGAGATAAATTACCAGGGCCCAGAGATCAGAAAGAATGTAAAATGAGACAAGCAAAGCTACCTACCTCCTGCATGTGAAGGTTATTTTGGATGATTCTGGGTTTATGGGTTTTCTCCCAGGGAAGTTAACCTTGAGCCGAGACAGTCTGTAGATAATGTAAACCACCATCTGGCAACCTTCCTTTTTCTAGTCTATATAATCTGAAACTGTAGCATAATAAAATATGCCTTGCAACCATCAGTTGTCTTGGTCCTTCTGACCCCATTCGTCGGTGCTACTTCAGTTCCTTACCCCTTCCCTTCTGACCCTGGGAGGTGAAATCCTCTTTCTCCGGCTGGTCCGTGGCAAGTGGCACCCAAACAGGGACATGAAGCATGAAGGTAATTAAAAGAAAGTGCAGGTGAGAGAACGCTTATGCAAAGTATGTGTGACCATGAGTAAAAGTGAAACTAATAGAGGTATAAGGCAATAGTCATAAGTAAAATAAGATGGAAGAAAAGGGCTCAAAGGAGCATGAATTATTTGCTCAGGTTTTACTTTCAATGCTTAAAGCTCGGGGTAATAAAATTTCTACCTCCCAGTTGACTGAATTTTTGCAACATATCCATGATATATCTCCCTGGTTTCCTGATGGCGGCTCTGTTGTTATAGAAATCTGGCAGAAAGTTGGAGAAGATTTAAAAAATTATTATGAGTCTTGAGGGCCTACTCATACTCCTGTTGTTACATTTAGTTTGTGTAATCTGATAAAAGACTGTTTAAATTCTTCTCATGATAGTGGTGATTTGAATGTAAAGTCAGAAAAGTCAAAACCTTCTTCAGGAGATAAAACTGCCTTAATGGCTACTACACCACCACTTCCTAAATCTAGGGAACTTATTAATTTTGACATATCAGATGAAGAGGAACATTTCAATTTAACAGATGAGGCTTTTAAACATGAAAGAAAAAAATATCTTGAGGATTATTTTCTAATGGCTATGATAGATAAGTCAGTGAAAAAGCTTCAGATTAATAAGCACTGTCTTCCTCAAAAATCTACATCTGTAAAAATGCTCAGTCCCTTGCAGCGTGCTGTACAAGGAGCAATAAAACGTGGAGAAGATCCTATTTTCTGTTGTCCTTTCATAGAAAGACCTGATCCTAATAATCCTCAACAGGCTATTAGGGAGCATCAGTCTCTTCCTTTGAAAGTTTTGAAAGATTTAAAATCTGCTTGTGCTCAATATGGACCCACTGCTCCTTTTACTACTGCTATGGTTGACATTACTGCAGGAGAAGCTCTTCCCCCTGCTGATTGGAAGTCTATTGCACGAGCTTGTTTAAATGGTGGAGATTATTTGATATGGAAGTCTGATTTTTATGAACGGGCTACTGAACAAGCAGAAAAGAATGCTTCCCATAATATTCCAGTTGATTATCATATGCTGATTTGGGAAGGACAATATATTTCTTTACAAGATCAATTAACTTATCCCTTTGTTGCTTATCCTCAAATAAATCATTTGGCATTACAAGCCTGGAGGAAATTACCTTCTACACACAAAACTGAGGATCTTTCAAAAATTAGACAGGGACCTGATGAACTATATGCTGATTTTGTAGATAGATTTTTACAGGTGGTGGGGAAGCTCATTGTGGATGGACCCTCTGGTACAATTGTAGTTAAGCAACTTGCTTTGGAAAACGCTAATAATGCATGTCAGGCTGCGATTCGACCTTGGGGAAAATGGGGAATATTGGAGGACTATATTCGCCTTTGTGCAGACATTGGGCCTGCTTATATACAGGGTGCTGCTATAGCTGCAGCATTAACTAAAGTGGGATTTAAAAGCAATCAAAAGAAAACAAAGACTTGTTTTAAATGCGGAAAGGCAGGTCATTTTGCTAGAGAATGTAGATCTTTTAATTCTAACCCTAGTCCTTCCTTCCATACTCAAAAACCTCCAGATGGTCGGAAAATCCCTGGTTTATGCCCTAGATGCAATAAGGGAAAACATTGGGCATGAGACTGTCGCTCACTAGCCCACAAGGATGGGACACAACTGTTGGGAAACTCCTCCCGGGGCATTCCCCGGCCCCAACAAACAATAGGGGCAATGTCTGTGTATCCTCCTCAAATTATCAATCAGACATTAACCAAGAACAAAAACATTCAATATCCTCGCTCTCCAGAGCAACACCAGGAAGCGCAGGACTGGACCTCAGTACCTCCGTCCGATATGTATTAACTCCTGAAATGGGTCCTCAGGCCCTCTCTACAGGCATTTATGGACATTTACCCAAGGGTTTGATGAGACTATTATTGGGAAGAAGTAGTGTCACCATGAAGGGTTTAACTATTATGCCAGGAGTCATAGATTCTGACTACGAAGGAGAAATAAAAATCATGGCACAAACTATTAAAAATATAATAACTATTTCTCCTGGTGATAAAATTGCACAATTGCACTTTTGCCCTTTGTACCTCATGGACAAATTTTACAACATCAAGAGAGAGGAACAAAGGCTTTTGGATCATCTAATGCTGCCTACTGGATTCAGAAGATAGGGAAAGAATGTCCAGAAATGAAATTAACCATTAATGGAAAGGTTTTTTCAGACTTGTTAGACACTGGAACTGATGTCTCTGTTATGCCACAGATGAAGTGGCCTAAATATTGACCTGTTAGTCCTACTATTACAGAACTTCAAGGAATAGGACAAAGTTCTTCTCCTATGCAAAGTAGTCAGTTATTATTATGGCAAGATAGTGAGGGTCATTCAGGATACTTCCAGCCTTATGTTTTTCCTGGGCTATCTTTAAACCTCTGGGGCTGAGATATATTAAAAGAAATGGGAGTATTGCTTTATAGTCCAAATTCTCAAGTCTCTAATATGATGTTGGATCAAGGATTTCTTCCCACAAAAGGGCTGGGAACAAATCAACAAGGAACTATCTATCCTATTGATGTGAAAAAAAATGATAGACAAGGTTTGGGTTTTTCTTAGGGGCCTTGGATTCTCCTCCACTCACTGATGATCCAATTACTTGGCTAACTGATGACCCAGTATGGGTGGACCAGTGGCCCCTCACTAAGGAGAAGTTAAAGGCTGCAGAGCAGTTAGTTATAGAACTATTAAAATTAGGACACTTAGAGTCTTCCAATAGTCCTTGGAACACTCTTATTTTTATTATCAAGAAAAAATCTGGAAAATATAAGTTATTACAGCATCTAAGAGCTGTTAATAAAACTTTGCTAATAATGGGAGCTCTTCAACCAGGCCTACCCTCTCCAACAGCCATACCACACAATTATCATCTTTTAGTTATAGATTTAAAAGATTGTTTTTTCACTATTCCTTTGTTTCCTGAAGACAGAAAATATTTTGCTTTTAGTTTGCCTTCTTTAAATTTTAAGGAACCCATGAGGAGACTTCAATGGAAAGTATTGCCTCAGGGCATGGCAAATAGTCCAACATTATGCCAAAATTATGTGGCTCAGGCCTTGACTCCTGTGAGAAAAAGGTTTCCAACATTGTATCTCATACATTATATGGATAATATACTTTTAGCCACTGATAATATTTCTTTCTTAGAGACTGCTTTTCAATTTTTACAACAATCCTTACAATCGTTTGGCTTGGTCATTGCCTCAGAAAATGTTCAAAGACAATTTCCATTTTTATATTTGGGAAAATATATTGATAACCCTACCATTAGGCCTCAAAAACTGAAAATTTGAGTGATAATTTAAAAACATTAAATGATTTTCAAAAATTACTTGGAGATATTAATTGGCTAAGGCCTTCCTTAAAACTTACTACTGCTCAATTACAGCCTTTGTTTGATATTCTTAAAGTTGACTCAGATCCTTCTTCTTCATGCTCTATGACTCCAGAAGGATTTCAAGCTTTACAAGTAGTTAATAGAGCTATCTGCACAATTAACTCGAATACATACTCACCTGCCAATTTCTTTAATTGTCCAACACCTCATGTGCCTAGTGCCATTTTATGGTAAACTGTTGGAATTATTGAATGGATTCATATGAAAACTACACCCTCTAAAGTTATTAACCCTTATTATGAACTTATTATTAACTTATTATGAACTTATAATAATGCAAGGTAGAACTAGATGCTTACAACTTATAGGTATAGAACCTTCTCAAATTATTGTCCCTTATTCAGTTAGTCAACAAAATTGGCTTTTTCAACATAGTAATGAATGGGATCTTGCTCTTGCAGGATTTTCAGGTACCTTGGAATTCCATTATCCTGCTGATAAATTGATCCAATTCAGCAAACTTAACTATTATATATTTC